>NC_084802.1:199061471-200284328 GCF_963169125.1 Humulus lupulus
CTTCTGGTTGAGACATGTAAATGGTTTCGTCAAGGTAGCCATTCAGAAAAGCTGTTTTGACATCCATTTGCCAAATCTCATAATCCATGCAAGCAGCTATGGATAAGAGTATACGAATGGATTTTAGCATGGCTACAGGAGAAAAGGTTTCTTCATAGTCAACCCCTTCTTTCTGTGTGTAACCTTTGGCTACAAGCCTTGCTTTGAAAGTCTCTACTTTCCCATCCGCTCCTCTTTTCTTCTTGAAGATCCACTTGCAACCAATGGGTTTGATATTCTCAGGTGGATCTTCAAGAACCCAGACAGAATTGGAATACATCGATTCCATTTCTTGGTTCATGGCATCTTGCCATTTGTCCTTGTCAGAATCATTCATTGCATCTCTAAATGTCAATGGATCGTCTTTGTTTGTGTCAGACACAAGCATTTGAACTTCGTGTTCATAGCGTGTGGGTTGCTTGCTAACCCTCCCACTACGACGAGGTTCATTACTATTCTGACTAGAATTAACAGTTTCCTCTTGCCGTTTTTCATTGGTTGTTGTTGGTGACTTTGCAACTCCATTTGAGACCATCTCCTCCAGAACAACTTTACTGCGAGGTTTGTGGTTATTTACGTAGTCATATTCAAGAAAAGTTGCATTTGTCGATACAAATGTTTTGTTTTCTTTTGGACTATAGAAAGTTCCACCTCTGGTCTCTTTGGAATAACCTATAAACATGCACACTTCAGAGCGTGATTCCAACTTCCCGGTCTTTCCTTTAAGCATGTGTGCAGGACACCCCCAAATTCGAAAATGGTGTAAACTAGGTTTACAACCATTCCATAATTCTATGGGTGTCTTTTGGACAGACTTAGATGGAACAACATTTAATATGTATAGTGCACATTGAATTGCATAGCCCCAGAATGACAGTGGTAATGATGAGAAACTCATCATTGATCTAACCATATCTAATAATGTTCTATTCCGTCTATCTGAAACACCATTTTGCTGTGGCATTCCAGGTGCTGTGAGTTGGGATTGAATGCCATGCTCACACAGATGGTCTTTGAATTCAAAATCCAAGTACTCTCCTCCTCGATCAGATCGAAGAGCTTTTAGTGACTTACCTAATTGCTTTTCAGCTTCTGCTCGAAATTCTTTGAACTTTCCAAAAGTTTCAGATTTTCTTTGCATTAAATATAGGTAACCATATCTTGAATAATCGTCAATAAAGGTGACGAAGTATTCATAACCTCCTCTTGCTTGTACATTAAGTGGACCGCAAACATCCGTATGTACTAGCTGAAGTGGTTCTGTGGCTCTTGAACCTTTTGCAGAGAAAGGTCTCTTGGTCATTTTGCCTTCTAGACAGGATTCACAAACAGGGAGAGATCCAATAGATAGTTCTCTTAAAGGACCATCCTTTACAAGCCTATTTATTCTGTCTAGACCAATATGGCCCAATCTCAAGTGTCATAGATATGTATCACTATCGGAATCAGTCTTTTGTCGTTTAATAGATCTTGGATTGGCTGTTTTAAATAATTCAGAATTATTTACAGATTTCTCTTTAGCTTGAAGTTTATAAAGCCCATCGATAGATTTTGCAGAACATATCTTAAAACCATATCTTGAAATAACAATCGAATTATTATTAAAAAATATTTTAAAATTTTGTTCATGCAACATAGAAACAGAAATTAAGTTTCTAGAAAATCCAGGAATATAATAAACATTTTCTAAAACAAGAAATTTATTATTATCAAATTCCAAACGGGCTGTTCCAACTGCTGCTGCAGAGATAATCTGTCCACTGCCTACCCTCATAGTCACCTCTCCATCAGCAAGCTTCCTCGTTGAACTAAGAATCGAAAGAGAAAAGCAGACATGGTTAGTGGCTCCTGAATCTACTATCCAGGTTGAGGAATTATCTTCCACTAAACAAGCTTCTAACACAAGTAAATCAAATTTTGCTTGTATTATTCTCTTTAAGGGCAGCGAGATACTTTGAACAGTTTCTTATCCAGTGACCATTTTCTCCACATTTAAAGCAAGTCCCTTTTGGGGTCTTCCTTTTGGAAGTTTTAGTGTTCTTGTTCTCTTTGCTTTTGGATGACTTTTTAGGCTTCTCACATATTAATGCAATGTTCAAGTTTGATTTCCATTTCATGTAGTTTTCACCAGTCAACTTTTCATTAGCAAGTAAAGAAGATACAGGATTTGAGCTAGACATTATTGCTGAAAATAAATAAATAAATAAAATGAATTTATGCATATAATAAATATCAGTTATTTTCGGAATAGTAAACGTGATGCATGAATGCAACAAAAAACACATAAAAAATAATTACTTATTCCACGATTAATTAATTTGAACATTAATGGACCATCCTTAGGGTAGGTCAGACTAATTCCAAATTAATTTTGAGACAAGCTCTCAAATTTATAAGTTAAAACTTAAATCAATATTTCTCTTTTGACTTATAAACAACCGCTTGTTTGGTCAAGAATACACTAGTTCGCTCGAAAGCCTAATGTACCTTGTGAGTGTAACCCATTATTTTAGATCAATGACTTAACTCAAGAGTGTGCCTTAGGGTCAGTCAAACTTGAAATACATCATTAAATCTTATTCTTGAAAAAGAAGTTTGCCTTGAGAATAACACAGTCGGAAGCCTTCCTTAGGGGGACACAAGCAATGGTGCCGCGAGGCCCTCTCCATGTTACCTCGGTGCTAACTAATAATGGAGACCATAGGAATTATTGTCATAACTCCCTCTCCCACTCACTATTTTAGAACATGTGTTTTCTCAAAACATCCTATGCTTTTTAATTGGTTGTAAAAATAAAGTGATCTATTTTTACCAAATGATATTCTAATAATTACTAATCAAATTAAGCAAAATTAAAATTATAGAACTATGCCCTAATTAGTTCAATTTTATTTTGCTATAATTACTAAGAATATCATTTATAATTTAATAAAACAATTTTATTAAATACTAGAAATTAAACAACTTTTAAAATCTGTTTCCGCTCTTGAACTAGTTAAAAACTAGATTTATTATTATATGGACCAGCATATAATCACATAGGACAATCCTAAGGCATGTTTCTACTCATATGAGATGCATGCACAATTTTAAATACTGTGTGGGTTATATGTATGGCATGTCAAAAAATGCATGATAAAGTATTAAACAATTTAATCACATTCAAACATTTAAATAAATAAATACTAACTAAATAAATGCGGGCCGGGTGTCTTGGGTATTTCTAGAAAAATTACAACACTTGCAAAAATATACACAAAAATGTAAGAAACTAAATAAGACCTAAATAGATCTCTATCTATTACTCAGGGCCTTCACACATAGTTTTGATCCATTAAGCCACTTATCCATTTAATTTTGAATTAAAATAACTTTTAATTATCTTAAACAAATTTTAAGAATAATTAACTTGGGTTTGATGCCCAACAAGTTATTAGGCCCAGATTTGAATTTGGGCTCATACAATTAATTCAAAATAAAACAAATTTTAATTATGGGTTAACTTAATTAAGCCCATAATTTAAATGGACAATTTTTGGATGCAAGCCCTAGGGTTTAGAAAACCCTAGGCGGCTGCACATGGTGGCTCGGCATGGGGTGCACAGGCGGTTGGAGTGCAGCAGCATCAGACGCGCAGGCTGGGCTGGGCGAGGCTGCTGGGCAGGTGCGCAGGGGTGCCTGGGTAGGGGCGCACGGGCAGGGGCGCACGGCAGGGGCGCCTGGGCAGGGACGCACGGCCAGGGGCGCACGGCCTGGGCAGGTGCACGCTGGGCATGGCGCAGGGGCGCCTGGGCAGGGACGCACGGCCTGGGCAGGGGCGCACGGCTGCTGGACGCCTGGGCTGGCAACATGCAGCAGCGGCTGGGCACGTTGCAGGGGCTGGGCACGCAGCAAAGGGCTGGGTGAGGTTCGAGCTTCGGGGCTCGGAACCCGGGGCTCGGGCCTTACAGAATTTTTCAAATAATTTTAACACAGAAAATTAAAATTACAAAAATTCCTATGCCCCAAAATGGCTTACATTTTTCATCTAGAATTTTAAGAACAATTCCTAAACCCAAAACACCATATAATTAACGACCCTTAAGAATGAACTATCATCATACATACACCCATCCATTCACATATATTACAATAACATGAGAATGCATATTATGCCCACACAGTAATTAATGTATGCAGAGATTAATGACCGCTCTGGTACCAATTGTTAGGAACGAGTTTCCTAATACGCAGCAGAATGGTGGTGTGGTTGGCTCAGTGTACAATAAAAATTTTGTAACATATTTAAACTACCTTTAAATATGCGGATCCATTAATATACATACATTAATCATAAGCAAGATAGTGATAGAAATCATACCTCTTGAAGCCTATCAAGTGTCCTTGCTATCTTCTCGTATTTAGAACGATCTTCCTATCCAAGCCGCTCCACGTACTCACACCAAGATCTTCCAAAGAGTTCTCTACACCTCAAGAAATGTGTGGGCACTTAGAGAATGAAGGATAGTTTATTTGTGATTCTACTTGATGTACTCAACTCATGAGATCAAGAGAATAGGCCTGAGAATTGGTTCTTTATTTTCAGGGAGAGAAAACTATCGTTCTATTTTCACAGAGCGAATATTGTCAGAGTAGTCTCACTCTCTTCACTTATCTTATCTGAATAATTTTCTGATCAGTCATACTTAACAGAAAAAATTCAAAATTTAAAAATTAAATCTGTAACCATTTTATAATTTAATTTTTAATTAATTAATTATTCCATTAATGAAAAAAATACAAAAACCAATTTTTTGAATTATCCATTAATTAATTAATTAAACAAATAAAATTGAAAATCTCATCCCTGAAAATGCCAGCCCTTACACGCCACACACAGTCATGGACTGTGTGTGAACGTGTAGCTTCCTAATTTCTAGAGATATTGGTTTTTCAAATTTTATTTAATTATTTATTCAAATTTCTTTGTCAGATAAGATCTAACAACCTGATAGCTAATTCAAATTTGAATTCAAATTAACTATCTTTTTAATTAATTATCAAATATAATTAATTATTTGAATAAATATTAATCTTTTAAATTCAAATCCAATTTGAACTTATCAGATTATCATTTCCCACTCAAATAAAGATATTTAATTAATTCTACTAATTAATTAAACCCAAATTTTTGAAATTAAATATTTAATTTATTACAATTTCAAAAAATTATAATTAATTAATTATTTAATTAAATTTCGAAAATTAATTTAATTATTTAGTATAATTTCGAAAATTATACAATAATTAAATATTAATTAATTTTGTTAACTACAACTAATTTGTAATTAATTAATTAATCACTATTATCATATAATTGCATATTTGGCCTGAAGAACAAGTTTCTTCCTAAATATGTCTTTAAACTATTTTCCCTTCATATCAACTCTTACCTTGATCAGTGTTGATAGAGCCGCTATGAGGACCTATGGACCTATAATTCCAAGCTCCAATAAATTTGAGATTATTAATTAAACTATTTAATTAAATAATCTTAATTTATTAATCTCATGATTATTCCACTATAAATATGAGATTGAACTCTTGTAATTATAGACATTTCATTTACTGAGTACTTTATAATCATAAAGCGTCCATTGATTTAATCATTGCATACAACTTGACCCTCTAATAATGGTTCATAATTAATCGGGAATAAAATTACCGTTTTACCCTTTTAATTATGTCTTGTTTCCTTAAGTACCATTGACTCTACTAGTGAAGGTTAATTCATAACTAAATTATGAATTTGAGCTCAATAACCTTTCAGTCCCAAAAATCAACCCTTAAGAGAACCATCATTCAATCTCTTGCGAGAAGGTATAGACTCCATATCTGTATACTATGTCCCCAGCCATCTATATTAATGAGTTCCCAAAACAAAAGTTTCTAGCCTGATCATTCTGACAGACCCTAACAAGTGAATCAAAGAACTCATATAATATAAACAGGAGTTCATAGTAACTTCAGGATTAAGATCAATTTGTATATGATCATCAGTTGATACATTTAATTAATACTTCGAAACGGTATTTAACTAAGTATTAATAAACATATCTGGTCCAGTTCTATATATTCTCAATATATAAAGCACCTCCACTAAAGTGTCCTACCACACTAGTGATCCGGATCTAGATCACATGTATTCATAATACTAGTGGACCGTACTTGCAGTAATTAATCTAAAGATTCCATAACTTTATTTTACTGCGAACTATTCAAGTTCATTTATCTCAAACACAATCCTCTCGTACTAATACGTGTTTGAGATTACATTCATGAACTTAGGAATTTTCCTGATATTTACATAATATTATCATAGAATAATATAGTCCATAAAATATATGCATAACAAATTCAATTTATTTATTTATTTCATAAAACAATGTCTACTACATATGCTTTCAGGGCACATTTCCAACAATGAGACTCATCTGAAATCTCTCGCTGGATATTGGAATTCATCGGAATGCAAATCCGACCCTTATACCTCAGTAAACCCACCTCTGAAATTGAAAAGTCCTTAGCCACTCCAGCTAAGACATCCTATGTCTACTTCTTCAACCGTGGATCCTCCTTCTATGCTTACTTGATCCTCTCAAGGAGCGTGGACTGAAGAGTGATATTGGCTAGCTGACCAACTACCAATTCAATTCCTACTCGAGTCATCTCCTCATCCAACCTTTCTGATATCTTCCTCGAATTGAATAATTGTCCTGGGCCCTTCCGACTCAATGTGTTAGCCACCACATTGGCCTTCCCAGGATGGTATAGAATGTCGCAGTCATAATCCTTCACCAATTCTAGCCAACATCTTTGGCGCATATTCAGATCCTTCTGAGTAAAGAAATACTTTAGACTTTTATGGTGAGTGTATATTTCACACTTCTCTCCATACAGATAATGCCTTCAAACCTTTAGTGCAAATACCACCGCTGCCAATTCCAAATCGTGAGTTGAATACCTCTGCTCATACTTCTTCAACTGTCTCGATGTGTAGGCTATCACCTTTCCAGCTTGCATCAATACACACCTCAAACCCTTCCTGAAAGCATCGCAGTAGACTACAAACTTCTCATTGTTTGATGGAAGGCTCAATACTGGAGCAGTGATCAGTCGCCGCTTCAACTCCTTGAAACTGTTCTCGCATCTATCTATCCAAGCATACTTGGTCTTCTTACGCGTCAACTCGGTCAATGGTGTGGCAATTCTGGAAAATCTCTCAACGAACTGCCGATAGTAGTCTGTCAATCCCAAGAAAATCCTAACCTCTGGTACGTTGCTCGGCCTAGGCCAATCTCTCACTGCCTCAATCTTGCTTGGGTCCACCAGAATCCTCTCCTTACTCACAATGTGGCCTAGAAATGTTATTTTGGGCAACCAAAACTCACATTTGATGAACTTAGCATATAGCCTATGCGCTCTCAACCGTTGTAGTACCAGACGAAGATGTTGATCTTGCTTTGTCTCTAACTAAGAGTATACTAGTATGTCGTCGATGAATACGATCACAAACTTGTCCAAATAATCCCTGAAGACCTTATTCATAAAATCCATAAAGGTTGATGGGGCATTGGTTAATCCAAAGGACATGACTAGGAATTCATAATGTCCATACCTCATGAGGAATGCAGTCTTTGGTATGTCCTCCTCTTTAATCCTTAACTGGTGGTAGCCGGATCGAAGGTCAATCTTGGAGAACACCATCTTCCCCTGTAGCTAGTCAAACAAATCATCGATCCTGGGCAGTGGGTACTTGTTCTTAATGGCCAGCTTATTCAGCTCTTTGTAGTTAATGCACATCCTTAAGGATCCACCCTTCTTCTTGACGAATAACACTGGAGCACCCCATGGCGAAAAACTCAGTTTGATAAATCCTAAATCCAGTAATTCCTACAAGTGAATCTTCAATTCCTTCAACTCTGTTGGAGCCATTCTATAAGGTTTCTTAGATACTGGCTCCGCCCCTGGCGCCAACTCTATGACGAACTCGATCTCTCGGTGTGGTGGAAACCCTGGCAAGTCTGCTAGGAATACATCAGGAAACTCGCATACTAATCTGGTCTCATCTGGTTCAACCGAAACAATCCTAGAGGTATCCACGATGTTCGCTAGGAATCCTATGCAACCTTCTTGCATTAGGTCTCTAGCCTTCAGTGCCGAGATCATAGGTACTCATGGTCCACTCACTGTCCCCACAAATACAAAGGGTACCTCCCCTTCCGGTTCAAAGATCACCATTCTCTGCTTGCAGTCTATCGTTGCCCCATACTTTGATAACCAATCCATCCCTAGGATCATATCAAAGTCGTCCATCTCTAGCTCAATCAAATCTACAGACAACTCCTTACTGTCTATCTCTACTGGCAATGCTCTAACCCATCTCCTAGAGATTACCAGTTCCCCAGTTGGCAACAAAGTCCCGAATCCTCTAGCATACAAATCATTAGGTCTACACAACCGATCTATAACTCCAACAGAAACAAACGAATGCATAGTTCCTTAATCAATCAAAGCAGTAAATGAAGGACTAGAACTAGAAATTTGACATGTTATGACCGAGGGACTAGCCTCAGCCTAAGTCTGGGTCAAGGTGAATACTTTGGCTGGAGTGAGGCTGTAGGTCTTCTTCAGTTCTTCTTTCCTGGCTTGTGGGAAGTCCTTCCTCAAATGACTAATACTCCCATAAGTGAAGTAGGCCCTGACTCTGCACTCTCCCTGATGTCGTCTCCTGCACTGAGGACACTCGGGGAAACTCCTCCAGTTGTCTCTCCCGCCCTGACGGCCACTGAAAGCACCCCGTGCCCTCCTATCTGAACCAGGAGGAACAAAAGAATTTGGGGCCTTTCTCCTCTGCTCACTAGAGCCACTACCCTAGCTAGAACCAGTAAAAGGAGGCAGCGTCCTCCGAGCATCGTGCCTTGCGGCGCCCTCTCTCCATATATGATCCTCGGCCCCCTCAACTATAAGGGCCTTCTCCACTACATGTGCATAGGTGGTAGTCCTCGGGTCTAATGTTATCCTGAAATCACGGGCGATCATAACATTCAATCCCCACACAAATCGATCCCTCTGTGCCATATCCATAGGCACCAAGTCTGGCGCGAACTTCGCCAACCTGTCAACCTTCAGGGCATATTCTGTAACTGTCATCCGGTTCTGAGTCAGGTTGACAAACTCATCCACCTTTACAACTCGGACAGCCACACTGTAATATTTCTCATTGAAGATGTCTTTGAATTCTTCCCAACTCATAACTATGACATCCCTCCTCTGGGACACAACTTCCAACCAGATGCGAGCGTCTTCTCTCAACATATAGCTGGCGCAGGCCACTTTCTTATTCACTTCCACCCTCATGAAATCTGGATGGAAGCGATCATGTTCATCCATTGCTCTGCCCGCAGTGGGTCTGGGCCACCCTTAGAGGTGGGAGGATGCTGCTTCTTGAACCTCTCGTATAAAGGCTCCCACTTGTTTTCCATCACAGGCTGGGCTGGAATAGGTGCCAAAGTTGGTGGAATCTGTAACCCAATACCCCGAGGAGGGGCCTGTTGCCTAAATTCTTGAAGCTCATCTTCTGTTCGTTGATGTCTGATTTCCATTTCGGCAAACATCTGTTGCCAGTTCGCTGGGGCAGGTGGAGGGTCCTGACCCTCGTTGTCATCTACGACCTTATTTCCACGAAGTCTAATCGATCTTCGAGGCATAACCGCAATATGCCTGCAATTAATGACACCGCACATCAGGCATGATAACAACATCCAAAAACCACTTCCCAGTCCTGTCAATCAGTCACAAACAACAAATCAACACATCCCACATAACATATAACAGTCAAGGGGTTGTGCCCTAGCATCATGCATATATAAACACATCCATCATGCTTTATCTATATCATTTAGGAAAACAGGGCAACTTAAACAAGCAGTTAAGCGCATAATTCATTAAATATCGACCAACCCTGAGTCGAGCATGTCACTGGCAGCGAGCATGCATATTCGGTCGATCTCCAGGAACCATAAACCTTGGCATGCTCTGATACCAAGTTGTAATGCCTACCACCTTAGAGTCATTACCATGTGTTTTATAAATGTGTCATTAGCTCGCTAATCGAGGTTTAAGGTTGAAAAGTGTGACTAAATTGAAATAAAAACTCATTTAACGACCTTAGTTATAAAAGATTTGGACATACATTAAAATCATAAAAGTTGTACATTTTGGATCCCAAAATACTATTAGGAAATGTATTACAACTCCAAAATATAGATACAGTCGACCTAAGCAACAATGCAAATCATTACAGCATATTCCTCAAAATAACCCTGGTCATGGTAGCCAGATAGGCCGAACATGTACACGTCGCTCCACGCTTTCCAACTCATGGTTGGTCGACCTTTCCCTGGCCCTTACCTACACCATAGAGCACTCATGAGTCGAAGTCCAGCAAGAAAACTCAACGCATAACAAATCACATATCAATCCAACAATATACAGCAAAACAGTCAATAGACTAAACACATAGCAGCCTACATTGACCCAAGTGCTATACTAGGCCCTAGGTTCGCGGCCTTCACCAAGCGGGTGGATACAACACCCTTGGAGGGTCTCACCCTAGCGGCCTACACTCAGCGTGCTTAATGCTAATCTCGTCCCTTGTTGTACCCGACCTTTGCCCTTCTAGGCCTTCGCTGTTCTCGGCCTTTGCCGCCCATTCATAAGCATGCCCAACACAGCATAGCATTCACAGATATTCACACATATATTAACCAAAAATAATAGGGTCATGCCCTGCTCAACAGGCATAAACAGTTTTCTTACCTGTGTCCCGAGCTGACAGATTAACATGATCCCGAGAACGATCCCCTAACCTGAGCTTTGACATAAAAACCTAGTCACAATGCCATAATAAATAAATATCCATAAATCTCTAACCAATTATGAACTTCGGATTAAAATACTAGCCATCGGGACCTCGAATTCTACTAAACTAGGTAGTAGAATCATTCTTGAGTCTTAACATTCAGGTTCCCGAGCTTAAAATCTTCAATTTCCTTTTCTCTCTAATTTGAGTCGCAGCCCTAGAGCATAGCTCTCTCTCTAAAGGAGGACACGGGCCACGACGCCTAGGCAAACTCAGAGGCTTCCCAGGCCTCTTCGCACACACGGGCCTCGACACCTGAAGAACAGGGTCGTGGCGCGAGCCTTAAAAACCCAAAAAACATGCATTTCTACTGCGTTTTTTCCCAGCCAGACCTATAAATTCTCACCCAATTCACCATTTGTACTAAAAATTCAGCCTACAGTTTATATCACAGCAACACAACACTAGAAAACCACCCCAAATTCCTAGCTCATAACCCATCAAAACTCAAACATTCAAACCAAACCAAAACCTTAGAAAAACTTCCAAGCATAGGAAAAATACCATTAAAACCAATACATAATCCTTACCTCAACTGAAATTCTGATCCTGAACTAAACCCCAACCACTTCAGGCTTCACCTTCCTTGAACCCTCAACCCTCCTTCCTTTGAATTCAGAAAAATCCCTCCTTAACCTTGAGAGAAAGAGAGGCGTGAGGGAGAGAGAGAGCTGAGAACAGTCTAAGTAATTCTTCTATTTCCTTCTAATTGACTCTAGTGTTTTGATCAAATTAAGCCTATCCCCAACTACCTAATGACCAAAATGTCCCCAAGTCTATCCTCAATCCTTTAGTGCCACCAAGGGCAATCCTGTCATTTGCCACCTCCTGCTAATTCCTCGAGTGTTCCTATAAATCCCCATTTAATACCCGACACACTTAAACAAACATTAAATCACTACCCGTTACCCGGTAATTCCTGAACACATACTATATCCCCAAAATACCTCTAGGCTCCTCCTGAGCTAGGTACTCGACCCCATTGTGACTATTTCGCTACTTCGCTCCCTAGGACTGTCTCGGATCGCACATCACAAAAATATCACCACAATCTTGTGGCATCAAGCACAACATACATATATATTGCATTTATGTCCTCAATGAGCTAAAATTACAAATACGCCCCTATTAACCAAATTAGGCTCACATGCATATTTAATTTACCTAAACATGCAATTCCAATCACATAATCATTTAATTCACATATTAACATAATTCAATTAATTATTTCCCTTTCGACACGCTAATCAAGGCACTAAGCCTTATTAGCAAATTTGGGACGCTATAGTAACGGGTTGACCTAAGGTAGATATCGCTACCATACATTAGGGTATTGGATAAGTTCCAACCCTATCATACAATTCTCAAACAATAGCCAAATTAGGATCAAATACTTTGATTGTACCTAGCAACCAACGTTACACATATAATGATAACCTGACTCGGAAAATCCCAAAACATTCGATATATATATATATAATTGCACAATTTAATTAACTCAACAAACTTAAAGGATCCTAGCTCCAACCTGGATTCCCTCTTTACGTCCTGGCTCAAACCCGGACTATTTTACCATGTCCTGGCTCCAATTTGGATTATATCTTATCATGTCCTGGCTCCAACCCGAACTATAATTTCACCATGTTCTTGCTTCGACCCAGACTATATTTTACCATGTCCTAGCTCCAACCCGTACAATATTTCAATAAGGTTCTGGCTCCAACCCGAACTCACTTACCATTAAGCCGCAGAATGAAGAAGCATTACAAAGAAACATACCCTGGTCTTAACGACCCAAAGGCTAACTTACATGTTGTAGCCACACTAGTATATTCATGTTGTAGCCAAGAAAGAGAAAGGCTAACTTACTTGGAGTCCTTAGTTCCCAGCTGGTTTTTTAACACCGCTATCCGTTTTCCCTTTCGCGGTTACCGTAATTAATACAGTGTACTCGGATTAAACTATGGCATACTCTTCTAGCTAATATTCTACGATAGCTATATGCAATAAAGTTCTCTTAGAGATTCTATACTATAGCCTCTTATACACCTTACAGTGTATAAAGCCGAATTTCATTCTAATCTTTACGATATCATGAGAAAATCAGCCTCACTGCAACATGCTCTCCGTGCCGTGCATCTTAATATTCTTTAACTAAAGAACTCTCTTATTGGATAACTTGTATTTTTTTTTAGGAAAAAGGAGTTCTACTCAACTCATAACTTTAGAAAAATACCAACTTGTCGTCCTCTTACGAAAGTTTATCGTTTCCTATCATTTACCAAAATACCACTTTTTGACTCTTTACAAATAATATCTGACAATGATATCTCGTTCTCTTAAAGGTTCTACAAAACTCAAACTCCCATTTTTACCATTTTTATCCATAACCTAGGATCTTTTTTTATGATATTTTTTAAAAGAATGGCAATTGGACCCTTAACTTATAAAATGGTAAAAAAATCAACTTTTAAATTAACTCAAGTTTATTTGGGATTGGTTAAATCTCCAAATCCTTACTTATCTTTTCAAAGGATTATTTCTTCTCATTTCCAAAACTTTAATGTCATTATATGTTTTAAAGCGATAGATCCCTGTTTTTAAGCTTTTGCCCTCAATTGAGTTTTTTTAACCAAAACCCTTAAACTATCGTTCACATATTTTGTGTCATAAGTATGGGAACTAGGCGAAAGTCTCGCGTCACAACTTGTTTTAGGTTAAGAGAACTAACCTCCAAAAAATCATTTTTCATTAAGGTTCGAAATTACTACTTTTTCAGATTTTAGGGAAAACTTAGAAAAATAATTTCTCTTAAATCGTGGCACATTTTCCTATAAAATTTTACAGATATCCTTATACACAACTTAACTAATTCCCCTCAAAATTTCATAATTTTTTGGATGGAAAAACTCATTTAAATATTTAAAGCAATCTGGGCAGTGCCTGCTGCCCAGAAGATTTTCCCAGATTTTAAGGTACGTTTGAAAATTTATTTCTCTTACACCGTCACCCAGTTCTTTCTTAAATTTTACAGAAATATTTTTACATGTCTAAATTAGTGTTCTTAAAAAATTTATAATTTTTTGGAGAAATATAACCTATAAAAATGTTTAAAGAAATCTGGGAAATGCTTGCTGCCCAGAAGTTTTGTTTCCAGATTCTAGAGCAAACTTTGAAAAATCATATCTCTAATGACTTAACACAATTTCCGATAAAATTTTACAGTGACCCTTATACATGTTTAAAATAACACTTAGCCAAATTTCATAGCTTTTAGATTAGGAAAACCTGTTCAAAAATCAAAACAATCTGGGCAGTGCATGCTGCCCAGAAATGTTCCAGATTTACATCAAATGCCAAATCGTGCATAACTTAGGCTTAAAAATACATTTTTACGATTTTCCAAAGCCTATCATCAAGTACTCACAAAGAAATATGCAAATACATAAATATTTTTCACAAACAGAGGCAATGGAATGCGATCTGACCCGTTGGAAGCCAGACCACGAAATTTTGGCAGCATGCATTTTTACTCACACTCAACAACATCAAGCTTTCTATCATAAACCCTAGTCACATGCATGCATGCAAATCATCATGCCACACAATCTCAACCTTAAGCATAAAATAAGCTCAAAAGCTATTGAAATACCCTATACAACCAGATCTACAAGAATCACCACAAAACATAAAGAAAACAACCATAGATTCTACATTTTGAAGCCCTAGCTTGGAGATGTATTCCTTAGCTCTTCAAAGCCTTCCCTTGGTGCTCTAAACTCTCAAAATCGAGCCCCAAGTCCACATGTAGATTTTTAAGAAAATATTAGGGTAGAAAGAAACGAGATGAGGGACAAGAAAATGCAAGATTACAAAAACCTCTTACCTTGCTTTATTTGGTTACAATGGTGCTCAACTTTGAGATCCAACTAGTAAAGGCTTCTCTTGAACCCTAGAATACAAGAACAAGGTCATGCGTGGCTTTTAGATCAAATTCATGCACAAGGAACCCTATTGTTTCGGGTTTGAAGAAGAAGGAGAAAGAATGAATCACAAGAAAGGATTTCACTTACCTTGAGCTCGATTTTGCTTAGGAGGGTACACTAGCTTCAAATGAGTCCTTCCTTGAGAGAGAAAGGGAGAGGGACGAAATGAGAGGGAGAGAGAGAGCCTCTGATTTTTCTTTTCAGAGTTAGAAAGATGAAAAGGGAAGGGGGAGGGGGGGGGGGGGGGGGGGAGAGAAAGGGTGCTTTAGTTTTGGGGAGAAATGGTAGAGAGAAAATTGTTTTGAGAGGAAAACAATGATTAAACACTTAACTTGTGAATGGGTAAGACTCTTCCTATTCTCTTTAGGGTATGTGTCATAGCTCTTGAGAGCCCTAGGACCTAGCCTTGATGCCCACCCCCCTCTCTCTCCCTTGGAAATTACTTTTATGCCCTTGCTTATTTGATCTCACATTTAAGGAATCCAAGGGCCCTATGGGAATTTTGTGCTCTAAATTTCCCTTAACTTTTAACCTATAGTTTTTAAATCTCCAAGCATAATTAATTAAGTTAATTTGTGACCAAAAATAAAATTTGTCACAACATCACATAATTTTGGCAATTTATCACATATTGACCAAAATGTCCATAAAGGCCTAAGCAAGGAATTTTCATTCTTAAGCCCAGTTGATTGGAATTCAAACCTCAATCAATTCTCTTAAAATTTATTAGCTCAAAAATAAATTCCCAGTTGTCAAACCAAAATTAATATTTTTATGCCATAGTATTTCCTATTTTATTTAATCCGAGATTTTTCTCCCATTAGGGTTTATCCCTTAGTCCGAGACCAATATTTCTTTGCATAAAGCTAGATCATTTACCAGATCATCACAGGGGCTATAAAATTCACTAATCATCACAAATTCATATAATATCATTTAACAAAATAATATTCCACATAATTATTCACTGGCTCCAACCGGCTACTAACGGGTGTTCAAAACACACAATGTTACAACGAAAAGGGATGGATCTGTTTTTTTTTTCTTTTCTATCTTCAAGTCTGTGGTAACTGGTTACCTTTCCATTCTTTGTGTGTATATTTCTAGGGGTAACTGCTTATCTTCACGTTTTGATGTGTGTGTATTTCTAGGTTCTTTATGGTAACTGGTTACCTATGTTACAAAAACCATTGTTACTTCTTCTTCCTTTTTTAATGAAGTGGTCTTTCTCTTTTTCCTTCAAATTTGATATTTCTTTTCATATTTAATATGAGTAACCTGCACACCTCTTATAGTAACTGGTTACCCTTCTTATGGTAGAAAGTTACTCCTCTCAGGGTAACTGGTTACCCCTCCTGGTACATGTTATTTAACCTAACTCTAGGTTTTTTTTTTACATAACTTTCAAAGATCATTCAAGTAACTGGTTACCTTACCCAGGATTTGAAAAAAGAAACTTACAATCTAAAAAAAAGGAAAAATGTTTATAATAAATAAAAATAATAATAAACATAATTCATATCACAAAAAAAAAATTGCAAAACAAAGAAAATTTTAATATAAAATTAGTTATATAAAAAATAATATAAAAAAACCTAAAAAAATATTAATCAAATTACAAACATACCCTTCTAAATAAATAAAAATTAATTAAGAGTAAAATTGTGGCATAAACCAACCTTTATAAAAAAAAAATGGAGGGGGGGGGGGGGGGGGGGAATAAACCCATAAAAGTGAAAATTCTTTAAAATAAATAAATAAAAAAGCCATATTTTTGCACACTCTATTAAAAATCTCATATAAAATGTAATTTCCTCATATTTTAATGCATAGATATAATGTCTTATTAATTAAATAAATAAATGAGATAAAATTGGGGAGGCATATTGTTAGGTTCATTTTAGGTTTGTTTTATAGATTTTTTTAGGTTATGTTTTTAGTTATTTAGGATTGTTTTGTGCAGATTTACTCTTGTTTTCTTCTTGTTTCAGGTTTTAATGATCAAGTACATAATATGGAGTGAAATGAGAAGAAACAAGTTAAATATGATGAATAAGATTGATTTAGTGTTGATTGTGAAGTTTCAAGACATTATGTGTGGAAAATACTACATTGAAGATGCTCAACACATGTAGTTTATGCTCTGTAACGCAAGTCTGAAATTTTAAGCTGCATTTTGACCATGATTTCTTCACTTTCTGAAAACACTTCTAGAAATAAAAGTTGTAGATATTTCTCTTATCTTTTCATATCTTTTTAAATAATTCAATTCGGAGTTATATCCAAGGTGTTATGATCAAAATACGATGAGCTGACGCTGCAAGCTGTTCAAAACGAGTTTCAGTTTTATTCTGTACAATTAGCGCCCCAGCGCTAATATATAGCTCCCATGCGCTTAAGAGTTCCAAAGAGCATGTTTTTGTGATTTTCCAAGCTCCCCAACGCTTCTTCCCAAGCGCCCCTGCGCTATTGTCCGTACGAACGCCGAAAACAAGCATTTTGAGTGGGGTAAAAATGCATTTTCATAAAAAAAAATCATTAGGTTTTTTTATAATGGAGGACTTAGTGTGATTTTGAGTCTGGTTTTTCATCATAGAAGGCAAGGAGAACATTTTGGGAGCAATTTCAGAGATTGAATGTACAGTTTTTTTTTCTTCTTCTTTAATTTTCTTTATGTTAAACTCTTGTATTATGGATTTCTTTGCCATGTTGATGAACTAATTTTATTCTTAGGGTTTTTAATTGAATCTCTTGAAACTTTACTATGATTTAATGTAAATTTTATATTTCTTTCTTCTTCTTTAAGATCCTTTCAGTTTGTGTTTATTATATGCGATTGATTGACCATCTTTTACATAATCCATATGAGTTTGAGTCAAAATCTCAAAGGTGAGATTTAAACATGCTATAATTGATTGGACATGGATTTCAATATTGAATGAGGGTATCAATATAATTTATGTAGTTTTGAGTTTTTGATGTTAATGCTTCTTATATGTGAGTTTATCATAGAAATATAGAAAATTTATATCTAGGTCGAATCTTATATATCTTAATCTGAATATAAAATGCTTTTATAAACTTGTTATCTTAATAAGAAGAGTGATTGTGAAATCTAGCATTACTGACATAGTAGAGTGGATAGAAGAGGAGATTAAAATCCTTAATTCGTTATTTATTGAAGTAATTCTCTTTTGTTTCTTTAATTTCAATGTTTAACTCGTGTTCTTTTTGTTAGTTTATTTTTGCAATTTACATTTGTTTATGATTTCTTCATTTCAAACCTTACAAATCAAAATTCGTTAGCCAAATAGAAACTAGAAATTAATTATTTGGTAATTGATAAATCAGTTTTCGTGGGATGATACTCGTTCTTACCGATATTTATTATAAATTGCGATTACGTATACTTGCGTAGCTTAAATTTCACAACACACTTGTGTGCCACACGCCCAACACTGTGCTTGCACAGTGACTGGCGTATGACACATGTCACAACCAAGTTTGTTCAATTCATATTTTAAATTGTTAAGAATTTGAATTATTTATTAAATAATTATTTTAATTTGATTAAAATATTCCTTATTTAATTTAAATTTTAAAAACCTAATCAGTTTTGACTGAGTCTAAGTTTTATAGATTAATTTTAAGTTTATAAAGTTTAAATTATATAATGAGAAGCTAAGCGATACAATTTGATCAGTTTTTAAGAAAACCTGAAAAACTTCGTTTCTCTCTCAAGAGCCTCTGTCTTCTCCAAACCTCTCTTGATCTCATGTGTTGAGTACATCAAGAGAGTCAAAGCAGTCTTATTGGATTGGATGATCGTTGTTGATTTACGAAAAGATAGCGAGAAATCTTGATAGGCTTCGAGAGGTATGATTCTATGATTATGAATCTTGATTTAATGTATAGGTATATACATGATCTTAGATCTGGTATTGGTTTAATTTTTTATTGTCACCCTTTCACTACACACTCTTATTTTCACAATCAATACCAACAGATTGTTGAAAAATATATGCCATTTTTTTTTATTTTGTGCCGATTATGTTGTCTGAAGTTTGCAAGTTGTATTTCAGTTGTTTTTGTAAAGCTTGTTGGCCAACGATGACGGGGATCAAATGTTGCTTTTTTGTCACTGATTGCCTAGATTTTGTTCGTCAAAAATATCAATTTCAAAAAAGAAACTCTAAAATTGTAAAAGGTCTGGTATTATCATAGAAATGAAAGAATTTATAGGCAACCATATTGAGTTATGTAATTTAGAGAAGAAAAGAGAAATTAGGGCAGATTTATTAATTAAGATAAATTAGTGTATAAATTAATAAATAAGTTTAAATCAAGGTTCAAATTATAAATAATTAATTTGATAAAGGATTTAAATAATTATTTAATTAATTAAATCAATAGAAAATAATGCATACTTTGATTTTAAGTCCAACGGGCTCATAATTAAAAGAGAAATTTCACGGGCCTATGACCCATGATAATTTCGACCTAAGGCTAATAATTGGCTATTATTTTATTGATTTTTTAATTAAATAAGTAACATAATTGAGCCTATAAAAGGAATGCTAAGTGAGAGTTGAAATGACAAGTTTTTGAGAAGATCAGAAGATCTTGTCTTGATGCTCTAGGTTTTAGATGCTCTCTACAACATAAGTCATTTTCTAAGCCTCAATATTATTTTCTCTTCTTCTCGTTGTATCTATCTCATTTATTGAGAATTTCCCAGTCTAGGTGATTCTAAGGATACTTTGGAAGGTTGTGAAGAAAATTGAAGAATGGCTCAGTTTCTTGGTGATACCCTGCGATAGAAATGATACAAGGATTAGAGAAATTGAAGGAAGGACTTAATTATTCTGCTGCACAATAATGTAAGTGTTCTTTTCATTATCTCTGTATGAATTCAATTTTAGAATTATGTTCTAGGTTGTCTCATATTAATATGTTTAATATAAGATTTACATGAAAATAAACAATATCTTGTATAAGTTTTTCCAACATCATGAACTCCTGATAATGACGGGGGCAAAGCCAATCTATAGGCTACCTGGCCGATCCTTTCCAGGATCTCGAAAGGTCCCATAAACCTAGGGCTCAGCTTGCCCTTCCTTCCAAACCTTTTTACTCCCCGCAGTGGTGAAACTCGCAGAAATACGTGGTCCCCTACCTGAAACTCCACGTTCCTACGTTTAGGGTTAGCGTAGCTTTTCTGTCTACTTTATGAGGCGAGCATTCAAGCTCGAATCTTCTAAATAGTCTCATTAGTCCTCTGAACCATCTCAGGATCCAAATACTTCCTCTCCCCCATTTCATCCCAACGAATGGGTGACCTACACTTCTTGCCATACAACATCTCATATGGAGCTACTCCAATTGTTGATTGGTAGCTGTTATTGTATGAAAACTCAATCAACGGAAAATACTTACTCAAGTACCCCTCGAAATCCAATATGCATGCTCTAAGCATGTCCTCTAATATTTGAATCATCCTCTTAGACTGCCCTTCTGTCTGAGGATGATAAGTTTTTCTGAACTTCAGCTGAGTCCCCATAGCCTTCTGTAGGCTTCCCCAAAACTTGGAGGTAAATATAGGATCATGGTCCGAAACTATATATTTTGGAACCCCATGGAGACATACAATCTCTCTCATGTAAAATTTTGCATATTGGTCCACGGTATACTTTGTCCTCACTGGCAGAAAATGAGCTGACTTGGTATATATGTCTATTATCACTCATACCAAGTCATGTTGCCCCACTGTCCTAGGCAGGCCTCCTACAAAATCCATAGTAACGTCTTCCCACTTCCACTCGAGAATACCTATAGTTTGTAACAACTCCGCTGGCCGCTGATGTTCAACTTTCACATGCGGACAAGTTAGACACTTCACCACATAGTCAACCACATCTTTCTTTATCCCAGGCCACCAATACAATAACCTTAGATCCTGATACATCTTCGTGGTGCTTGGAAGTAATGAATACGGTGTGGTATTATATTCATCAAGGATCTCTTGTCTGATACCCACGTCCATTAGAACACAAATTTGATCATTGTATCTCAACAAACCTGTCTCTGTAATGGAATTAGGGGTGAACATTTGACCCGAAAACCCAAAAAACCGGCAAATCGGCCGAATCGCAACTCGAAAACCCTATTTTTTTTAAAACCCGTCGAATTCAGGTGAAATCTGGTCCGAACCTGACATGGCTCGGGTCAGGTTTTGGAACTAAGGACATACGGGTTTTGGTGTAACCCGAATCCGAACATAATTTAAAAAATATTAATTTTTGAAAAAATTAATGCTTTTTTAAAAAAAAAATTACCAAGGCCCAATTTGTAAAAAAGAAACATTACCAAACTAACAACAAAGTTAAAAAAAACATGTGAAAAGTAAAAAAAATATATTAAAAAGGTGTCAAAAATGGTATTTTTGAATTTTTTTTTACCAAGGCCCATTTTCGGCCCAAAGCCCATTTTTGGACCAATCCCACCCGAAACTTGACCAAACCCGAAACCCAAAATCACCCAAAACTTCAGAGCGGGTTCGATACCTTATTTTCCCACATGAAACCCGCAAAACCCAGACCCGATGCACCCGAAACCCAAAAACCCGACCCGTGTGCACCCCTAAATGGAATAATCCTTAGCTACTCCAGCTAGGACGTCTTATCTAAATTTATCAACTGGGAATCCCACATTTGGCCCTCCTTTATTCTCTCCAAAAGAGTGGATTGCAAGGTAATATTGGCCAACCGGCCCACCACTAGCTTTATCCTTGCTCTAGTCATATCTTCTGCCAATTCCTTTGATATCTGCTTCAAACTAAACAATTGTCCTGGGGCCCTCCGACTCAACACGTTTGCCACTACATTGTCTTTCCCTGGATGATAAAGAATCTCACAGTCATAATCTTTTACCAACTTTAGCCAACATCTCTGTCTCATGTTTAAGTCCTTCTGGGTGAAGAAATACTTCAAACTCTTATGATCATTGTATATCTCGCACTTTTCTCCATACAAATAATGTCACCACACTTTCAGTGCAAATACCACTACTGCTAACTCCAAATCGTGAGTAGGGTATCGTTGTTCATATTCCTTTAGTTGTCATGATGCGTAGGCAATCAGCTTCCCAATATGAATCAGCACACATCCTAACCCCAGTATCGATGCATCGCAGTACACCACAAACTTATCCCCATCTGAAGGAAGGATTAGCACCGGAGTAGTAATCAACCTTTACTTCAACTCCTGAAAGCTATTCTCACATCTGTCTGACCATACGAACTTCAAGTTCTTCCTTATCAACTCTGTCAGTAGTGTAGCAATCTTTGAGAATCCTTCCACAAATCACTGATAATATCCTGCCAACCCAAGGAAACTCCTAACCCCCGAGGCGTTCCTTAGCCTCGACCAATCCCTAACTACTTCAACCTTGGTCGGATCTACCTTAATCTCATGTTCACTGACAATGTGACCAAGGAATGTCACCTACGGTAACCAAAACTCACACTTCTTAAACTTGGCATACAACCGATGCTCATTCAATCTCTATAATACTAACCGAAGATGCTGCTCATGCTCTGCCTCTGAAGGAGAGTAAACTAGGATGTCTTCGATGAAGACAATCATGAACTGATCCAAGTAATCTTTGAACACCCTGCTCATCAAATCCATAAACATCGTCGAGGCATTGGTCAATCCAAAAGACATCACCAGAAACTCGTAATGCACATACCTCGTACGAAATGTCATCTTCGAAATATCCTCATCCTTGATCCTCAGCTAGTGATAACCAGATCGAAGGTCAATCTTTGAGAACACTGTCTTACCCTACAATTGGTCAAACAGGTCGTCTATCATCAGTAGTGGGTACTTGTTCTTGATATTCAGCTTGTTCAACTCCCTGTAATCTATAAACATCCTTAGAGTCCCATCATTCTGTTGAGAATTGTGCCCTTAAAGCAATTGTAGTTGACAATAGTTTTAATGAAATGAATAAATGAATTGAATTATTGTGTATATGTAGCTTATGTACTATATTATTGTTAATAATATTAAGTGAATATCTATAAATTCTCAAGTTCATCTATGTGGTCTCAATCTCATATTGGTATGAGAGGATCGAGATTGAGATAATGGACTTAAATAGTTGGTAGTAAAATAAAGTTGTGGAATCTTTAGATTAATTACTGCTAGCACGATCCACTAGTATTATGAATACATGTGACCTAGATCCGAGTTACTAGTGTAGTAGGACACTTTAGTGGAGGTACTTTGCATACTGAGAGTATGTAGAAATGGACCAGATGTGATTCGATAATACTTGTTTAAATACCGTTTCGTAATATTATAAAACACATCAATTGATGATCATATACAAACTAATCTTAATCCTGAAGTTACTATGAACTCCTATATATGTCATTTGATCCTTTGATTAATGCATTACGGTTTGTCATAATGATCAGGCTAAGAACTATTGTTTTGGGGACTCAATGATGTATATGGCTAGGAACATAACCTATCAGATATGGAATCTATACCTTCTTATAGATAAAATGATGGTTTCCTATTGGGTCGGCTTTTGGAATTGAAAAGGTTATTGACGTCAAATTCATAATCAGATTATGAATTAACCTTCTCTAGTAAAGTGGTACACTAGGAATCAAGATATAATTAAAAGGGCAAAACGGTAATTTTATTCTCACTTAATTATGAATCATCAATAGATGATTAATTTGTGTGTAATAATTATATCAATGGACACCTTATGGTTACAATAAAGTACTCAGTAAATATATGTCTTTAATTCTCAAGAGTGCAGTCTCATATTTATAGTGGAGTAATCATGAGATTAATAAATATGATTATTGGATCAAAGAGTTTTGGTTAATAATCTTTTATTTATTGGAGCTTGGAACTATTGGTCCATAGGTCCCCGGGGCGGCTCTATCAACACTATTCAAGGTAAGAGTTGATACAATGGTCAAACTGTGAATGGACTATTTGAGAGAATATTTATTCTTCTGGATAAATATACAAAATGATAAATATGGATAGTCAAAATTGGTTTTAATTATTATATTTATTTAATTAATAATAAGATGATAATGAAAATTCAAATTTTAAAATTTGAATTTTGAAATTCAAGTTGTTATTTTTTCCTTAAAAAGATGATACTTTATTTGAATTTCTAATTATTAATTAATTAAAATAAATATGCATGAAAAATCAAATCCCCTTATTTTAGGGAGGTGTTACACGCATAGGGTTTCTTGGACTGCCCTATGTGTGTACCACTACTGATAGTGATCAGTTATTGATTTTTATTTTATTTAATTAATTAATAAAAAAAATTAAAAAGGATTTTAAAATAGAATGTAAGATTTTGTCTTTAATTATCATTTATTTTACCATTATTAAGATGATCAATTTTATTTAATTATTATTCTTATTATGATGATAATAATACCTATATATTTTATATAATAGAAAATATGAGAATAACTTTTACAAGAAGAATCAGAAAAACTGACCACCTTTTCTCACAAAATAAAAACCTTTCTCTCTAGCCTATAATCAAGAGTTTCATGTGTTGAGAATACTTTTGATTCACAAATTTGATTCTTGTTCTCTATGTGCCCACCCACATTGTGAGGTATAGAGAACGTCTTGGAAGATATTGGTGTGAGTACTCAAGTGAGGATAGGAAGATTGAAATATATATACGAAAAGATTCAAGGATTCTTGATAGGCTACAAGAGGTAAATCATTTCATATTATGTTTACATATACATATTTTTGTTGATTAACATATTGCATATTAAAGGATCCTCATATAAAGTTATTTATATGAAATTTTTTGTTGTATACAATACTACCATTACCGCAATTTCCGTTGCGCACTAGGAACAGTTCCTAACACCTTCTTCTTCACAAACAAAACCGGAGCACCCCACAGTGAGAAGCTAGGTCTAATAAATCCCAGGTCCAATAATTCCTGTAATTGTACATTCAATTCTGTCGGAGCCATTCTATATGGTGCCCTTGACACTGGTTTTGTACCCGGTGCCAACTCGATCTCTCGATACGGTGGCGATCCTGGTAAGTCCTCAGGAAACTCATGTAAGAACTCACACATCAATCTGGTCTCCTCTGGTCTCTCAGGCATGGCCTTAGTGGTGTCCACCACACTGGCTAGGAATCTTATGCCACCTCCTTGCAATAGGTCTCTTGCCATCAATGCTATATCATGGGAATAGCGAGTCCATGCACAGTGCCAACAAAAACAAAGGGAACCTCATCCTCGGGCTCAAAAGTCACCATCTTCTTCTTGCAGTCAATAGTCTCCCCATACCTGGCTAACCAATCCATTCCCAAAATCATATCAAAATCATCCATACCCAACTCAATCAAGTCCACTGATAGTTTTGTGTTGTCCACCACCACTAGTAATGACCTAACCCATCTTCTAGAGACTACCAACTCCCCAGTAGGCAATAAGGTCCCAAACCCCGCAGTATAAAAGTAAGAGGGCCTACACAATCTATCAATCACACTACTAGAAACAAATAAGTGTGCAGCACCAGAATCAATCAATACAGTATATGGAGTGCCAGCACTAGAAAGCTGACCTGTCACTACAAAGGGACTAGCCTTAGGCTCTGCCTGAGTCAGGGCAAACACTCAAGCTGGAGTCAAGCTGTCCGCCATCTTGGGTTCCTTTTTCCTTGAACTCAGGTAGTCCTTCTTGAGATGTCCAACCACCTCGCACAAATAGCATGCCTTCGCCCGGAATTCGCCCAGATGGCGCCTCCTACACCTGGCATACTCTAGGTAACTCCTCCAAGTCTCATTGCTGCCCTGAACACCCCAGCCCCTCCTATCAGGACCTGCAGTGGTCAAGGTGTCAGAGGTCTTCCTCTTTTGGTCAATAGGGCCTCCGCCCCTACTAGATCTTACATATGGAGGCACTGTCCTCCGAACATAACATCGTGCATCACTCTCCCTCCATATCTTGTTCTCTGCCTCCTCAACTATGAGGGCTTTCTCAACCACCTGAGCATAAGTAGTTACCCCAGGCACTAACATAATCTGAACATCGCGGGCTATCATAGCATTTATCCCTCGAACAAATCTATCTTGCTTGGCTGTGTCTGTAGGCACTAGGTCAGGTGAAAACTTAGCCAATCTGTCAAATTTCAAAGCATACTCGATGACTGCCATACTGCTCTGCACCAAACTGGTAAACTCGTTCACCTTCGCCGCTATTACTACATTACTATAGTACTTTTGGTTGAGCAGATCTCTGAACTCATCCCAACTAATAGTAAAAACATCTCAAATCTAGGATGCCACCTCCCACCAAATACGGGAATCATCCCGAAACATAAAGGTGACACAAGCCACTCTATCATTACCTACCACCTTCATAAAATCCAGGATGGAGGTAGTCAGGCTCATCCACTGCTCAGCCTTAAGTGGATTTGGTCCTCCCTCAAAGGTTGGAGGATGTTGCTTCATGAATCTTTCGTACAGTGGCTCCCACCTATTTTCAATCTCAGGCTGTTGTACGGCTGATGCCATGATAGGTGGCATGTTTGGTGCAGTGTTCCCTGGCGGAACCTGTTGTCTCAGTAAATGGATCTCTTCCTCTTATCTGGCTTGCATGTCAGCAAGCATCTGCTGCCAATTCTCAGGGACTGGCGGAGGGTTCTGACCCTGGTTATCATCTCTAGCCTCGATCTTAGTGCCTGCTATTCGAACTAATCGCCTTGGAGGCATAGCTCTCCAAGTATATCTGCAATCAACGACTCAACTGATCAGGCAATGATAACAGGTTTTAGAAGTCACCCCATGGTCCAACACCAACAATTAAGCAAATACATGCAACCACAATGCTAATAAGCATTTTGATAACCCTAACATACAGTAGCAATGCTAATAAGCATGCCTTTTCATGTACACATAGCAGTCAAGGGCCAGGCCCTATCAGTATATCTCATACTCCCTAATAAACAGGTAGATAAGGCATTTATATCTTATTTAAGCAGTTAAACACACACAACCACATGAATAGTTACCAAACCCTAAGTCGAGCTTTTCTTTAGCGGTGAGTGTACATGCCCAGCCAGTCTTCAGGAACCCTTAAACCTAGACCGCTCTAATACCAAGTTGTAACACCCTGGATAGCCAAGACCATTACACTGTGTATTTTAAATAGTGATGGGCTTGTTAATCAAGTCATTTGAATATAAACGCGTAACTAAGGGTAATTAATGAATTGGGGTTTAAATTTTTTTATCATAGGAATAGTTATTTTCATTTAAAAGTTTAAGTTTGTACATGGGATCCCAAAATAAGTGTTTACAAGGCATTTACAACTCCAAAAGTAATTACAACATAAGTCGGCCGAACCGGAAAAATTAAGGTTTGGCATTTACAATTCCATGGTCGAGCAATTGCAAATGTACACGTCGCCCCTAAAGCTCTCTAACTCATGGCTGGTCCAGCTTCCCATTTCCCTTACCTGAACCACATAGCACCCGTGAGCCAAGGCTACGTAAGAAAAATTAAAACATATTCAAATAAGCAACATAGTATAAACAACAAGCTTAGCAGTAACAACATTGCTCAAACAAACACATAGTTCAACTTTAACAGTCAATGAGTTAGACAAGTGCAGACGACACTTCTTATTATGTAGGTGGCGTTCGGGCTAGACAAGTGCATATTGCACTCCCAGGTTGCCCTAGCCAAAACTGTAACGCCCTGGATAGCCAAGACTGTTACACTGTGTGTTTATAAAGTGTCAGACTTGCTAATCAAGTCATTTAGTTAAAATCGTGATACTGGAACTATAAAAGAACTAGGGTTTAAAATGGTTTGGTCTCAAAAGCCACTTTTACATTAAGAAACGTTATATGTTTACACGGGATTCCAAAAAATACAAGTTTAAAGATCGTTTACAAAAGTTACAAGGTTCAAGTACAATAACCAGCCTTACTAAGGCAAAACAAATAATTAGGTAATCCCTGTCCTGACCCACTCCTCGACCATGGTGATCGAACAGCTGGCTATGTACATTCCACCTCGGAGCTCTCCATCTCAGGCTTGGTCCAATCTGCCTTTGCCTTTACCTGCACCACGTAGCACCCGTGAGCCAAGGCCCAGCAAGAAAACACAACAACAGAGCATAAGCAATCAACATACAAATCCATATCCCACATTGTATCACAAGTTCTCAAACATGTAATCATTCAGCATGACCAAGTATTCAACATACTAAGCATATCAGTTCATATCACATATCAATGCACAAATGATAACCAGGGCTAGCGCCCTCAGGCTGCTCCCTCCGTTATCCCACTGGCTCCGGCCCGCTAAAGCCGAGCTCAGTGAATATTCTCGGCTACCAGTGGCCAAGTCGCGCCCTGTGCGCAAATACTATGTACGGCACTCTTAGGCCGCTTTTACATGTCCCATGGCGTAATACCATCATTGACACGATACGATTCTCGGGAACACTTAGTCCCATCACAAACATATAATCGGGTGCAATTCTCTTACCTTTCAATTCACTAGCTTTGATTCCTTGACTCCTTAAGCACGATCCCCCTCGAGCCCTAGCGCTCACCTAAACACAATCATGGCCAAAGTCATTCTTGAACCTCAAGTCCAAAACCTAGCCTCGGGGTCAATCCTGAGCCCCCGGGAAGTCCTAGTTCCACCAAACAAGGTGGTGGAATCAAACCCCAAACCCTTGGTCAAAAACCCTTGCAAATAACCCTAAAATCCCTTTTTGAAAACAGGGTAGCGCTACAGCGCTACAAACAGAAGCCAAAATTCCCTCAGCATTATGGCCTAGCACTACAGCGCCCTAAGGCTAGCGCTGTAGCGCTCGTCACAGACAGACTAGCACCAATTTTTCTCTTCTGCGATTTTCTCGAACCAACCTCAACCAAAACTCTTCCAACTCCTTCCCAAACTCAAAAATAACCTTATGACCATACACCACTCATCCCAAGCACCCCAAACACCTAGAACTCAAGCACATGCATCCCCAAACTCAAAATCCACCATAGCCACTCCTAAGCTCTAAAACTCAGCAGAAACCAATTGAACAGCAAAGTTAGAGTTTAGACTTTATACCTTTGATAGGATTTCGACCACAAACTGTCTCTAGACCTCCTTGGCTTGCTTCTCCTTAACCTTTGCCTTGAATTTCCCCAAAGCTCCCCATCAAACTCAACTTATACACCATAGTTCAGAAACCAAACCAGCAACTGAAGAAATTACAGAACCTTACCTCAAGTGATGGCCTAACCTTGCTAAACCCTTGTCAAATCCTCAATCTTAGCTCAGTAATCTTGTGGCTTAATTGAACTAGCTCTCCTCTGAATTTTTCTTCAAGAAGAATGGAGAAAAGTGGTAAGAGAACCACAAACCGACTCAAGGAGAACCACTATGTTTTCCTTCCTTTCTTTTCCTTTCCTTTTTCTTTCTTTTCAGACTTCTGTAATATTCTACAAATCCCACTAACATAAAGCCTCAGTAATACCCATCTTTAAAAGCCAAATGACCTTAATGCCCTCCCTATTAATTCTAAACCCTTTAATCCACTTAGGGGCATTTTAGTCATTTTACCCAATTCCCGCTAACTCCTCGAGTGTCTCTAATATTTCCCGCTTAATTCCTGATACCTCACCAATCGCCAATAATATTCCTCAATGTCAAAATGGACTTCGATATATTCACTAAATTCCCATTTATACCCCCAAGCTCACCCCGAGCCGGGTATAAATCCCCGCCGTGACTTCTCCGCTACTTTGCTCACTAGGACCGTCTCGAGTCACAGATCACAGATATATCCACATAATAATGTGGTATCGACAATTATCACATATATCAATACAATTATGCCCATAATGGCCAAAATTACGATTATGTCCTTCTAACCTAATCAGGGCCTACATGCATACTAATAAACATAGTCATGCATCTCAAATACTCAAATAGTCATATAACATGCTTTGAATCATAATCATGCATCTTAATCATTAAAACCACACATAATTCCCATTATGCCCTCCAGGCACACTAATCAAGCCCCTTAAGCCTTATTAGCGAATTTGGGTTGTTACAAAAACGGCCTGCATTCCACACGCTTATTGCCGTTCCCGGCGCCCTTAGGACGAGCATTCAGATTAAATATAATCAAACATATAGATTGCATAACATAAAATAAGATGCAACATATGCAAGCATGCCTAATCAAATAAGCACAATCATATTCATTTACAGGGGCTCGAGGCCTAATCACAACCAGGGTGCAGTTTTCTTACCTCGAGTCTTGAGCAGATGGCGAATGGAGATCCCAAGTGCGATCCCTACTCTTGAGCCCTAACAGTATAACCTAGTCACAACACAATAACGGGTAATCATCAAGATCTAAACTAATTACAAGATTTGAAATTACTTACTAGCCTCCGAGACCTCGAATTCTACTAAATTGGATAGTAGAATCCTTCCTGAACCTTTAGGTTTGAGTTCTCGAGCTTTAAAACCCCTTTTTGCCTAAACCTCCAATTTGAGTCGCGACGCCCCTCAGAAGCATCGCGACCCTCCACAAGCTAGAGAGCCACTTCCTCTTGCCACCATGGGCACGCGTCGCGGCACAGCCCACCCACACGGCGCTAAGGCAATTCAGAGAGCAGCCTAGCCCTTGGGTTCATGCGAGCTGCAGCGCTCCAAGAACAGCGTCGCAGCGCTATCTCTCGAACCCAAAAATTCTGGGTTTTTTTCCTTCATTTTTCCCCGAGCCAAAACCTCTCCAAAGCCAACCTAAAGTCGAAACTAAGTCCCAATTGAGTCTAGGATTTTCAACAACACAACCTAAGCAACACAATTACCCCAAAAACTAAGCCACATCCTTACCAACACTCAAAATTCAAAGTTAGAGTTTAAACCTTAACTAAAGACTCCAATTACAACAAAATTCCCTCAAAAACCAGAGTATAGATCTTACCTCAACAATGATTACGACCTCAGGCTACCTCTTAATCCCAATCCTAGCTTCAGCTCCTTAAATTCCCTGGTCAATTCTCCAAAAGTTTCAAAAGCCACCCAAGTTCCCAAGAGAAAAAGAAACGTTAGAGAGAGTGGATTGTTGAGAGTGTTCTGCTTCTTCTAAGGTTCCTAAAGTCTCCAGATGACTATAATCCAAGGCTAAGTCTATCCCTTTGACACAAAAAGACTAAAATGCCCCTAATCAAAACCTTACTCTGTAATGCCCCCAAGGGCAAAATTTTCATTTACCACATTGTCTCGCTAAACCTCAAATAACACTATAAATTCCCAATTAACCTTGACATACCCGAGTAATCACCAAATGACTACCCATTCCTCGGTAAACCCCAGTAATGTACCAAGTTACCAAAATACTGCTAGGCTCACCTCGAGCCGGGTATTTGACTCCGTTGTGACTTTTTCGCCAACTTGCTCACTAGGATCGCCTCATGCCGAATATTGCAAATATATCCACATAATAATGTGGTCTCAATCACATAACACATAATTACAATTATACCATCAACGTATCAAAATTCAAAATATGCCCTTGTTAACGAAAACGAGCCCGCATGCATATTTAATACACATAAACATGCATAAGTATTCATATCACAATATAATTCATATATGACACATAGTCACACATATATTCAATTAATTTAACATAATTCACATATAAATCCAATTATGCCCTCCCAGCACATTAATCAAGGCAGTAAGCCTTATTAGCAAATTTGGGACGTTACACCGTCCTTCTTCTTCAGCAACAAATCTCAATGGCAACTTCGACTACCTGGGCGGAGCTTTGATATTATCCCATAAGTGATAAATTTGAGTCTTCGAGCCCGTGTAAGGAGGATGCTTAACAAATATGATATTAGCACACTTTCTCTTGAATTATTCATCCCCTCCGTCATGGATATATTCCGGTCTACAATTTTTTTTTTTCTTTAAATTTTGTCGATTTTATTGTCTCTATGTCAATTGGTTTGGCAATAAACCCAGGACACCTTCCTGATATCAAGATGATAACATTATTTGGATGTGGAGCTTTGCTTCTGCAAGGTGTTGGATGTACCATTAACAACTTAAACTTTGACCTCTTGATAATAGGTTTGAAGCTTGGTTGAAGGAGTTTACACATATTGGGTTTACGAATTGGTCAGATTGGATTTTTAGTTATTTGCATTTTGCTTGGTGGATGGTTTTACAGGTTAATGGGTATAGGCATTTTGTGTTTGGATGCTACTGGCTAATGGATTTACAAGTTCTATGGGTGTTATTGATTTTTTAAGTTTTGATTTTTGAAGATTTGTTAGATTAGATTTTTGGGTTTTGGAGAGCTTGAGATGAACATTTTTTCTTCCGAGAAGAACAGTCGGGATTAGCTTAAGTGTTCATGTTGGTGTTTGTGTTTGATATTATTGTTGGTTTTTTTTTTTTTGGATTTAGCTAAAGTTTTTGTTTATGTTTTGGTTTTTTTCTTAGATGTTAGAATTTTAATTAGTTAAAAGTGAAAAGATTTATAATGCTTAAAGTTTTAATAATTTTAGATCTCATGTTTAGATTGTATTTTAATTAATTTAAAAATTAAAATATTTTTAATTAGATTTTAGTTTTTTTTAATTAATTTTTAAACTATTTAAAAAAATTAAAAATGATTGGGCTTATTATGTGCCGCCACATGGCTGCCACGTTGGTCTCCAGTCAGACTTAACGACCAGGGACCAACGTCTGCACCATATTCGTAATAGTAGGCATTATTGCAGCCAAAATTTTTATATAAGTATTTACGTGCAACAAATCTAACTACACAAGTATGATTGCTCAATGATATTAGGGAAAATTACATAAAATACTAATTTTTGCTAAAAAATTAAATTTTTACGGTCAAACATTTTTTTTTTCAATTTTACGGTTTTAAGGAAATTTTTATATTTTTACAGTTGTATCTTTTTTTTGTGTTGTTTTCACGTTGTTTTTAGGTTTTTTTTTGTGTTTTCACGTTGTTTTTAAGTTTTTTTTTTGTTGATGTTTAGTTGGTCCAGTGAGTTGTTTTCAAGTTGCTTATTAATTGTTTTTCCTAAAAGCTATATTTTCGTAATTATGAAACTTTGAAAATCCAATTTTTGAAAGCTTGAGTATGTATTTTTGAAAAAAAAAATAAAAACAGTAAAAAAAGAAATGTACTTAAGAAAAAGTCTGCTGATATTAAGCCTAAATTTCTTGAATAAAAAAGAGTAAGCCCAAGACCAGCGAGGCCCATTGAATATACACGTTCAAGGGATATGGAATAAACAGCGCAGCGTACGGGCGGGCCTTGTATAGGAGTAAATCCAGTAATTCAGGATTAAGGTAGGGCCCATGGTTTGTTTTGTCTTTGTGTCGTAATTGTCTGATTTATTTATTTTATACATATGTAGGCTTCGAGTATGTAATACGACATGGAATCTGCTGTTCAAAGAAATATATACATATATATATAAATTTATAATCTGGGATCCAATGTTTATGTGAGTCCAGTCTTTATTGGTAATTTATCAAGCACTATCATATTGCAATAATTTGATGGCAACTCAAAGGATTTTAGTCTTTAGATATACTACTGTAAAGCTCGTGTAAGAATTTCGACAGGTTCTGGAATTTGAATTTCTTATCATTCATTTGACGTACTTTCAAACTTTGACCACAAAAGAAGGACGAATAAATAAAGAAAAAAAAAATCATCACGTGTTCTTGGATAAGGGATTAGTTATATATAGAGATGATTGCAATAATTTGGAGTTTTGTATAAGAAAGGCCTTTGAACGGTTTTGTTTTAAGATCATGTGAAGTGAGTATGTAATTACTAACAGGCCACAACACAAGCATAACAGCGGGTCCCTTTTGGTAATGAAGTTAAATTTTGGGTCAAGTTTCTACCAAAGTAGTGTAAATTAATTACTATATCTTCAATTTTTAATGTTCTTAAATCAAGGGACAAAATAGCTAAATTTATGAAACTTTTGGCTACTTTGTGTAAAAAGTTTAGAATTAGTTATCTTATAAAAATAAAAAGATATTTGATACAGTTACAGTTATATACTGTATATAAATGTATGTAGCCTTGCTGCTGCAGCAAGCTGTCATATTCAAAACTCCAAATCTAATCTTTTGTCCAATCTAAGGTCTCAAAATTTTCGTTTACTAAACTTTGGTAAACAACTATCTAGTTTGGAAGTTGTATAACTTTTAAAATTAATAAGGGTTATACTATAACTATAGAGACTAGATCTCTATATGATTACACCCAAAAACAAAAGTCAGGGAAAATTAGACAGATCGGGCTCAACCTACGTCATGACCCCACTCTAAAACAATTATATATAATTATTATATTGTATTATATTGCTTTTTTTTTTTTTAATTAGTATTGAAAAAAATCACAAGGTTTAGCAGCCTAGCTAGCTATATATATATATACATACAGGCTGAACAGTCAAATTAGCTAGCTGAATGTGAAAGAAAACTGATGGTTGGATAGGACCACTTGGGGCATTGATGATCATGGAGGTCATGAGCACTTTACAAATTGCCAAGAAGAAAGAGATGAATAGTGGGTCGCATGCGTAGTCTGTCCTCAACCTTCAAGACTAAACATTCCACAAACCCTAGCTATATAAATAGAGCTCTAGCTAGCCATATGTACACTTATATATATATATATATATGTAATTGTGTATGGCTAGCTCCCTACAGTAGTTTCTATCGTATGATTTGGCTTTTTCTCCTTTTAAAATTTAGGGTTACTGGCTTTCAACCTAATCATGCCCCATTTCACGTCACTACCGGGAGTTTCTACAATACCAAGAATCATATATCTATCTATACCTACATCATGCATTATATATATATATATATTTATATACATTATTTGTTGATGTAATAATTTACCTACTTAATTATAACCTCTTCTGAAAGATGTCTAGTAGTTATTATTATTCAGTTGTTTATATTCTCAATTGGGTTGTTGGTTCAATTAATAAAAAAAAATATCGGCCGGTTCAATGCGGTGCCAGTGTTGAGATTCACTCACATCTATTAATTAATATTACGTACTGTGAAAAAATTAAATAAATTAGTTACTAGCTAGCAATAATTATGATATAGCTAGTACTATGTGGTAACTAATATAATCAATGACGGTATAATTATTAAACGACTACTACAATTCATGTCACTATAGTATTTTCAAAAATTTCGGCTAATTTAATTGTATGTACATTATATATCAACTATATAAATATAGTTGAAAAAATTCTATATATATATATATGATATATCTAGCAAATTCGTTGAGGAAACAACATTAATGGTTCTAGTGCATTTAATTGGTATTTATATATAATTGCGTAATTATGCAGTACAACTTATTTATGTGTTATACATATATACACACACACACACACACAAAAAAAAAGGTAATATTTTTGTACTAAGACAACTGTTTTTGAACACTAGCTAGTGAGTTGTGAAAAAAAATCTAGAGACTTGGTTTGGTTGCACACATATATATATATAGATAGATAGATAGATATATAGGGCAGTGTACTAGTACTACTACGTCCTATCTCTCTCAGTAGTCTTTGGTAAGAACAGCACAGTAGTGTTTTGTGTATTATAGACACACCAAAGCATGCATGGGGGGGAGGGGAGGGGGGGTTATATATAGGACTTGATCAATTGGTGGGTAGGTGTCACGGTCGCCTAGGCATGAGAGCTAAAACGTACCTAGAAATTTTTCTTTGATAGTTTTGCCACCACTCTAGTACTTTCAGTTCACAAACTACGCATGATTACTCTATAACTTTGTGTGGGACACTACTACTACGTATACTACTATCCCAAAAGAAGATCCACAATCTCTCTACCATTCTATTCTATCCCTTTTACGGTTGCCTTGTATGTATATATATATATGCCACAAAAGAAAAAAGAAAAAAAATCCTTCTTCATATCATAGAGTATACACACCACCTTCCTTTTTTGTTTATTAAATAATGCAAGTTAACTTTTTGTTGTGTCTAAAAAGGACAGGATATGATGAAGATGAAGATGAAGGGGTACCGTTTTATTAATAATATAATTATTGACCAACCAGCCCCTGATCCGTATCAAATTTATAATATATATATATAGCTCAAAAATATATTGATCAAATAATAAACATTAAATTGGCATTTAAAGATGTATGTATATTCAAATATTGTTATATATATATATATATATGTGTGTGTGTGTGTGTGGGCATGCACTTAAATATAGAGACGAAATGTACAGGCTTTTTGCTCTTCATCAATATGTTGTCTAGGGATGAATGACCATCTCCGGACCACTCTATTTATAAATAGTATACAAAAATGCAGTCGTTCATTCCTAGTTGTCTCCCCCATTTTTTAAAATCATCATGTTTTGGGTGTCTCTACTATACTGTGTACTGATTGATATAGGGCTTAGCTAACTGAACTGAGAGGTCAGGATATTGATAACACAAATCGCCTTTTAAATTCATGTAGTAGTCTCACTGACCCACCATTCTCTGAATTTCTGATTTTGTTCGAATTTTTACTTTCTTGATTAATTAAAAATAATAACAAATATGAAAAAATCGTGTACGTATATATGGTTAGTATTAATAATAAGAATAAATATATAAGTATAAAATATAATATGTTGGTCGGAATGGTCATGGATAACTTGTCAGAAATCGTATTTGATTGATTGTTTCCCAAGTCGATGGTTGATATGAATTAATTAATCTGGAACGAGAGATTGTTATGTTTGAGTTTCGTAATAATGGTGATCAGCAGTAGTACCATAATTAATCTCCGACACATGTCACTGAATTTTTGTATAAATATATATTATATATGAGGATCGAGATATTACAAATAAACGACACATTTTAATTAACTTTTGAGGAACTATATATTTACAATTTTTTAGGGCCTAAATAACCACAATTTCGTTAAACTTATAAACTAATTTGATAGTAATAATAAGAATTATAAACAATTGAGGAACCACCATCTGGCTCCTTTACTGATAGTTAGGGCGTCAGAAACTATGCATTATACATGATCTAAGAAAATCCCGTACGTATTTAAGAAATTATGCATTATTTATATAGATATATATATATCCTATTATATATATTGAAACTGGGATTGGTTTTTTCTTATGTTATAAATAAATATTTCTGTCTGCAAATCAAGTTTATATTGAGTAAATTATAAGGTAAATCATATTTGCTATGATGGCATTGTAAATTATGATGGTAAATCATATACACAAACAAATTTACCATATAGATTAATCAACTAATAATAATAGAAGTTCCATCCAAACTGGAGGCAAGATTTAAAATGACCTTTATTTATTTATTTATACAAGTTAATATATATCATATGTATATTGGCTTATATATATTTATTTTATGTTCCCGGCCACAAAATAAAAATAAAAATAAAAACTCAACGGTAAGATTCAAACTTCAACATTTGGTTAATTAGTTGACATACCGTGAATACTAATTATTATTACAACATTTAATTAAACCCCAATCGGAAAAATACTAACCCAATGTTATGTTAAAGTTTATAATTTTGAAAAGAAGTATTTATCACATTTAAGAGATGCTTCTAAAATTTCAAGGAACAATAACCACAACATTATTTAATCAATATAAAATAAAAAAAGGTCAATAATATATAGTAGATTTATTGTCACTACTCCCAAGTTACAATATTTTTTTTAGTTGGTGGACCATCTTTTCAGATACCAACTAATGTGGACCATAATTTTGGATACCAACTAATGTGACGGGTTGATTTATCAAATTTTAAATAGTTAAATACAAAATATATGTAACTACTATAATGTCATTTAGCAATTATATTCTTGACAATAAATCATTGTATGTCAAATCTATAAAATTTGTTAAATTAACAACTTTCACATCAATTTTATAAGAAAAAATCTTATTCTTATCAAGTAAAAAAGAATAAGATAAATAACAATATAAAAGAAGTGTAAGGAACAATTTCATATAGTTGTATTTGAAATGTTCTAATTCTTACATACTTGACATAAAGCTGCAAGTTTACCAAACACATCTTGTACATAGTTGAAATTATTTCATGATCAGAATAAGAGATATACATGTGAAAGCACGCCCAAATTGCAAATTGGCCTCGTCTCATAGAGAAAATAATGAAAGCCAACGACCATAAAACAATGCATACAAGGATGGATAGACAAAATAATAAAAGCCAATTATAAGGACCATATAAAATCAAGAAATTTAAATTTAGGGACAATTTATATTTATAATTTTTAAGAGGGATTTTGATGTAATTTCATTTTTAATATTTGGGGGTAATGTTAATTTTTCTTTTTATAAATAAATTAATGCAAATTCAAAGAACTAAAAAATTGATATTGTGAATCTGTGCCTGCGTGCACATATACACACACACGCGTAATTAAGATCATGATAAAGGTCATTATTATGGAAAAAGGACTATTATAGTCTTCAATATAAACTTAATTATCATATTGATCAATAATATAAAATAGTTAAGGCTTTATAATACATTTTCATTGAATCAATAGCGGCAAATTCTTTTGATTCTTCCTTAACATACCAAAAACTCAATATAAAACAAGAATCATTATATATATATATGTATATATTTCCTTAAGGGGAAGGAATCAAATCTTGTGAACCCGCTTAATTAGCATGCAAAACATTGCATCTTCATTATTCTATCCATGTTTTTGCCGGTGACGAAACAAACAAATTTTATTTTAAAAAAAAAAATCAATAAATGAACATGACCAAAAGCTAATAACCACAAATACAGAAAGATTGCACATGATACCCTTGGGATCAAATATTACGAAACAAAGTAAGCTAGCTTCTTATGGCCCCTTATCGCATTATTTGATATATGTACCAAATCCGGTAATCTATAGTGGAAAGCGTTATCGATCTTATGCTATAGGTATTGCTATTAGATTAGATACATAGGCCGGTCATCTCACCATCCTATAAATACATATATATATATGTATATATATTTTTGTTTTGACAAATAATGAAGAGAATATATATATATAGCACATGATGATGAATTTCAAGTGCATAGGGATCAGCTTATGGCAAACACTAGTCTTTCTTTAGTATATTCATTCATAGAACGGGGTCACATCCATGCATGTCCATTCGGATACTAAATTTTATTGTGTTGCAGATAAGTAGTTGGCATGAATGCTATTTATGATTATGCATTTACGTAACTAAATAGGTTTATTCAGAAAAAAGAAAGAGTGGTACTGAAGGTTCTTCAAGCTTTTCACCTTTTAAACTGATCATGTTCAGAGACTGCCTATAGGGCTCTACTATACTTGCCAATATTATTATTTTGTAATAATACAGTATGTATGTATGTATGTATAAAGACTCTTGATGACAACAAGAGTTGAGTTCCATCTTCACAGACACGATAAAAATATTATTTTATTTATTTTTCTGAATGAGAATATTTTCCCTGAGGGGTATATAAAAATTCTTATAAATTCTTTGCTTAACCAAACACGAAACGAAACCTACTCATCCCATAATTTCATCCGGCAAGCAATCGGATAAGCAGGAAAAAGCAGCTTCGAGTTCAACACCAACCAGAAAGTGTATTTAATATGGACCCAGATAAGAAAATAATTTTATATATATAATCTAACAAATCAGATAACATAGATAAAAACAAACAATGAAAAACAAAACTCAAATGCTGTCCTCCTCATAATATATAAACGACGGTCATCATATATAACATTTAAAAGAAAGATTTATAGTGTATATATCTAACTGAGAATGGGGTCATCATCATCATCATCATCGATAGAATATATATATATATATATGAATATCAAAATATAACCATGAAAATCTGAATTGAAATTTGAAAACAATTAGGCCAAATATCCAGACTATATCCTCATCAACCTATTCTCTAGAGTACACTTCCTAGGCCTTCTTCTACTTCAGTGCAGGTTTAAGTAAACTTAAGAAACCAGAATAAGAATACTAAATAATAATAATAATAATTGTGAGAGTAGCCGACAAAAGATCAAGATGAGTTCTTTTTTTTTTTTTTCCTCATAAGGCTAGCTAGGGGATCAATGAACGAGTCCTTTTTTTAAGACCTCGGGGGTGGGAAGAATTGCGTACCGGCCATAAAAGCGTTGAGTGGAGTTGGGTACATTGAAGGGTCAAGCAACGAAATCGATGGGTTACCGCCGGCTGTATGGGTGGCGCCAGCGTTTCCTGCTGTTATAAGATGAAGATGTTGAGTAGTACTGTCTTCCCCGTTTCCGCCTCGGCCAGATGAGCCATCGCCGCCGGTGTAATGAGCTTCGGGACCATGGTCATAGAGAATCCCTTTGAAAACATGCCCTCCAATGTTCACAGCCGTCTGATACGCGTAGTTCTCATCTACATCGTCCATCCCGCTGACTTTCACGCATCGGAAAACAGCTGAAGAATTCACTTCAGCAGGAAATGCTCCTCCTAGTTCCAACCCTAATCCAACAAAATCATCAGGGAAAAAAAGAAAAATATTAACCAGTTTTTCGTGATGTTATTATTATTTATACCACACTTAAATCTATATTAATATACATGTGGTAAGCTCATCATTAGATCTTTGTACACACACAAATAAACCGATCTTCATAGTAGTACTTTTCGTCAGTTTTACCGACAAACAGTTGTAGAATAGAAAAATAAAATTATAAGATAAAAAGCAAGTCAGTGGGAAACTATGGAGGTGGACTTGCTCACATGCAAACGATATTTTCTTTTTCTTTTTTCCGAAAAAGTCCAGTAATTGAAAAAAAGAAAACCCTCAATATTATTATTCTCCAGGTTAATTTTTTTTTTTATTATTATTCTTGTTGTTTTTTTATGGTATGAGGGCGAGTTTGTTTGTATTGTAAACAACAACTTTACCTGACGAGGTGGAAGGTAAACGAGTAGTAGTAGTAGTGGTAGTATTAGTGCAAGCAATTAGAGCAGCGGAGCCTCCTTGATTCTCCCTGTGCCTTTTGGAGTTGTCCAGCACTCGAAACTGTTGTTCTTGCTGTTGAAGTTGTAAAGCCGTCAGTTGTTGCTGCCGCTCGCGGCGTTTGGCAGCCGGAACCCAAGTGCTCTTAACGTGAGTTTGGCACTGGAACCCTCGGCTCTTGCAACAAGTACGGCACCTCAAATGGATGCAATCTTTCTTGGCTTGGTTCCCACAGTCTTGGCAATTCATTCCTCCCGAACCTCCTACTCCGCCTGGCCTCATAACTGTGAACCCCAATCTCGTTGGGTCATCAGCAGAAACGACGTCGTTTAGGTTTCTACTGCCACTACTATTATTATTAGCTCGGCTAGGACTGGACCCGAAGGAGAGTACGTAGTTGTTGAAATTCTGAGGCTGCTGATGTTGATGGTGGTGTGGCCATATCTCAAAACTACCACCCTTGTTGCTGTTGTTGGTGCAGATCTCGGAATCAGTTGCTGATCTGTAAAGAAAAAGGTTTCGTTCTCTTTCGACTTGATCTTGTTGATCCTCTTGTTTGCTTGGTGTTGATGATTGCTGATGAGGATGATGATGATCCCTTGGTCCGCCTAGGCAAAAGAACCCAGCCATAATTTCTTGCACCCAAAACCCAATACTAACCTCAATTTAGGGTCAAAATCCATATCAGTACAATTACCTCAAGGTGTTTAGTAGAAGTAGTAGTACTCTCTACTGGCCTTTTTTTTAAAAAAAAAATATAAGAAAAGAAATTGAAATGAAAATGAAAATGAACATAAAATAAAATAAAAGGACATATAAAAGCGATCGAGATCTCCGGGTTTTCGCGAGTAAATTTATACAACTGTTTATATAAATATTATAAAGAGAGAGTATGTATGTATGTGATAGTAATAGTAATAGTGGTACATAGTAGTAAGTATAGCACTAACGGTGTGTATATAATGTTCTGGTTTTGACCTGATTTTGGGATTCTGATTCTGGGTCGAGACGTCTGACTCTCCTATCGATCTTGTTGTTGGAGCTTTTGCAGCTTTTGACACCAAATTTCAGAAGAAGAAGAAAAAAACAAAAGAAAAGTTGTATAAATTAAAAGAAAGATTAAGAAAAATAGGAGATGAAAGAGCAGTACTGTTTGTTTAGCAAATTGGGTTTTGTTTTTTCTTTTGGTTTTTCAATTCTACTCTTTCGTTGTTCGAATCAATAATGGCACGGAATTAGAGCTCTGCAACGCCGCCATGGCAACTGCACCCTTTCACCCTCTGCTGCGCGACCCTCATTTAAGACAACCAAGCCCTCATTCACTCTCTCTTTCTCTCTCTATCTCGCTTTCATATGCAACTGGGTTTTTTTTTTTTGAAAGAGAGAGAGGGAGAGAGTGTGTTGTGTGTTATGTGTATGAGTAAGACTGAGGTGAACAAGGAAATCTATGACTGGCCACTTCTCTACAGTTCTCTTCCAGTTTCAATGAATCTCACCGATTATGATTAAATATTAGACGTTGAATCTCTATCAAGCGGTTGCTGTCTGTCCACGTGTCATGGCTCAGCTTTTGCTTATTCGTCCTTTCACCGGAAAACCCGCTACCACTTTAATTTTATTTATTTATATTTTGACCGGTCCCTATAATTAAGACTATTTTCACCCCAATTCGAAGTCCACGGAGCAATAATCCAATACAATACATACCCACGAAAATAAATAAATAACTTTTGATAAACTCACCCATGCAACTTGACATTAATTTCATCATCGGCGATTACTTGCACGACACGTGTGAATCGACTCAAATCCTACGGCTGAAAATACAACTTTCGATAATGATAAGTGTCATCATTTGAGTAAATTAATTCCCCAAGTTTCTAGAAATAACCTATAATTTCGAGTTTAACGAAATTCTCGGGGCTGTACATGTACGTATAAAAAACTTCTTTATCAAATGCCTCGTATTCCACTCAAAATTCTTCCTGTAATCATTTTATGATTGACTTAAATATTAGAAATAAACACTTAAGCTTTTCTTTGTTTTTATTTTTTTATAATACTAATCGAGAGGTTGCCATGCACTTAAGAGGTCAACACGTTTTAATGTAGTAATTTAGTACATATATTTACACACATAGCATTGCCATGGCAGAGGCTAGGGTTTTCAAGGGTTAGCCCAGTTCAGGTCAATGTAGATGTAATTTTAATAATTTTATTTGTATATTTTGTGGCTAATTATTGTTGATAAATGTATAGTAGTGAAGTGAGTGAGTGAATTTGAAAAATGGGTAAATGTTATTATTTAATTTAATTTATAAAAAAAAAAAAAAATTTGCAAGGCAAGGCAAGGCAAGGTATTTGTTTTCACTGCACCCCACAGATAACGTGTGGGCTTAAAATAATGTTCTCTGTACTTGTGATTTGACAGGCATTTACTCTTCGAAAACTAGCACTTTATCGAAACAACTGCATCAGATGGAAACGGCCATATATGCACTAAAAGCTTAATGGCTGAAGGTTTATTTTCGGCAACTTTACATATTGAAATGGCAAATCTTAATTTTATATAGAAATAGTAAATATACATACATATTCGAAAGACTAGTAGTACTACTGCACAATATATATTTTTTTATATATATATTATATTATATATATATACACTAACTTTAATAGTAGTTCATTAAAAATAAGAATTTATATATATGTTCAATTTTCTTTGGCTGTTCGATAGAGGTGACATTGATGATCATATAATCTCATTATGACGTTAGTGATAACTAGTGCCAGGGCTTCTCTGTCTGTCTCTCTCTCTCTCTCTCTCTGTTGTTTTATTTTTTATTTTTAATCTTTTGTTTTTTATAATTAATAATCCGAGAGAAGCGGCTACACAACTTGGATTCATGATAAATAAGATGACTTGAGACTATAATTGGACCCCATTGGCTGGAGGAGGGTCTCTCTTAGACTTCATTACATTTGGTTCATGATGATGATGATTGGTGTTTTTGCAATAATAAATCTTCTTTCGATATGAAATTTTAAGGATTTTTTCCTTCTCTAAAATTGGAAACTTCCTCTTTTTTCTCAATGGGAATTATTATTTATATAAAATAGAGTCCATGACCGCTAAAATAACTAATATTTTAAAAAATATTGTATTTTTATATTTAATTTTTCTTTTTTTTTGTAAATATAATCAATGTGTTTAAAATGTTGGACTTTTATATCTAAATTTTTGTAGTGGTAAATACACTTAATGATTTTAAAATGTTATACTTTTATACCCAAAATTTTTTAGTGGTAATTATACTCAATATTTTTAAAATATTGCACTTTTATACTTATTTTTTATTATTTTGATCAATAATAAGAAACTGAAGGAAAAATATAGGGTTTTAATTTTTTTTAATTTTAAATTATTTTCTCTTTCTTATTTTTCTCAAAATAATTATTTTAAATTAAATATTAATAAATATTTTATTAAAATTAATAAAAATGATTTAAAATAATTAAAAACTTATATATTTTAATCAATTTAAAATATAAGTTTTTAAAAAAAATAAAGAAAAATATAAGTTTTAATTGTTTTGATTAATTTTGCTAATCTTAATTTTTTTTTTTATTTTGAAAGTGAAAATAATTTAAAATTTTAAAAATAATTAAAATCTTATATTTTCTCTTCACTTTTTTATTATTTTTCAAAATAATTTTAAAAAATAAATATAAAAGTACACAATTTTAAAAATATTAGGTATATTTATTGCCAAAAAAAAGTTTGGGTATAAAAATGTAACATTTTAAAGACATTGAGTATATTTACTGTAAAAAAAAATTGATATAAAAGTGTAACATTTTGAAAACATAAGATATTTTAGCCACCATTTACTCTAAAAAATAATCTTGCAACTATTTTTATAATCTTTTAGACTTTTACCATGTAAACAAAAAAAAAAAAATTATCTCCTAGTAATTTGAATTTTTTTATAATAAAAAAAAATGAAATAATTAATATTCATTTATGGCTGATGGAAAATAAATTTCATAGGCGAAGTTAACATAGAATTTTTTTTTCTATTCAGGAATATTTATTTAGTTAGACAAATCATAATTTCATATAAAAACATAATTTTTAAACAAAGTGTCATATAAAGTGGCGCTAACACGATTATTCACGTGTTTCATGTTATTTATAATATATATATACATATATATATGTAACTTTCATGTTAATTTATAGTGTAACTATACCCATGTCATTAAATAAAATAAAAAAATTATAAAGGAAGCCAATATTAATAAACATTATAATAACTCTCCAAATTATATATTCAGTAAAAATAAAAAATAAAAAAGTGATAAATTGTGGGATTGGCCCCCACTTGGATGAATGAATGACCGCTACGGTTATAGGCTTTCACTCAAATACATATAATGGTGAAATTCACCATCATTGGTTTATATAATGAATAATATTTTTTTAAAGGTAAACCTCTCCTACATATTTTTACTAGCTAGGATATATAGGAGAAATGTACAAAGCTCTCATTGTAAATTTCAACAGAGAAAATTAAATTACTCCAACTAATCATTCTTCCCTAATGGCTAATAATATAGATGTATAACCAGAAATAATAAAAATTATAGGGAAGATCTCGGGTGTTCCTTCCAAAAAGAAACATACGAGTGTACTCTGCTCTCTAGGTTTTTAGTCCAAAAGTATTTTTTGTGCAATTTTTTTTAACGTCGTATATATTGTAATTATTTAGAGCATCCTGTAAATTTTCAGAAAATTCTAAATAATTTACAGTGTCCGAAAATAAAGTTCAAATAGTTTGTTGCACACGTTACTATTTTTTTATGCACGTAGAAAGTAGCTTATTTGAATATTATTTTAGGCACTGTAAATTATTTAGAATTTCGTAAAAAATTACAGAATAGTCTAAATAACTACAATATATAAGGCCATAAAAAAATTTTGTGCCAAAAATATTTCCAGAGTCCAAAACTAGAGATGGTGTATACCAGTGTGCCCCTTTTTGGGGTATACAGAAGAACTACCCAAAACTATATAAATATATATATGTATTATAGGTAGTTCTTCGGTGCACCTCCCAAAAAGGGACACACTTGTGCACCCCCTTTAGATTTTGGCTCATGAAGTATTTTTGGCGTAAATTTTTTTTATGATAGTGTAGATTGTAGTTATTTAGAGCTTCTGCAAATTTTTGTAAAATTTTGAATAATTTACACGGTAGAAAATAAAGTTTAAAGAATTTGTTGCACGTGTGAATGTTTTTTTTAAGCAAGTGGAAGGTAACATATTTAAACCTTATTTTTGACACTATAAATTATTCAAAATTTTTTAAAAATTTACAGATGCTCTAAATAATTAGAATGTACACGGTCATAAAATAAATTTACTGAAAATATTTTCCTAACCAAAATCATCAAATGGGTGCACCAGTGTGCTCTTTTTTGGGGTGCACCGGTATGCTCATTTTTAGGGTGCACCGATGTACCCTTTTTTGGAGTGCACCGGCTTGCTCCTTTTTAGGGTGCACCAGTGCGCCCCTTTTTGTGGGGTGCACCGGAAAATCCTAGATTATAGGTAGGAGTAGGAGAGAGCCTTTATCCTTTGGGTGAGGGCTAAATTAAGCTACCCTTATTAAGGGTAATACATTTTTAACAAACAATCACGTGAACCCCGCAAATTAATGACCACTAATTATTGAATTCTAATTATATATTAACAGGTACGGATTCCGGCCGCTTTGTCCCGCCGCCGTACAATATGCCCTTTGTCCATTTGCCACGTTATATATTTTTAAAATGCGTTAAATTTTTTTTATATATAACAAATTAATAAAAAAATTCCATATATTATTATATAATTTCAGGTTTAATATTGATATTATTAGGGGCCCGAGGAGAAGAAGCATTTCTTTTTGTTACTTTGTTTATTATACGATCGTCGTCTCTGAAGAAAAAGAAAACAGTACTTTAATTCGATCGAATATATAAATATAATGAGAAGGTTAGTTAGTGGCTTTTGAATATGTGATTGTATTACTTGGTGTCCCTTTGCTGTGGTTCCTTAATTCATACTATATATGCCAAATTTACCATTTTTTTAATTAGTGATTTTAATGAACTCTCTCTCTCTCTCTCTCTCCTCCCAGTCCTTCTTTGGGAAGCATTGGATTCATTATTCATGTTCTATGAATATATAATACTGAAATAATCAAATAAACTATAAATATATAAATCATTGGGATTATGAAAACCCGTTTTAGAACTGTATTACATTTATATATATGTAGCTGTTTTTTCAGTGAAAATAGTATGTAGGTATATCTTTGTTTCGGGTGTTTTCTCACACAAATTAACATAATTATCCACATATATAATTTTAACCTATAAATTTTATTTCTTAGATCATCCTCTCCTAATATATTTAGGTTTAAAAAGTCAAAATTATACATAATAACAAAATTAATTATTTCTCTCCACATGTATCTGTACGATCACTGTTTTAGTTGAATATATGTATTTATAATTAGTTAAGAAATCTAATAAATAATAAAATATACCGGCCGGTTGGATAATATTTATTTTAATGACTAGTTTTATACTTAACAAAAATTTAAAAGGCCCTTTGAAAGAAAATTTTGAGCTTTAAACTTGTATGGTATTTATTCGAAAAAAGGTGAGAAGAGAAACGTAATTAAGTAGGGGTGTCAATAAAACTTCCCCTTTATGTATCTACATAAAGATAATAATTAGTGGAAATAAACCTTTTAATTAAAATATCACGTTTACAAAAATATCTATGTATATTGAAAAGTTATGTAGTACACTTAAATTATTGCTTTATATTCATTTATTTTCCCTTCTACTTCCAAAAGGCAAGTTCATTATTTTCTTTTCTTTTCTCTTCTCTTTTCTTGCACATTTGAAATGGCAAACTTGTATTCTCATCCCACCCAAGATTTTTTTTTTTTAAAATATATTTTTTTTAAAAGAAAAAATTGACTTTGGTCCTAGCTGTCTCTCATTCCAACCATGGTCAACTCCATAAATTTTTATTTTCTTTTCAAAACCAATATAAAAGTTTTCTAGCAGAACTCATTTTAAGTAAACATCACTTTTTAGGAAAAATGATAATAAGATTAATAAGTATTTTATCTTATCAATTCAAAAAGAAAGAGAAGAGAACTATCAATGCTAATTAATTAATACATTTTACAAGCTTCATATATAGACTCCTCGCTTATAAATACATCTATATAATTGAATGCAACAAATAATGCAAGCTTTTATTGGTACATATGTAGGATTTAAGGTATCTCTTTCTAAAATTTGTGTTTCAATTCTTGTTCATCTCTATTAAAAAAAATACCTTACTATATTAATAAATAAGTTAAATTATTAATGCTAAATTGTTAACTCGTTATTAAATGTAGTATTTTCTCATTGGATGGACAAGAATTATGACACAATTTTTGGACAAAAAAATTGGTTTTGTGTGTATATATTCCAATAATAAAGTGGGGTTAGCATATGAATGTCTACATTGAGACAGCCATCCGCCTTAGCCGTTCTTTTGTCAGAAAATGATAAGTAAATTTCAATTTCAATCTTAACAATTTTCTTAGCAATTTTTTATTTTTTTATATGACAAAAGAAACATCGATTAATCGTTCCGTGCTTATGTCAAGTCATTATTATTATCTAGGATAGTGCAATTGTGCTCAGTTTAGTTAAATAACTTATTGCAATAATAATTACTTAGATTGAGAAAAATCTGGAATAATTTATGTGATTCAAACAATAATCATCAGTATTCCACTTAAATAATAACATTATATATATAATTAACCATGATTATCAAATTAAAATGTCTGAGATGTGACAATTAGTTAAAATTATATAATTAAACAGATAAATAATAAAGAATGATCATGACTTATTAGTACCAAGTAGTGAAAGAGAGTTAACTTAAATAATCAATTATATCAATACAATAGAATACATTACTTAATTATCGTTCGAAAAAGAATATGTCCAAGTAATAAGATGAGATGAGATGAGATGAGATGAGATATAAATGATTAATGGGTTTTCTTTCTCTTTCTCTCTCTTTTTTAATTACAAAAAATAAGGGATAAAAATAAAAATAATAATGTGAGTACCAATAATTGTGTCTGTGTCTGTCAACTCTCGAGCCCAGTGCTCTTCTTCCAATTGACTCTCTTTCTGCTCATCTCCGCCGATAGCCAAAAAGCCCAAATTTTTACCGATAAAAGGTAATGCTTTAAGTTTCAACTTTAGCCAAAAATCATTAACTCCTACGTTCAGTCATTTGACCCTTCATTCACATCACGCCAATTGGCAAAACCACTCCCCACTCTTATTTTAATTAAAAAATGTTCAAACTATTTTCATTAACGATTTCATTCTCATGTTTTAAATTTCAATAACAACAATCAAACTTGTACAAAATATATATATATATATACTATACAAATTTTAGTCACTCTTGTAATTAATTGATAATTAATTGATGGACAATGGTCCGGGGTAGAAGGAGTACTTAATGAGTAATCTTATAGTCATCAAATACTCATTAAAAAAAAAAGAGTTGGAGATAATTTATTTATATAAAATATATATAATCTAATTGAGTACTTCGTGTACTTAAGATACATATTTTCTTCTACTTTGTAATATTATCAAAGAAAGGAAAAAGTGGTCTGTGTTGTGGGGCTAATTAAAGTTCAATAAATAGAAATGAGAGTGCCGATACAGTTACAATTAATGCACGACTAATTGTGGTACTTAATGGTGGATACATTGATGGATTAGTCTTAAAACAAGCACTTATCGAGATAGAAAAATAATTTTATTTCCATTTACCAAAAGGATTTATATATACACGGGGAAAAAGAAAAAAAAAAGTAGCAATAGTTTTAGCTATTCCTCATAGCTGAAGGTTGTCTTTTTCAAGTCATTCGCTCAACTTTTGGAATCAACTTAAGACCAACAACACATGTAAGTGTCAATGTTTCCTTTGAACAGATAGGACTACCAGCCTATATATCTTTTTAGCAAATACATGAATCAAATAAAAAGTAAACAATCCCAACGTATGTAATATCTAATTATATTTCTCCTTGAAACGGAAATAAAGGTTCTTCTTTTCCGTTTTACATTTAAATAATGAATATATATATGTATACATTGCAATTGAATGGTCAAAAAACTCAATAGAAAACCTATTATATATCTATATAGCTAGGTAGAGAGTAGAGGAATGATATTTGTAGAGAGGCCAAATTACCTTAAATCTATAAAATAGGGGAACTATTACCGCAATCATCTGTTATAACCTAACCGAAGTACATATAGAGAGCCTTTCGCCTATGCTTATTCCCATACTTGTGATGAAAATCTTACCTAGTGTTTAGGTTTAGCTCCAAGTTCCACCACAGTTATGGGTTTTGTTTCCCCTTAAAGTAACCGTATCAGTAGTCGTAATGTTGTGATGTACACTTGCACTAAAAAAAATAATGTAAAGTATTGGTTATATTTCTCAATCAAAATTATGAGTCCAAAGTCTCCGGTCATTATCTCTTATTAGCTATTAAATAACAATTACAAGTAATAGCACTCTTAATCTATATAGCCTTTTAGGCTTTGTAGTGGGCAGAGAGATGCTCTAATGGGCATCTATTAAATAAAAATTTGTAGAGTGGGCCGACCATATTACATAGAGTTGTATGCTAGTGCCCAGTGCATGTGGAGAACATCATAAGAACGTAGTTTTATAGATTTTGATTTATAGATCTTAGGTTTCCCTTTCTAAAGCAGATTATCGATGTCATTTGCCGTTTAAACTATGTATTTATGTCTCATCAAAGGGTGCATATCCTTTACCAAAGGACAAAGCAAATTGATAATTGTACACTTTAAAAGATTCAAAGACAGAGGAAACAAAAGACGCTACCCCAAAAGGACAAGAATGAGAGATTTAAAATAAGAGCCAAAGAGGCCCTTACAATACCTTTCTAAAAAAAATTTAAAATAAACTTCAAAACCTAAGTGTTTTAAATGGATGGATTAACCAATCATAATTTGAACCCGCTAAGAACAGAATAGGGGCATTAATTTTTTTCCTACTCTTGTTCATTGTTTAAAAATAAATAATACAATAAAATATAACAAATGAAGCTTCAATTACCAACACCATATGTCAATCAAAATTTCGAACACCACCACCCCAGCCTAATACGCTACTTCTCGAAGTTCTGATTTCTGAAGTTTATTACAGTAAAAATGATGACAACATATAGAATTAAATCCTGACAGAGATCAAGTGGAAGAGACGGATGAAACATGGCAACATAGATTAAAACACAAATACAACATAAACACAATCCTTCCATTCAAAATATCGTCCCTGCTAGAGGAGATGAAACACCAAACAAAACCATAGCATTTACTGAGTTGAAAAATTGATCTTACTTGCTCAGTATTAAGATCATCTGATCTGGGAAGGAGAACAGAGCAAACCCGATGCATCTGATCCAACGACAGCAAGATTACAAACAGTACAAAGCTGTCCTTCCTGTGCTGGCACAAAATGAGAGCTGCAGTACGGGCATGAAGCATTCTTCTGTCCACGATATATGGGCACATATGTTGCGCCACAGACAACAAATGGGTTCCTGAAGTCATAGTTCAACTGGGAGGCATCTTTCATGTTCCTCTCTGCTGCCTGCAAGACTTGCCTAGCAGTTTTTGCTTGGTTATCTTTGGGGTTGGTTTCCAACAGTCGCCTGGCAAAATTAGCTGCCGTGATAAGATTACCAGCTTTGTAGCAAACAGTCATAGCATTCATCAGCGCCAGTCTCAAGTGAATTATTTGCAAACTACAGTGGGTGAAGTAGGCTGCCAGCTCTTGTTGGCGAACAGGATCACCCTGGCTTTCCTTCCTCTTGAGTTCCAACTGCAAACCCAGAACATATTCCTTTACAATGATAATTAATTCTTTTACTTCATCGACCTCTCTCCTTGAATCAACTACAATAAGAGGAATAGTATGTAGAATACTGAGAAAAAGACGTAAAGCCTCTTGGAATTTCCCATTAGTTGTCGCCCTATAAGCATCTTTAAGCTTCTCATCCAGCTGAGATAGTTTAAACACAAGTACAGGGGGACCTTTGACATTGGGGCTAGCTGCTTCACTCCATCCCCTCTGAATCGCAACAGAAATCACAGGAGCTGACGAGAAGGCCCTTAGATGAGAATGACTACCCATGTGTAACTCAAGGAATAATGATCTTAAAGGAGCGAAATTCTGTATACCCAGCTGCCGGCTCAATAACCGCATTGCAGTATCAAAATTACCGGCAGCTGCATGTTCAGCCGCAAGGGATGACTTTTGGACCCAAATTTGACTAACAGGCACACCAGGAGTTGGGGCAACAAAAATTGAACGGGCATTGTTGGCAGTTTTTGGGGTTTCAGCCTCAGGTGGAAGGTCAAGATCTTCAAGATCCCATCCTCCCTCTTCGTTCTCCTCATGTACCTCCCCGTCTTCCATAACCAAACTGACACCATTGCCATTCTGCAAGGTTTCCTCGTCAACAATGTCCAAATGCTCTCCCCAATCAGCATCTTCAGCCTCCTCAAACTCTTCCTCTGCATTCTTGACAACATTATCAAGACCACCCTCAAACATTCCCTTCATAACCCTCAGCAAGGGCCAGTCTCCACCACAAATGAGTGGGCTTGGAGGCACCAAAAGAGATGGTGATTTACCAGCTGGTACAGAAGGAACATTGTCACCTAGTTCAGCTGCCAAACGTTCTGCAGTTTCATGGAGCCCATGAACTGCAGCTGTAACATAAGCAAGGGGCAAGTGGCCAGCATTCTCCAAGATCTTAACCCGCTCATTGATATCACCCAAATATAAAGCATTGTGAAACTGACCCATTATATCATTTTTCACTTCAGCAATTTTTAGCATTTTAGATAACTTATCCGAATTTCCAGTAATAAGATACAAGAATGATAACCTCTCAAAGTTCTTTGTCCTCTGGTATGCATATTCTACAATGGCTGCATTACCCTGACGAAGGGCCTCCACACCCAACCGGTACCAGTGATCCTTCTCATCTATTTCCTTAGCAGACGCAACAGCAATCTGGATGTTACCACTCTCAAGTGCCAAATTGAAACGGGTCCTCTCATCTTTGACGAAATGAAGAGCAACCTCTGGGAAGCCTTTCTGCTGGAGATACGCTATCACAGCCTGTCCACAGAGGTCAGAACTCCTAATCATGCTCATAACCTGGTCATATCTTTTCTTCAGAAGTGACAACTTGAAAACATATTCAGTTGAATCAATAATAATGTCTCGGTTCTTTCCTTCTCGATCCAAACAGTAAATAGTGTTTTTGTTCACTTTTGTTATATACAATGGAACATCAAGAGTCTTAATAATCCCATTGTCCCCATTCGGAAGGCAGTACTTGATGTGGTTCAGCGTAGTGTATATGAAGATACCATTATCATCCCAAGCCCCACTCTTAACACGAATTGTCTCATGTACAGTACATTGATGAACAAGCTTCTTATTCGCTATCACAATAGAATGTTTGCTTAGGAGAGCAACAGATTCCATGTCGTTTGACCAAACAATATACCTTACAAATGGAGTTTGAAGCTCCCCGAGAATAAGCCTCTGCTGAAGGTCAAAAATAACTACTTTATCCTCTGCCCTACCGAGCAAGTTTCCGGTTCCAGCATAAAATATTGCATCAATGACAATGGGAATGGCACTCTTTTTTACAACCTCGTTTTTAAGGTTCTTAACAAGGATTTGGTTGGTGCTCTTATCAAGCACTGCAAACCTATTTCGAGCAACAAAAACTGCTGATCCTCCACTTCCCCTTTTCGCTTCCTGCATACTCTCACCTCGGCCAGCGCTATCTTTTGGTATGATATAAAGTTCATATGAACCCGCATCCACGTCTGAACAGATTAATACTGCATTTTCAGTAGGACTATAAGAAAGTGTCTTCGCTCCTTGGTTCAAGGAAGATGAACCAGGCCTTCGAATAGGAATTATTTGAGTGTCTTTCTGAGTTGAGAACTCATACATCCGCAGAAAACGATCTTTGACATAGTACATTGAATCACCACTCACAGAAAAAGCAGGACGTTCCCTCTCCAACTTAAAGACAATCATGCCACTATCATGACCCGCAGCCAAAAGGTTCATCTCAGGATGTGATGCAAGAATCCAGAATCTGTCATGCTCCCTGCGAAATGTCTGAAGACCAGTCCTCTTGGTGGCATCCCACACACGAATACTCCTATCCTCTGAATTGGATACAATGATATCTTGCCTTGTGTGAAACAGAACACATGATACATTATTCATGTGCCCTCTTAGAGTGTCCACTTCCCAAGCTTTTGTATCTGAAACCAATAAATTTGGAGGTAACCATTAGCTAGTTCATCTTGACACTGTCAAGAGCTTTTTTTAGAGAAATATATCCTTTTCTTAAGAGTAATGCTAAACACACCAAATTTGCACACAATTTAAAATGATGTCGTTTCACTTAAAAATATTAGTGACTAAACGTAATTACTGATTACACATCATTATGCGTCATATTTGTGCGTCTAACATTATTCATATTTGTGCATCTAACATTATTCTTTTTTAATATATAACATTAAAAAATATATTTATTCAAGAAAACAAAAGACAAATAGCAGTGTTCATATCATAAAGAATGATGTTCAATGAGTTTTTTCAAATAATGGAAATCGCTCTTGGTTTATTATTACTTCATTGTCCAAATAAATCAATAAAAGGAAAAAGTTTGAAACAAGACATAGTTACTTCTTGTCCTTTAATTTGACACTTAAGACAAGTGCATTTCCAACTTTGTTCAAATCAATCTTGAGATAAAATTTTTTTTGATAAATTAGACTTCCTGCCCAACAACTCGAACCTAAGACAATGTGGGAGCAAATGACATGCCTAATCGTTTGAGCTATCCCTCTTGGATTTGTGATATATATTTGAAGTATGATAACTGTATCAATAACTAATAAAAAAATAGAATATATAAACTATAATATACCATTCATTCTCCAAAGTTTCACTTGACGATCATCTGCTCCAGAGACAATCAGTGGTAGTGTTGGATGGAATGAGGCCCAATTAACACCCCGATCATGACCTTCTAACACATATTTGACAACAGAATCAACCCCCCCAAATAAATCTGAATTCATTTGACCCAACCGTAAGATGTCATCAACAGGTGCAGATGTTCCTGACTTCTTCTTAAGAGAACTGATGTCCCAAACACGAACAGTCTGATCCAAGGATGCTGAGACAACGAGGTCCTCCTTTGGATGAAATGAGGCACACATGACATAATGATTGTGCCCGGTAAGCACAGAAATGCAAGTACGTGATTGCCAATTCCAAATTCTGATAGTCTGGTCATCACTAGCACTAACAATCCAAGGATGTTCATGATGGAACTGAACAGTACGGATGTAATCTAGGTGACCTAGAAGAGTAAACAAACACCTATGCAACTTGTAGTTCCACACCTTGATCTTGTAATCATCCCCTGTCAAAACATAAAACAAAATCAAAAGATAACTTACACTAGGGCCCTCCTCCAGAAATCTCCAAACACTAACTTCACCACTTACTATATTCTAAAAGGCAATTTAATAGCAGTAGATCAAAAGAATATCTGCATTATATATATATAAATATATATATATATTTTGCAATATCGGGAGAAATTAACAGCACAAGAGCATATATTAGTTCTCGTCAATTACAGTAAATCAGCATTCTCATAATTCATAATAGGCAAGAAACAGAACAAACAATAATAACATTTTCTCTGCGTTGCAGAATTCTACCCCCGGAGACAAACAGTGGCTGCGACTTATGGAAATGAACGCCACGAACCGGCCCATCGTGCTCGTCGAATCGATCAATGAGAGTCCCCATCCTGTAATCCCAGAGCTGGATCACACCACTGTGGAGACTGGCCAAGATCCATGGCCTCTTACTATGAAAACTCAGCCCCTTCACTCTATTACTCTTGGTCTCGAATTTCGTCAACATCGCTCCCGCTCAATTTTCAAACCCTAACATATTCAAATCCAAAGCCAGCCAAATCAACAAAAGGATTTTCTCAAGGTGAACCATTCAAATAAACTATCCAAACGAGATTAAACGCATTTTGGCCTCCATGAATGTAAGAATTACCGATCGAAGCCAAAACTTAACTTTTCTTCAATTTGAGCCAAACTCTTAAGGAATGAGTTTGTGACTCCATTAAATCCAGTGGAACATATTCAAGGAATAAGAGAGAGAGAGAGAGAGAGAGGAATCGTACCTTAGATCTGAGAATGAGAAGTGTGGATCAATAAGATTCGGGCATTGCCAGCCAGGGATCAGAGGGGGGAGGGAGAGCAGAAAAGTTGGCGGAGCGCCTAGATCAGAATCAGAATACAAATTGTAGAAATAAAATAAGAAAAAAGAAAGGGAAGAAAGATGGGTTGGTTCGTGCGTGGTGAGTGGTCTGGTAGATCTGCTTCCTCGGTAGGAGTAGCAGTAAGAAGTTTCTATGCACTGCTTGCTTCCTCGACTCCCTTCGGATTATGGATTGGGTTAGACCTCGTGATTTTTTTTTTGGATGAGAAAGATTTCATTTCATGTTTTACTTTTATTGATTTATATATTTAAAAAAAATAGGTTGATGTTTTATTTTTCATTTTTTCAAGCAATGAAATTTATTCATTGAGAAAATACCATAATATGATACAATCTATAAATTTAAACAGCTAGAAAAAAAAATAGAAAATTATTTAGCTAAACAAGTTTATTATCTACCCAAAAGATTATGAAATGTTAATACATAAACAACATTATTAGTTGTACGACGACAAAAGAAAAAATACATTAAAAAATAATAAACTAAAAGCTAAATTTTGTCATTGTGATAAAATGAAACACAATAAAATAGCAAATTTATTTGTTGTAAATGTTGTGTTCAAACAAAGAGATTCACCAATTTCCAGAAAACACACAATGTTGAAATCGGTCAATACAAGAAGATTGTTCTTCTTCTCAGTGTTGTCTCGAGTTAGAAACGAATATTAGTTTTGTTTCTGCATTCTTGACCCTTTGGAGTCTCTCGTCTCCGTTGAAATCGTCGATCACCAAAACAAAGTCAAATATATTTTAAAAAAACAACCTGTTATAAATGTTTTATTTTTCATTTTAATAGCACACTTATAATACAAGTTTAAAATTATTTTGCAAACTCCATATTTTTTAATTTGTAATGAGTATCAAGTTATTTTAGGTAAATTTATGCATTCATATTAATTAATAGACATTATAACAATTAGATTGACATTTATTAATTGAAAAATAAATGAAAAGAAGAAAAAGTCATGACCGAAAAAGAAAAAGAAATAAGAAGAAACTATGGCAGAAAAATAAAAAGAAAGAAGAAGATTTCGAAAATGCAAGGTGCGACACGATGCCACACCTTGTCGTAAGCTCCAACGCAATCTAGCTCCTGCAATGCATCTCTTTCGATCAAGCCCAAAGTATGAACTTTTTTTCCCGATCTAGTTTTGAATATTTGGATTCTTTTTTTAATAAACAAATATGTTTACTATACTCTTTTTCATTGTATTTTTTTTAGGATTTTTGCTTGTTTATGGCTATTGCGTTAGAATGATGTTGATTGTTTGATTGTGTTTATTTAAGATTTTTTCATATTTTTAGGGTTTTGTATATTTTTGCATATTATATTTGTTTGGTGATTAATAAACTTTTTTTAATATTTACGTTTATTTGGGTTTTATTTTTGCTAAATTTATATGTTTAAATATCATTTTTTTTATTTTGCTCATTCAATTTTAGTATAATATTTAAGAAAAAATATCATTATGGTTAGGGTTGTACATCAGTCGATTTAGTTGGGTTATATAGCATATTTTATCCAACTCAATATGAAAATTGAGTTGCAAACATATAACCCATACCTACTCAAATAAGGGGAAAAAATAATCCATCCAACGGTTTGGTCGGGTTAACTTGTCAAAACTAATTTTTTTTCTAGATTTAGTGAAAGTGTCAAATTTATCTTTTTGGAAATTTAGAAACAATATTTTCAATTCATTGTTTAAATTATGACACAAAACTCAATTTTATTTATATGCTTGGATAATTTTGTAAAAGAAACATTTATCCTTAAATTTAATAATAATAATAGTAATATTATAGTCTAAGTCCAACTCTACAACATTCACAACCAAAGTTCAAATGTAAAATAGTCCAACCATTAAAGATTAAAAATATCACACAACTTGTCCAAGTTCAAATACAAAATACAATAGTCCAACCATTAAACATGATACAACTAGTCCAAGTTTAAATACAAAACAGTCCAACCATTAAACATTACACAACTAAGTCCAAGTTCAATATAAAAGAGTTCAACCATTAAACATTACACAATCAAGTCATAAGTCCAAATACAAATATGAAATTCATAATAACAAACCAATCCAATCATCTTATGATTCCATCAAAGGGGTCAGACAGAACTAGGAGTAGTAGTAGTCTCAATTCATGTGCTTGTAATACAATATTCATCTAGTATAAAAGTAAAATTAAAATATATTGGAAACAAATAGTTATAAAATTAAGATAAGAAAAATAACTAAGCTGTAATGCCCTAGTTACTCCAAGATCGTTAATGTGAACTTTGAACCGTGCTTAACTCGCTAATCGAGTTCTTTGGTTATAAACATGCATCTAGGTGTCATTAATATATTAATGTGGAAAACCAATCAAAAGGAAATGATATATGTTATTTAAAAACATAAAACTGTTAATGGGCCCATAAAAACGTTTACAAATTATTTACAATCCAAAATGGTCATTACAGTTTAAAATTTACAACCCGTCGACCTAAGCGGCAAAAATAGGGTAAACCCCCTAGTTCCTCTCAGAAACTCCTTGGCCGTGGTGGTCAAGCGACTGCATATGTACACATCATCACCTAAGCTCTCCACTCAAGGCTGGGTGAGCTTTTCTTTCCCTTTACCTGCACCACATAGCACCCATGAGCCAAAGCCTAGCAAGAAAACTTAATACTGTATATAAATATTATCAAATGATTATCATTATAATCATACAAAGCTTATAGCCCTGAACAAATGAGTGAATATTACTTAGTGGTTACGTTAACCATGAAGGAGCATATAACTCTAATCAGATGAGTGATTTAACACTTGAGGTTTTGGTAAACCATAATGAGTAACTGACGAGCAAGTCACTACGAGACTCAGCACCCATAGCCATGTGACAATTCAGTCACTTGGACCTTCTGGTCCTGGCTCCAATCAAATGAGTGACTGATGGGTAAGTCACTCGGGCTCAACACCCATAGCCATGTGACTAAACAGTCACTGGGGCTCTCTGGCCCTGGCTTTAAGTGACTAGTCTTAGGCTAGACAAGCGCTTTTAGTTTTCATCGAACTTGAGGTCGGTCTGGCATTAATGCTCATTTGAGTCATTCAATGCAGATGCCGATTAGATCTAATCTTTATCTGCTTGCGTTAAACATGCTAAGACCGTTCTTGACTTATGAGTCAATACCATGTGACCAGTGCTCAGTACTACTGCCAAACTTGACTAATGAGTCACAGCTTCACAGTTAATACTGACACCATTGCCAATTCTGACTATTTAGTCAGTTCCATGCACAAGTGAGCAAGATTTGCTAAGCATTCGATATGCAATCAATGTCCACATTTAAACATTCAACATGCCTCAAGAATAACCATGCATGTCACATATGGGGTGCAGTTTTCTTACCTCTGGTTCGAGCGAGAAATAATAATATAACGAACCTTGAGAATGATCGACTTTTTGATTTCTTAGCGATTACCTAGCCATAACCAATTATAACCTCCATTAATGAAAATCAACAATGAAAGGGTCTTAACCTAGACCTCACTCCCGGGACCCCGAATTGTACCCAAACGGTGAGTAGATTCAATCCTAACCCTTAAGGATTGAAATCCCGAGCCAAAAACCCTTAAAAATGGCCAAAACAGACAGAAACCCTCCTGAGTAGCGCTGTAGCATCCCCTTGTGGGTGCTATAGCGCTACACACAGCCAGAATCTCCCTGAAAACTTTCTCCCTTTGACTCCACCATTTCCAACCTGAACCAAAAGCTTCCAAACCTCATTTTAAGTCCCAAATGAACCCAAAAACCATCTACACATGTCCTAGGCATCACAACCCAAGTAACCCTAGCCAAAACTCCCATCAATTCCCTTCAACCAATCTAGAAAACCAAGATGAAAACCAAACCAAAAACAGAGCAAAGCTAGAGTTTTAATGATTAGAAACTTACCTCAAGCTCAGATTAGGATCCTCTTCAATAGTGGAACACAATCCTAAGCCCTCGAGATCCACTTCCCTAGCTTGAATCCTCAAGAACAGCTCAAAAATTGAAAAGAAAAAGGAGAAGAAAAGAGGTACGGGAGAGATGTTTTTGGTACTCTATTTTACTAACCTTCCACAGCCTTCAATGGCTTATGTCAATCTTAAGGTGAAATGACCTTTTTTCCCCTAGGTCATTTAAAGTTTTCTAAAGGCTCCCAAGGATAAAATCGTCCTTTCCCGCCTATTTCGTTAATCATAATTAACACCCTCAAATTCTCATTATTCTCAAAATTCTCAAATACCAATAATTCATATCCCGTTACCCTTTAACTTCCGGCAACGCTCTAATCACCAAATTACCTTGAGACTCACCTCGAACTTAATCTCGTTATGACCAAACCGCTAACTTGCATTCAAAGATCGTCTCATGCCGAATGGCTCGAACAAATCCACATTATGATGTGGCCTTAACAATAGCTCATTAACATGCATGAAAATACATAATTACGCCTCAATGGGCCAAATTACCAAAATGCCCCTATGATGAAATGTGGACCCACATGCATGCATTTAACATCATATTATAATATAATTCACATAAACATGCACGTAATCATTTAATGACATAATAAATCAATTATGGCCCTCCCGGTCTATTAATCCAACCATTAAACCGCATTAGGGATTTTAGGGCATTACATAAGCAAATTATAAATATAATATACCTGACTCAACTTGCTTAGATGTATTCAAATCCTCAATTTTGTTCATGTATTATCTCAACACAATAAGGGCATCATGATCACAAGTCAACCAATTCTTCGAGCAAATTAAAGCTTCAACCATATTTGGAGACAAAGAGCTTCTAAATGGATCAGGTATTCGTCCTCTAGTAGAAAAGGTTGATTAAGAAGTGACTGTAGACATTTGAAATGCCAAAACATCTCTTGCAATGTGTGAGACAATATGATATTTGCTACCGTTCCTTTTCTACCAATCTAGAATGTCAAAATCCACATTCTCAACAAACTTTTCCTTTCTATCAGCATGATAATCATCCAAATCATTATTGGCTACTTCACTCGAAACAAACTTTAGTTTGACAAGAAATGATTTGCTACTTGAACTTTGACTTGCATTGGCAGTGTCATTTTCACTTGGTTGTTCATCTTTAAAGAAATTAGGAAGCACAACAATTTTCTTATAAAATGCATACAATCTCGTCATCAAATTCTCAACTTTTGTTATCATTTTTTCAGGTTTAATTGGGTCATAGAGATACCTGAAACCATTATGAACCACATCTAATATGAATCTTGGATCCAAAATAGAGGCAATATACTGCAACAAGTTCATCTTTTCAACATTGCCTCAATACTTGTCAAACTTCAATTGCATGCTCATTACCATTTTGCTTATCAACTCATTTGTATTAATCTTTATTTCTCTAAGCTGAACTTGAATTTGAAGAATCTCTTCGAAGAAAAGATTTGATGTGACATACAACGATCCACTAAACTTCAAAGTAAGTTCATAAAAAGCTTTGAGAAACTTTACAAATACTTCAACATTACTCCAATCAAGAGTGTATGGTGGGCCATCTACTTTTTCCCCATTGACTCATTCTTCTTCAAAATACTTGGTATAGTTTACATCCCCTTCCATATACCTAAAACCTTTCTTGAACTTTCAAGAAATTTCCAGCATCGTGTAAGTGGAATTCCACCTTGTCACCACATCCAAACATAATAGAGTCTTTAATTCAACATTTATATCTTTATAACCTTCTTTAAACCGCTTCAGCCTAGCTAGAGAATGTCTCACATATCTTACTCATTCCTTATGCTAGAAATGGCATATGACATTTGTTTTAAACTATCACTGACAACCAAGTTCAAAATTTGGGCACATCGGCACATATGAAACATCTCTCCACCCAAAACTAAAGTGTTTTGCTTTTTTGACAAATATTTCTTCACCTTTCTCAAAGCTACATCATTGGAGGAGACATTATCAACAATGATAGAGGAAAGTTGAGTAATCCCCCAATGATTGACTCGATTGATAAGTTCTTTTGCCACCATATCACTTTTGTGGCTGGGAACTTTAATGAAACTAATAGTCCTTTTCTGAAATTTTCACTTATCATCAATCCAATGAGCATTCCAGCAGATATAACTAATATTTTGTATGGAAGTCTAGCAATCAATAGTTAATGACAAGTTATGATTGAGAAACGCCTTTCTCAAATTTTTCTTTTGATCCAAAAACAACTAGCAGATGTCTCGAGCAATTGTAACTCTTGAAGTGAACTCGAAATTTGGAAAGAAATGAGAAACAAGTAAGCGAAACCTTTTTCCTTCAATTTTTCTAAAATGAAGCTCATCAATAATAAAGTACTTGCCAATCAATTCTCTCACTGTAGCCTGACTAATCTTTATTGTGTTAGTCCTACTTGAGTTGACTTCAGAATCAACCGTCTTCTTAGTGAAATCAATTATAATCGTTTGTTTCTTATTCTGTTCTATCCAATCTCTAAATGGACACTTCTTACACTTTCTTTCAACGTGACTCCACAAGGTACTAGTCCCATAATTCTTACTATCGGCTGCATAAGCTGCTTTACAATAATTGCACTCTACTCTCTCTTCTACTCATTCTACACCTTTTACAACTATTTTTTTTCTTAACCATGATAAAATGCTCCCAGATAGATTATGTCTTTTTCTCTATTCTCTTCCTTTTCTGTGGACGTTCAATCTCAGCAAGCCCATCTTCATTTTCTACATATTTAATCCATCCCTCCCCCATAGCATTCGCGTTTTCATCTTCAGTTTTCATATGTAATTATCTGCAAAACAATATATCATACTCATTCTTATCTAAATGTATAAGATAATCATAGCACAACTCAAATTAATCTTTTTTATTTCTTGTGAAAGTGAAGAAACTAAGAAACAAATTGGTATTTCTTTGTCTCCAAACAATTTATTAAAAAGATTAACAACTAATCATATATTTAATAGACTAGATTACTAAACATAGAAAAACATATTACCATTCATGCTAAGAATTATTAATACTATAGACTAACAAAAACACTTATTTTATTACTTTGTAAAATTTCCTTATTGGAAGAAACTTGACAAAACTACTGCACAAAGCAAGAACTACAACAAAAAGACTTCACGTTAACTGTCCAAAGTAGATTTGAATCAACAAAAAGACTTCATTGCAACCTAATTAAAGCATACCAAGTACAATTGAATCAACAAAAAAACTCAATACAAATTAACACTTAACTTTGGATAAGATTGAATCTTAAATTCTAGATCTAGAACATACCATTTCAAATTTTATATTCCATAATTGTAACACCCTGGTGAGCCAAGATCGTTACACTGTGTATTTTAAATAGTGCTTAACTCGCTAAACGAGTCATTAGGTCATAAACGTGGATCTAAATGTGACTAATGGTCCAGGGTTAAAAATTCCAGTTTAAAGGAATGGATATTTCATTAAAACATTAAATTGTACATGATATCTCATAATAAACATTTACAAAGTTGGTTACAGTTCCAAAATGGTCATTACACTCAAAAGCTACAACCCGCCGACCTAAGCGGCAAAAATAGGGTTTAACCCTAGTTCCTCTAAGAAACCTTGGTCGTGGTGGTCAAGCGACCGCATATGTACACATCACAACCTAAGCTCTCCAACTCATGGCTGATCCAACTTTTCTTTCCCTTTACCTGCACCACATAGCACCCGTGAGCCAAAGCCCAGCAAGAAAACTTTAACATGCTCATAAGCAGTGATTAACACAGTTTTAAATCATAATAAACACACCCAGCAGTAATAACCCTACTCATGCATGCATAACATTCATATAAATGACTACAGTGTCATATAGGACCAAATTCCCTAAATAAATGATTAAGTGAATAATATCGGGGCCCATTGCCCAAGTACATGACTAATAAGTCACTCTGGGGCTCAACGCCCTAGGATCTGGGACTAATAAGTCACCCTGGGGTCCATTGCCCGATCCTCTGTATAACCAGCCTTGGAGCTGGTCCAGCGTACCTAGTGCTTTGGTTTTTCTACGACCATTGGGTCGGACAAGCGAATAATGCGCTGTTGATTAAGTCCATTCATATCGACCAGCGCTCAGCGTGCTATTGTCATCCTTGACTGATAAGTCAATGCTTTTCTCAAGTGTATAATGTTGACAGGAATTTATCATATAGCAAGTATCTATGTACAGAGCATTCAACATGCTTAATCAAAAATCATAGGCATAATCATAATCATGTGCATTTACAGGGGCCAACGCCCAATCAAAACTATAGCCAACATTCAGGCCAAGCCCTAATCATGTACATCACGTAATAGGTGCAATTTTCTTACCTTGGGTTCGAGAGTAATGTAAAATAAGAACGACCCCCGAGCACGATCCTTATCTCGAGCCCTTAGCGATAACCTAGTCACGACAAAGTATAGAATCCCGTAAAAAAATGAGTAAATAAAGGCTTCTAGACTGACTCCTAGCTTCCAGGACATCGCATCCTACTACCAGGTAGTAAGATCAATCCCGAGCCTTCAGGTTTGAGTTCCCGCACTCAAAACCTCCCCTAGGCCCAAAATCCCTTAAGTGTCGCAACCCCTAACCATTTGAACCGCGGCCTGCTCAAGTGAGAGCCCCGAGGCTCTTCCCTATTTGCACAAGCACTGCGGCGCACACTCACAGGTGTCGCAGCTCAAAAGCCTCACAGCCACCTGCTTCTCCTTCACTCGGTTTGAGCCGCGGCGCCCCAAGAACAAGGTCGCAGCTCGACCTGCAAAACTCAGTTTTTCTTCATTTTTCTCATGCCAAATCCCTCCATAGACCTATCCAAACATAGCCAAATCCCATACACAAAGCTCCCAATCAACTCAATGGCCCAAAACCATCAAAACCTAAGCTTCAAACAACTCAAAAACTCACCAAAACATAGAATCCAATTCAAAACTTAAGAAACTTAAGGAAATGGAAACTCAGAAATTCAAAGCTTAAATTACCTCTGATTATGTCATTTCTTCCTAAAACCTCTAGCTAACAAGCTTCTAATATTTCCTAGAATCGATATGACACTAACCTTGCTTGAATTCGAGTCCTAAAACTCAAGTTTCCTTTGAGAATGCAACGAGCGGTAAAAAGGAGAATGCGAGAGAGAGAGAGAGAGAGAGAGAGAGAGAGAGAGAGAGAAAAGTGTTTGAATGTGTTCTTCTGTTTCTATCGGGTTACTTCGAACTCAAGTAACCTTAAGTAAAACCCAAGGCTTTGGGTCTCGAAAACGCTCTTAGAGTAAAATAGTCAAAATTCCCAGAATTTCCTCTTGACCTCACTAACTCCAAATATATCATTAAATATTCATTCTCATTACCCAATATCCTGGTAATGTACTAAATACCCAAAATACCCCTTGACTCACCTCAAGTCAAGTATTAATCTCGTTGTGACTTTTCCACTAGCTTGCTTCCTAGGATCGCCTCGTGCCGAGTAACCCAAATATATCCACATAATAATGTGGTCTCACACATATATCACATATATGCCAAATATACCCATAATGGGCCAAATTACAAAAATTTCCCTTCTGATAAGAAACAGGCCCACATGCATAATTAATACACCTAAACATGCATATCAAGTCATTTTATAATATAACTCACATAATCATACAATGATACAAATAAATATCAGATAAACACATGATTTTCCATAGTTTGCCAACCTGGCCCCCTAATAAAGGCCCTAAGCCTTATTAGGTAATTTGGGACGTTACAATAGCCATAACCATAACCCATTCCATATTCAATAAAATATACCATAACTCATTCCACATTCTAATCCATAACAATAACATAACTCATTTCAGATTTAGGAAACCTCAATACACAATAAATTGAAAACTACCTCCAAGGCATAAACCTCCAATACTTGATGGATTCGACCAACTTACCTGGTAGTTGTTGCCTGATGTCAGAGATAACCAGAGATGAGAGAGAAGAGAGAGGGAGTCATCGTGCCCAGTCGAAGGTGAAGAGGAGACAGCTAACGTCGAGCCTAACCGAGAATGAAGAGGAAACAGATGACGTCAAGCACGAGCAATCCATGACTCCAGAGGTGTGGGGAGTCATCATCAATGATCTGGGGAGTGAGAGAGGCGGGATGCGAGAGAGGGAGGTAGAGTGACAACGAGCATGAGAGAAAGAAATACAGGGTTTGGAAGGGAAAAGAAAAAGGGAAACCAAGTAGTATTAGGTTTTTTCTTTTAAAAAAAATATAAGTATTATTTTTTTTAATATATAAATTAATTATAAAAAATATATCTTCATTGCGCGGGTTAGGTTACACTAGGCGATTTAAAATTTGCTTGGGTTATTCAGGTTGCTTTTTTCATCGGGTTTTTTGGTTTGGTTTGGGCTGGTTAAACGAGTTGGGCGAGTTGCAAATTTTTTTGTACAACCCTAATTATGGTCCCCCTATTTTTTTTTAAATACTAGATTTGGCTCTCTCTATTTTGCAAAATTTAATGCATGTCATTCGCCGTCTCTAATTTAACAATTATTTTATTTAAAATTTTACCAACTACTTCAATATAGTGGTAGTAAGAGTCAAACCCATGAAGACTATCAAATCAATTTATCAATCAAGAATGAAAAAGTTAACGAAAATGAGGTTTTCACTACAAAAAAAACTTAGCTAATTCATCATTCCTATCTTGGAGGTTTTGTATATGTCCGCCGATATAGGTATTATTTATTAAAAAAAAGGGTCGGTCGGGCTTTAATGCCCAAAATTTGGGCTATCTTAGTGGTTCCCCATGAACCCGCCGAGATAGCCCAAAATCTAGGCAAAAGAAAGCACAACCCGACCCTTTCTTTTTTTCCTTCTTTTTATTTTATCTATTTTCCTTCTCTTCTCACTTGTTCTTCCCCATTTTCTGCCAGCAAAGACACCAGCCCCCAATCCCAATTATTTTTTGGTTGAAATTGAAAGTTTTTGTGTCTTTGTCATCACCATCTTCATCTAACATCAAGAGAAACTTTGTGTACTTGGAATTGATAAGTAATTTAAAGTTTTTTTTTTTACCCTAATCCATATTTTTTTTAAGTTTGAGAAAATTGAGAAATGTAGGTTGTTGTTGTTGTTGTTTTTTTATTATTTTTTTATTTTATTTTTTATGTTTTAGGTTGAAAATAGTGTGGGTAATCTTCAAATAAGACTAAAGGAGGTTGAGACATTGATTTGGAGCTATCTTGGTAACAATTTTTTTTAATTATTTGGTTGAAAATTACAATTTCTTATATTTAGTTTGTGTTATTTTTTGTATTTTATCGAGTTAAATATATTGGCTAATGTTAGTAAGTAGTAACTAAAATATTGTAGATTAGTTTAGAGTTATTTAAAATATTTTTATATATATTTTTAACAATTTCGACCGAAAATTAGTATAATAATTTATTACCTCAGTTTTTTAAATATTTAAATTGTATATTCTGCTAATTAAAATTTGTTGTAGAAATGTATACGTTATTTTGACTGTTTTGACATAATTTTTATTTTAAAATTTTGTATTTTATTTTTTTATTAGTTTAATGAGATGTTATTTTAGAATTTATTTTTTGTTTATTGTCTAGTTAATATATTCACATAATAATGTTATCATTGTAGTTGGATTTGGAAAGAATTAACACTTTGTGGATGGAGTGAAACTGTGAATTTTGAAAAGTATGTTATCATAAACTTTACGACATATTGATATATTATGAGAAAGATTAATGATTATTAGAGAAGAATTATGATCTGAGACTTGTGTACTGCAGAGAAATAAGGATGAAATTTGTTGTGTGATATTGTTTGATTGTTTTGTTGTGATATGTAAAATTATGGATATGATATAGAAATATGGGAAATTCTACTTGATTTTTTTTAACCTTGTAGATGATTTTCATCTCCTTGTCACTAAAACTGAGTAATATGTTTAAAAATTTGGTTAGTATAACCATATGCTTACATATAATAGTATTTGATTGTTTTAGGTGATTTTAGTTAGAGATGGATAAAGATTGGATGCAGAAAAAAAATAGATTATCCAAAGAAAATGAAGAGGGAGTTGAATATTTCACAAAGAGAATGAAAAGACCCTAATATGATATCTTGTCCTTGTATGAGTGTGGAAATTTAAAAAAAATTAAAGGATGTATATGTAAGAGGACATTTATATATAAATGGGATAGATCAATCTTACCAAAAATGAATATGGCATGGTGAGACTGTGTGTCGACCCACATTTCCCAAAATAGCTCGCATCGAGCATATATTGAGTGATGATTTTCATATCAATATGATATCTAATGTTGAAGAAATTTTTGTGAATCGTCCAGATGAATTTGCAAAAATAATTGAAGAATCAGAAAAATCCATTTACCTGGGGTCTAAGGTTACCAAAATGTCATTCTTGCTTAAGATTTATAATTTAAAAGCTCGAAATGGATGGAGTGACAATGAGTTTTGTCAATTACTTTCTTACATGAAAGAGATATTTACAGAAGATAGTAATACCCCTAGTAGTAATTATGAGGCAAAGAAGACATTGGGCTTGGTTGGCAAAACTTGTTCTTTTAGCTTTGGCTTATTAAAAAACACTTTTACAAGAAGCCACATTTTGTAGCGTCTCTAGAAATAACTTATTAAAGCTAAAAGTGTTGGTATTAATTTGAATAAAATCAGGGACACAGTAGAAGGTGGGGTGGGAGGATTTTAAAAAATTATTAATACCGAGTCAGGATCAATAGATATATCCAAACATTAAATCAACACACAAAGAGAAAAGGAAATTACCTCTTGTAGCCTATCAAGATTCCTCAAGTCTTTTCGTATGATAAAACGATCTTCATATCTAATGTAGACTCACACCTTAGTCTTCCAAGCCGTTTCTCAAACACACAGGACGTGTGTGGACACGTATGATTCAAATGTTTGATTATTTAGGCTCTCTATATGTTATCAACACATGAGATCTAGAGAGTTTGGAGAATAGAGAAGGTTGTAGAAAGTTCTAGAATTTTTTCAGGCTTAGAAAAATTATATCGATACTTTTTGATAGTCTTAAAACAACTTACTTGAAAGATCGCTTCTTTTTAGACTTATAAATATAATAAAACAATTTTATTTTCTTTTAATTTAATTAATTCAAACGAATCAGTTATCCATTTTATTTTAATTATTATTTTAATCAAATTAAAACGATAATTAAATAAACAAATAATACTTGAAATTCAAAATTCAAATATGAGGGACATGTGGCACATGTGTGTGGCGCCACTTACTATGCATGCACAGTGAGTGGCGTGTACCACACGTGTGTCTCCTTAATTTTTCTCATTTGTTTGTTTAATTATATTTAAGACAATATATTTATTCCCAAAAAATAAATATCAGCTAATTTAAGATTAACCTTATCTTAAAACTATCAGTTTGAACAATTATCTTATACTAAGATAATAATTAAGTCTCTTTAATATTAATCCAAACACTGATTAATATTAATTTCAACTAATATAACAATTTTCAAATAAAAACTACTTAGTGAATTAATTAATTGCACATAATTATCACTTAGTTCCAGAAAATTAATTCATTTGCAATTTAGTCCTATTTCTACATTAATCTTGTTTTCCTTTGATAGTTTAGGACAGACGCAACTCTGATAACTTCATTTTAGTATCGTTTTAGAATGTGTTTTTGTGGTAATCTTGAGTCTTTATGTTTGTTTTGTGCAAGATTACGCTTTTGTTTGTCTTTGTTGTAGGTTGGTGCGTTGAATAATGAGAAAAATCTAAAAAGAAGAGAAAATAGTGGATAACGAAGCTCTTGGTGGTTGCTTGACTCAAAATGGTGCTAAGGACAAGTAAAAATCAGTTTTTGATGAAGAAACGAGGTTGAAAGACTTAAATTGAGAAATAATGGAATTAGGGTCGCGACTAGGAGTTTAGACTCGCGACTCTAGGCAAGTCAAAAACACAAAGCTGCTGAAGGGAATTAGAGCTGCGCTTGCCCTTATAAGTCGCGGCGCTAGGGGAAATCAGAGGCTAAATTAAGGGGACATAAAAGACACAGGCCGCGACTTGATAGTGCCTGAGTAGCAGCGCCTGAAGACCTATACAGAATCAGAGGGGCTTTAAAATTGACACGGACCGCGACCTAGGAAAGGCCAAGTCCCGACCCGCCTATGAAAAACTACGAATTTGTGATTTTTTTACTATAAATTCAGACTTAGGGTTTAATTAGGTCATTAGGTCAGATTTTAATTATGTTTTTAGAGACTAATTTTGATTCTTAGACTAGTTTTTATGCACTTTTATATTTTTTTCTTTCTTCTTCAAGTTTTTGAATCTTATGTTTCTGATTAATTATTTTATTGATTTAGTCATGACTGATATGAACTAAATATTTTTATCTAGGGTTTAATGTAGTCACTTGGATTTCTATTTAATTTAATTATGATGTTATATTGATTTTTCTTCTCTATTCTAATCTATATAATGTTTGCTTAATGCTAGTAAATACTTGATCAATTTTTGCTTGATTTATGATTTTTATTCAAAATTTGAAAGATGAGAATTGAATATGCTATCATTATATAGACATAGGTTGCATATTGGACAAAAGTAAATGTATTACTTAGGTAGTAATTAGGTTTCTATGCTTAATGCCTGCTATATGTTTAAGTTTATCACAGAGATGTAGAAAATCTGCATGTAGGATGAGATCTTATACCTTGAAAAAGAATATGAATCGATTTATGTTGACTTGCTGTTAGAATAGGAAGAAAGAAATTTAGAACTGATTAATAAAATTAATAGAATGAAAAGTTGATGAAGTTAATACCATAGGTCTTCTTAAAAGTGATTTTCATCGTTTAATTAGTTATTTTTGTTCATAGTTAAAGTTTTAAAATTAGATTTATTCATATAAATTGTGTTTGCCAAATAGAAATTAAAGAACAATTATTGGTAATTGGTTAATAGTCTTTGTGGGAACAGTACTCTATTTACCATCTATATTACTTAAATCGATTGCGTGCACCTGCGTACATATTTTCACAATCAAGTTTTTGGCGCCGTTGCCGGGGACTTAATTTCCAATATCAAAGTTAATTGTGTTTTGTTCTAATTTGGTTTTTTTTTTTATATATTTTACACTTATTCAGATCGAGGCTGTATTTTGTTTCAGGAATTATTGGTATATGCGGGGAAGTAGACAATAGGAACTCATACCGATAGATCTTGATATTGAGAGAACATGCAGAGAAAATCGCAAGATAAAGAAAATGTTGGATTTCACCATGGCTGAGAACGCAAATAATGGTGTGAACAACAATGCAAATATGGGTAATGCAGCTGAAGCCGATCTGCCATTGAGAAACTATGTACTCCCTACTGTTACGGGGATACATTCAAGTATTCGTCCTCCTACTTTTAAGGCAAATAATTTTGAGATAAAACCCTCAATTATTCAGATGGTATAGAATTGTACAATTTGGGGGGTTACCAAATGAGGATCCACATCTCCATATCACAAATTTTTTAGAGCTGTGTGCGACATTCAAAATGAATGGGGTGAGTAACGATGCTATAAGATTAAGATTATTCCCGTTTTCATTAAGAGACAGAGCTAAGAGTTGGTTGAATTCATTACAAGTCGATTCAATAGTTACTTGGGAAGACTTGGCTCAGAAATTCCTTGGTAAATATTTTCCTTCTGCGAAGTCAGCCAGAATAAAAGGAGAGATTAATAACTTCCATCAGTTGGATGGGGAGTCTTATATGATGCATGGGAGCATTTTAAAGAGTTGCAAAGGAAATGCCCACATCATGGAATATAAAAGTGGCTGCTGGTTCATACATTCTACAATGGTTTAGGGGGAAATACAAGGACAATTATAGATGCAACATCGGGAGGAACATTTATGAGAAAAAGCGCTAATGAAGCATATGAATTATTGGAAGAGATGGCCATGAATAACTATAATTGGCCTACTGAGCGTGGGAATAAGAAGGTATCAGGAGTCTTAGAAGTCGATCCTATTGCTTTATTGACCGCTTAAGTGGCATCTCTAACCAAGCAATTGCAGCAGAATAACCTCACGACACAAGCAATGCAAGTACAAAATGTCATGAGATGTGATATTTGTGGGGGACCGCATTCGTATGAACAATGCCCGAGCACATCTAGTTGCTCAACAGATGTATATAATATGTCTTTGGAACAAGCACAGGTTATTGGTAACTTTTCAAGACCTGCACCCAACACCTACTCAAATTCATATACTCCTGCATGGAAAAATCACCCTAACCTATCTTGGAAAAATAATCAAGGAATAGAACCATAGTATCCACAATACCTACCTTAACAACCACCTCATCAACCGACTTATGGACTACATTCTAGGTCTTATTATGATCCAAACCCACGCCCATCTCATCCACCACCACATCCTCCAATGAACCCACCAACAGTGCAGCCAGACCAATTAAATCAATTCATGATAAAGACAAGGTCTTCCATCAAGAATTTGGAGACATAAATAGGTCAATTGGCTAAAATGTTTTCTAGTAGACAACAAGAGAATTTGCCTAGTTCCATAGAGGTAAATCCTAAAGAACAATGTCAAGCTATCACTCTGAGGAGTGGGACTAAGTATGATGAACCTACAGTGGATGACAAGGGGAAGAAGACAGATGATCAACATGTTACTAGTCCAGTACAAGAGGAGGTTATTGAAGATCTCGACAGAAAAGCCAAAATACACCGAGCCTACGCCAAGGATTCCATATCCTCAACTGTTTCGAAAGGCCAATCTTGACAAACAACTCTCCAAATTTCTTGAGAAGAAACTTCACATTAACATCCCTTTTGCAGAGGCTCTAGAACAAATGCCTAGTTATGTGAAGTTTATGAAAGAGATATTGTCTAATAAGAGAAAAATGGAGGATTATGAAATAGTTGCATTAACTGAAGAGTGTAGTGCAATTATTCAAAAGAAGCTTCCTCAAAAGTTAAGAGATCCGGGCAGCTTCACTATACCTTGCACCATTGGAAACTTTCATTGTGAGAGAGCTTTATGTGATTTGGGTGCAAGAATTAATTTAATGTCGCGGTCTGTATTTAAAAGGCTTGATTTTGGGGAAGCTAGACCCAGTACTGTTACTCTTCAACTAGCTGACCGTTCATTAACACACCCTAGAGGTATTATAGAGGACATTCTAGTAAAGGTAGATAAGTCCATTTTCCCAACAAATTTCATTGTATTAGATATGGAGGAAGATGAGGACGTGCCTATTATATTGAGACGACCATTTTTAGCAACGGGGCAAGCGTTGATAGACATTCGGAAAGGTGAGTTAAGGCTTAGAGTACAAGATGACGAGGTTATTTTTAATGTTTTTAAAGCCTTGAAATATCCTTCATCTAGTGACAGTTGTTTTAATGTTCGTGTATTGGAGGAACAAGACAAAATGATCCAGTCTATTGAGGATCCACCTGAGTTGAGTTTGATTGCAAGTCCTGAAGAGTGTGTTGGTATTAAGGCCAGTGAATATGTTAAGTGGTTGAATTCCTCATGGAAAATTTATAAAAATAAATATGAGGAATTGGGGCAAGTGCCTAAGAGACCTCTCCCATCTATTGAGAAGCCACCAGTTTTTGAGTTAAAAACTTTACTTGATCATCTTTAGTACGCTTATTTGGGTAAGAATGACACTCTCCCAGTTATTATTTCAGCTTCATTGTCTGTGATTGAAGAAGAGAAGCTTCTTAGGGTGTTAAGGGCTCACAAACTAGAAATTGGTTGGACGTTAGTAGATATAAAGGGTATTAGTCCTTCAACAGTGATGCACCGTATATTAATGAAGGAGGATAGTAAGCCTAGTATTAATGCTCAGAGGAGGCTCAATCCTTCAATGGAATAATTGGTAAGGAAAGAAATTCTTAAATGGTTGGATGCAGGGGTAATTTACCCAATATCTGACAGTGCTTGGGTTTGTCCTATCCAGGTAGTCCCGAAGAAGGGTGGTATGACGATGGTTAAAAATGATAATAATGAACTTATTCCAATTCGTACGGTGACGGGGTGGAGAATTTGTATTGACTACCGTAAGCTGAATAAGGCCACCAGGAAAGACCATTTCCCTTTGCCTTTTGTAGATCAGATGTTAGATAGATTGGCAGGCCATCTTTATTACTGTTTCTTGGATGGGTATTCAGGATACCATCAAATTCCCATAGCACTGGAGGATCAATAAAAGACTACCTTCACATGCCCTTATGGAACATTTGCATTTCGGAGGATGCCATTTAGGTTATGTAATGCTCCCGCCACCTTTCAAAGATGTATGATGTCTATCTTTTCAAACATGGTGGAAAAAGGTATAGAAATTTTTATGGATGACTTTTCAGTCTTTGGGCCCTCTTTTGATGGATATTTGGCTAATTTAGAAAGGGTTTTGAAAATATGTGAAGAGTCAAATTTAATATTAAACTGGGAGAAATGTCACTTTATGGTGACAAAAGGTATAGTCTTAGGCCACAAAATTTCACGCCATGGAATTGAGGTAGACAGGGCCAAGAGATCGACAATAGAAAATTTACCTCCTCTAGTGTCTGTTAAAGGGGTTTGTGGTTTTTTGGGCCATGCTGGATTTTATAGAAGGTTCATAAAGGATTTTTCAAAAATTTCGAAGCCCTTATCTACTCTACTTATGAATGGTGTGGTTTTTAACTTTGATTTCGACTGTTTAAGGGCATTTAATACACTAAAGGAGAAATTGGTATCTACTCCGATTATTATATCGCCAACTTTGCGATCTTCCTTTTGAATTAATGTGCGATGCTAGTGATTATGCAGTAGGAGCGGTTCTTGGACAACGAGTTGACAAGGTATTTCGAACGATTTATTATGTTAGTCGAACTTTGAATGATGCTCAATTAAATTATGCAACTACTGAGAAGGAATTACTTGCAATTGTCTTTGCATTCGACAAGTTCAGGCCATATTTAGTTGGTAATAAGGTGATTGTTTACACAAATCATTCAGCTATTAAGTACCTTATGACCAAAAAGGATGCTAAACCTCGCCTGATTCAATGGGTCCTATTATTGCAAGAGTTTGATGTGGAAATTCATGATAAGAAGGGGATAGGAAATCTAGTTGCAGATCATTTATCTAGATTGGAAAAAGGAGAAGAGCATAATGAGAAAGAGGAGCAAAGTGATGAAAATTTTCCGGATGAACAATTATTTTCAATTGAAAGTGAAGAAAAGCTACCTTGGTTTGCAGATTATGTCAATTATTTGGTAGCTAAAGTTGTGTCTCGGACATGTCAATGCAACAGCTCAAAAAGTTCTATTCGAAAGTCAAGCATTATTATTGGGATGAGCCCATTCTTTTTCGTCATTGTGCAGATCAAGTAAATAGAAGAAGTGTCCTAGAAGAGGAGATGATTTCCATACTTACTCACTGTCATACTTTACATTGTGGTGGTCACTTTGGAGGAACAAGGACAGCAGCAAAAGTTTTGCAATGTGGGTTTTATTGGCCTACATTATTTAAAGATGATAGTGCCTTTGTTAAGAGTTGTGATCGTTTCCAAATGACTGGTAATATATCGAGAAGAGATCAAATGCCAATGACTGGAATTATGGAAGTTGGGCTGTTTGATGTGTGGGGAATAGATTTTATGGGGCCTTTCCCATCATCCTATAATAATAAGTACATTTTGCTGGCAGTAGATTATGTTTCTAAATGGGTGGAAGCTACAGCAACTCCTACTTGTGATGGTAAGGAGGTACTTAAATTTCTTCATAAAAGTATTTTTACCCAAATCGATACTCTAAGAGCAATTATTAGTGACAGAGGCAGTCATTTCTGTAACAAATCATTCACAACTCTATGCGCTCGTTATGGAGTTCATCATCGAAAGGCCTTGTTCTATCATCCACTTGCTAATGGTCAAGCAGAAGGGTCAAACCGAGAGATTAAAAGTATTTTAAAAAAAACTGTAAACACATCAAGGAAAGATGGGTCAAAAAAGCTTGATGATTCACTGTAGGCTTATCGTACATCCTTTAAGACTCTGATTGGTATGTCATCATATCAGTTGGTGTTTGGGAAGGCATGCCACTTACCATTAGAACTTGAGCACCGAGCTTATTGGGTGGTGAAAAAGGTTGAATGTTGATTTATTTATGGCAGGACATAATAGGCTTCTTGAGTTGAATGAGCTTGATGAATTTTGAAATGAAGCTTATGAAAATGCAAAGATTTATAAAGAAAAGTCTAAGGGTTTTCATGATAAAAGGACAATTAGAAACGATTTCCAACTGGGAGATAAAGTGCTGTTATTTAATTCTAGATTGAAGCTGTTTCCAGGAAAACTAAAGTCTAGATGGTCGGGACCATTCATAGTCGTTGTCTCATTACCTTATGGAGCGGTACAAATTCATAGTGAGAAAACATGACATTTTAAAGTAAATGGTCAGCGATTAAAGCTTTATTTGGAAGGACTGGTGGAAAAGTGCAAGTTTGTGATGGTTTTGGAACCCCTTTGAATGGGGTATTCAACGTCCGGCTAAATGACGTTAACGACAGCGCTATAGGAGGCATTCCTATACTTTATTTTTGTTTTTGTTTTAATTTTTAATTAGTGAAATTTTTTATTTAATTTCAATTTGGATTTTTAAATATTTTTTTAGTTTAATTTTTTATTTATTTTTAGTATAAAGTTTGTAAAAAATCGTGCAATTCGTGAAAATGTTGTTTTCAAGTTAGTCTACAGGTCAAGTTGCGACTTGAACTTGAAAGTCGCAACATTAACACAAGTCAGAGAGCATATGGTTTTATTAACAAGGGGCAGGCCGCGACTTGCTTAGGCTAAGTCGCGGTGCCTGCAAAGCAAAAATCTGAAAAACATTGAGGCGGGCCGCGACTTGCTCTGCCTGGGTTGCGATGCACCTGTGTTAGATGGGGGAAATGTGGTTTAAAGTCATTTTTTCTCAGCCTATACCTCTCATTTTACATTTCTTTCATCCCAGAACAAGTTATTTTTTTTTCATACAAAATCTCTCATTTCATCCCTTATATTTCTGTTTAAAATATCCCTAAAGCCATATTCTCTAATTCCTACTTCCATATTTCCATTCTTTCTTTCTTTTAATCTAACCCTAATTTTTTTTCTATTGGTGAAAGTGAAGATTGGAAGAGAAATTGAAGAGTGGGCATCTTCAAGATTGAAAGGCATGTAAGTTTTCCTTTTTGATGTTCTTGAAGTTTTATTGAAGTAATTTTTTGCTAAGGGATTGAATTGAATTTTTGAATTGCATTGTTAGTCTATTGAGTGTCTTTGAGTTGGTATTTTTGGGGTTAATCCATAGAGGAAAGTACAATAAATTAGAGGAAGTGCTGCCCAATTTTTGTTGTCATATTTGATACATTGTGTGATTATAGGTCCTCGAAAGCAACCTAGTAGGGATGCCTCTTCTAAAAGCGCCAATCGGACTTCCACATCTCGTACCCAACCACCCCAACCTCAGCCAACCCCACCGCCACCACCACCACCAATTCAAGAATTTGATCCAACTAGGTTTATTAGTAAGGATGCCTTTGATCATTATCAAAGGTTATCTCAGCGTCCGGTAATTCAAGAGAGAGGAATGGAATATCAAGAAGACCCTTATCCTCAGGAAACTTATAATCTCATTCAGGGGTGAAATTCAACGCCATCGTTGGAAACTTTTTATGGATGATAAAATGCCCAAGGCTAATTATTCAGTGGTTTATGAGTTTTATGCAAATTTTCCAAGGGCAATTAATAGAAAGGTGTTTGTGCGAGGGGTTTGGGTAGAATGTGATATTAATAATATTGATGCCTTATATCAATTACCCATGTTGTCACAAGAAGATGATGAATATTATCAATTGGCTTATAATAGAATTGAGGTGGCAGAAACATTAGGCATTCCTGGTGCTACTTTTGTCATGCAAAATGGAGAACCGAAGCATTTCCGAAGGTATCAAATGAATCATGTGGCCAAGGCCTGGACTCTTTTTGTTAGTGCACGGTTTATGCCCAACACTCCTTTATCTGAAGTAGGAATTGATCGATGTCTTCTTGTATATGCTATTATGACGGGACTCTCTGTCGATATTGGCCGAGTTATCCACATAAGTATCCGGGATTTATGCTGATTGACTACCACTGCCAATTTGGGGCATAGATTAATGATTACTGATCTATGTGAAGTGTGGGAGGTACCTAAATATCTTAGTGATAATTATAGGAAGGCAATGGGGCCTATTTTGCGTGCTTCGGTGTTTAAATTCAATGCCCCATCTTTGGAGCCACCAGTACCACAACCCAGGGCTGTGAGAGTTGAAGAGGAAAGAGATGCGGCTGAGGAACCCGCACCTTCCAATGATCAACCAAACGAATCAAGGGAAGCTGAGGAGGAGAGGAGAGGAGAATATCCTCAATTTCTGGCACTTGAAGCTCCACCAGATCCGCACTTGGCCAGATTGGATTATATCATTCGGCAAAACCAACATACTCATAATTATTTGGGGGAGCTTCATGATTATCATCGAGCTCAGGTTGATAGGCAAAATGAGTTGGTTTATCGACAATCAAATCAAGAGGTGGATCGACAGTATTTTCCTTATCCACCACCTTGGCATCCTTTTCCAGATCCACCACCTTTTTGAAGTGATTCGCACTAGGTAAGTTTTCTTTCTTTACTTATTTTTAAACATTGGGGTTAATGTTTAACATAAGTTTGGGGGAGGGAGCTTATTTTTCAGTTAGTTTTGTTTAGTTTATGTTAGTTGGTTGGAGTTTTGTTTTAATGTGTGTTTAGTACCTACATGAATGATGATTGACAACAAGTGCCAATGAGAATAAAGTGAATGTTATGAGTATAATTCAAAGAAAATGAAATCTAAAACAAATCTGTGTGCTTGATTGAACACTCCGTTAGTTCATTTTAGTTTAGACAACATTTGTTGAATATCTTGTCATGATGTTTTTGATATTGATTATGCCTGTTGATATTGATGAGTGGAATGAAGAATGGAAAGTGGAAATTATTTTCTACAATTCTAGAACTCGCTTATTTGTTATTTGAGGCGAAATAATATATCATGTATGCTTAGGAATATGATTTAAGCTATCATTTGGACCGTTTGAGCTTTTCTTGCCGACCTTAAATTAATTGATCCTTTGTTTACCCCTTTTGAGCCTAACCTTGTATCTTTTTTTGATTCTAAGCCATTATTTAAGCCTAATACTTGAAATTTGGTTATATATCCATCCCTAATATACTATGAGCATATGATTGAAAAAAAGTTATGGGGATTGATGTGTAACGGGGTTTATTTGTGAATTTAGTGGGTTTAGAAAATGAAAAGTACAAAAGATTAGAGAGAGTATATATATTGAAAGGAAAAAGAAAATTCAATACACTCCCAATATGAATATATAGCAAAATCAAGTTTGGGGGAGTGTAGTTATCATCTAAAAAGAAGAAGAAAAAAGAGATAAAAAATATTTTACATCTCTCTAAATAAAAACAAGAAAGGGGATTATGGAATTGTATTACTATGGAGGTAAAGTAGGTGATTTTTGGGTCATGTTCTTATAGTAAAGTGAGTTTAAATATTACTTTTTCATCTACCTTTACCTAAGTCATCATTACAAGCCTATACAAGTCATATTGATTCTTATGCATATCATGATTTATATTAGTGGAGAATAGCAAGTAAGTGAGCTTAAGGAATTATTTGGTTTAAATGGATTGTTTGGAAAGAATTTGGTTAGCATAATTGATTTCAAATACGTTTATTTAATGGTCATGATTTGATAATCCAATATGTTAGTAGACTAAAGTGTGTTGACGGAGTGTTTTGATCGAAATTTTAGATTGCATAAACTGTTGAGTAGTTTTATGAGAATTATATGATTAACATTCATGATTTTGAGGCATAATTGTTGTTGTTGGTATAATTCATGTTGTGGATGTTGTCTTAGTTGTTAGAGTCTAGGTTTGTTTTGAGTTCGAGGGCGAACAAAGAGTAAGTTTGGGGGAGTTTGATAACTTCATTTTAGTGTCGTTTTAGAATGTGTTTTTGTGGTAATCTTGAGTCTTTATGTTTGTTTTGTGCAAGATTACGCTTTTGTTTGTCTTTGTTGTAGGTTTGTGCGTTGAATAATGAGAAAAATGTAAAAAGAAGTGAAAATGGTGGAAAAACGAAGCTCTTTGTGGTTGTTCGACTCAAAATGGTGCTAAGGACAAGTAAAAATCAGTTTTTGATGAAGAAATGAGGTTGAAAGGCTTAAATTGAGAAATAATGGAATTAGGGTCGTGACTAGGAGTTTAGAGTCGCGACTATAGGCAAGTCAGAAACACAAAGCTGCTGAAGGGAATTAGTGCTGTGACTTGCCCTTATAAGTCACGGCGCTAGGGGAAGTCAGAGGCTAAATCAAGGGGACATAAAAGACATGGGCCGCGACTTGACAGTGCCTGAGTCGCAGCACCTGAAGAACTATACAGAATCGGAGGGGCTTTAAAATTGACATGGGCCGCGACCTAGGAAAGGAAAAGTTGCAGACCGCCTATGAAAAACTACGAATTTGTGATTTTTTACTATAAATTCAGACTTAGGGTTTAATTAGGTCATTAGGTCATATTTTAATTACGTTTTTAGAGAATAATTTTGATTCTTAGATTAATTTTTCTGCACTTTTATATTTTTTCTTTCTTCTTCAAGTTTTTGAATCTTATGTTTCTGAATTATTATTTTATTGATTTAGTCATGACTGATATGAACTAAATATTTTTATCTAGGGTTTAATGTAGTTACTTGGATTTATATTTAATTTAATTATGATGTTCTATTGATTTTTCTTCTCTATTATAATCTATATAATGTTTGCTTAATGCTAGTAAATACCTGTTCAATTTTCGCTTGATTTATGATTTTGATTCAAAATTCGAAAGATGAGAATTGAATATACTATCGTTATATAGACATAGGTTGCATTTTGGATGAAAGTACCTGTATGACTTGTATAGTAATCAGGTTTTTATGCTTAATGTCTGCTATATGTTTAAGTTTATCATAGAGATGTAGAAAACCTGCATATAGGATGAGATCTTAAATCTTAAAAAAGAATATGAATCGATTTATGTTGACTTGCTACTAGAATATGAAGAAAGAAATTTAGAACTGATTAATAAAATTAATAGAATGAAAAGTTGATGAAGTTAATACCCTAGGTCTTTTTAATAGTGATTTTCATCTTTTAATTAGTTATTTTTGTTCATAGTTATTTAAAGTTTTAAAATTAGATTTATTCATCTAAATTGTGTTTGCCAAATAGAAATTAAAGAACAATTATTGGTAATTGGTTAATAGTCTTTATGGGAACGATACTCTATTTACCATCTATATTACTTGAGTCGATTGCGTGCACTTGCGTACATATTTTTACGATCAAACTCGGGGACCATGGACTTATAATACTAAGCCCTAATAAACTAAACTATTAATTAAACTCTTTAATTAAATAATCTTATTTATTAATTCCATTATTACTCAACTATAAATATGTAGTTATGTCCTCCATTTATTGGTTCGCTAATTAAAACTCATCAAGAATTACCGGTTTACCCTTCTAATTACTTCTTGTTCCTTAAGTATCATTGTTTTACTAGTGAATAATTAATATATAATCATATTATAGATTTGACCTCAATAACTATTTAGTCACAGAATGAACCCTTAAGGGAACCAATATTTGATCCGTTAGGAAATCATAGATTTCATTATTGTAAAATCATGTTCCCAGCCATTCATGATATTGAATCTCCAAAACAAAAGTCACTAGCCTCATTATATTAAGAGACCTTAACGAATGAATCAAAAGATCCAATAAGCATGAACATGAGTTCATGATAACTCAGGATTTAGACTGATCTACAAATGATCATCTATTAAGATATGAATTAAATCTTTATGACAAATAGTAAGTTTGTAAAGAAATTAATTCATATCAGTCTTGTCATATATAATCACTATTATATAAAGTACATTTACCAAGATGTCTATCTACATCAGTAATCCGAAGCTAGATTACTTTCATCTTGTATGCTTAGTAAACTGTACTAGCAACCATTTATTAAAGATTATGTACTTTAATATGTTATTGACTATTTTATTCACTATATGTGATCTTAATTCCTTTGTACGCATATAAGATCATATTCTCATAAATGAATATGGAATTTTATGATATATATATATTAATTATTTAGAGAATAATTTAATATTCAAATATAATAAAAATATACTTTTATTTAAATCAATAAAAATGTTTTTTCACATGCTTTTAGGGCACCAACCCTAACAATCTCGCACTTGCCCTTAAAGCAAGTGAGGCATTTATCTCAATCCCATAGTACGTACATGACCCATAAAAGACTTTACAGGAAGTGTCTTGGTAAACGGGTCTGTCAAGTTTTGTTATGGCATTATCTTCATAAATGTCACATCTTCTCAGTGCACGATATCTCTTACCATATGGTATTTTCTTTCTATATGTTTTCCTCTCTTGTGGCTTCTAGGTTTCTTTGAGTTAGCTACCGCTTCACTGTTGTCACAGTACATTGATTAGTGGCTTCTCCATATCTGAAATCACTTTCGAATCAGTGTATAACTTCCTGAGCCAAACCGCTTCCTTAGCTACTTCACAAGTCGCTATATACTCGACTTCCATGGTTGAATCTACAAATACTGGATTGTTTGATACTTCTCTAGACTATAGCTCCTCCACCAAGAGTGAAAACTGACCCAGACGTTGATTTATGATTGTCTTTATCTGATTGGAAATCAGAATCAGTGTATCCAGCAGGGTTTAACTCACCCTCTGAATAAACAAGCATATAATCTATCGTTCTCCAAAGATACTTGAGTATGTGCTTTACCGCAATCCAGTATTACAGACTAGGATTTGATTAATAACGACTTAAAATTCTCTCTGCATAGCATATGTTGGGCCTAGTACACAACATAACATACATCAGACTCCCAACTGCTGAAGCATAGGGATAGATTCTCATGTCCTCTTCTTCCTGAGGTGTCTTTGGACATTGCTCCTTGGAAATAGTAATTCCATGTCTGGTCGGCAACTGACCTTTCTTGGAATTCTCCATTAAGAACCTTTCCAGCACTTTATCTATATGTTATCCCAAAAAATTGGTGTATCCGACGTGGTACTAAACTTGGACACGTGGAACAGACTGGGTAGAGAACACCAGAAAACTTGCTGGTCGGTGTGATAGGCAGGTTGGTCGGAATACACTTGACAAATGAATAACAATCACTGCTCGATATGCTTGCCCGGTTAGAAGCTGGTCGGTGTGATGAACAAACATACCTGCTGGGATGAAAGCAGTCACACTCTCCATTAGCATTTTGCAAAAATCGTCCAACCACCCACCAAGAGTGCCTAACAGCTCTAAAAACTTGGGAAAAACTCCTGAAGAGTAGGTAAAAAACTACCTGCAGAAAGAAAGGGATATTTCCACATTAGATTTGCTCAGGTGCAACCATTGGGCGATAGGAACAATATAAATACAAACTTTCCACCACAGTGGAGGGGGTTCAGAAAAATAGCGTACCGACCAGCACCAAGAACATACCAAGCAGCTTGGCTTGGTACTTAGCAGTGATTCTGTCATATTGTATTGTCTTTTACATAGAGAAATCCACTTGTAATCCCTTGTGGTCTTGTGTAAACCTTCAAGATTAATACAAATCTAAGAGGACGTAGGTCATTACCAATCCTTGGGGCCGAACCTCTATAAATCCTAGTGTTCTTTATTACTTATTGCTCATTAATATTAGGTTCTTGGTTCATTTATGGTGTATTGATTGTCTAATTGAAAGCTCTCTAATTAATTATTTGACTCCGCGTCAGTTGGCTAAAAGACCAGTCAACATTTTGGTGCTTTCATTGAGAGCCTAAGACAATCACATTTGGATTCTATTGCTACAAGGATGGTAGTCTTAACCAGAAGGTCAAGCCAAGAGCCTCCAGAGCCCGAGGCTGAAGTCTCTCACCAAGTCCCATCAATGAGAAATTTTAATGGGCAGTGAAGTGATTTGCCGCTTAGGAATCCATCTGGTGTCGGGGGCAAACAGTTGGGCCCACCACACCAGGACGCGGAGCTGCTACTTCTGCTGGAATCACCCATGTAGGAACGTCAGGTGGAGTAGTTGGACCCAGAACTGGAGGTCCTGGACGGTATGAGCCCTATATAGATATTGAAGGACTTGACCCTGAAATCGATTAGATGAGGGAAGTCATTGGGCAGATGCAAGATCAATTTATCTCCATGAACCTGGGGCGAGCCATTGCGTAGGAGGCCCTAACTAAAGCTTTCAAAAAACAAAGGAGAAATTTTCAAGAATGGATGGATCGACATACCTGGGAGGTGCAAGCCACTTAGGAGGACATGGAATGCCGAGCTCGAGAGGCGGCTGAGTCCATCCACAATTATATGCAGTAGTAGTAAACCCAAGGTATGGGAACGACAACTGGACCTACTGCCCAAAACCAACAATGCCCTCCCATTTTTAGTTTCGGTGAAGGTGTCATGCATGGGCCAGAGACTCAACCTCAGAACCGGAACTAGGGACCGACCAGGAGTTACAGATCTGGTTGGGGCCTAAGCAGATAACGATAGGCGACCCTTACCAGTTGATGAGCAGGTCTTGCCAAGTTTTGGCATGGGATAAGACCAAGCAGGGAATTTTCAGCTAAGATCTCAGGGCAGTGGCCGTGACAGGAATCCTGGTGCTGCAGGGCGAGATGGAAACCCCCGAGCTCCAGCACCGAATAGGAATGGTCAAACCCAAAACTATCAGTAGCTACCTTATCGGTATAGACAACATCAAGAATACTGAACAAGGTCCCGAAGAGATGAGCCAGAGTTTAGTAGTGCATACAGGCCCCATTATGTAGATGGGTATGACCATGATGAGGCGGCAAGCCAAGTTCACTAACAGAATAATCAAGGTCAGAGAGGTAACCAGCCCAAAGAATTGTTTGCATCACAAGGGTAGGATGTCCCAAACAATCAACCACCTCGAGGTGGAGGGTTCCAGGGAGTACCTCCAGTGCCAGATCGAGCAGACAGCCAGAATATCGGGGGTAGACCTTGACCAAACTCCATTTTCAACTGAATGGGCCCCATGGGATGTGAAGACCTTCGAGATGCTCTTAATCGCAGCAGGGAAAATTAGAATTCAAACAACATAGCTCTGCTTGAGCCTGTTCGGGACCCGAGAATGGATGAGGTCTACAATGCAGCACAACCCCAGGCAGCTGCAGACCCTAACATCAAAGCCTAGCTGGATCTGTTAACCCGACTGGTAAGGTACTTGACAGCCCCCACATTAATAGATATCGAAATGGAAAGGCAAAGAGGTTCCCCATTTTCAGTCTGTAATAATTAGCTGCCTATACCTGTCAAATTCAAAATGTCGACATGGAAAATGTACACCGGGCTGGAGGACCCGGTATCTCATGTTCACCACTTTGAACTACACATTTATTTACAGGGAGTTCGGGATGATGCCAGGTGCAGGATCTTTCTAGCTACCCTATCAGAAATTGCCCATCAATGGTTTTTCCAGTTACAACCAGGATCAATTACATCATGGGATGGATTTGTATGCACAACTCCCAATTCTCCTCAGCAATGCCCCTCCACGCTGAGCCGAATGACCTGGTGGACATAAAACAGAAAGATAATGAACCTTTGAAGGATTATATTCAACGTTTTATGCGGGAAGCTACCATAGTGAAGTCCCTTAGTGATGACGGTAAACTAATAGCCATCAATTCGGGAGTTAAGGTAAAGAGTCTGTTCTGAAGCAGTTTGAAAAGGAAGGCTGCACGTACCACTCAAGAGTTCCTTGATCTGGCAGAGGAATTCATCAAGCATGAGGAGGGCGAGCAGAAGGTGAATAATCCAACTCAGGTGGTTGCCGAGCAGGGAAAAATAGATGCTGGAAAGACCACCAACCCTGCAGATGGAGTAAAGAATGGGGCTAAGAATGGCAAACACTGTAATAGGGTTGGAAGTAGCGGTAACCAGAATGACAGCAAGAAGCCTAAGATCACCGAGCAACCCAAACCATAGGAATATGTTCCCAAATTTACTACTTACTCCATCCTGTTAGAGACCCGGTCGGATGTTTTTAATTCCACATAGGTTGTCGTACCGTACAGAAGACCCCAACCAATGAGGAAGGATGTTAATAGACGAGATATGATCAAGTTCTGTTGGTTTCACAATGACTATGGTCATGAGACCAATGAATGTAACCACCCGAAGGAGGAGATAGAATTTCGCATTAGACAAAACAATGCTCATCTGAAGAGGTATGTACGACCGACTGCTGACCATCATCCTCAACAGCCTCCTCAGCAACAGTTTTAATAGTATCAGAGCAGTCAGCTTATCCTACCACCACCAGTTGCTGGTCAACTAGATATGATCTGCGGCGGGCCACATTAGCCGACAAGTCTGGCAAGGCCCAAGAAAGGTACGCTTGTTCCCTTAGGCATGAATAGGAGGAAGATGTGCTGGCTGTCCAGGAGCGTACTCCCAAACAGCCTCGCTACGAGTGTGAGCCCATCACATTTAGCGAGGAAGACACAAGTCATGTACATCATCCACAAAATGACCCGTTAGTGGTAAAAGTACAGATCGCTAACATGATCGTAGCCTGAATTTTGATTGACCATGGGTCATCTACCAACATCCTGTTCAAGAGCACCCCCGAATGGATGAACTTGAGCATTAGAGATCTAGAACCATGCGAGTAGTTGCTATATGGATTTACAGGGAATGTCATGGCCCCGGTAGGAAGCATAAGGTTTCCTTTGACGGTGGGAACGACTCCCAACAACAATATTGTAATGGCCTTGTTCGTGGTGATTGACATCCCATCTCCATATAATGCCACGATAGGTCGTCCAGCTCTGTAAGACCTTCGAGCAGTCACTTCAGTCTTCCATCTGCTCGTTAAATTCCCAGCCCAGGTAGGTATAGAATGTCTTAAAAGGAACCAACTGGTGGCAGAGAATGTTATAATTCGTTAGTAAAAAAGGCAGGAAAGACAGCCTACACCGCACAACCTGCAGGGCCCAGTCACCAAAAATAGGATGCAGCCCAAAACGGGGGGGGGGGGGGGGGGGGGGATGACATAGACCCTCATTTTGGGGTTGACATAGGAGTGGGCCTAGTCAAAGAATTAGAAGAAGTCCCGCTTGACCCAAAGAACCCGACCAGGATAGTCAAGATAGGGAAAGGGTTGTCTGGGGGTATAAGATCTGCTTTGATCCAGTTCCTATGGAACAACCAAGACGTATTCCCCTGGACTCATGATGATATGGTGGGGATCTGCCCAACAATTATAAGCCACACCCTCAACATCGATACTGAACACTTCAAGCCCGTACATCAGAAAAAGAGGTTACTGGATCTAACGGGGGCAAAGGCATTGAAGGAAGAAGTTGAGAAGCTTCGAAATAACGACTTCATTAGGGAAGCTTTCTACCCAGTATGGGTGTCCAATCCCGTATTGGTGCTGAAGCCTAATAACAAGTAGAGAGTGTGCATAGATTTCACCGATTTAAATAAGGCATGCCCGAAGGACTGCTTCCCACTTCCAAGAATTGACCAATTGGTGGATGCTATAGTCGGCCACGAGATCTTAACTTTTATGGATTCCTATTCGGGGTACAACTAGATAAGTATGCATCCACCCGACCAGGAGCACATTAGTTTCCGCATGGATGTGGGCCTGTACTATTATAAAGTTATGTCGTTCGACCTGAAAAACACTGGAGCCATGTATCAGTGGTTGGTAAACTGTATGTTCAAAGACCAAATAGGAAATAACATGGAGGTTTACGTGGATGATATGTTGGTAAAATCCAAAAAGGATGGGGGGCACATTGAAGACTTGGAGGAATGCTTCAACATCCTGAGGCAGTATAGAATGAAATTAAACCTGTTGACGCGGTTCTTCGCCAACAGATAATTAAGAAAAGAAGAGAAAGGGATTAGTGCTAATGTTGAACCGAAACAGATATATGATCTTAGAAATGAAAAGGTGACTCAAGACACGTTTTTTAAGTGGTTCAAAGGTTAAAATCCTTCTACTCCACTAGTCAGTATTATTGCTATATACTGGATATTTGATTACAGGGTATTTCTTACAAAAGAGAATCTAACCCTTATTTACTCCCAGGGTCTCCATATTTATAGGAGAAGGCACCTGGGAGTTGGTAAGAAGGTCATCCCGTGACCTTCTTACCTATCGTATCAACTCTATGACATTCATGATTAATTCCTAAACCTGACACATAAGTGTGGTCAAATCAGTAGGTAAGAAGATAATGGGCCGCACGGCCCAACCCAGTCGTGTGTGTCTGAAGACGCACGTTCCTACTGCGTGTCCGAGAAGTCAGGCGCATATCAGACACGTGATGTCTGATATATGCACGTTTACCTTGCGTGTGTTGACTTCACAAGGGTCATAGTCTCCAACTCTAGCTCGCACCACGAGCTGGATACTTAACTCGACCTTCGGCCTTTAGAGTCCGAACTTAGTTCTTAGGCAATCTTAGCGAACCCATGGGTTACCTCGAGCTAAGGAGGTATGATCTTATGATGGAAGCTCCGATTTTGGGGACGCCCACGAGGTAATCATGATTAGGCCGCAGCTCAGCTCGCTAATCAGCCCGTGGGAAAATCAGGGCGTACAACTGCCCCCCAAGCCCCTGCTCGTGCCATACGACGTCGTATAAGGTCACAGTAGGGACTTTTAGGCTTCCCCATGAACTCTTCTCATTCCACATTTTACGCAGGCGCCTGATACGTGGAACATCATGGTTGGTGACGGTACGTCTTCCGAGAACCGCATTTAATGGACTAGCCTATGCCCAGCCGTCGTTTCGTATTTCGAGTGGAGGGCCTTGGACCCCACATCAGGGCTATCCAACGACCCTTTTTATGTAACTCTTCACGTATATAAAAGGGGTGGCCACCCTACGCACGGGCCATCCTTTCATTTGAAATTTCTCAGAACTCCTCTCCTTCTCTCTTCATCTCAGAAGAAAAACCCTCTTCTTGCCGACTGCCATTTTCAGCGCTCAAGAAGCTCAGGCGTGAGGACTCCTTCAAAGTTTTGGAAACGCACACTCCGGCGAAGCTCCCACCTAGGCAACACCTTCATCCACCTCCCAACCAAACACCCTGTAAGTCCCCTGACCATGCGTGTTTTGAAAATATTTTTCACTGTAGCTTAGGTAAATATTTACTGTAGCCACATGCAAGGGTTTACTGGTTTTTGTGGGTATGAAGGGTGAAAGCCTTTTAGGTTAGGGTATTTTTGCTGTAGGAAATCATTTAGGAGTACGGTTTACAGGATGCATTTTTTGGGGAAAATTTCTGGGTAGGAGTTTTGGAATTTTGGGTGCCAAACTGGGTAGCTTAGGGGACACGCTTCATAGGCGGTTTTGCCCTCTTTGCCTACTGAAACTTTCCCTCCAAGGAAAATTCTATCCTGACCCTCCTGACACATGAATTCTGAGTAATTGGGGATCTGTTGGGAGCACAGGCGCGTGTTCATTGAATCGCGTGATCTCACTCTCCACGGGCTGAGCTTACCTCAACTTGTGCAAAGAACACTTTGATTCTTCCTTATGCTTAGGTCGCCTTTTCTAAAATCTTTTCTTTTGTTCGTTAGGTGACCAGATGGCACCGAAGAGGAACGCTCCAAAGAAGACCATCGGCAGCTCGGCCTCCCAGCAAGACAAAGTAAAGGCGGTGATGCCGGACTCCCCGATTCCCAACTTTGGGCCGGCAATGGAGCAGGAGCTAGATGTGGCTCCTGACGCATTCTTTGAGGCGGAGAGGATCGTCTCAAAGATTACTGACCAGAAAAAGATCAATAAGCTATTCCTCTCCCACAACATCGGGCTGGGAGAGCGTCAGTGATTGCCCGACCTCCCGCGAAAGGCAAGCGGAGCTGCGCGCCGCTCGATGAGGAATTCGTGGCCTGGAGCGGCGAGCATTTCAAGGCGGGGGCATTCCTCCCGCTGGACCAGTATTTTGCAGACTTCCTAAATTATGTGAAGTTGGCCCCATTTCAGCTCCCCCCCAACTCTTATCTGTTGTTGGCGGGGTTGAGATATTTATTTTTGAAGCACAAGTGGGAGGTCCCCACTCCAGCGGACATTTTATACTTCTTCTGCCTCAAGGCTAGCCTGGATCAGCAGGGGCGAGGCGACGGGTTCTACTACCAAACCCAATTTCCCAATACGGCTGCGGTCATCGAGCTGCCCAGCCACCCCAACGACTTCAAGGATTAATTCTTCATGTCGACGGGGTTCAGAAACTGCGAGCTCCACTACTTCAATCGTCCTCGTAAGTATTTTTTAATTTTTTTATCCTTAGCTCGTAAGTTAAGTATCGTTTAGCTCCTCCTGTATTTCTTTCTGACTTAGATTAATCCTGCAGCCATCTTCGCGAGGACAGAGAAATCTGTGACCCTCAGGTCCCAATACGAGACACTGGCGGGCTTGCCTCCCAGTGAGAAGGATTATCGCATGCTTGTAACAGATGAGACGATGGTTGCTTGCAAGCTAATTTTCCCAAATCAGACTTTGAACCTAAGGAGGCCCCGGGGGCTTCCCCCAGCTCGCGACACCAGACCCATCATCGTGGAGGAGGTCGCGGGAAATGAAGATGAGGAGGATGAGGACGATGAAGTTCCCCTCGTGAGGAACAGGAAGCGGGCGTTGGAGGTCGCCCAGAGGACGGACGAGGAGAGGATCCAGTCCGGAGCAGCCACGGGTCCTTCTGGCCAAGGTAGCCCCTACATGTTTAGGAATTTAGATAGGGCCATTGCCGACCCCCGGCTAGCTAGGTTGAATCCTAGACAGCTCGTCCATCGTCACCGAAGTGATCCGGACCTGGACACAACCCTGCTCCACTGTGTCGACCGGCTCGTGCTAGACTACCAAGATAGCCGACCTAGGGGTACTGTAGTAATAGATAACACCCTAGCCTTTAGGTCTATCCTATTTGAGGAGTATGGGACCAACCTTTGGTCATGGCCATCACTCCAGAGGGGTGCCGTAGCTCCAGGGCTTAGGCAATATGTAGAAGAATCTAGCCCGGAACCGGAGTCAGATCCAGAACTTTCACCAGCTCGGGAGACAATCGACTTAGATTCTCCTACGGGAGCTTCGGAGCCGATGGTCGTAACCATAGGTTCTTCTAGCCCGGGGGGTAGGATCCCTTTTAGTATACATATACTTTAATTTCTCTTTTTCCCCCTTTGTTTTTGTTTCTGTGTGATTGCTAACTCTTGTACTAATCATGCCTTTGTTTTGACAGAAGAGATGTCTCAGCCCGAGGAGAGCCTGGGAGATGCGTTTGCCGGGGGGAATCCCCCAACTGGGGCCGCTGGGCCAAGAATGAAAAGGCTCCGGTCATCCAAGCACGCCGCTGGGACCCCCACCAAGTCTCCTGCGAAGGAGAAGGAGAAAGCCCCAGCTGCTCAGGTCGTGGGAGCGGTTCCTGCTGTTGCAGTGGGAAGCAACATGCCCCCACCCCCTCCACGAGCTCCAGCCGCCGCCCGGGACGCAGGAACGGAGCTCGAGGCTTCGGCGATTGTGCCCTCCGAGGTTCGCATCCCCGTCAATCCCCAGGACCTGGAGAAGATCCCAGAGGCCTTCCGGGGAATAATGTATGAGTCGGCGAACTATGCCATCAGCCACATATACAAGTTCACCGAGAAGGAGCTTTGGGCCATCGAGACAATGAGCCCGGTGGGCGTGATGGAGTCCTCAATGGGCATGACCCTAACGGTAAGTTGACTTACCCTTTTATAGTTTTTTATTATTATACTCTGCCCTATTTTCTCTCTTTTTTCTAAGGCAATTGTCCCTCATCTCTCGTAGGGCGTCGTTGCTCTTTACCGGAGCATCGCCAGGGCCAAAACTCAGCTCGAGGATATGAGGAGCGAGCACCAGACTTCTCTGCAGGCGGCTAAGGATGCCTTGGCGGCCTCGCAAGCCGAGTTGGAAAAGACCCGCTCGAAGGTCCAAGAGATCGAGACCGCCCTGGCCATCTCGTGGACAGATCTAGATGCCGCGAAGGCTGAGGCCAAGGCCGCCCTGGAGGCCGAGCAGACAGCTTTGGAAAAAGCCTTGGAAGACCTGTTCTACCATTGCTGGGCCTACAACCCGGACGCTGACTACTCCTTCCTATCAGCGAGTCTTTGGGAGCGCTTGCTGGTGAAGTTCCAAGCTCGCCTTGATAAAGAAGCACCCTCCGAGGCCAGGGAAGGCTCTGGCGCAGCTGAGCAAGGCGAGACGGCGACCTCCAAGGGGCCATCTGGCGGAGCTTAGGGCCTTCCTTTCTCGTGCCCTTTCCTTCAATATTTTTAACTCTCTATTTTTTTGTGTAACTTATGCATGAGGTGTTTCCACCTCGAGACAATTTAACATAATTTTATTTATAATTGATTCTCTTTCTTGCCCCTACGCATTTTGGTTACAATCTTTGAAAAACTTAGTTCGCGTTAATCTTTATCCATATCTCGAACTCTTTAAGAAGAACAACGATCAATAGATTTAAATCAACTTCTAAGTTTTATGACCCGGTTATATCCAGGAACTTAATTTGAAAACTTAGTTCGTGTTAACTTTTATCCATATCTCGAGCTCTTTAGGAAGAACAACGATCAATAGATATGAATCAACTTCCAAGTTTTATGACCCGGTTATATCCAGGAACTTAATTTGAAAACTTAGTTCGTGTTAACTTTTATCCATATCTCGAGCTCTTTAGGAAGAACAACGATCAATAGATTTGAATCAACTTCTAAGTTTTATGACCCGGTTATATCCAGGAACTTAATTTGAAAACTTAGTTCGTGTTAACTTTTATCCATATCTCGAGCTCTTTAGGAAGAACAACAATCAATAGATTTGAATCAACTTCTAAGTCATTAAGGAGACCTGGTTATATCTAGGTACCATATGCCCCCGAAGTAACTGGGAAAGGGTCTTTCGTGGTTACTTTAGATTACACTTGAAAACATGTACAAAAAGCTGATTCTCATTGCTTAATACATAAAAAATGGCCTTCTAGGCCTTACAAGTGAATCATTGATAGTATTTCTTTAAATGGATGGCGTTCCAAGTCCGCGGGACTGCCCCTCCATCAAGCCGAGCTAACTTATAAGTTCCCTCCTTAATGACCTCGATGATTTGATATGGTCCTTCCCAGTTTGGTCCCAAGACTCCATCCTTGGGGTCCTTACCAGCTAAGAAGACTCTCCTTAGGACCAGGTCGCCAACGCTGAAAGCGCTCCTTTTGACTTTGGAGTTGAAATAGCGAGTGACCTTTTGTTGATAATGGGCGAGCTGGAGTTGTGAATCTTCCCGCCTTTCATCAACTAAGTCGAGGGAATTGCACAGTAGCTCGTGGTTACGATCTTGGTCATAAGATTGGACTCTATACGAAAGCACCTTAACCTCCACGGGGAGGACCGCCTCACTCCCAAAGGTTAGGGAAAAAGGAGTATGACCCGTAGGAGTCCGATGCGAGGTCCAGTATGCCCATAGGACCTGGGGGAGCTGTTTCGGCCAGACCCCCTTCGCTTCATCTAATCTCTTCTTGAGGCTCGCCTTTAGAGTCTTGTTGACAGCTTCGACGAGGCCATTCTCCTGGGGATAGGCCACGGAGGAGAAGCTTTTCACAATTCCGTACCTTTCACAAAACTCGGTGAACAGGTCGCTGTCGAACTGAGTGCTGTTATCGGAAACGATCTTCTTGGGCAGGCCGAATCGGCAAATAATGCTTTTAACCACGAAGTCAAGCACTTTTTTGGACGTTATCGTCGCCAAAGGTTCTTCCTCGGCCCACTTCGTAAAGTAGTCGACGGCTACCACGGCGTAACGGACCCCGCCTTTTTCAGTAGGGAGGGCGCCCACCAAGTCGATCCCCCAAACATCGAATGTCCATGGGGACGAGATCATCTTCAGCTCGACTGGAGGAGCTCGGGCAACTGCAGCGAATCGCTGGCTCTTGTCGCATTTCTTAACGTATGAGATCGAGTCTTTGGACAGAGTTGGCCAGTAATACCCTTGCCTAAGGACCTTTAAGGCCAGGCTCTGCCCCCTAGTGTGGTCTTCGCAAAAACCCACGTGCACCTCCTGCAGGATGGCCTTTGCTTCACCTGGAAGAACACACCGTAGGAGAGACAGGGAGTGCCCACGTCGGTATAGCACCTTGTCCACCATCGTATACCTCGGTGCTTGGTACAGGATTTGCTGTGCATCATTACTCCCTTTAGCCAGCTTTCCCTCGACGAGATACTCAAGGATGAGGGCCATCCAGGTCGGCTCGGCATCGATCATCTCGACCTTCGTCCTGACATCTTCTATGCTTGGTTTTTCCAGGAATTCTATTGGCACTAACCCCAAGGTCTCCGTTTCCCCAGAGGTGGCGAGCTTGGCAAGAGCGTCTGTGTTAGCATTCTGCTCCCTAGGTATCTGTTCGATCGAGCCTCGCTCAAACGCGGACATCTAAACTTTTACCTTTTCCAGATAGGCGGCCATCTTTGGTCCCCGTGCTTGATATTCGCCCAGAACCTGATTTACCACGAGCTGGGAGTCACTGAAGCACTGAACGGAGTTCGCCTTCAACTCCTGGGATATCCTCAGCCTGGCTAGCAAAGCTTCATATTCGGCCTCGTTGTTGGAGGCCTTGAATCCGAATCTCAGCGCCGAGTGGAATCTATGTCCCTCAGGGGGTATCAAAATGATTCCAGCTCTGGAGCCGTTCTCGTTGGATGAACCATCCACAAAGATCCTCCACAGCGCCTAGGGCGAGGTGACCCGGGGTGAGTCTTCTGCAGGGTTCTCCTGGAATCCCGTGCACTCTGCCATAAAATCGGCCAGGGCCTGACTTTTTATGGTAGTTCGCGGAGTGTACAGAATCTCGAACTGACTGAGTTCGATTGCCCACTTTAACAAACGTCCCGATGCTTCAGGTTTTTGCAAAACCTGCCTTAAAGGTTGATCGGTCATGACGAGTATCGAGTGGGACTGGAAGTACGACCTGAGTTTTTCGCGAGGCCGTGATAAGGCAGAACGCCAATTTCTCCATCAACGGGTACCGGGATTCAGCCCCGAGAAGTCTCTTGCTGATGTAGTAGACTGGTCTTTGAACTCGGTCTTCTTCCTGGACCAATACAACACTGGCTGCATCCTTAGTGACAGCCAGGTAGAGAAAAAGAGGCTCTCCTACTTTTGGTTTGGATAGTACGGGCGGCTCGGCTAGATGTGCCTTCATGTCGAGGAATGCGCTTTTGCACTCTTCTGTCCATTCGAACTTCTTGTTTCCTCGGAGCAGGTTGTAGAATGGAAAACACTTATCGGTGGACTTGGAAATAAACCGATTGAGGTCTGCCACTCTTCCTGTCAGACCTTGGACATCTTTTCGCGACCTGGGCGAGGGAAGCCCGAGTAGTGATTTGATCTTGTCGGGGTTTGCCTCGATTCCTCGGGTATTGACAATGAACCCCAGGAATTTCCCTGATGCGACACCAAAGGTGCACTTCTGTGGATTAAGCCTCATGCCATACTCCCGTAGTATCTTAAAACATTCTTCTAGGTCGGAAACATGGTCACCGGCAGTCTTTGACTTGACTAGCATGTCATCAACGTACACTTCCATGTTCTTTCCGATCTGGTCTGCGAACATTCTATTTACTAACCTTTGGTAGGTAGCTCCGGCGTTCTTCAGCCCGAACAACATGACCTTGTAACAATAAACGTTAGTCGGGGTCATGAAGCTGGTGTGTTCCTGGTCCGCCGAATTCATGGCGATCTGATTGTAGCTTGAGTACGCGTCCATAAAGGACATGAGCTCGTGCCCCGCCGTGGCATCTACCAACTGGTCAATCCTTGGCAGTGGAAAACAATCCTTGGGGCAGGCTTTATTCAGGTCGGAGAAGTCTATGCAGGTCCGCCATTTTCCGTTGGGCTTCGGGACCAGCACGGGGTTGGCAACCCATATTGGAAACTTGGCTTCACAGATAAAGCCACATTTTTTTAGCCGGGCCACCTCTTCCTCCAAGGCTTCAGCCCGGGTTGTTCCTAGGCATCTTTGCTTCTGGGACTTGGCGGGAATGCTTTTATCCAGATGAAGTGTATGCATGATGACACTCGGGCTGATTCCCACCATGTCCTCATGGGACCATGCAAATACCTCCAGGTTATTTCGCAGAAACTCAGTAAGCTCTGCCTTCCTCTTGCTGCAGAGGTTTTTCCCGAGCTTGACTGTCCGTGATGGATTCTGCGGATCAATGTTCGCTTCCTCGAGCTCCTCAATAGCCTGGAGCTCAGATCTGTCCTTGCCTATTCGAGGGTCAATATCCTCACTTAAGACGACATTTTCCCCTTCGGCGCTTTGAGGTTTTTCAATCTCAGGATCAGCTAAGGGTTCTTGAGATTCCTCTTCACCACTTTGGATGGCCATTGCCAGCTGCCCGGGTTTAGATTTTCCCTTCATGGAAATGTTGTAGCATTCCTTGGCAGCGAGCTGATCGCCATGAAGAGCGCATATTCCCGTGGAAGTAGGGAATTTCATCGCGAGGTGGCGAATGGAAGTGACGGCCTCAAATGCCATGAGCGTAGATCGTCCCAAAATTGCGTTGTACACAGTGGTGCAATCAATGACCACGAACTCGAGGAGTTTCGAGACTGTTCGAGGTCCTTCTCCCAGGGTGATCACAAGCTCGATCATCCTTATGGCCGCCGATCCTTCTCCTGAAAAACCATATAACATCATGGAGGTCGCCTTCAGCTCGGCGACGGTCAAACCCATCTTCTCTAACGTGGATCAAAATAGGAGGTTCACCGAGCTCCCATTGTCGATCAGCACCCTCCTCACTCTCCGATTGGCGAGCTAAACTGCTATGAACAGAGGGTCGTTGTGAGGGAACTGGACGTGGCCCGCATCTTCTTCCGTAAAAATGATCGGTTGCTTTTCCAATCGCTGTTGTTTTGGCAGGCGCTGCTTCGGGACGAACTCTACTCCGTTATGAGCCTTCAGTTTGTTCACGTATCTCTTCTGGGCGCCCCTGCTCGTGCCAGCCAAATGCGGTCCTCCAGAGATGGTGGATATCTCCCCTTCAACCAAGAGAGGAGGGACGTCCTGATCTACCCGAGGCCCAGGCTGACTGGCCGGGACTTCTGGAGGAGGTCGACTTGCTGGAACCCTGTTCCATGCGTATTGAGCTAAGGGGCCGGCTCAGATGAGGGTCTTGATCTCATATTTTAAATGCCTACAATCATCGGTATTGTGGCCAACATCGTTATGAAAACGGCAAAACTTAGAGGTGTCTCTCTTCCCCTTGTGGTGCTTTAATGGCTCCGGCCTATTCCAGGGGACTCGAGCAGAGTTGGCTAGGAAGATATTCTCCCTAGACTGGGTGAGCTCTGTATAAGTCGCGTAGACGGGCTTGAATTTGTCTACAGACTTATTCTTCTTTTGGCCGTGCTAGCCGCCTTCACCATTCCCCTTTCTTTTGCCTCCACCGAGCTGGTTGTTCTGTGTGACGTTTTGGGTTGCTGCCATGACCTCCGTCCCTACTCCAGCGGGCTGATCAGGGACCTGGCTGGTTCCTGCAGCTGAGGCTTCGGCTTCCTCCAAGTTTATCCATTCCTGGGCCTTGTTAAGGAATTCGTTAACCGAGCTGACTCCCTTCCTTTGTATATCCTTCCAGAGATCTCCTCCGACGAGGATTCCAGTTCTCATGGCCATGAGCTTGGAGCTATCATCCGCGTCTCTGGCCCGAGCAGCGACGTTCGCAAATCTGCTCAGGCAGGCCTTCAGAGTTTCACCGGGCTACTGCCTCACGTTAGCCAAAGAGTCGGCCTGAACGTGGGCAGCCTGGGAGGCTCGGAATGCCCTTTTGAAATCTGCCGAGAAAGTCTTCCAGGAGCTGATTGACTGTCTTTTACCTTGCTTAAACCACTGCCTGGCAGGTCCAGTCAGTGTGGAAGGGAAGATTAAACATCTCAGCTCGGGGCCAATGTTGTGGGCCATCATTAGGGTGTTGAACATCCCTAGGTGGTCCGATGGGTCTCCGTCTCCATTGAACTTTGGCAAGTGCGGCATACGGAAACCAGATGGGTACACCGTTGCTGCTATGCTGGGGGTGAAGAGCTCCATCTCGTCCCCTGAATCATATTCATCTTTTTCTTTTTATGACAGGAGCTTCCTCATCAGCTCCTCCATCTGAGCCAGGCGCTCGAGGGTTTGGTTCTGATGTCCTTGGTTATTCTGGGGCTGTTCAACAGCTCCGGATCCATTGCACATATTTGGTGGGTTATTGTCCCTCCTATCTTGAGATAGGTTATTTGGGACATTCCCTCCGTTACGTACTTCGGACAGGGCCCCCCCTGAGCGAGCATGGCTGTCTCCTCCTATCTGCTCCCCTCTATGGGAGTTAAGGCGATCTCGCAGGTCGCCTCCCTGGGTGGTTTGATGACTTTGTGCCGAACTCAGACGCTGATGCAGGTCTCCCCCAGAGAGATCGCTCCGGCGACTGCCGGTCCAGTGGCTCCTACTAGATAGGCTTGGAGTCCGCCTTTGGTGGTGAGGATTTGGGCTTTCCCTTGGCGCCCTGCTACGTCGGGAAGGTCCAGCTGACGGCGGGTTTCTCCTGCTACTCCCGTAGGCTGGAATATCTCGGACGGGCCGAGGAGGAGATGGATATCTGATCGGAGACGGAGGATGCCTGACTGGAGAGGTGATCCTGGTTCCGTCTGGATGGATCAGGTTTGGTTGGGGCCTTTCGGCCCTACCAACCTGTTGGTCCCGCGCCTGGCGATCTGGACGAGGCGCATGACGGTTGTTGGGGACGGGCTGATGCTGCGAGCTCTCCCCGGATCTCCTTCAGGAATTTCCTTGGGCTACCCTGGGCACTCTCGAGGATGGTTGGGAGCTAGGAGTCGATGTTCTGACCGAACAACTGTATTGTTGTTGCCTGGCTCCAGGCACTTCTTCGAAGTTTGCCTCTCGATGGTGTGATGAAGGAGTGGAGTTGGCTGTTGGAAATCTGTCCGAGCGGCTATGCCTGGACCGGTTACCCCGGCGAGACTTAGGAGCCTCGCCTTGCCTCTCTCCAACGTTAGCGTCGGTTGTGAGAGGGGGTAGTCTGGCCAGCACATCCTTGATCTGCTGGTTAGCTATTGCTAGTTGGCTCCTTAGCTGAGCGTTCTCCATCTCCACCGCTGTGTAATAACACGGGTTTGGATTAGGTGGCCGGGGTGCCGAACTTCCGGTGTCATCTTGGCTCGCCGGCTGCTTTCCTGGCCACTGCTGGGCTTCAAGAACTTGTTCACCAGGGATGGCAGTATGATGAGCCTCCTGCCCATCATGCTGTTCTGCCTCGTTACCGTGCCTGGATCGAGTAGTCACCATAGTTGGATGTTTGCGACAGCACTTAATCGAACTTAGCTCTCAATGAAAGCACCAAACTGTTGACGCGGTTCTTCGCCAACAGATAATTAAGAAAAGAAGAGAAAGGGATTAGTGCTAATGTTGAACCGAAACAGATATATGATCTTAGAAATGAAAAGGTGACTCAAGACACGTTTTTAAAGTGGTTCAAAGGTTAAAATCCTTCTACTCCACTAGTCAGTATTATTGCTATATACTGGATATTTGATTATAGGGTATTTCTTACAAGAGAGAATCCAACCCTTATTTACTCCCAAGGTCTCCATATTTATAGGAGAAGGCACCTGGGAGTTGGTAAGAAGGTCATCCCGTGACCTTCTTACCTATCGTATCAACTCTGTGACATTCATGATTAATTCCTAAACCTGACACATAAGTGTGGTCAAATCAGTAGGTAAGAAGATAATGGGCTGCACGGCCCAACCCAGTCGTGTGTGTCTGAATACGCACGTTCCTGCTGCGTGTCCGAGAAGTCAGGGGCATATCAGACACGTGATGTCTGATATATGCACGTTTACCTTGCGTGTGTTGACTTCACAAGGGTCATAGTCTCCAACTCTAGCTCGCACCACGAGCTGGATACTTAACTCGACCTTCGGCCTTCAGAGTCTGAACTTAGTTCTTAGGAAATCTTAGCGAACCCTTGGGTTACCTCGAGCTAAGGAGGTATGATCTTATGATGGAAGCTTCAGTTTTGGGGACGCCCACGAGGTAATTATGATTAGACTGCAGCTCAGCTTGCTAATCAGCTCGTGGGAAAATCAGGGCGTACAAAACCCATTAAAGTTCTCCTTTGGTGTGGGGCTGGGGAAATTTTTGGGATTTATAGTGAACTCCCGGGAAATTGAAGCAAACCCTGAAAAGATAAAAGCACTGCTGGACATGCCCTCACCAGCCAGAATCAAGGACGTGCAAAGTTTGACAGAATGCATAGCAACACTCAGCAGATTCATGTCTAAATCTAATAATAAGTGTATTATGTTTTTTAATATCCTCAGAGGCACAAAGAAATTTGAATGGATTGAAGAGTGCGAATAAGCCTTCCAAGCCCTAAAGCATCAGCTAGTGCAATCCCCAATCCTTTCAAACCCTTTAGAGGGTGAAGAATTGTGCATATACCTAGCAGTAACTCAGCACACAGTCAGTGCAGTCTTGGTCAGATAAGAAAACAAGATCCAGCATCCAGTCTACTATGTTAGTAAAAGGCTGGTCGAAGCTGAGAGCAAGTACCCTCTAATCGAAAAATTGACTTACTGCTTGCTCCTGTTGTCCAGAAAACTTCGCTCGTACTTCCAAGCTCATCCCATAAAGGTTCTTATTGACCAACCATTGCTCCAAGTCCTGCTAAAACCAGACACTTCTGGTCAGTTACTAAAATGGCCCATAGAGCTCGGACAATATGAAATCACTTACTAGCCCTGAACAACAGTTAAAGGCTAGACTCTCAACGATTTTGTAGCAGAATGTACTGCGATACTAGATACGGACGAAGAAATGGCCGAGCAGTCGCAGGAGCTTGGACTACTGCCCAATACAGATGCTGAGTGGAACACCGAACACCCAACTTATAGTATTGTTTTTAATGAGGAAGAACCCCAAGTTTGGAGGCTGCATGTCGATGGCTCATCTACCGACCATCTATCTGGGGCTGGCCTCACACTAATCACCCCTAAAATGCAACAAAAACATTGTGCACTTCGTTTTGGATTTAAAGTATCCAATAATGAAGAAAAGTACGAAGCATTAATCACGGGGCTAAGGTTAGCAAGGGAAGTAAAGGCTGAAATCTTGGACATATATAGTGATTCGCAGTTGGTCGTCAATCAAATCCTTAGTGAGTACACTGCTCAGGGAGAAAAAATGATGGTTGTAATGCCCTGGATAACCCAAGACTGTTACTGTGTGTACTTTAAGTAGTGTTTAACTCGCTAAACGAGTCATTAGGTTATAAACGTGCATCTAGGTGTTATTAATAGGCCAAGGTGAAAATCTTGGTCAAAAGGAATGGATATATTTTATTTAAAACATTAAACTATACATGGGCCCATAAAAGTGCTTACAAAGTTATTTACAATCCAAAATTGTCATTATAGTATAAAAGTTACAACCCGCCAACCTAAGCGACAAAAATAGGGTTAAACCCTAGTTCCCTTGAGAAACACCTTGACTGTGGTGATCAAGCGGCCGCATATGTACACATCGCCACCTAAGCTCTCAACTCAAGGTTGGGTGAGCTTTTCTTTCCCTTTACCTGCACCACATAACACCCGTGAGCCAAGACTCAACAAGAAAACTTATTACTGCATGTATACATTATAAATAATTGATTCTGGGGCATGTAGCCCTAATCAGATGATAACTAATAAGTTATTTTGGGTAGATGAATAATAAGTCACTCTGGATAGGTGATTAATGAGTCACTCTTTGGATAGGTGACTAATGAGTCTCCCTCTAGATAGGTGACTAATGAGTCATTCTCTAGATAGATGACTAATGAGTCAATCTCTGGATAGGTGACTAATGAGTCACTCTCTGGATAGGTGACTAATGAGTCACTCTCTGGATAGGTGAATAATGAGCCACTCTCTAGATAGATGACTAATAAGTCTCTCTTTGGGGCTCTGCGCCCTAAGCCATGTGATGTTTCAGTCACCTAAGCCTTTTGGACCTGGCTATAAGTAACTAGCCTTTAGACTAGACAAGCGCTTTAGTTTTCCTCAACCAATAGGTCGGTCAAGCATTTAATGCTCATGTTGATTAGATCTAATCATTTCAGCCTGCGTTAAACATATTAATGTCGCTCTTGACTCATAAGCCAATACCATATGACCAGTGCTCAGTACTATTGTCGATCATGACTGATAAGTCAAGACTTCACGACCAATACTAACACCAATGCTGTTTTTGACTAATAAGTCAGTGCCATTCATAAATAAACAAAGCTGCTAGGCATTTACAATGCAATCAATGTCCATATATAGAGCACTCAACATGCCTCATCAATAACCATGCATGTCACATATTGGATGCAGTTTTCTTACCTCTGGTTCGAGCATTAAATAATAAAAGAACGACCCTTGAGAGCGATCGATCCTTAAGTCCCTTAGCGGTCACCTAGTCATAACCAAATATGAGATTCCATCAATAAAAATAAGTAATAAAAGGTTCATGGTCTAAAACCCCGCTCTCGGGACCTCGAATCCTACTAAAACAGTTAGTAGATTCAATCCCGAGCCTTAAGAAATAGAAACCCACGCTTAAAACTCATAAAAACCCATCCTGGCACAAAAGGGAGGGGTGGGTCGCGACCTACCCCCCAACGGCCACGGTGCGCCCTCAAGACAGAGAGCCCCTGTTTGGGGTGCCAGCAGCGGGTGGCGACTTGACCCTGAAGGTCGCAGCGAGCCTGCTAGACAGAGCCTAGGGGAGGCTCTAGAATGGATTCAAGTCGCGACTTGCATGAACTCGGTCATGACTTGACCCTGCGAACCCAACTTTCCTGCATATTTCTCAATTTAAACCTCAATCAAAACTCAACCAAACAATTAAAAAATCACCACCAATCATCACCACAACATTACCACCAGTTTATCAACAAAGCCCAAGCCTTAAACCACTTGAATCATCACCAATTACCCAATTCTACAACCAGGATATCAAGCTTATACATAACCTCAAAACAGAGTAAAAAAAATCATAAATTAGTGCTTAGAACTCTTACCCTAGTTATGGATTAAACTCCTGTCAATTGCTAAACACGATTCCTAAGTCTCAAGCTTTAATCCTTAAGTTTCAGTCCTCCTATTTGCCTCAAAAGTTCAATCCAAGAGAAAGAAAGTGAGAGAGAAATAAAGAACTCTATTTTCCTTCAGCCTTAGACTCTTCTACAGCCATTAACCTTAAACATATCTAATGGTCAAAAGACCAAAATGCCCCTAAGGTCATTTAAAACCTTCACAACTTCCCAAGGGCAAAACTGTCATTTCCTACTTATCCTGTTAAATATAATTAATGTCCTCAAATTCCCGTTACTCCCAATATCCTCAAATATTTATTAAATCATATCCCATTACCCGTTCATTCCCGGTAATGTACTAAGCATCAAATTACCTGCAGACTCACCCGAGCCCAACAATTAACCCCGTTAAGATCAAACTGCTAACCTGCATCCTAGGATCGTCTCATGCCGAATAGCTCGAACAAATCCACATAATAATGTGGTCTCGCCCATAAATCACAAACATGCATATAAATATACAATTATACCCTTAACGGGTCAAAATTATGAAAATGCCCTTCCAATAAGAAGTGGGCCCACATGCTTGAAATTATCATCATATCATAATATAATTCACATAATCATGCATATAATCACATAATTGCATATTAAATAAATTATGGCCCTCCTGGCCCCCTAATCCAGGCATAAGCCACATTAGGGAATTTGAGACATTACAAATATCCCATCCTTATGGAAATTTTGTCCTTGAAATTTACCTGAACAACTTGGGATACTGACTCTGCATATCTGACTCCTGCTCCCAGGTTGCTTCCTCGACCTTGCTGTTCCTCCATAATACCTTAACGAAAAGGATAGTTTTATTCCTCAGGACCTTGTCTTTTCTGTCTAGTTTCTGGACTGGTTGTTCCTCGTAGGAGAGGTCTGCCTCAAGCTCCAATCCTCGTAACTCAAAACGTGAGTGACACCTGATACATACCTCCAATGAGCTGAAACATGAAATACGTTATGCATGGCCGACAATGCCGGTGGTAAGGCCAACCTGTAGGCCACCTAACCAATCCTCTCCAAGATCTCAAATGGACCTACGAACCTAGGGCTCAGCTTGCCCTTCTTCCCAAATCTTCTCACCCCTTTCCATGGTGAGACTCTAAGGAAGACATAGTCTCCCACTTAGAACTCTACAATCCTGTGTTTGGGATCTGCATAACTTTTTTGTCTACTTTGAGGAGTGAGCATCCGAGATTTAATCTTCTCAATGGCCTCATTGGTTTTTTGAACTGCCTCAGGACCCAAGTATCTCCTTTCTCCTGTCTTATCCTAATGAATGGGAGATCTGCATTTCCTACCATACAACATCTGATAAAGTGCCACCCTAATGGTTGACTGATAGCTGTTGTTGTAGGAAAACTCTATCAAAGGTAGATACTTACTCCAGGACCCACCAAAGTCCAGGACACATGCTCGCAACATGTCTTCTAATATATCTGGATCGTCCTCTCAGATTGTCCATCTGTCTGAGGATGATAAGCTGTACTAAAATTCAACTATGTTCCCATGGCCCTCTGTAAACTTCCCTAGAACTTGGAAGTGAAAGTGGGGTCCTGATCTGACACGATCGACCTCGGTGCTCCATGGAGGTGCACAATCTCTCTCACATAGAGATCTACGTACTGGTCAACTGTATATGTAGTCCTCACTGGTAGGAAGTGATTTGACTTGGTATATCGATCCACAATAACTCATACTGAAGCATGTTGATCCATAATTATGGGTAACCTCACCACGAAAACCATCGTGATGTCCTCCCATTTCAATTCTGGGATGTCCAGAGGCTGTAATAGCCCTGCTGGCCTTTGATGCTCAACCTTGACCTGTTGACATATCAAGAACTTAGCCACATACTCTACCACATCCTTCTTCATCTCAGGCCACCAATACAATGATCTCATATCCTGATACATCTTCGTGGTGCCTGGATGTAAAGAGTAAGGAGTAGTATGAGATTTATCTAGAATCTTCCGCCTCATAGCAGTGTTAACAGAACACATATCTGACCCTTGTATTTTAACAAGCCCATCTCTGACACTGTATAATCTCTGGATACTCCAGCTAGCACATCCTCTCTGATCTTGATCTATTGTGGATCACCCAACTTACCCTCCTTGATTCTCTCCAACAGCGTAGACTGTAGCGTAATGTTGGCCAACTAGCCTGCCAGCAACTCTATGCTAGGTCTGGTCCAAATAATCCTTGAACACTCTGTTCATCAAATCCATAAAAGCAGCTAGGGCATTAGTCAATCCAAAGGACATAACTTAGAACTCATAATGCCCATATCTAGTGCGAAAAGTAGTCTTCGGTATGTCTCCCTCCTTGACCCTCAGCTGATGATAACCAGATCGAAGGTCTATCAATGAGAATACCATTTACATTGCAATTGATCGAGCAAATCATCTATCCTTGGCAGAGGATACTTGTTCTTGATTGTTAACTTATCCAGTTCTCTGTAATCAATACACATCCTCAGAGAACCATATTTCTTCTTTACAAACAGAATTGGTGAACCCCTTGGTGAGAAACTAGGTCTGATGAAACCTAAGTCTAATAGCTCCTGCAGCGATACTTTCAGTTCTTTTAATTTTGCTGGGGCCATTCTGTAAGGTGCTCTAGACACTGGCTTCGTCCCTAGTGCTAGTTCAATCACAAATTCAATTTCTCTGTGTGGTGGCAACCCTGGTAACTCTTTTAGAAACACATCCAGAAACTCACAGACTAGTCTGGTCTTCTCCGGTCCCACTGGCATGACCTGAGTGGTATTAACCACACTGGCTAAGAATCCTATGCAACCCCCTTGCAATAGATCTCTAGCCCTCACAACAGATATCATAGGTATACGAGGTCCATGCACAGTGCCAACAAATACAAAATGATCCTCACCTTCAGGCTTAGAGGTTACCATCTTCCTTCTACAATCTATGGTTGCCCCATACTTCACTAACCAATCCATTCCCAGAATCATGTCAAAGTCGGTCATAACCAACTATATCAAATCAACTGACAACTTTCTGCCCTTTACTGTCATTGGCAATGATCTAACCCATCTTATGGACACTGCTAACTCCCCAGTGGGTAATAAGGTTCCAAACCCCACAGAATAATAATCACATGGTCTACACAGTCTATCAATAATTCTACTAGCAACAAAAGAATGTGTAGCACCAGAATCAATCAAAACAGCATAAGGGGTTCTAACACTAAAAAGCTTACCTGTAACTACTAAGGGAGAGGCCTCAGCTTCTGTCTGAGTCAATGCAAACACTCGAGGTGGGGCCGAGCTGCCTGTCTTTCTGGGTTCTTCCTTTCTTGCTTTCAGGCAATCTTTCTTGAAATGTCCCACTGCCGCACATAAGAAGCAGGCTTTTGCGCTACACTCCCCTATATGGCATCTCTTGCACCTAGGGCACTCTGGATAAGTCCTCCAGGTCTCACAACCACCCTGGAAGCCCATTGAAATACCACGTGGTCACCTATCAGGACATGGAGCTGGGAAGGTATCAGGAGCCTTCCTCTTCTGATCACTGGGGCCTTCGCGCTTACCTGAACCCATAAATGGAGGTCTCACCCTCCTAGTGTCTCATCTGGCTGCACTGTCATGCCAGATCTTTTTCTTTGTGCTCTCAGCTGTGAGCACCTTCTCAACCACCTGTGTATAAGTAGTAACTCCAGACACAATGGTAATATGAACATCACAGGCTATTCTAGGTTGTAACTCCTGGAGAAACCTCTCCCTCTTGGTCCCATCGGTGGGCACCAGTTCCATTACAAACTTTGCCAATCTATCAAATTTCAGAGCATATTCAGTCACTGATATGTTGCCCTGGAGCAATCTGCTGAACTCTTCAGCCTTTGCAGCCCTAATGGCATCATTGTAGTACTTTTCATTGAACAGAGTCTGAAACTCTTCCCAACTCAGAGCATTGACATTTCTGGTCTAGGATATCACTTCCCACCAAATTCGGGCATCCTCTTGAAATATGTATGTGGCACATGCCACCCTTTCATTACCAGACACCCTCATAAAGTCAAGGATGGTGGTAACCATGCTCATCCATTGCTTGACCTTAGTAGGATCTGCACTACCATCAAAGACTGGAGGGTGTTGTTTCCTGAGCCTTTCATAAAGAGGTGCCCATTTACTTTCAAATTCTGGCAACTTCTCAACTGTTGGCACCACTACAGGTGGTGACTTTGGTAGAATGTTCCCTGCAGGAACCTATTGTTGCCTCAGAAGGCGGAATTCTTTTTCCTGCCTTATAACTCTGGCTTGTAAATCAGCAAACAGTTGCTGCTAGTTATCAAGAGCTGACTGAGGGATCTAACTCTGGTCATTTTCTTGACCCTGTCTATCATTCTGGCCAGTTGATCAGTCTACCTATCTTGGAAGCATACTTATAACTTATACCTTGCTGCAATAGTCAATACAGTCAGTTAGGCAGTGATAACTAAACCTCTTGCCGCCTCACGGTCCAAGATCAAGCAGATATTCATCCATGTTCCACAATTATACTAAGGAGCAAATTGATTCATGATCATAACATTTAGCATTTAACACTTAACAATTAACGTTAACAATGCTAATAAGCATGTCCTAACAATATCAGTGCTAATAAGCATGTCCTAACAATATCAGTGCTAATAAGCATATTCTTGCTCATCCTGCAGCAGTCAAGGGCCAGCCCTATTAGTGTATCATATGCATGCAAGTAAAGCATTTATATTCTATTTAAGCAGTTAAACGCATAACCACATAAATAGTTACCAAACCATGAGTCGAGCTTGTCTTTAGTGCGAGTGTACATGCCTAGCCAGTCTACAAGAACCCTAAACCTTGGCACGCTCTGATACTAAGTTGTAACACCCTGGATAACCAAAGACCGTTACTGTGTGTACTTTAAGTAGTGTTTAACTCACTAAATGAGTCATTAGGTTATAAACCTGCATCTAGGTGTTATTAATAGGCCGGGGGTGAAAATCTCGGTTAAAAGGAATGGATATATTTTATTTAAAACATTAAACTGGACATGGGCCCATAAAAGTGTTTACAAAGTTATTTATAATCCAAAATGGTCATTACAGTATAAAAGTTACAACCCGCCGACCTAAGCGACAAAAATAGGGTTAAACCTTAGTTCCCCTGAGAAACACCTTGGCCGTGGTGGTCAAGCGGCCGCATATGTACACATTGCCATCTAAGCTCTCCACTCAAGGCTGGGTGAGCTTTTCTTTCCCTTTACCTGCACCACATAGCACTCGTGAGCAAAGGCTCGGCAAGAAAACTTATTACTGCATGTATACATTATAAATAATTGATTTTGAGGCTTGTAGCCCTAATAAGATGATAAATAATAAGTTATTCTGAGTAGAAGACTAATAAGTCTCTCTGGCTAGGTGACTAATGAGTCTCCCTCTGGATAGGTGACTAATGAGTCACTCTCTAGATAGGTGACTAATGAGTCACTCTCTGGATAGATGACTAATGAGTCTCTCTTTGGGGCTCTGCGCCCTAAGCCATGTGATGTTTCAGTCACCTGAGCCTTTTGGCCTTGGCTCTAAGTAACTATCCTTTAGACTAGCATGCGCTTTAGTTTTCTTCGACCAACAGGTCGGTCAACCATTTAATGCTCATGTTGATTAGATCTAATCATATCAGCCTGCGTTAAACACATTAATGCCGCTCTTGACTCATAAGCCAATACCATACGATCAATGCTCAGTACTATTGCCGATCATGACAGATAAGTCAAGACTTCATGACCAGTACTAAAACGAATGTCGTTTCTGACTCATAAATCACTGCCATTCACAAATAAGCAAAGCTGCTAGGAATTTACAATGCAATCAATGTCCATATATAGAGCACTGAACATGCCTCATCAATAACCATGCATGTCACATACTGGGTGCAATTTTCTTACCTCTGGTTCGAGCATGAAATAATAAAAGAACGACCCTTGAGAACGATCGGTCCTTAAGTCCCTTAGCAGTCACCTAGTCATAACCAAATGTGAGATTCCATCAATAAAAATAAGTAATAAAAGGTTCATCATCTAAAACCCTGCTCCCGGGACCTCGAATCCTATGGGCCACGACTTGACCCTGAGGGTTGCGGTGCGCCTGCTATACAGAGCCCAAGGGATTCTATGGAATGGATTCAAGTAGCGACTTGCATGAACTTGGTTGCAACTTGACCCTGCGAACCCAACTCCCCTGCATATTTCTCAATTTAAACCTCAATCGAAACTCAACCAAACAATTCCAAAATCACCAGCAATCATCACCACAACATTACCACCAGTTTATCAACAAAACCCAAGCCTTAAACCACTTGAAACATCACCAATTACCCAATTCTACAACCAAGATATCAAGCTTATACATAACCTTAAAATAGAGTTAAAACTCAGAAATTAGAGCTTAGAACTCTTACCCCAGTTATGGATTAAACTCTTGTCAATTGCTGAACACGATTTCTAAGTCTCAAGCTATAATCCTCAAGTTTGAATCCTCCTATTTGCTTCAAAAGTTCAACCCGAGAGAGAGAAAGAGATGATCGAAAGTGAAAGAGAAATAAAGAACTCTATTTTCCTTCAGCCTTAGACCCTTCTACAGCCACTAACCTTAAACATATTTAATGGTCAAAAGACCAAAATACCTTTAGGGCCATTTAAAACCTTCACAGCCACCCAAGAGCAAAACTGTCATTTCCCACTTATCCCATTAATTATAATTAATGTCCTCCAATTCCTGTTACTCCCAAGATCCTCAAATATTTATTAAATCATATCCCATTACTCGTTCATTCCCGGTAATGTACTAAGCATCAAATTACCTGGAGACTCACCCCGAGCCCAGCAATTAACCCCGTTATGACCAAACTGCTAACATGCATCCTAGGATCGTCTCATGCCAATAGCTCGAACAAATCCACATAATAATGTGGTCTCACCCATAAATCACAAACATGCACATAAATATACAAATACGCCCTCAACGGGCCAAAATTATGAAAATGCACTTCTAATAAGAAATGGGCCCACATACATGCAAATACCACCATATGATATTATAACTCACATAATCATGCATATAATAACATAATCACATATTAAGTCAATTATGGCCATCCTGGCTCCCTAATTCAGGCACTAAGTCACATTAGGGAATTTGGGACATTACAACTATCCCCTTCTTACAGAAATTTTGTCCTCGAAATTTACATGAAAAACTCGGGATACTGACTCTGCATATCCGACTCCGGCTCCTAGGTCACTTCCTTGACCTTGTTGTTCCTCCATAATACCTTAACCAAAGGTATAGTTTTATTTCTCAGGACCTTGTCCTTTCTGTCTAGTATCTAGACTGGCTGTTCCTCAAAGGAGAGATCTGCCTCAAGCTCCAATCCTCGTAACTCAACACTTGAGTCACATCTGATACATACCTCCAAGAGCTGAAATATGGAAAACGTTATGCATGCCCGACAATGCCGGTGGTAAGGCCAACCTATAGGCTACATGACCAATCCTCTCCAAGATCTCAAATGAACCTACAAATCTAGGGCTCAACTTGCCCTTCTTCTCAAATCTTCTCACCCCTTTCCATGGCGAGACTCTAAGGAAGACGTACTCTCCCACTTGGAACTCCATGTTCCTACATTTGGGATCAGCATAACTTTTCTATCTGCTTTGAGAAGCGAGCATCCAAGCTCTAATCTTCTCAATGGCCTCATTGGTCCTCTAAACTGCGTCAAGACCCAAGTATGTCCTTTCTCCTCTTCCATCCCAATGAATTGGAGATCTCATAAGGAGCCACCCCGATGGTTGACTGATAGCTGTTGTTGTAGGAAAACTCTATCAAAGGTAGATACTTACTTCAAGACCCACCAAAGTCCAGCACACATGCTCGCAGCATGTCTTATAATATCTGGATCGTCCTCTTAGATTGTCCATATGTCTGAGGATGATAAGCAGTACTAAACTTCAACTGTATAACCATGGCCCTCTTCAAACTTCCCCAGAACTTGGAAGTGAGTGTGGGGTCCCGATTTGACACGACCGACCTTGGTGCCCCATGAAGGCGCACAATCTCTCTCGTATAGAGATCTGCGTACTGGTCAACTGTATAGGTAGTCCTCGCTGGTAAGAAGTGAGCTGACTTAGTGTATCAATCGACAATAACCCACATAGAAACATGTTGACCCACAGTCCTGGGTAATCCCACCATGAAATCCATCATAATGTCCTCCCATTTCCACTCTGGGATGTCCAGAGGGTGTAATAGCCCTGCTGGGCTCCGATGCTCAGCCTTGACCTGTCAACATGTCAAGTACTTAGCCACATACTCTGCCACATCCCTCTTTATCCCAGGCCACCAATACAACGATCTCACATCCTGATTCATCTTTGTGGTGCCTGGATGCAAAGAGTAAGGAGTAGTATGAGATTCATCCAGAATCTCCCGCCTCATAGCAGTGTCCATCGAAACACATATCCGGCCTTTGTATCTCAACAAGCCCATATCTGACACTGTGTATTCTCTGGATACTCCAGCTAGAATATCCTCCCTGATCTTGGTGAGTTGTGGATCACCTAACTGACCTTCCTTTATTCTTTCTAACAGCGTAGACTGTAGCGTAATGTTGGCCAATTGGCCCACCAACAACTCTATACCAGCTCTGGTCATATCATCTGCTAACTCTCTGGATATCAGTCTCGCACTGTATATCTGTCCCAGACCCTTCTGGCTTAAAGAATCTGCCACTACGTTGGCCTTCCCTGAGTGATACAAGATTTCACAATCATAATCCTTCACTAATTCCAGCCAATGCCTTTGTCTCATGTTCAAATCCTGCTGTGTGAAAAAGTATTTCAGACTCTTGTGGTCAGTATAAATCTCACACTTCTCCCCATAAAGGTAATGCCTCCATACCTTTAACACAAAGACCACGGCTGCAAACTCTAAATCATGAGTGAGGTATCTCTATTCATACTCTTTTAACTAGCGTGAAGCATAACCGATCACCTTCCCTGACTGCATAAGAACACAACCCAAACCCTGATGTGAGGCATCACAGTATATCACAAACTTCTCCTGATCTATTGGAAGACTTAGAACTAGAGTTGTAATCAACCTCTGCTTCAATTCCTGGAAGCTGTCCTCACACTTGTCTGACCACACAAAATTCTGATTCTTGCGTGTCAGTTTAGTCAATGAAGTGGCAATCTTTTAGAATCCTTCCATGAAATGCCTTTAATAACCTGCCCACCCAAGGAAACTCCTAACCTTTGCAGCATTCTTTGGCCTTGTCCAATCTCTGACTGCCTCAATCTTGGTTGGGTCCACCTTTATCCCCTCCTTACTGACAATGTGCCCAAGGAGAGTTACCTGAGATAACCAAAATTCACACTTCTTGAATTTTGCAAACAATTTGTGTTCCCTCAATCTCTGTAGAACCAACCTCAGATGTTGCTCATGTTCAGACACTGACTGAGAATAAACTAGAATGTCATCAATGAAGACGATCACAAACTGGTCCAAATAATCCTTGAACACTTTATTCATCAAATCCATAAAAGCAGCTGGGGCATTAGTCAATCCAAAGGACATGACTAAAAACTCATAATGCCCATATCTGGTGCGAAAGGAAGTCTTCGGTATATCTCCCTGCCAGTTCAATCACAAATTCAATCTCCCTGTGTGGTGCCAACCCTGGTAAGTCTTCTGGAAACACATCCAGAAACTTACAGACTAGTCTGGTCTCCTCTGATCCCACTGGCATGACCTGAGTGGTATCAACCACACTGGCTAAGAATCCTATGCAACATCCTTGCAATAGATCTCTAGCCCTCAAAATGGATATCATAGGTATACAGGGTCCATGCACAGTGCCAACAAACATAAAAGGATTCTCACCTTCAGGCTCAAAGGTTACCATTTTCCTTCTGCAATCAATGGTTGCCCTATTTCACCAACCAGTCCATGCCCAGAATCATGTCAAAGTCGGTCATAACCAACTCTCTCAAATCAACTGATAACTCTCTGCCCTCCACTGTCACCGACAATGATCTAACCCATCTTCTAGATACTACGAACTCCCCAGTGGGTAATAAGGTTCTGAACCCCACAGCATAATAATCACATGGTTTACACAGTCTATCAATAATTCTACTAGCAACAAAAGAATGTGTAGCACCAAAATCAATCAAAACAGTACAAGGGGTTCCAGCACTAAAAAACTAACCTGTAACTACTAAGGGACAAGCCTTAGCTTCTGCCTGTATCAATGCGAACACTCGAGCTGGGGTTGAGCTATCTGCCTTTCTTGGTTCCTCTTTTCTTGCCTTCGAGCAATCTTTCTTTAAATGGCCACTACCCCGCATAAAAAGCAGGCCTTTGCCCGACACTCCCCTATATGGCTCCTCTTGTACCTAGGCACTCAGGAAAGGTCCTCCAGGCCACACTGCCACCATGGTGGCCCATTGTAATACCACGTGGTTGCCTGTTAGGGCCTTGATGGACCCAAAACGGGTATGTTTTAAAAATTTATAACTTGCAAGCGCATGAATCGTATATGAAATATAGTGTTCGTGTAAGCACGAGATCGAACCCAAAGGAGTTGTCTAAAATAAAGAAGAAAACTATTTCAAACCAAAATTAATAAATTCTAACCTAGCTCCAAAGATTGATGAGATTTAATATTATGAACATATAATAAAAGATTTAAAATAAAGTTATTTAAGAGAATAAAAATAAACCAATAATGATTTGAAAATAAGTGTTAAAAGGAAATATTATTAAGATACTAGAATCCACAAAATGTAAGTTTAATAATACTTATTAGTATATTGATTCCCAAGTTTTAGTGATAGTTAAAATAAGTCAAACTATCATTTTCCAAATAGATTTATACTTTTAAGAACAAATTATTTCTAAAAAGATAGGATTTTTCTTCACTTTTCAAAAAAGTACAATTTCAAAGTATTTAATGTGAATCAACCTAATGAAACAAGAAAAAAAATCAAATAATATTATTTATAAGGGCAAACATAATATTTTTGTTCTAAGCATTGGATGTGTACAATTTAATGACACTTCTTACACAAAGAATATTATGTTTTGCAAAATGAAGAACAAAGTTCAATATTATCTAACAATCCAAAATATGAGATTTTAAAGATGAAAGACATATATGAAGAAGAAAAATCCATAAACTTTGTTGCATTACAAGGGTAATCAACATACAACATAAATATTATCTAGTTACAAGTTGCTTCATCATGATCTTAATAATCTTATGAAAAAGATTAAAAGCACATAACTAGAATAGAAATTACAAAATAAACAAAATACATACTTGAAAATGCTCTTGAAAAACCCCAAAATGGAAGAAAGAATGATAGAGAGAAAATGGTAGAAAAGATGATGGTTACCCAAAAATTAAGCACCCCCAAATGGTCTTGAAAATTCCCTATTTATAACCAAAATGAGAGTATTAAAATAATCAATTTAAATTAATTAAATTGATTAAATTAATAATAATATGGCAAATAGGGGTAAGTTTTAGGGTGTAATGATGATTTTGGGGTAAAATTTATGGAAAAGTTTGGGTAAAAAGTTGGCATTTTTGGGCAATGAGGACAAGGAGACAATTGGTATATTTGATGGGCTCAAGAAGAACAAGGGAAAAAGTGGCTTAGTGGGCTGGTAGGTGGCTGGGAAGGGGCACGGATGGAGGCTGGTGGGAGGCGTTGGGCCTGGCTGAAGGGATCGGGCCCATGGAGCTTTGCTGAGGAGGAATTTGGGCTTGGGGGAAATGGGTTGGGGGGTTGGCTCCGTGGGCCTAGGCTGAGGGAAAGCAGGCAGGCGGTTGGCAGCTGGGCTTCGGCTAGGCTTCGGTTGGGCAGGAGGCCCGAATGGGCTGGGGGAGCAGGCGGGCCTAGGAGGAGCTTCGGGCCTGTGAGTGTGTGACTGAGAGGAAAGTTGGCTTCGAGCCTTGATGCTTTTAGCTCTTCTCTTTTCAGTTTTGCCATATTCTTTTCTTCATTTTCTTTGTTTTTCAAGCACCAACAATACAATAATTTCCTACAAAATAAACATAAATTAAGTCATAATAAAATATTTTCAAAGTATAAAATAAATCATATTAATTCTTTGAAAATATTAATCATAACTTAATTTAATTTAGCATTTAAGTTCAATAAAACAAGATTTTTTTTACCTCAAACTAGACAACAACAATTCAAATAACTACAATATTTTACAACAATATAATTATAAAAATACACAACAATCTATAAATTTAAAATAAACTTAATAAATTCAAAATTACTTTAAAACTTGATAAATCAATTAAAAACTCAAGAATTAAGCAACAATTAGCATATAAAAAGTGGTAAAATAACTCTATTTTGTAGAGTTATCAGGCCTGGAGCTGGGGAGGCGTCAGGAGCCTTCCTCTTCTGATCACTGGGGCCCCTGCCCCTACCTAAACTCATAAATGGAGGTCCCACCCTTCTAGTATCTCTCATGGCGCCAGATTTTGTTCTCTGCGCTCTCAGCTGTGAGCGCCTTCTCAACAACCTATGCATAGGTGGTCACCCCCAGCACAGTGGTAATACGAACATCCCGGGCTATCATAGGCTGTAGCCCCTGAAGAAACCTCTCTCTTCTGGTCCCATCAGTGGAAAAAAGTTCCCCGACAAACTTTGCCAATCTATCACATTTAAGAGCATATACAGTCACTGATGTGTTGCCCTGAAGTAATCTGCCGAACTTTTCAGCCTTTGCTGCCCTGATGGCATCATTATAGTACTTTTCATTAAACAGAGTTCGAAACTCTTCCCAATCCAAAGCATTAACATTTTTGGTTTAGGATATCACTTCCTACCAAATTTGGGCATCCTCCCGAAACATATATGTGGCACAGGCCACCCTCTCATTACTAGCCACCCTCATAAAGTATCGGATGGTGGTAACCATGATCATCCACTGTTCGGCCTTGGCCGGATCTGCACTACCCTCAAAGACTGGAGGGTGCTATTTCCTGAACCTTTCATAAAGAGGTTCTCATTTATTCCCAGCCTCTGGCAGCTGCTCAACTGTTGGCACCATCACAGGTGGTGCCTCTGGCAAGATGTTCCCTGCAGGAATCTGTTGTTGTCTCAGGAGGCAGATTTCTTCTTCCAGCCTCAATACCCTGGCTTGAAAATTAGCAAGCAACTGCTGCCAGTTCTCAGAAGCTGGCTGAGGGGTCTGACCCTGGTCATTATCCTGACCTTGTCTGTCATTCTGGCCCTGATCTTCCTGGCTAGATTATGATTCAATCTGCCTTGGAAGCATACTTCGAAGCTTATACCTTGCTGCAATAATCAATTTGGCCAGTTAGGTAGTGATAACTAGACCTCTTGCCACCTCACGGTCCAAGATCAAACATATAATCATTCACATTCAACAGTCATGCTAATAAGCATGTCGATTCACGTTCATATCCAAATATGGTGCTAATAAGCACGTTCTGATATTCATAACAAATAACTTTTGCTGTTAAGCATTTTCTGGCATTCATAACCATATAACAATGTTAATAAACATTTTCTAACATACATGTATCTATGACGGCGCTAATGAGCGTGTCCTGACCTACATGTCCATATAACAATGCTAATAACAATGCTAATAAGCATTCTTTTACATTCACAAGCAATATTAGTTCTAATAAGCACATCATTTTATATCATGCAACAATCAAGGGCCAGACCTTATCAGTATATCTCATCCTATCTAATAAGGCATGCAGATAAAGCATTTAGATCATATTTAAGCAGTTAAGCACATAACCACATAAATAGTTACCAAACCCTGAGTCGAGCTTGTCTTTAGTGGTGAGTGTACATGCCCAGCCTGTCTTCAGAAACCCTTAGCCTTGGCACGCTCTGATACCAAGTTGGAACACTCTGGTTAGCCAGGACCATCACACTGTGTACTTTAAATAGTGTTTAACTCGCAAAATGAGTCATTAGGCCATAAACGTGCATCTAAGTGTTATTAATGGGCCAGGGTTAAAATCTCAATCAAAAGGAATGGATATATTTTATTTAAAATGTTAAATTGTACATGGGATCCCATAAAAGTGTTTACAAAGTTGTTTACAATTCAAAATGGTCATTACAATTTGCCGACCTAAGCGGCAAAAAAAAAAAGAAGGGTTAAATCCTAGTTCCCATGAGAATTACCTTGGTCGTGGTGGTCAAGCAGACGCATATGTACACGTCGCCACCTAAGTTTTCCAACTCATGGTTGATCCAGCTTTCCTTTCCCTTTACCTATACCACAAAGCACCCGTGAACCAAGGCCTAGCAAGAAAACTTTAACATGCTCATAAGCAGTGATTAACACATTTCTAAATCATAATAAACACGCCCAGCAGTAATAACCCTTCTTATGCATGCATACTATTCATGTAAATGACTACACTGTCATATGGAACCAAATGCCCTAAAGAAATGATTAAGTGATTCATATTGGGGCCCATTGCCAAAGCACATGACTAATAAGACACACTAGGGTCTCAGCGCCCTAGGATCTGGGACTAATAAGTCACCTTGGGGCCCATTGCTCTATCTTTTGAATAACCAGCCTTGGAGCTGGCTCAGCGTACCTAGCACTTTAGTTTTCTATGACCATTGGGTTGGACAAGCGTGTATTGCACTCCTGATTAGGTCTAATAATATTGACCAGTGCTCAGTGCGCTTTTTCTGCCCTTGACTCATAAGTCAAGGCTTTACGACCAACGCTATTGTCGTCCTTGACTAATAAGTTAATGCTTTTCTAAAGTATATAAGGCTAACAAGCATTCATCATATAACAACATCCATATATAGAGCACTCAACATGTTTCATCAATAATCACAGGCACAATAATAATCATGTGAATTTAAAGGGCTAATGCCCAATCAAAACTATATTCAGCATTTGGGTCGAGCCTTAATCATGTGTGTCACGTAATGGGTGCAGATTTCTTACCTCAGGCTCGAGCGTAAAATAAGTTAAGAACGACCCTTAGACTCTAAGTTTTCTGTGTTTGTGAGGTTACTTAGACTCTAAGTAGATCCTGAGGCTCGGGGTCCCAAAAACGTCCCTGAGGGAAAATGGTCAAAACTCTCGGAATTCCCTCATAATTTCCTCATAATTTCGCTAATACCAAATATATCCTCTAATATTTATTCCCATTACCCAATAACCCGGTAATGGACTAGATACCCAAAATACCTCTTGAAAATGGTAAAACATGTTAAAACTTAATTAGAAAATGGTTTTGGTTTGAAAAATTGCTCAAAAAATTTTTGAATTTTTTTTGCACTGGCTGCCATGCGTGCGCCCAGCCCAGCCAATTTTTTTTTTTTAAATTAAAGGAAAATAAATTTTGTGAAAAAAATTATTTATAATCAAAGCCAAAAATATCATATTTGTTTTTGTATTTAAAATTATTTTTTAAAATAAGATATTTTTATTAGTTGAGATTTAAATAATTAGATATTTTCTACAAAGATTCAAATTCAAATTTAAAAATAGACTAATAACTTAATTTTAAATCTTTTAATACATTAAAATATTAGAATTTAGATATCAGATATTTAAGATATTGTTTTTAAATTCTTGATATTTTTATTAAATCTTTATTTGAAAATATAAATATATTTTTATTCTATAGTTTTTAATATTTAAATTATTTGAAATTTGAATATTATTAGTTAGATATTTGTATGGATATTTAAATTTGATTAACTGGTTTGAGATATTTTAGGATTGTTATAACTATTAGTATTTTTTTTTAAATGGTTAAAATATTATCAAATAGTTGTAACAACTCAAGATATTTTTGAAAAACAGTTAAGATCTTGATTTTAAAATTGAAAATTGTTAAATTTTGAAAAATATCATTTTTTTCAGCCAATTAATAATTTTTTTTTTAATAAATGGGATTTAAATTAACTTTGGTTAATTGTTGATAAATCCTATTTAAATTATATTTAATTTTTTTTTTCAAATTAACCTAAACCAAGTTGATTGTTGATAAATAAAATTTAAATTAATTATTGTTGATTGTTGATAAATTTGATTTAAATTGACTTATTTTTGTAAAAAATTAATTAATTCGAATTTTTGATAAATTCTAGATAATTAATTGTGGTATTTTTGCAAATGAAATAAATTGTGGTATTTTTGCATAAATTCATAGAATTGCTCATATAGTAACATGATTAGGCCCATCCAATTATAACATGTCTATTTACACTATATGTGATATTTTTGCAATTGGGCTTAGATGCATATAATGGTCTATATGTTTGTTAGATATATGGTATTTTGCCAAATAAAATATTCATAAAATGATATGTTTTATTTGGGCTCATTAGAAAATGTAAAATTTAAATTTCTCTCTTGTGGGTGATTCCACTTGTGAAGGCCCATTTGCTTTGCATGACTATAGTGGGCCTAATCAATTAATAACAATTAATAAAATGAAGGTTTAAATTCCTGTCTTTTGGACCTTGTATGGAAGATAGGGGGCCTCTGTAGTGGGAACGACATACTAGACCCAACCCTCCTCCATACAAGCCCAATTGTTAAGGCCCATTTACCTGAGTTGGACTTAATTGTATAGGTTCATTATATTAGTTAAACCTAAATACTGATTAGCAACAAATTAATTCTAAATTAATTGAATTTGTTTGAATGTGACATTTTAGAATTAATAGGAAATTATAGGACTTTGGTTTTAAATTTTTTAATCTGTTTAATTTTTTTTGGAAAACCATAGTCATTAATTTTCTAAAAATAAATAATAAAAATACTATTTTTTTAATTTTATAATGAGCATATTTTAAGATTTATATTCGATCTCCACCATTGGTTTAACATAGTCAATAGCTTAATGGGGCCTCGATGCGCTTTGATTCGTCCCCCTACGGAAGGTGTTCATTAGTTATTTTGACAAGGTTAGATTTCGAAAGATAGATAATTATATGTCAAATTCTACTAGACTCACCCCTACGGTGACTACTAGGACTAAATCTATGATTATCGAAACCATGGGTCTAGCTCATAAAATAAGAGATTTTGTTTTCTTATTTTGATCGAATAGTAGGTTGTTAATAGTGGTGTCCATTATTAAATGAGTTTACAACTCTATTTAACTAGTGGTATTTTTTACTCTCGCCAACCGGGACAAGGATATCATAGATATGTTAAAAACCTAAAGAAATAGAGATATGATTGTTTGGTATTTTTTCTCATATCTTACATATTTTTTTCGCCAATCAGTTAGAATACTAACTACTCAAAATTGAGATTGAATTGACCTATGGTCAACTATATGATATGACTAGAATAGATAATAACAGTATGTTTACTTATCCTATCTACTGTTAATATCAATCCAGTTCGATGTAACAAATACATCCGATCTTATCTACTTTGCTAATGTTCTAGAAAGAACATAACACTGGGATGTGTAAGTTATTCATATCATAGATTGGCAAGTCAGTGTAAATCCTATGCACGGACTAATCTTAGGACTAACTTATTTTGAACATATAATTATATTTATATTCCACTATTATTACGTCACTATAAATGCAATTAGCTTTATGCTCAGGATTTAATAGAAGTTTATATTAAACAAATAATCATGAAAATAAAACATGTGAGCAAAGTGATTGACCAAGTAAAAAAATGATTTCTATTCTTTTATTGATAATAAAATGAGATTACAAAGAGATTGAGTTTTAATTAAGGCATAAAACCCCAACAAACTCCCACTTGCACTAATTGAAACTAATGCCTTAATTCTACTAATCCCTTTTCTTTGATATGCTTATCAAATGTAGCTTCTCGTAGTGTCTTTGTAAACAGATCCGCAAGATTGTCTTCAGATGCAATCTTCATAACCTTCACATCTCCCTTGGCCACATATTCTCAAATTATGTGATACTTCCTTTCTATATGCTTACTCATCTTGTGACTTTGAGGTTCTTTCGAGTTGGTAATTGTTCTTGTATTGTCACAAAACAACACAAGTGGTTTATCCATTTTTGGCAACACCAAGATCTAAATAGAACTTATTTAGCTAAACTATTTCCTTAGCTGCTTCTGACGCAACTAGGTATTCAACCTCCATGGTGGAATCTGAGATCGCGGACTGCTTTACGCTTCTCCATATCACAGCTCCACCCCCATGAGTAAACACCATTCCAGAAGTAGACTTCTTTTCATTGACATCGGTCTAAAAATCTGAATCAGTGTAGCCTACAGGGTTCAGAACACCACCTTTGTAGACTAACATATAATCCTAGTCCACCTTAAATACTTTAGAATATGCTTAATTACTATCCAATGTTTCAGTCCTGGGTTTGACTAATACCTGCTCACTACTCCCATTGCATAATAGATATCTAGTCTAGTACACAACATAACATTCATCAGACTTCCAACTGTAGATGCGTAAGGAACTTTTCTCATTGCATCTTCCTTTTCAGGAGTCTGGGGAGACTGCTTCTTCGAAAGATGAATTCCATTGCGGGACAGTAGACATCCTTTCTTGGAATTTGTCATTGAGAAACGTTCAAGAACTTTATCAATGTAAGTTGTTTGAGAAAGAGCTAAGAGTCTGTTCTTTCTATCCCTAATGATCGGGAGACCTAGAACATAACTTGCTTCACTCAAATCCTTCATCTGGAATTGAGTGTTTAACCAGTTCTTCACATCTGACAATTTCTTAACATTGTTTGCAATGAGTAAGATATCATCTACATAAAGAACCAAGAATACCACTATTTGATTTGCCTTCATTTGGTAAACACAAGGCTCATCAATATTTTGTTCAAAGCCATAGGTTTTGATTATTTCATCAAACCTAAGGTTCCAGGAATGAGAAGCTTGCTTAAGTCCATAGATGGACCTATTCAACTTGCAAACTTTTCCTTCTTGTCAGCTACTTTAAATCGTTCTGGTTGATCCATATAAACGACTTCGTCAAGATTACCATTAAGAAAAGCTATCTTGACATCCATTTGCCAGATCTCATAATCAAGAGCGGCTGCTATGGATAGGAGGATGCGAATGGACTTGAGCATGGCTACCAGACTAAAAGTTTCCTCATATTCCATGCCTTCTCTTTGGGTATAACAATTTGCCACTAATCGAGCTTTATAAGTTTTGATATTTCCATCAACACCTTGTTTCTTCTTGTAGATCCACTTGCACCCAATGGCCCTAAAGTCACTAGGTACTACCACAAGATCCCAGACAGAATTTGAGTACATGGACTCCATTTCCTGTTTCATGGCTTTGGGCCATAGTTCCTTTTCAAGGCTAGCCATTGCCTATTTGAAAGACAACAGATCATCGTCACTAGTGTCACCAACAACCATTTGGTTTCACCATCCAAACCATAGAGAACTGGGTTCCTAGAAACCCTCTCACTACGACGAGGCTCTATGACTGTTTGCTCAGGAACAATGGTATTTTCTTCATTTAAATTGACTTGCGTCAGTTGGACATGAAGAGTGGGAATTTCATCATTAACTCGCGTTGATGATGATGGAACATTGGTTGGAGTCAATTCTTCAACCATCTCCTCTAAAACTACTTTGTTGCGTGGTTTAAAGTTTTGGACATAGTCATTTTCCAGAAAAGTAGCATTCGTAGAATTAAACACTTTTTTTCTGAATGACTATAGAAAAGTCCACCCCGAGTACCTTTAGGACAGCCAACAAACATGCAAACTTTGGTTCACGGTTCTAGCTTTCTTTCCTTTTTCCTCAGGACGTGGGCGGGACACCCCCCATATTCTATAATGGCGTAAATTAGGTTCACGACCATTCCAGCGTTCTAAAGGTGGTTTGGGGATTGATTTAGATGGCACGACATTGAGAATGTCATTCATGGTTTCAATTGCATGTCCCCATAATGAAGTTGGTAGAGTTGAGTAATTAAGCATGCATCTAACCATTTTCAATAAAGTTCTGTTCCGGTGTTCCGCTACACCATTTTGTTGCGGAGTAACTGGGGCAGTAAGTTGTGATAAAATCCCAAGTTCAGTTAAATGATCTTGGAACTGCATATCCAAATATTCTCCACCCCAATCAGATCGCAAGATCTTTAACGCTTTACCTAATTGGTTCTGAGCCATAGCTAGGAATTATTGAAACTTTAAAAATGTTTTTGATTCCCTATGCATTAGGTAAATACATGAGTATCTAGAGTAATCATCAATGAAAGTGACGAAATACTCAAAACCACCCCCTGCTTGTATATTAAAAGGCCCACAAACATCTTAATGAATAAGTCCAAGTGGTTCCTTGGCCCTATCACCCTTTGCAGAGAATGGACGCTTGGTCAGTTTGCCTTTTAGACAAGATTCGCAAACAGGTACTTCACCTAAGGTGAGTTCCCTCAAAGGCCCGTCCTTTGTAAGTCTTTGAATCCTATCATAGCCAATGTGTCCTAGTCTCAAATGCCATAAATACGTCATGTTATCGTTATCGGTCTTTTAACATTTATTAGTCCTAGGTTTAGCTACTTTGAATAAATCATTGTTAAGAGCGAGGTGTTCGTTAGGTCACAGAATATAAAGCCCATTTTCCAAACATGCAGTACACAATTGTGATCTATTGAAAGAAATAGATATATTAAAATTGGTGAAAGTCATAACAAATCATTCTGATTGCAACATGGAAACTGAAATTAAATTTATACTAAAATCTGGAATAAAAAATACATTTTCCAAGATTAAATATTTATTTCCAAACTTTAAGAGAGCTCTTTCTCTAGCTTGGACCGCAACGAATGCTTCGTTCCCAACTCTAAGATTTAAGCCGCCTTCATCCACTTCCTCCCACGATTCAAGAAGCTGTAAAGAGTTACAAACATGGTTAGTAAATCTAGAATCAATAATCCAAACGAATTTATCATTCTCTAAAACACAAGTTTCTAAGATAAATGAACTATAATCATTACCTTTGTTTTTTGCTGCTAGAAACTTGGGGGAATCTTGTTTCCAATGCCATATTTCTTTGTAGTGAAAACACTTACCTTTACCTTTCTTGTTTTTCTTGTTCTTCCCCTTAGGCATTTGTGCACTTTGTTGTGCACTCGTCTTTGCTACCTTTGCAAGCTTGGGGTTGTTATTTTTTCCATTTTTCCTCTTGTTTCCAGCTTTCGAAGATGAAGCTTGGTTAGCTTCAGCCTTAGCTGGATCAGCAACAGTAGTAGTAGTTGTCTTCTTTTCTCCTCCCTTACTTGGTCCACCCATGTTAGACTCAAAAGTCTGAAGCTCGTTCATGAGCTGCGTCATACCATAATTGAGTTGATCACGAATGTGTGGAGATGGTGCCATCCGAGCATTGGCATATTTCTTGGTGGCTTCAAAATGAGTCTGCACAGACTTTGCACCAAACATGTCTTGGAGCCAGTCCATGATTTCCTAGGCTGTCTCGACATTATCCATCTTTGTCTTGAGAGTGTCGACCATACTAGTCAACATGTAGTGTTGTGCCTTGTTATTAGCCGCCTGCCAACGCTCATATTTATCTCTTACAGACTTGGGAGCTCATTCAACTGGAACTTCTGAGGATTCCTCAGTCATGACGAACTCGGCGTTGTCACCAATCAACACCATGTTGATATTATGTTTCCACTTAAGGAAGTTTTCTCCACTAAGTTTCTCCATCGAAAGTTGAGAAAGCATGGGAGTAGACACAACCATACTTAAAACTACCATTTATCAATAAAATAGAAATCAATCACATTTGCTCAATAATACTTCTATTCACACAAATTTCAAGAAATAACACAACATATACCAAAAATATGTAAGATATGAGAAAAAAAAATACCAAAAACTATTATATCTCTATTTCTTTAGGTTTTTAACTAATCTATGATATCCCTGTCCCGGTTGGCGAGAGTAAAAAATACCACTAGTTAAATAAAGTTATAAACTTATTTAATAATGGACACCATCATTAACAACCTGCTATTTGATCAAAATAAGAAAACTAAATCTCTTATTTTATGAGCTAGACCCACGGTTTCAATAATCAATAGATTTAGTCCTAGTAGTCACCATAGGGGTGATTCTAGTAGAATTTGACCTATAATTAACTATCTTTCAAAATTTAACCTTGTCAAAGTAACTAACGAACACCTTCCGTAGGGGGACGAATCAAAGCATCTCGAGGCCCCATTAAGCTATTGACCTTGTTAAACCAACGGTGCAAGAGTTGCTAGACTTGGGTTTTATTAAACTCAGTTTCTCACCATGGGGTGCACCAGTCCTGTTTGTGAAAAAGAATGATGGTTCTCTGAGGATGTGCATTGACTACAAGGAATTGAATAAGTTAAGAATCAAGAACAAGTATCCTCTGCCGAGGATAGATGACCTATTTGATCAATTGCAGGATAAGACGATATTCTCAAAGATAGATCTTCGACCTGGTTATCACTAGCTGAGGATCAAGGAGGGAGATATACCGAAGACTATCTTTCATACCAGATATGGGCATTATGAGTTCTTAGTCATGTCATTTGGTTTGACTAATGCCCCAGCTGCATTTATGGATCTGACGAACAGGGTGTTCAAAGATTATCTAGATCGGTTTGTGATCGTCTTCATCGATGATATTCTGGTTTATTCTCAGTCAGAGGTAGAACATGAGCAGCATCTCAGGTTGATTCTACAGAGGTTGAGGGAACACAGACTGTTTGAAAAGTTTAAGAAATGTGAGTTCTGGTTACCACAGGTGACTTTTCTTGGTCATATTGTTAGTAGGGATGGGATCAAGGTGTACCTAGCAAAGATTGAGGAAGTCAGAGATTGGCCAAGGCCAAGGAACGCCTCAGAGATCAGGAGCTTCCTTATATTGGTAGGTTATTATAGGATTTTGTGGAAGATTTCTCAAGGATTGCTACCTCATTAATAGAACTAACATGCAAGAATCAGAAGTTTGCCTGGTCAGATAAGTGTGAGAACAACTTCCAGGAACTGAAGCGACGTGATTATAGCTCTAGTTTTGAGTCTTTTGATAGATCAGGAGAAGTTTAAAGTATACTGTGATGCCTCAAGACAGGGTTTGGGTTGTGTTCTTATGCAGACGGGGATGGTGATTGCCTATGAATCACGCCAGTTGAAATAATATGAACAGAGATATCCCACTCATGACCTGGAGTTGGTGTTATATTATTTTATAATATAATGTAATATTATATTATATTATAATATAATATTTTAGATTAAATAAATGTGACAAAGAGTGTCACATATTGTAACATATAATAGAGAGTTACAATATTTAGATATATGAGATATATCCAAATAATGTAACATATTTGGTGTTACAAATTTGTAACTTCCAAATATTACCCTTTATTGTGTAAATTTGTTGTTACACAATATTGAGATGAATTTCATAAAGCCATATGTGAAATGGCTGTTAGAGATATGATTTTAACCCCAATAATGTGTTTTGGGAGTTACAAAATCATTTGGGAGGGTTTGGAACCGTTTGGAAAAACAACACATTTTTAAGTGCTGAAATTGGTCGGTGGATGCAGCCACTGAATGTTGGTGGCCGCGGCCTGTGGGACAGAGACTAGTGGCCGCAGCGGCCACTAATGTCTCTAGCCGCGGCCACAGGCCAAAAACTGACCAATTTTTCAGTTTTTTCAATCTTTGTTGAACGGCTCAAAAAACCCAAATAACTCCCAAATCTCCTTTTTAATTCCATATTAATCCAATTAAACATTGGTAACAACCATGGGGGTTGGTGGAATTTGAAATTCAAAGGGTGTTTCTAAACTCTATAAATAGGAGCCTATAGCTCACTTGTAAGACACAACATTTTCTATCGATTATAGCACTTGGCTAGAAACACCTTGAGGCTTGATAATTCCAGAAAGCATTTCCAATATCTTTGAGAGATCCCTTAGTGCTTTAGTTAGGGGGAAATAAGCTTTTGGACAAAGGTTTCAAACCTTGTTCAAGTTGGTGATCCCCAACACTCTTCACTTTGGTTATGTGAGTGAGAGTTTATTGTTTTGGTTCTTGTTCTTATTTTCTTCTATTGCTTTTTCTTCTTTTCTTCTTGTTCTATTTACTTGTACTTTTGTTTAAGAGTTGTAATCCTTTTATTTCCTTTGTTCAAACACTTCTAGTTTACTTGTATCTTATTGTAATAGAGTTGTACTTTCTATTTCTATCATCTTACATCTCCCTCTCCTTTTATTTGTATTTTCAGTTATAGAGTTGTAACACTTTATTTAATCAATCATTGTCTATTGTAATATTTTGCATAGAGTTGTAATATTTTCTTACCATTTCCATTGAGGCAATACATATTTTCCTCGCAGTTGGCAGCAGTGGTCTTTGCATTAAAGGTATGGAGGCATTACCTTTATGGGGAGAAGTGTGAGATATGTTGGGAAACTTATACATGATCTTGTTTATTTTCATGTAGATCTTATATTAAAGAAATTATTATGAGACAACTTACAACATGTTTCTAAAATTGAATTCAAATAGAAATAATGATAAGATCACTTACATTATACACTGCGAAATGAATGAGTCCTTCCTTTAGTTTCTTTAACTCTTGTATCCTTTCTGTCGCAGGGTATCACCAAGAAACTGAACCGTTCTTCAATTTTCTTCACAGCCTTCCAAAGTATCCTTAGAATCACCTAGAGTAGAGTGGGTAATTCATAATACATGAGATAGATACAAAGAGAAGAATAATAGAAGAGAAAAATTGAGGCTTAGAAAAGGACTTATGTTGTAGAGAAAATCTAAAACCTAGAGCATCAAGAATAAATCTTCTGATTTTCTATCAGATAGTCTTTTTGTAATCTCAAAACATCTATTTTAAACTCTCACTCAGCATTCATTTTATAGGCTCAATTAGGTCATTTATTTTAATTAAAAAATCAATAAAATAATAGCCAATTAAGAGCCCTAGGTCGAAATTATCATGGGCTTTAGGCCTTTGAAATTTCTCGTTTAATTATAAGCCTGTTGGACTTAAAATCAAAGCTTGTATTATTTTCTATTGATTTAATTAATTAAATAATTATTTAAATCTTTTATCAAATTAATTATTTATAATTTGAACCTTGATTAAAACTTATTTATTAATTTAGAAACCAATTTATCTTAATTAATAAATCTGCCCTAATTTCTCTTTTCTTTTCTAAATTACATAACTCTGTGAAACTATCCAAAATTGACCTCGTCAACTTTGATAATTCTAATTGATAATTAAATCAATTAATTGAGACTATCTAGATGATTTTAACCAAGGTATAGTGGGGACCATGGGCCTATGAAATCAAGCTCCAACAAGTTATAAAAAATTTAACAAATAAATTTACTAACTTATTAATTCCTCGTGACTCCACTAAAGACTCAGAATAGCACTCTTGAATTCATAGAACACTCTATTAAAAATATTGATACGTTATTAATTATCCATTGTTACAACCATAATTGTCACTCAATCCTCTATAGACGGTCTTCAATGAGATGGGACTAAAATAATGTTTTCCCCTCATTGTATTTTATCCTTAAAACACTTAGTTCCTTGTAAATGATATTTCAGTAAACTAATATTAATTACTGAAACGAGATCTCTATCATTTAGCACCTTGAACCAAACTAAAAGAAAACCATCGTTTCACTTCTTCATCAAAAGCTATAGATGTTCATATATATGATTAACACTCCCACTCAATTATACTACTGAGTTCCCAAGATGTAAGTATGGGCTAGTCCGTAGGGTAAGCTGGTAACGAACAAGTCAAAGAACTCAAATAATACAACCAGTTAGAATACTAACCACTCAGAATTGAGATTGAATTGACCTATGGTCAACTATATGATATGAATAGAATAGATAATAACAATATTTTTACTTATCCTATCTACTATCAATATCGGTCCAGTCCAATGTAACAAATACATTCGATCTTATCTACTTTGCTAATGTTCTAGAAAGAACATAACATTGCGATGTGTAAGTAGATCATATCGTAGATTGGGAAGTCACTATCCTGTGCACTGACTAATCTTAGGACTAAATTATTTTGAACATATAATCATATTTATATTCCATTGTGATTATGTCACTATAAATATGATTAGCTATATGCTTGGGATTTAATAGAAGTTTATATTAAACAAATAATCATGAATATAAAACATGTGAGCAAAATGATTGACCATGTAAAAAATGATTTCTATTATTTTATTGATAAAAGAAGGAGATTACAAAGAAATTGGGTTTTAATTATGGCATAAAATCCCAACACGATATACACTGATTACAAGAGTTTGAAGTACTTCTTCACACAGAAATACTTGAACACGAGACAGATGCGTTGGCTGGAGTTGGTGAAGGATTATGATTGTGAAATCTTGTGTCACCCAGGAAAGGCCAATGTGGTGGTACATGCCTTAAGCCAGAAGGGTTCGGGACAGATATACAGTGCGACACAGATATTCGGGGAGTTGGCAGAGGATATGACCAAAGCTGGAATATAGTTGCTGGTGGGCCAGTTGGCCAACATTACACTACAATCTACACTATTGGAGAGAATAAAGGAAGGTCAGTTGGGTGATCCACAACTGACGAGGATCAGAGGGAGCATCCTAGCTGGAGTGGCTAGGGACTATACAGTGTCAGACATGGGTTTGCTAAGGTATAAGGGTTAGATCTGTGTTTCGATGGACACTGTTATTAGACAAGAGATTCTAGATGAATTTCACACCACCCCTTACTCTTTGCATCCAGGCACCATGAAGATGTATCAGGATGTGAGATCACTATATTGGTGGCTTGGGATGAAGAGGGATGTGACAGAATATGTGGTTAAATGCTTGACATGTCAACAGGTCAAGGCTGAGCATTAGAGGCCAGCAGGTCTATTCCAGCCTCTAGACACCCCAGGTGGAAATGGGAGGATATCATGATGGATATAATGGTGGGGTTAACTAGGACCGTGGGTAAACATGATTCGGTGTGGGTTATCGTAGATCAATACACCAAATCAGCTCACTTCTTACCAGTGAGGACGACATATATAGTTGACCAATACGTAGATCTCTATGTAAAAGAGATAGTGCACCTTCATGGGGCTCTGAGATCAATTATGTCAGATCGAAACCCCACATTTACTTCCAAGTTTTGGGGAAGTTTGCAGGTGGCCATGGGTACACAACTAAAGTTTAGTACCGCCTATCAATCTCAAACAGATGGTCAATCTGAGAAGATGATACAAATATTAGAAAACATGCTGCGAGCATGTGTACTAGACTTTGAAGGGTCCTGGAGTAAGTATTTTCCTTTGATAGAGTTTTCCTACAATAAAAACTATCAGTCAACCATTGGGGTAGCTCCTTATGAGATGTTGTACGGTAGGAAATGTAGATCTCCCATTCATTGGGAAATACTTGGGTCTTGAGGCAGTTTAGAGGACCAATGAGGCGATTGAGAAGATCAGAGCTCGGATGCTTGCTTCTCAAAGTAGACAAAAAAGTTATGCTGATCCGAAATGCAAGAACGTGGAGTTCCAAGTGGGAGACTATGTATTCCGTAGAGTCTCACCATGGAAAGGGGTGAGGATATTTGGGAAGAAGGGCAAGCTGAGCCCTAGATTTGTGGGACCATTTGAGATCCTTGAGAGGATCGGTCAGGTGGCCTATAGATTGGCCTTACCTCCGGCATTGTCTGCCGTACACAATGTGTTCCATGTTTTGGCACTTTGGAAGTATGTGTCAGACGTGACTCATGTATTGAGTTATGAGGATCTGGAGCTTCGGGCAGATCTCTCATATGAGGAACAGCCAGTCTAGATACTAAACAGGAAGGACAAGGTCCTAAGGAACAACACTATACCTTTGGTTAAGGCATTATGGAGGAACAACAAGGTCGAGGAAGCAACCTGGGAGTTGGAGTCAGATATGCAGAATCAATATCCTGAGTTGTTCAGGTAAAATTTCGAGGACGAAATTTCTGTAAGGAGGGGATAGTTATAACGTCCCCAATTCCCTAATATGGCTTAGTGCCTTGATTAAGGGGCCAAGAGGGCAATAATTGATTTATTGTATTATTTTGTGATAATATGCATGTTTATGTGTGTTGTATTATTATATGGCTGTATTTGCATGCATGTAGGTTTGTTTCTTATTAGAAGAGCAATTTAGTAATTTTGGCCCATTGAGAGCATATTTGTATATTTGTGTGTATATTGATTGAGACCACATTATTATGTGAATATATTTGGGTTATTCGGCACGAGGCGATCCTAGGGAGCAAGTTAGCAGTTTAGTCATAACGTGGTTAAATGCCCCGCTCGGAGTGAGCTTAGCGGTATTTTGGTAATTTAGTACATTACTGGGGTTTATCGGGTAATGGGAAATTAGTTGGTAATCATTTGAGGAAACTGGAAATAACAGGAATTTATTAGATGTTAATTATGATTAGTGGGGAAAAGTGGCTAAAGATGGTCTTGCCCTCGAGAGCATTAGTAAGTAGGCTAAGGGCAAAGGGACGATTTGGTCTTTTGCCAAGTTGGAGTGACTTAGTCAGTAGGTTGTTTCAGTGGAAGGAAAACAAGACATTTAGGAAAATTAGACACTCAACTCTCCCACTCTTTCTCCATTGTTACTCTCTCTCTCTCTCTCTCTCATACCATTGGAGGATCTTGGTTCTTTTGAGAAGCAAGGCTTGGAAATTGAAGGTTTAAGCTGGGAATTCAAGTAGGAGGAAGATAAGGGGTGTGGTTCTTCAGTGAAGTAAGAGTATACTCTGTTTTCTTGTGAACTCTTTCCATGGTTTAAGTTTTTGTAGAATTTTAAACCAAAGGATGGGTTTTGATTTGGGTTAGAGATTGAGTTTTGTTTTTGAGGTTTTTATACTGCTTATAATGTGTTGTTTGGGGTTTTAAACTCATTTGGGACTTTAAGGAAAGTTTGAGAGGATATTTGGGAGTTTTCGCTCGGGGAAAAATGGTGGAAAACCCAGTTTTTCTGGGTTCGAGTAGGGGCGCCGCAGCGTTGTTCTTCCGAGCCGCGACGCTGGGATGTTCTAGGGTAGGGGGCCCTGGCTGTGTGTCGCGACACCTGTAAGGCTGTGCCGCGGTGCTAGGCCATTTTCAAGGGCCTACATTTTGCATTTTTAGGGGATAGGCCTAGGGGCTCGGGGGATGATTTCACCACCCCGTGTGGGGGAATTGGAGGCTCGAGAGCACAGGATTTGTCCCGAGGTTCAATTATGGAATTGAATAGTAATGAGAATGTTATTTGTGGGTTGTGACTAGGTTACTGCTAGGGCTCGGAAGAGGATCTTTTTCAGGGGTTGTACTTGCTTGCCTAATTGCTTACACTCGGACCAAAGGTCAGAAAAGTGCACCCAATATGTAACGCCCTAGATAGCCAAGATCGCTACACTGTGTACTTATAAAGGTGCAGGACTTGCTAATCAAGTCATTTAGTTAAAAATGTGTCACTGAAATCATTAATGTGCTAGGGTTAAAAGGTTTTGGTCTCAAAAAGTACATTTCATATAACTAAACACTTTTTTTTACACATGGGATCCCAAAAAGGAACAACGTTCAAAAGTCAGTTTACAAAATTTCCAAAGTTTAAACAACCACTAGCCACTCTAAGGCAAAACAGACGTTTCTGGTTCTCTTGTTCCTGTCTCCCTCTCAACCGTGGTGGCCGAGCCGCTGTTCATGTACATTATGCTCTTAGAGCTCTCCGAATCAGGGCTGATCAAGCTTGCCCTTGCCTTTACTTGCACCACGAAGCACCCATGAGCCAAGGCCCAGCAAGAAAACATATCATATTGTATAACAAGCAATAGTAACATTTGGATAACCCTTTAAGCATGTTCATACACTTAACATACCACAGTAATCACAAAGCATGAAGATTCAACCAAAGAATCAGCTAATCATCACTCAGCTATACAACATAACATTCCACCAATCAATACAAGAAAATCACATAATCATAAGGGTCGACACCTTAGGCGCACCCTCTGTTTATCCCACTGACTTTGGCCTGCTTAAACCAAGCTCAGTGAATAATAAGCTATCCTCAGCTACCAGTGGCCGAGCCACGCCCTATGCGCTAGTGTAAACTTCGGCACTCTTAGGCCGTTGGTTTACTGTTTACATGGCACAATACCATCATTTCAAAGCATACAAGATATGGAAGCCTTAGTCCCATTATAAATCCACAACCGGGTGTAGTTTTCTTACCTTTAGTTTCCAAATAAACTGGTCACGAGCGATGCCTCTTGAGCACGATCCGATTCTCGAGCCCTAGCTTAGTACCTAGTCACAACCAAGATAAGGGATACCATCAATAATTGTAAAAGGGCTTCTAGATAAAGTTCTAGTCTCCGGAACATTGAATTCCACCAAACACAGTAGTAGATTCAATCTCGAGCACCCTAGGTAATATTCTCATGCTTAAAGTCCCAAAATCCCAAAATTCCTTAAGGGCCGCGGCTCAAGCCACCCATGCCGCGGCATGGCCCCAACCAGAGACTCCCCCACGCCCAAAACCAGACACGGGCTGCGACCCTACAAGCCTCATGCCGCGGCCCGCCCTCCTTCCTCGGCATGCATCAGCTTCAAAGGGTCGCGACTCACCAAGAACTATGCCGCTGCCCAACCCCTTCAAACCCAGAAAAACCTCCATTTTTGACTCTCAAACCTTACCCAAAACCATCCAAAACTATCCCAATTCCACAACTCAATTATCACAAAACTTCTACACAATTCCAGCTACACAACCCAGCTGAAACTTAACCTAAAAACTTACCAAAATCCCACTTCAATCTCTGAAACTCATTTACTCAAGAACACAAAAACCAGCCATAAAAACTTAGAATTCAAACAATAAATCACGAATTAGAGCTTACCTTCTTTGATGAACCAACTCCCTTAATGATTTTTGAGCTAAAACCCAAGCTTTCTAGCTTCTACTCAGTCCTTAAGATTCAAAACCCAAAAACCTCTTAGAACTCAATCAAAACCATATAATTTCAACAAAAAAAAGTGTGATTCAATCCTTACCTCAATCCTTGTTGAATTCCCTTCCTAAAACTGAGATAATCCCTCAAAACTCTAGCTCAAATTACAGAGTTTGCAGCTGAGTTTTCCCTTAGATTCAAATGGTTTCCTTTAAGAGAGAAAGAGAGAAGGAGAGTAGGTCGGTTCCTAGTGGTCCACCGAATTCTATGTTTTACTTAGTCTATTCTTAGGCAATTAAGTTAATCCCAAGGCTCGGGGTACTGGAAACGTCCCCGAGGGCAAAATGGTAAAATTCCCCAGTATTCCCACCTAGACTTCCTAACCTCAAATATATCTCCAATTATTTATTTCCATAACCCGATAACCTAAATAACCATCCAATACTAAAAATACCCCTTGACTTACCCGGAGTCAAGTACTAAGCCTCGTTGTGACTTTCCCGCTAGCTAGCTCCCTAGGACCGCCTCAAGTCGCATGCTGCAGATTTACCCACATAATAATGTGGTTCTGACAATTATAGCATATTAACATTTACATAACCATACAAGCATGTTTATCAAATAATCATGCATTAAATCAATATATTCACACATAAACCAATTATGCCCTCCTGGCACACTAATCAAGGCCCTTAAGCCATATTAGTGATTTTGGGTCGTTACACAATATGTAATGTACGTGATTAGAGCTTGGCCTAGTTGTTGTATATAGACTTGATTAGGGCTTGGGCCCCGTAAACGCGCATGATTGTGAATATGCTTGTGATTGTTTGATTAAACATGTTTAATGCTCTGTATTTCGATAATTGCTTAATAGCGTATGCCTGTTTGCATTATCTATTTAAGAAAGGCTTGACTTATGAGTCAAGAATGGCAATAGTGCTGAGCGCTAGTCTAAAGCATTGACTTATAAGTCTAGGGTGGCAATAGCGCGCTGAGCGCTGGTCGTTATGGTTAGGCCTAACTAGGAGCGCATTATACGCTTGTTCAGCCCAATGGTCGTGGAATAATTAAGCACCAGGTACGTTGGGCCAGCCCCAAGGCTGGTTACACAAAGGATAGGGAAATGGGCCTCGGGGTGACTCATTAGTCCCATATCCTAGGGCCTGGCCCCGGTATGATTTATTAGTCATCTAGTTAGGGTAGCGAACCCCTGTGTGACAGTATAGTCACTTATTTGCATATAACGCATGCATGAGTATGGTTATTATTGCTAGGCATGCATATTATGATTCTATGATATGTTATTGACTGCGTATGAGCATGTTGAAGTTTTCTTGCTGAGCCTTGGCTCACGGGTGCTATGTGGTGCAATTAAGGGGAAAGGAAAGTTGGACTAGCCATGAGTTGGAGAGCTTTGGTGGCAACATGTAAATATGCGGCTACTCGACCACCAAAGCTGGGGTTTCTCAGAGAAACTAGGGTTAAACCCTATTTTTGCTGCTTAGGTCGGCTAGTTGTGACTTTTTAGTTGTAATTACTCATTTGGAACTGTAAACAACTTTGTAAACGTTTATTTTGGGATCCCATGTATGTACTTAACGTTTTAATGAAAAGACTATTCCTTTTGACCGAAATTTTTAACCCTAAACCATTAATCACGTTTAGTAGCACGTTTATGGACAAATGACTCGATTAGTGAGCCTAGCACTATTTAAAACACACAAGGTAACGGTCTTTGCTAACTAGGGTGTTACAAATGTAGTCTTGGTCATAGACAAGAGAATAATGAATAGTTTACATGATTGGAATGGATAAGCATTAAAGATTTTATGAGAGTTACCATATTTAGATAAGGTGATCATTATAAGTGATTATCATCTTAATGTTGAGTGATCATGGATTTGGGAGAGTAATTACTAGAGAATTTTGAAATTTATGGTGATTAGACTTGATTGATCTTGGTGATTGATGAACATGGTATAGAATGAAGACTAGGTGCCATTTTTGAATTTTATGGAAATCAATCTAAGAGGAGATCATGGGAGAGAATCAAGGTGATTGGAAGAATAAAGGCTTTATTGAAGAACATAATAAGAATTTTGGTCTACTTTCATGATGAGAGGAAATCATGGGATTTGATTAGGATAATTAATGAGAGGAAATCATGGGATTTGATTAGGATACTTGATGAGAGAAAATCCTGAGATTTGATTAGGATAATTGATTGAGAGGTAATTTAGGGATTTGGTATTTTTTGGAATTAATGTGGAGATGTGGTTGGTGGGATGAAATCCTATAAATAGAGTTAGGGGGAGGCTTAGGCCAAACACATCAAGAGAAAAAAAGAGAAATGAAGGCATGAAGAGAAGAGAAGGAGAAAAGAGTGGTGGTTCAAAAAAGAAGAAGGAAGATAAAGGAAAGGAAGAGCCAATGCTCGTTTGAGGTAAGTATCATCCTTTTGGTTCTAGAATTTTCTCCCATCCTATTGTAGCTAATCTAGAGGTTTGTAATCATGTTGGCAAAGGTTGAGAACACATCAAAGGTGGAAGAGAGGACTAGAGGGTTCTGCCATTTGGTGGAAGGTTGTACCTTGTTTTATCTTTTGATAGTTATGTTTGTTTAGATCCATGCAATGGTTTCGAAATCTATTAAATATTGGAATATGGTAATCATCTTAAAAATAGGAAATTCATGGCCCATGCAAGGTAACTAAGAGTTCAAGTAAGAGGATGATAGTGTTTATGAGGACTTAAGCTTGGAGTTTTATGCAGGTTTGTGTTTTCTTATGTTTATGAGTAATGTAAATTAAAGTAAAGCTTATTACTTTGATTTTAGGAATTATTGTGAAGCACTCCCGCTTTGTTGTTTGCAAGGACTCGAGGTAAGGAAGTTAAACATGTTTTCTTGATTGCTAATGTTTATGGAATGCATATTGTATGCTAAATGTTTTAGGGCATGTACTTGGGATGGTAAAAGGTAGACAAAGGTTGCCACCGTTTTGACCATTGTAGTCGCATAGAGGACCTAGTGCTTCCTCTTAGTTATCTCTCCCATTTATGTGTGTAGTGCGTGCATAGGTTTCTATATGATGTGTTATGTGTTGCTATGTTTATGATGATGGTTGCAGGCACAAGTATTTGTTGGGAATATATGACTTTACTCTTTGCAAATCAACAATGAATATTGGGAATAATGCAATATTCCAAACCCTAGATGTTAATCAAGATCCAAGTTCAAAGTATGAATGTAGTTCTTGATAATCAAAGAAACATGTTCATGATATGAATTTTAATCTTGAATATAAGAACTAAATGATTAAATGAAGATAAGATGAATTTAGAAACATTTAATCATCAATACTAACAATGAAAATACAATAGAGTAACATAAAACAAAGTTAGGGTTAGATAGATACAACCTTTGATTTAGATCAACTTGAATCTTCAAACTTGGGGAACTTCTAAGGCTTATTCACAATAAAAATATTGTTGTCGAAAATCTCTATTCTAAGCCTTCCCTTATTGCTTGAAGCTTCAACTAAGTAGAATGAGATCTGGGATTTAACAAGCCTTAAAACTCATGCAAGTCAAGCAAAGCTTGATGAGTTTCTTAGAGAAAACTTTGGTCTTTGAGAGCTAGAGAGAGGGAGAGGTTAGAGAGAGTTGGAAAGTGTGATCAAGGCTTTTCAACTCTAATAACCCATATTTATAGTGTAGGCATCAGCATTAGTCTAACCAATAGGATTAGAGCATTTAAAACACATCATTTGGTTCATTTTATGTAAACTGTATGACCCTAAAAGATTGCCCAAACGAGTATTGCCTGATAGGAGATGTATCGCTTGCTAGGGCTTTTGAAGCCCTTCGCATTTTGGCAATGCTACGCTTCTTAAGGGGTGACACATCGCCACCCTCTCTGACTTTGGACCCATCCAATGGTCCTAAAATTGCTCCAAATGCTACAAAATTTTTTGGGACTGTTTAGATACCTCATTGTATCACTTTAGACCCATAAAGTTACTTTTAGATCCATTCTACACAATCTCATGTTTTCTCTTCTCTTAAAGTGAAAATTGTTAAGTATTTTGTACCTCAACGTGTAAACAACTTAACCATTATATTTAACCAATCTCAACAGTATTTGGGTAGATGAGTTTACTATGTATGAATGTTTGGCAGATGTGCCCCAGTTTGACCAATGTGGTCCTAGAAGGATGGTTATTTCCTCACCGGTCTCTATTCCATAATGCTTGGTTCCTTTAATGTATTAATGTGATATTTGACATATGATATGTATGATCAAGTTTGTTGTTATGTCATGCCATGTTGATGTTAGGTCATGAAGAGTTTAAATGTTGTGTTTTAATAGATGTCGTCCATGTTAAGACATAAGAGTGTATGTTAGTGCCATGAAAATTAGAAAGATAGGTGAATGGTAAGAACTAAGCTAATGTTAGAAATGCCTTGGAAATACTAGAGCTTTGTATGAAAATTAGAAAGATAGGTGAATGGCATTGTCTCAAGCAACTTATATCGATAAGGTGCTAGAACGCTTTAATATGCAAAACTCCAAAAAGAGTGATATGCCAACCTGTTCTGGAGTATTCCTTTCCAAGGAGCAGTGTCCTAAAACACCTCAGGAAGAGGAAGACATGAGACAATATCCCTATGCCTCTGCAGTAGGTAATCTAATGTACGCCATGTTGTGTACAAGACCTGACATTTGTTATGCAGTAGGGATAGTCAGCCGTTATCAATCCAATCCTGGATTGAGTCATTGGACTGCAGTAAAGAATATTCTCAAGTATCTTAGAAATACTAGAGATTATATGCTTGTATATTCAGGTGGAGACCTGAATCCCACTGGTTACACTGATTCTGATTTTCAATCAGACAGAGATAGTTGGAAATTGACTTCTGGATCAGTGTTTACTCTTGGAGAAGGAGCGGTAGTCTGGCGAAGTATTAAACAAACTAGCATTGCGATCTGGAAGCCGAGTATATAGCGGCCTGTGAAGCAGCTAAGGAGGCTGCGTGGCTCAAAAAGTTCTATTCCGATCTGGAAGTTGTACAAGATGTGGATAAGCCACTAGTCCTATACTGTGACAACAGTGGGGCAGTAGCTAACTCAAAGGAACCACAGAGTCACAAGAGGGGAAAGCACATCGAGAGGAAGTATCACTTGCTAAGAGAGATAGTTCATCGAGGAGATGTTGCAGTTATGAAGATAACTTCAGAGCATAATCTTGCAGATCCTTTCACAAAGACTTTATCTATAAAATCTTTTAAGGAGCATGTAAGAAACATGGGAATGAGTGAGATGCATCATTTGCTTTAGGGCAAGTGGGAGATTGTTGGAAATGTGCCCTGAAAGCATATGTAGTAGACATTGTTTTATGAAATAAATAAATAAATTGAATTTGTTATGCATATATTTTATGGACTATATTATTCTGTGATAATATTATGTAAATATTAGGAAAATTCCTACGTTCATACATGTGATCTCAAACACGTATTGGTACGAGAGGATTGTGTTTGAGATAAATGAACTTGAATAGTTCGCAGTAAAATAAAGTTATGGAATCTTTAGATTAATTACTGCAAGTACGGTCCACTAGTATTATGAATACATGTGATCTAGATCCGGATCACTAGTGTGGTAAGACACTTTAGTGGAGGTGCTTTATATATTAGAGAATATATAGAACTAGACTAGATATGTTTATTAATACTTAGTTAAATACCGTTTTTAAGTATTAATTAAATATATCTACTGATGATCATATACAAATAGATCTTAATCCTGAAGTTAATATGAACTCCTGTTTATGTTATATGAGTTCTTTGATTCACTTGTTAGGGTCTGTCAGAATGATCAGGCTAGAAACTTCTGTTTTGGGAACTCATTAATGTAGATGGCTGGGGACATGGTATACATATATGGAATCTATGCCTTCTCGCAAGAGATTGAATAATGGTTCTCTTAAGGGTTGACTTTTGGGACTGAAAGGTTATTGAGCTCAAATTCATAATTTAGTTATGAATTAACCTTCACTAGTAGAGTCAATGGTACTTAGGGAAACAAGAGATAATTAAAAGGGTAAAACGGTAATTTTATTCCCGATTAATTATGAACCATTATTAGAGGGTCAAGTTGTATGCAATGATTATATCAATGGACGCTTTATGATTATAAAGTACTCAGTAAAAGAAATGTCTATAATTACAAGAGTGCAGTCTCATATTTATAGTGGAATAATCATGAGATTAATAAATTAAGATTATTTAATTAAAGAGTTTAATTAATAATCTCAAATTTATTGGAGCTTGGAATTATAGGTCCATAGGTCCCCATAGCAGCTCTATCAACACTGTTCAAGATAAGAGTTGATATGAAGGGAAAAATAGTTTAAAGACATATTTAAAAAGAATTTTGTTCTTCAGGTCAAATATGCAATTATATGATAATAACGATTAATTAATTAATTACAAATTAGTTGTAGTTAACAAAATTAATTAATATTTAATTATTGTATAATTTTTGAAATTATATTAAATAATTAAATTAATTTTGAATTTTAATTAAATAATTAATTAATTATAATTTTCGAAATTACAATAAATTAAATATTTATTTTAGAAAATATTGGATTTAATTAATTGGTAGAATTAATTAAATATCTTTATTTGAGTGGGAGATAATAATCAGATAAGTTCAAATTGGATTTGAATTTAAAAGATTAATATTTATTCAAATAATTAATTATATTTGATAATTAATTAAAAAGATAATTAATTTAAATTTGAATTCAAATTTGAATTAGTTATCAGGTTGTTAGATCTTATCTGACAAAGAAGTTTGAATAAATAATTAAATAAAAATTGAAAAACCAACATCCCTAAAATTAGGGAGGCTACACGTGTACACACAGTCCATGGACTGTGTGTGGCGTGTAGGGCAATTTTCAGGGATAGAATTTTCATTTTTATTTATTTATTTAATTAATTAATTAAAAAGTAAATTGTAAAATGGTTACAGATTTATTTTTAAATTTGAATGTTTTCTTTTAAGTATGACTTATCAGAAAAATATTTAGATATGTGAGACAACTCAGAACATTCGCTCTGTGAAAAATAGAACGATAGTTTTCTCTCCCTGAAAAATAAAGAACCAATTCTCAGGCCTATTCTCTTGATCTCATGTGTTGAGTACATCAAGTAGAATCACAAATAAACTATCCTTCATTCTCTAAGTGCTCACACATTTCTTGAGGTGTGGAGAACGCTTTAGAAGATCTTGGTGTGAGTATGTGGGAGCGGCTTGGATAAGAAGATCGATCTAAATACGAAAAGATATCAATGACACTTGATAGGCTTCAAGAGGTATGATTTCTATTATTATCTTGCTTATGATTAATGTATGTATATTAATGAATCCGTATATTTAAAGGTAGTTTAAATATGTTACAAAATTTTTGTTGTACACTAGGCCAACCCCACCACCATTCCGCTGCGTATTAGGAAACTTGTTCCTAACAATCTTTTCAGCATAAGAGTTTTGGTAGTTTAATAAGGCATTAGTGCATGTTAAGACTTGAATTGACATGCCAATGTTATATTATATGCTTATTAGTTGTTTATATTTTTGAAGATTGCTAGTAAAAGTTTCAAGTTTTACATGATTTATTGAGAATTTGAATGTTGATTAAGAAATTCTCCTGGTAAGTTTTATACAATTGTTGGATTTTTTCTTGTTTATTTATACATCCTTTTGGAAAGCAAGTTTGAATGCAAGTTTGAGAATTTAATGTTCTCAAGAATGATGATATGCAAATAGTGGAGAATTTTATGTGGTGGGTAAAGTTCTCAGAAAATAGTTATATGCAATGTTCTGAGGTAAATTCATATTTGAATTGAGTATTTTTTAAGTCATTTTGTGCATCAATGCTTTATGTATGTGAATGTTTATTCTTATGTTAGATAGTAGTAGCATGAAGTGCTTAGATCGATTAGAATGGTGTCTGGTCTGGAAAATCATGGGTAATGTCTAAGATGATTCAAGACACCATGGGAATGCGAGATCTCAAGAGAAAACGGAAGTGGAATTGGGTGGCCTTATCAAATGGATAAGTGATCAAAATTAAAAGATAGTATGGCTTGGAGGCTTATGAGCAACATTAAAGGAGTACTGATGATTGGGGATAATACTGCAAGTGTCATGGGTGCAAAAGAAATTGGATCAAGTTTGGTACGATAGTAAGAGAAGTCTCAAAGAACAATTGTTATACGACTTGTTAGTTTGAAAATCTCATCATGTGGAAGAATTGGATGGACGAAGACTCTATTGTCTAAGCAGAGTGTAACAAAAGATAAGAATGGTAAAAAATTTCTATGCTTCAGATGAAGCATTTTGACTTTGGAATTGTTAAAGACACTCATCATGAAAGGAATGAAGGCAATCAGAAAACAACCATGGATGAACAAAGGAGAAAATGGAAAGAATAACAAACAAGCGATGACTCACAAAAGAGAGAAATGCAACTATTCTGAACATAGGCACAGGCACCCCAGGGAGCGATGAAAATGATATTAAGCTATATATTGTCAGAGGAGGACCTAAGATGAAAAAATAGTCCACAACAAATGAAGGACAAAGAACGAACGTAAGAATGGACTCAAGAAGAGGCCGAGACGAGTGAAACCAGAAAGTGAGGCCAACTTTCTACAACCAGAACACTCTTAACACATAATTGATTTTGAGATACGTGAGTCGCTAGAAAGCCATACCTTGCGAGGTATTTGGGGAGATTTTCTCCACGGTATTGCTTTTTAAGGGGTAATGCTGTTAACTAGGTAGATGTGCACACTCCTATGAAAGACCAAAGATTCTCTGAAGATGCGATCAATTGACGCGACACAACCTATAGTACATGTTAGAGAGTAAAACGAGGTGTGACCATCGAACACAAAGTGAAGACTTTGAGACAAAAAGGATAAAGCGAGCGTATATTCAAGGAAGGGAAAACAAGAAGGATTCTCCAACGTAGCAGATAAAGATCCAAGGAACGACTGGCAATAGACCCATTATGTATTCAACACCTAAGACCCTAAGACGTTCTCCTACAACAACATCAATGACGCTATAACTATTGAGAATGATAAATCAAGGACTACTAAGAAAGGTTCGGAGCAACCAAAGAGTAAGATCTTTTGAATGGACAACAAAGAGTGAAAATCATATAAGAGGTTACTGCCAAGTTTAGAGGAAACCTAGTTGCAAGGTCAAGAATGGAAGTCGTAATTGATAAATGGAAAAGTACAATATCCAAGGATGGAGTAACGGTCGGTCAGACCAAAGTAAGAATAATAAGGAGGCATCAAAGGCTAAAGCGACACAATAAGGATAAAAAATTCTTTGGAGTGTAAAAGTAAAATGCTGTAGTGTCCTAGAATTTTTACTTAGCTAGATAGTAGTAGTAGTTAGTAGTAGTTTATAGTAGGTTAGTTTCCGTGGATTTTGGTTCAAGCCGGGACTTAGTTGGAAACTCATAGCAACAGTTATGGATTTTAAAAGTTTAACCTATAGTATAGAAATATTAATTATAACATAAGGTTTGATTAATATTGCTGGTCTTAGAAATATTATTTATTATAACCTAAGATTTAGATAGAATTATTAAGAATGTGACACTTGTCATAATCATGTTTATTAAGGATTTAAGTATTTTTGATGAATAGTTAAATAAAAGAAAGATCTAGAAGCTCTAGAACCTTCCAGTAGCTGTTAGGATCACATTTTGACTCAGTCAAAGTTGTTTAATCAATTTAAAATATGCTGAAAAAGTGAAAATACGTGTTTGATATATCAACGTATGAGGATATATCAGCTATAGGGGCTGATATGTCGCCTATGGGAGATACAAAAAACACGTCGACTTTCCACGAACGATCGAACGGGGCTCGGGATATAGGTCTAGGAGATATATCGCCCAGTGTAGGCAATATATCGCCCATGGGATTGATTTTTGAATACTTGAGGATTTTAAATTTGAAAACAGCCATAACCACTTGGACCAGCCTTTGAATGATTTTGACCGAGTTCTGGGCATCTGTTGAACGAAAATTTAAATCTTTTTCATTTTATATTAATTTATTTATTCAAATTAAAAGGGGTTAGTTTCACTCCTTGAAATCTATAAATAGGACCTAGTACTCAGCCATTTCCTTCTTTCTTCAAGCATTCTTTAGAGCCTCCAAGCTGCTAAGATTACTATAGAGAGAAACACTTGGGTTTTGGGATAAAAGCTTTTCCAATCTAAGCTTTTCTAAACACTTGGGAAGTAAGATAGAGTGTTATTTCGGTATCGAGGTGTAGATCAAAGTCATAGTTCATCCAAGGTATTCTTATCCTTAAGTTCGGTTCTTCATAGTTCTTTAGTTTTCTTTTATTTTCTTTTAGATCCTAACTCTTGTTTATGATTCTTGGTTAGGTGTTTAAGTTTCTTGAAACTTAAGGTTCTTTTTGGTAAGTTTCTTCTTGATGGTTTAGTTCTCTTTTTCATCTCCTTTCTTTAGAAACTCACGATTCTTATTGCTGATTTTAGGAGTTTTCCAAATCCTGTTCTTGTCTCCATATCTCAGTTTTGTTAAGGAAAATAGGTTAGATTATATGTGTTTATATGTTTATGTTATGATATGTTTTATGCTATGATATGTATATGTATAAATATGTTTTGTAGTCGCTTGGGCATATGACTTGCTTAGATAGCAAGCCCCAATAATTTTTATCATTTTCATGGTTTATATTTATGATTTACCCTACCTCGATTAGTAGACAGAGGACCTAGATGGGTTATCATATACTTTAGTTGTGATCTAACCTACCTCGATTAGTAGACAGAGGACCTAGATGGTTTTATCACATACCATGTTAATGAGTTAATGGTCATTAATATTGTAGTCCTATATGATATACGTTTTTATAGTTATATGTTTTATAGTATATGTTTATGATATAGTCTCATGTTTTTATGAGTTATGATATATGTTGTTAGTAGATTTTCCTTGATGGGCATTAGACTCATTCCTTTCTTTTTAGATGGTGCAGGAAAATGAATGTGGAAGGCGAGAAGGATTCGTGGCAGCTTGACATGTGTGTTGAGGATGAATGGATTGAATGGACTGCTGGAAGATCGATGATGATGTTGTTTAAAGTTTTTAAAATAATGTTTATGTATTTCCACACTTAGTATTTTAAACAATTGATTTAAAGTTTATGTTTATGTTTTATAACAATGGGATCCCATACCATATTTTGTATTTTGTACAATATTTTGGGTTTTAAATAAAGTTATGTTATTTCATATGAATGTGTTTCAAAATAGTAGTTATGTCATAGTAATTTTTAATGGTCCGAGGTCTTAGAATTAGTCGGGTCATTACAGATACAACTGAGAAAATAGTTACTACACTCAAGTAAGACAAATGTGGGAACTAAAGGTCGTAAGTAGGGCACAATTAGAAAAAAAATTTCTTACACTTAGAGTAGTAGAAGGGCTATTGCAATGAAAGGATTACAAAGGCAAGAATTAAGTGGTAACTAAGAAGTTGGTAAAACCTTACGCTACAGTTAGCTATAATGGAACAAAGGGAAAGGAAAGTAAGAGACAAATGATATGATACTTAGACATGAAGGTGTTATCGCTAGAATATGAGGAAGGAAAAGCGGTCATCCTCTAAAAATGAGTTCGTCGCAGTATAAAGATTAAGTTGGACAATAAGAACTTAAGGACAAATGCGATGTAAGAGACACAAGTGAAAGTTTAAACACTAGTATATTCTAGAGCAGAAGAACAATTTGAGCAAAGTGATACAAGTATAAGGATGTTAGTGAGAAATAAGATCATGAGTAAATATTTTATCATAAAGAGATATGTGTTTGACGAGAAAGGCAAGATAAGCCACAATGTGTTAGATTACATGAGATCTTGGAAAAGTTTGACACATAAAGGCATGCAAAGCCTCATATGACTTTGGTTGAGAAAAGTAGTTATAAAAACCACCCTATGCGTTGTGTTATGAAGCGTTGGCGTTAAAGGCATGACTCGAGTTATGATGATCCAGCGTAGATCATAAAGAAAGGAATCGAGGGGTTGAGACCAAAAGGAATTACACCAGTAAAGGTCCTGTAAAGAAACTGTTTGGTTAGATGAACAACATGGGAGATGGGGGTATGGCAAAGGATCATCAGGATTGGTTGATGAGTAAATTTTGAGGTCAAAATTCCATTAAGGAGTGTAGATTGTAATATCCGATAGATATTATTTGGGTTGTCATTTTATTTATTTATCTTATTTAATTATAATCTTATTGTGTTGTTTTCATTTTATATTATTGTGTGTGTGATCATTTGTTGCCTTGGTTGTGAGAGAGATGAGAAGAGCAGGAAAGATGAATGTAGTCTTGATCATAGACGAGAGAATAATGAATAGTTTACATGATTGGAATGGATAAACATTACATATTTTATGAGAGTTAACATATTTTGAGAAGATGATCATTATGAGTGATTATCATCTTACTTTTGATTGATCATGGATTTGGGAGAGTAATTACTAGAGAATTTTAAAATTTATGGTGATTAGACTTGATTGATCTTGGTGATTGATGAACATGGTATAGAATGAAGACTAGGCAATTTTTTTAAAAAAAATTATGGAAATCAATCCAAGGGGAGATCATGGGAGAGAATCAAGGTGATTGGAAGAATAAAGGGTTTATGGAAGAACATAATAAGAATTTAGGTCTTGGTTCATGATGAGAGGAAATCATGGGATTTGATTAGGATAATTAATGAGAGGAAATTGTGGGATTTGATTAGGATAATTGATGAGAGGAAATCATTCGATTTGATTAGGATAATTGATGAGAGGAAATCATGGGATTTTATTAGGATAATTGATTGAGAGGTAATTTAGGGATTTGGTATTTATTGGAATTGCTATGGAGATGTGGTTGGTGGGATGAAAGCCTATAAATAGAGCTGGGGGGAGGCTTAGGCCAAACACACAAGGAGAAGAAAAAAAAAAGGAAGGCACGAAGAGAAGAGAAGGAGAGAAGAATGGTGGTTCAAAAAAGAAGAAGGAAGAGCCCAGGCTTGTTTGAGGTAAGCATCATCCTTTTGGTTCTAGAATTTTCTCTCATCATGTTGTAGCTAATCTAGAGGTTTGTAATCATGTTGGCAAAGGTTGAGAACACATCAAAGGTGGAAGAGAGGACTAGAGGGTTCAACCACTTGGTGGAAGGTAACACCTTATTTTATCTTTTGATAGTTATGTTGGTTTAGATCCATGCTAGGGTTTCAAAATCTATTAACTACTGGAAGTTGGGAATCATCTTAAAAATAGGAAATTAATGACCCATGCAAGGTAACTTGGAATTCAAGTAAGAGGATGATAGTGTTTATGAGGACCTAAGCTTGGAGTTTTATGCAGGTTTGTGTTTTCTTATGTTTATGAGTAATGTAAATTAAAGTAAAGCTTATTACTTTGATTTTAGGAATTATTGTGAAGAAGTCCTGTTCTGTCATTTGCAAGGACTCGAGGTAAGGAGGTTAAACATGTTTGCTTCATTGCTAATGTTTATGGAATGCATATTGTATGCTAAATGTTTTAGGACATGTACTTGGGAAGGTAAAAGGTGGACAAAGGTTGCCACAGTTTTGACCATAGTGGTCGCAGAGAGGACCCAATGAATCCTCGTAGTTATCTCTCCCATTTATGTGTATAGTGCACGCATATGTTTCTATATGATGCGTAATGTGTTGCTATACTTATGATAATGGTTGCATGTACAAATTATTTGGGTAGATGAGTATACTATGTATGAATGTTTGGCAGATGTACCCCAGTTTGACCAATGTGGTCCTAAGAGGATGGTTATTTCCTCTTCTGTCTCTATTCCATAATGCTTGTTGCCTTTAATGTATCAATGTGATGTTTGACATATGATATTTATGATCAAGTTTGTTGTTATGTCATGCCATGTTGATGTTAGGCGACGATGAGTTTAAATGTTGTGTTTCGATAGATGTTGTGCCTGTTAAGACATAAGAGTGTATGTTAGTGCTATGAAAATTAGAAAGATAGGTGAATGGTAAGAACTAAGTTAATGTTAGAAATGCCTAGGAAATGTTGGAGCTTTGTATGAACTAAGGAAGTTATGATTTTATGTTAGTTTCTAAAGTGGTTATGATTATTGAAATGTTCTGTTTGCATGTTTGTACTTCCTTACTGGGCTCTCGTGCTCATCCTATACTTTCCCTCCAGTTTCAGGTATTAGTTGAATGCATATTTATGAGCATGATGAGTTGAAGCTCATCCAGATTAAGTATGTTTCCTACGAGGGCCATATGAACCAGAATTCGATCAAGAACGCCACATGTTTATTTTATCTTTCAAAGAGTTTTTAAATAAGTCTAGTATCATCTTAGAAATATAATTATGATTTTAAAGACATGTATTACGTTGCATTAAATATTTTACTTGAATCTGGATCCATTGGGTGTTACAATGTGTGTCTCCCTAATTTTTCTCATTTGTTTGTTTAATTATCTTTAAGACAATATATTTATTCCTAATAAATTAATATTAGTTCATTCAAAATTAGCATTATCCCAAAACTATCAGTTTGAATAATTATCTTATATTAAGATAATAATTAACTCTCTTTACTATTAATCCAAACAATGATTAATATTAGTTTCAACTAATATAAAGTTTTTCAAATAAAAACTAATTAGTTAAATAATTTATTAATTACACATAATTATCACTTAGCCTCAGAAAATTAAATCCTTTCCAATTTAGTCCTATTTCTACATTAATCTTGCCTGAGAAATCTTTACCTTTGTGAGTGTAGGATAGTGGCTAAGGATGTTAATCTGATCCGATCCAACATTTTTACTCCTAACCAATCCAATCCAATCCATTTAAATGTTGGATGTTGGAAATCATCATCCAAGCCAATTATAATTGAATTGGATCGGTTATTTTATCTTTGAACCTAAATTTTAATATTAAAGAAATTAACAAGTAAAAAAAATTCAAAAAACTAGACACTATGCAGTAATAATACTAAATTAAGTCTTTACAATTGCAACATTAAGTCTTTGAAATATTAAGTTTACAACATTATTTTCATTAAATTTTTATTACTAGTGTGTCAAAACTAATAACTAAAGTGCTATAATAACATAACATGAAAATAATAACAATAACATCTCCAAAGTGCGAAGAACTAATAAAAAAGATAAGAAAATTAAATATATTTATAATTAATATGATATTTATAATATAATTTTTTTATTATAATTGGATTGGATCGGTTCCTAATTGGATTTCCATTATCATCCGCCATCCGATCCAATCCAAATAATATCCAACTTTACAAATCCGATCCAATCCAATTGTAATTGGATATCCAATATTTTGTTATTGGATTGGTTTGGGGTATTTTGATTGGATTGGATCTTGAGCACCCCTAATAGAAGTGACTCGGGGACCATGGACTCCACAATAAATATGGAATTGCACTCTTAGTAATTATAGAATTATATTTATAGAGTATTCTCTTGTAGTCCATTGATATAATCAATATATGTAGGTATGTTCTCCATTTATTTGTTTGGTAATTAGAGTTGGTCTAGAATTAGTGTTTTACCTTTCTAATTACCTCTTGTTCCTTAAGTACCATTAATTCACCAGTGAGTAATTAATCTATAATTATATTATAGATTTAAGCTCAATAACTATTCAGTCCCAGAATTAACCCTTAAGGGAACTAATATTAGATCCATTATAAAACTATGGATTCCATTATTATAAAATCATGTTCCCAACCATTCATGATATTGAATATCCAAAACAGAAGTCACTATCCTCATTATATTAAGAGACCTCAATGAATGAATTAAAAGATCCAATAAACATGAACATGAGTTCATGACAACTCAGGATTTAGACTGATCTACAAATGATCATCTATTAAGATATGAATTAAATCTTTATGGCGAACGATAAGTTTATAAAGAAATTAATTCATATCAGTCGTGTCATCTATAATCATTATTATATAAAGTACATTTACCAAGATGTCTATCCATATCAGTAATCTGAATCTAGATTACTTGCATCCCATATACTTAGTAAATCATACTAGCAACCATTCATTAAAAATTCTGTACTTTAATATGTTGCTGATTATTTTATTCATTATATATGATCTTAATTCTTTCTTACGCATACAAGATCATATTCTTATAAATGAATTTTCTGATATTTATATATAAATTATTCAGAAAATAATTATAATATTTAAATATGATAAAATTGTACTTTTATTAATATCAATAAAAATGTCATTTCACATGCATTTAGGGCACCATCCCTCACAAAAACCTCATTTGACTAAAATATCCAATCAAGCTCTCAAAAAAGCTTTTAAGGCTTAATACACATAAAAGTGATTTTTAAAAACAATGCCAACCATACCCATTGCGGTCATTGGGCATGGAGTACGAAAAGCTACATGAATGCCCCAATGATTGCTTTCAGATTAGGAATGAGTTTGTCGAGGATAGTTATTGTCCTCTGTGTAAGTGCTTTGTTGGGAATTCATGGCCTTACACTTTCTTAATCAACAATGCATAATAGGAAAAGTTCAATATTACAAACCCTAGAAGCTAACTAAGAGCCTTATTCAAAGTATGAATGCAAATCTTGACAATAAAAGAACCATGTTCATGGTATGAATGCAAATCTTGATTATAAAATGTGGATGCTAAAAAATCCATATCGGTTAAAGACCCACATCTCGTGCTAAGGTCCCGTGAAGGCCCAAATACGTACATGTGCCTACACCCCTAAATGTGTGTTGGGCAGCTTTGCCAGGCGAAGCCACGTTAGCCACATGACGCCCCATCTCGCGTTTTGCGTGCCCAACAAGTGCACCCCGTGAGATCCCCATCTCGTGCCTCGCGTGCCCAGCAAGTGCACCTCACGTGACCCCCGTCTCGCGCCTCGCGTGCCTAGCAAGTGCACTCCGCGAGACCCTTGTCTCACACCTTGTGTGTCCAGCAAGTGCACCCTGTGAGACCCCCGTCTCGCGCCACGCGCAACCAGCAAGTGCACCCCGTGAGGCCCTCATCAGGCGCCTCGCGCACCAAGTGGCTGCACCCCCATCTCGCACCTCGTGTGCCCAGCAAGTGCACCCCGCGAGACCCTCATCTCGCACCTCGTGTGCCCAGTAAGTGCACTCCGCGAGACCCTCATCTCGCACCTCGTGTGCCCAGTAAGTGCACTCCGCGAGACCCCTATTGTAATGCCTCGAAATCTCTAATGCGGTTTAATGGCTGGATTAGTAGGCCGGGAGGGCCATAACTGTTTAATTATACCATTAAATGATTATATGCATGTTCATGTGAATTGTATTATAATATGATGTTAAATGCATGCATGTGGGTCCACATTTCATTACAGGGGTGTTTTGGTAATTTGGCCCGTTGAGGGTGTAATTGTATATTTGTATGCATGCCGGTGACCTATTGTTGAGACCACATTATAATGTGGGTTTGTTTGAGCTATTTGGCATGAGATGATCTTGGAATATTAATCCACGGTCTAGTCATAATAGGTTTAAGTTCGGGGCTTGGGGTGAGTCTCGGGGTGATTTTAATGGTTAGAGCATTGCCGGGAATTAAAGAGTAACGGGATATGAATTATTGGTGTTTGAGATTATCGAGAATAGCGGGAATTGGAGAGCGCTAATTATGATTAACGAGATAGGTGGGAAATACCAATTTTTCCCTTGGGAGCCTTTAGAAACCCTTAATTGACCTAGGGGTATTTTGGTCTTTTCACCCCTAGGATAGATATAAGCCATTGAAGGCTGTAGAAAGAAGAGAAAACATAGTATAAGTTGAAGCTTCTCCCGTACCTTTTCTCCTTCTGTTTTCTTTGTGATTTTTGAGCCATTCTTGATGATTCAAGCTTGGAAAGTAAGTCTTGGGAGTGTGTTCCACCATTGAAAAGCATCATAATCTGAGCTTGAGGTAAGTTTCTAGCCATTAAAATCCCTGCTTTGCCCTGTTTTAGTTCTGGTTTTCAGTTGGGATTTCTAGGTTGAATGATTGGTTTTGTTAAGATTTTTGGCTAGGGTTCTTGTGGTTGTGATGCTTGGGGTATGTGAGGGTGGTTTTTGGGTTCATTCGGTATAAAAAATGAGGTTTGGAAGCATTGGAATCGAGTTAGAATTGAAGGAGTCGAAGAAGGAGGTTTCAAGGGAGCATCAGTCTGGGGGTAGCGCTACAGCGCCCATCAGAGGGTGCTATAGTGCTACACATGATGTTGCTGGGAAGTTTGTGGTTCTGGGTATAGCGCTGGGGCACTATTGAGTAGCGCTGTAGCACTACTCTATTCCTCCAGAATCTCGTTTTGAGTGTTTTTAAGGGTTTTTGGTTCGGGGTTTCAATCCTTAAGGCCCGGGATCAAATCTACTCACCGTGTGGGCATGTTTCGAGGTCCCAAGAGTGGGATTTAGGTTAAGACCCTTTCATTGTTGATTTTCATTAATGGAGGTTATAATTGGTTGTGATTAGGTAAACGCTAAGGGACCAAAAGGTTGATCGTTCTCAGGAGTCGTTCTTGTTTTATTCTCGCTCGAACCTGAGGTAAGAAAACTGCACCTTGTGTATATGACATGCATGATTGTTGCTGAGGCATGTTGGTTGATAAATGTGGACATTGATTTCATATTAAATGCTAGCAGATGTTGCTTACTTGTGTATGGCACTGATTAGTCAGGGACGGCACTGGTCGTGTATCACTGACCTAAGAGTCAGAAACGGCATAAGCGTCCTAAGCGCTAGGTCGAATGAAGATTAGATCTAATCGATATCAGCGTTGAATGACTCTAAGGCATTAATGCTGGACCGACCCTAAGGTCGATGAAACTTATAAGCGCTTGACTAGTCTAGGACTAGTTACTCAGAGCCAGGGCCTAAGGCCTAGGTGACTGTTTGTCACATGGCTAGGGAACAGTGTTCCATGGTTATGACTCTATGGTCATGAGGTAGGTTATGTTGGTGACAATCATCATGCACCTAACCTGTTTAAGCTAGTGAAAGGATCACTTATCTCTAAAGCCCCGGTGACCCTATCGTCACATGGCTATTGGGAACGGAACCCACTTTAGTGACTTTTCCAACTGTCACTCCTCTATTTTGGACTGAAAGTCCTGAATGATTATTATGATCATTGTTGATATTATATTCATGCTATATTGTGTTTTCTCGATGGGCCTTGGCTCATGGGTGCTATGTGGTGCAGGTAAAGGGAAAGAAAAGCTCACCCAACCTTGAGTGGAGAGCTTAGGTGGTGATGTGTACATATACGGCCACTTGACCACCACGGCCAAGGAGTTCTCAGAGGAACTAGGGGGTTTATCCTATTTTTTCCGCTTAGGTCAGCGGGTTTGTAAATTTGAAACAGTAATGACCATTTTCAGTTGTAAATAGTTTGTAAAATGTTTTGATGGGCCCATGAACAGTTTTATGTATTAAATAAAATATATCCTTTCCTTTTGATTGGGTTTCCACCTTAGCATGTTAATAACTCTTAGAAGCACATTTTTAACCAAAGGACTTGGGTAGCGAGTCAAATTTCTGGTTTACCATTCACCGTAACTGTTCTGGGGTAACTAGGGTGTTACACCTGTCTCGCGCCTTATGTGCCAAGAAAAAGCACCCCATGAGACCCCCGTCTTGCGCCTCGCGCACCCAGCAATTGCACCACATTAGGCCCTCATCAGGCGCCTCGCGTTACCCCCGTTTCGCGCCTCGTGTGTCCAGCAAGTGCACCTGCAAGACCCCCGTCTCGCACCTCGCTCACCAATCAATCACACGATGCCTCACACCATGCAACCTCTCAATGCCTTGTTTTCCATGGAAGGTGTCATAAATGGAGCAATTATATGAGTAGAGGAGGAACATTCAAAGGTTAAAAGAATAGGATGCCCCGTGGGGGTAAGAACTTACACATAACTTAAAGGGATCATACAGGTATGAAGTACGTACGGGGGTATGACTCTGAAGACCCGAGGTACATGACCCTAATATGCACGCCAGACAAGTAGTGGTCGTACGAGTAAGGTACCTGAGGTGATCCTTCTCAGCCAACCTCTGACATTCGTACCAAACAGGTGGTGGAGGTATAACCAGGTACTGAAGTCGAGGTGCCCTCGCAGACCTTTGGCATGTGCTGGAGCCGACCACCACGCTCTTGGCACAACTACCATCTGTAGACTGCATATGTAGGGTCATGTCTCCATGGGCCACCATGTACAGTGAGCCAATAGTGCTCTACTATAAATATGACCTCCCTTCACCTGAGAAAGGGGGGAATTTTTGGAGAATTTTGTAACCAGTTATTGATAATGAAAAGAGATATTCAACATTCTCTCCATTTTTCACTCTAGAATTCCAGCATTTACATTTTATGTTCTTAAAATCGCGAGGAAGTGTGCCTGAAGTTTAGTGAGTTTAAGTTCACTTCTTTTACAACTCCAAAAGTTCTTGATCTAACTTAGTGGACGAGTTCTTACCGTCAACATAAAAGAACCATGTTCATGGTATGAATGGAAATCTGTATTATAAAGGATTAAGTGATTAAATGATTATAAGATGAGCTGAGAAATATTTAATCATCAAAACTAACAACATAAATACAATAGAAAGACAAAATACAAGATTAGGGTTAGAGAGATACAACCTATTGTTTTGAGCAACTTGAATCTTCAACTTGGGGAACTTCTAAGGCTTATACACAATAAGAATACTGTTGTTGAAAATCTTTATTCCAAGTCTTCCCTTATGTTAGCACTAATACCCTAAAAGAATGTACATACATTTTATTGATTTAAATACAAGTACAATTTTATTATATTTGAATGTTATAATTATTGTTTGAATTAATTATATAATAATATCAAGAAAATTCCATATTCATTCATGAGAATATGATCTTGTATTAGTACGAAAGAATTAAGATCGTATATAATGAATAAAATAGTTAGTAACATATTAAAGTAAGGAATCTTTAATGAATGATTACTAGTATGGTATCCTAAGCATACATGATGTAATTGATCAAGATTCAAATTACTGATGTGGATAGACATCTTAGTAAAGTTCCAACATATAATAGAGATTATATCTGACAAGACCATTGAGAATTAATTATCTTTATAAACTTACCGTTTGACATAAAGATTTAGTTCTTATCATAATAGAAGATCATTTGTAGATGATCATAATAGATTTAATTCTTATATACGACAGGACCAATGAGAATTAATTATTGGATCTTTTGATTCACTCGTTAAGATTTCTTAGTATAATGAGGCTGATGACTTTTGTTTTGTAGATTCAATATCATGAATTGTTGGGAACATGATTTACAATAATGGAACCCATACTTTCCTAACAGATCGGATATTGGTTCCCTTAAGGGTTAATTCTGGAACCGAATAGTTATTGAGCTCAAATTTATAATTTGATTATAGATTAATTATTCGCTAGTGAATTGATGGTACTTAAGGATTAAGAGGTAATTAGAAGGGTAAGCTAGTAATCTTGACCAGCTCTAATTAACGAACCAATAAATAGAGAAAAATATTTATTGATTATATCAATGGACTACAAGAGAAAACTATGTAAATATAATTCTACAAATAATTAGAGTACAATTACATATTTATAGTGTTGTAATTATGGAATTAATAAATAATATTATTAGATCAAAAAGTTCAATTAATAATCTGGTTTATTGGAGCTTCGTAATATATGTCCATGGTCCCCAGATCACGTCTGCCCTAAACTATCAAGGGTAAGGATGTCAAAAGAAAGATTTGTAGAGAGAAGGACTTAATTGCATATTAATTAATTTTTCAGTGTAAGGAAATAATTATGTGATAGTTACAAGCAATTGATTAATTATTTAACTATATAGTTTTTTTATTTTGAAAAACTATATGTTAAAATAAATATTAATCATGTTTGGATTAATATAAAAAGTGATTAATAATTATCCTATTTATAATAAGATATTTATTTATTTAAAACTAATATTTTAAGATAAAGTTAATTTTGAATTAATTTATATTTATGTTGGGATAAAAATTAATTAAACAAACAAATGAGAAAATTAGGAAAAACCCTAATGAGGCTCACGCTACTCACTGTATTGTAAAGTGAGTGGCACCACACAGTGATGTTTCATTTTTCAGGGATTTGAATTTTTAATTTAAAATAATTTTTTTATTTAATTATATATATTTAGTTATTCTTTTTAAATACAATTTAAATTAAATAATTAAATAGGCTATAACTGATCAGTTTTATTTTAAATAAAATAAAAATTAATTAAATTAGTTAATTATCTTTATAAACCTGAAGAGAAGCGATACTTTTCCATAAGTTGTTTCTCCAAAAGTTTTGACTGTCAGACTCTCTTAGAAAAAGAAAGCGATATATTTTTCAAAACCTGAAAATCTATTCACAACATCCTCTCTCTATCAAACTTCACTAGATCTCATGTTTTGAGTACATCTAGTGAGTTCTCTATCAACCTTTTGAATCCTACGTACCTACACACGTCCTTGTGTGTTTGAGGATTGGTCAGGAAGATCAAGGTGTGAGCTTTCAGGATAAAGATAGAAAGATCGTTGATTTATACAAAAAGATTCGTGGACTCTTGATAGGATACAAGAGGTAATCTCTAATCTATTTGTGTTTGATTTAATATATCTATATATGTATGATCGTGGTTGGTATTAATAATTTTTTTTAAAGAACGCATTCTGCTGCAGTCTGATTTTCATATTTAATACCATTAAATGGTTCTAGAGTAGTCTACATACATATATATATATATATATTAAATGTTGTGTGAGTTTCTCGCATTTGTTATATGTATGTTGATATATATATATGGAGGCACTCTTAATAGTTACTGCCCACGGATGATTACTTTAATATTAACCATTAGATTAAGATCAATGGTCCACATTTAAAGTTGTTAATTAATATTTCTAAAAAATACATTTTGATTTTTGAAATTTTTTTGAAAGGCTACCTGATTACATGGCGGTCACATATTTATTAAATTAAAGAATTAAAAAATCTTATTTGAGCATTATATATTAAAATTCGAAATTAATGTAGAAAAACAAAATATTTACCTGTTGGTAACTTACTATACCAAGTCACTATGTTGCCACATCATCATAATTGTTAGTACCCATCTATGGGAAGTAACCATTGAGAAGTCTTCCATATATATATATTGAATGGATGGATGTGTTTTTTTGAATCTATGGTTGAATAATTGATCGTTAATTATATGGTGCTATTGAGTTAGGATTTTGAATTTCTAGATCTTTTGTAAGCCATAAAGGGCATAACATTTTTTTTGTAAATTTTATTTTTGAAATATGAGATCTAGAAGATCTGTATACAAGAAAAAGAAGAAAAAGGGGCCTGAGCCATGCACCTTGGAGGCACACGGTCCGAGCCCCGCGGCTGCCCCACCTATGAGTGCACGAGCCCAGGCTCCCTACCACTTGTGCACGCGCGAGCCCTAGGCTACCCGGTTGCGTGCGCGAGCCCAGCCCACGTGCCCAGCCCTGCGCACCCGCAACTCTGCACGCTTGGAGCATCCCGCGCCCCTACGCCGTGCAGTTCCCCAACCACCTGCGATAGCCACTAAATCGAGCCTTTGGTGCGCCATGTCGCCAGCCCTAACCCTAGGGTACCACTCTTGATGCCCAAACTAAAGATCCTATTTTTATGTGAATAAATCTTTTATTTAATTAATTTTAAATCATTTGAATTTAAAATGCTAATTATCTTATTTTATTTTTATTAGAAAAATAAAATAACTTTTAGTTGATTAAGATTTAATCTTAAATTTAAATAATTTTTTGAATATGTTTATTTAATTATTTAAATTCAACTAAATTAAAAAGATGACAAAAATAGTTATTTAATTAAAAGTTAGTTTTCATTAAATAAATAAATTAGAAAGTTAGTTTCTAATTAGTTAGTTGGGCCTAACAAATTCTTAAGAATTATAAAGAACGCCTAAAAGAGAGGAGGAGCATTCTTGGAGTCTTGCAAACAACTTAAGGATTTTTTTTTTATAATTTTATTTCTATTTTTTTTCAAAGGGTTGTAAATTTAGAAATACTCAATAATACTCAGTTCATCATTTATTATTTATTTAGTTAAATAAATGTTAATTAATGTTTTATTGATAACATGATCGTGCATTAGTCAATTACATGTCATTCATGAAACCCCACACAGTTTTCATTAATCACGCGTCTTTTAGAAACATGATTATTTAGGATTGTCCTAATTGTTTATATGAATTGTTTTGGAGAAATCAACTGCATGTAAACAACTAAATATTAAATTAGTTAAACTTGGTAAATGACACCATAATAAAGACAATTGTTTTTATAGGCCTTTAAGATAACCAATTTTATTTAAAAATTGTTTTAGTAAAGTTAGATGAATGTAATGAGTAATTATTTAGATCACATTAATTGTAGAAACATGCTATTTTATAATTAATTACATTCATAAGGTTATTAATAAACTAATGATTAATTTGGAATTAATTGATTAGTTTAACACATTTAATCTAAAATAGTAAGTGGGAGAAGGTGAACATCTCAATGTGACCTATGGTCTCCATTATTAGTACAACACCATGAGATATGAATAGGGCCTCAAGGTGGTTTTGTTTCCGTCCCCCTAAGGAAGGTTTCTAGACATATTAATACCAAAGTTGGCTTCTTATGAAAATAGGAAGGAGTGATGTATTTTAAACTTGAATGACCCTAAGGTGACACTCTCTATGTTAAGTCATGAATTCCGAAATAATGGGTTACACTTACAAAGATGCAATTAAGCTTGTGCGGCGGATAATTGCATCTTGACCAAACCAGCAGTACTTTATTTTTTAAAAGAGAAAATAAAGAGTTATTTAAAGTTTTAAATAATAAAGATAAGATTGTCTTATAAGCTATCTGAATTTAACTTGACCGACCCTAAGGCGGCACTTTATTTGTTGAATAGTTTTCTCATGGAATAGTAAATGTTAGTTTATGTCTTTTAATTGATTGCATTCATGCATCATATTTACTTTCCAAATTGTTGATATTTTCGAATAACAATATTATTATATTTTTATTTTCAGTCATAAAATGTTGCCACCCAATTACTTTCTCATCATGTGCCCGGTCATGCATCAAATGATTGATGATCATTTAAGAAAAGTTAAACTTACTGAAGATGATGAAGGAGGATGGATAAATTCAACTTTATTCATTTTTCTGACCAAGAAGCTAAAACATATTTTTAATGAAAGGCGACCTCCTCCTATGCCATCATGGGGTCCAAGGAAAGAGGAACATGAGAAATATGCTAATTGGATGAGATAAAATCACATGGAAGGATTTTATATTCTTAGAACCATGGAAGAAAAGCTGAGGAAAAAGTTCGAAGATATTGAATACGCTCGTGATATGTGGGATGCTATCTATGAGGATATGCAGAAAAGACGACATTCACAAAAAATGTAAATATGATTTTCCTTTACCTTACACTTAATAGTGGATTATAATGTATCATTCTAAATCTTTTATTTAGAAACCACTAATCATATTTTTGTTCTTCCTTACAGACACTTGAGCAATCAAGAGGAACTTGCAGATGGAGATACAAAGACTAGAAAGAAGAGAGAGAAATCATCTAGTTCAAGAAACCATTGAAGAAAGACCTTTTATTTTAAAGTTCTTTAGTTTTTATTAAAAGAAAACTTTATTATTGTTTGAACAATATTTTAGTTTGTTTCTTTTAATATTTTGAATTTTATTGCATGTGTTGACTTCAGAATATGATATTTATAATTAGATTATTCTTAATTTCTCTTTAGACATGCAAATGAATATTCAGACTTTAACGCTTTCATTAAAAGAACAAACGCTAAATAACTCAGAATTATTTAAAGTAGAAAAACCACAAGGAAACAAAAGATAAAAAGTTTTAAATGAGCATGACACATATATTTGGCATCTTAGACTTGGTCATATAGGACTAGACAGAATAAACTGGTTAAAAAAAGATGGACCTTTGAGAGAACTAAAAGTTGGAATTCTTCCGATATGTGAATCTTGTCTAGAAGGCAAAATGACCAAACGCCCTTTCTCAGAGAAAAGGAAATAAAGCTAAAGAAACTTTGGAGCTTGTACACATCGATGTTTGCGGTCCAATCAATGTTCATGCAAGAGGTGGGTATGAGTATTTCGTCACCTTTATTGACAATTACTCTAGATATGGTCATAATTACTTAATGCTTAGGAAATCTGAAAAATTTGGTAAGTTTCAAGAATTCAAAGATGAGGCTGTGAAGTAATTAGGTAATACTCTTAAAATACTTTGATCAAATCGAGGAGGTGAATATTTGGATTTATAATTCAAAGATTTCATGCTAGAGTATGATATTCTATCCTAACTCACAACACCTGGAACGCCACAGCAAAATGATGTTTCAGAAAGAAGAATCAGGACCTTGTTGGACATGGTTAGGTCTATGTTAAGATACTCTTTACTTCCTCTCTTATTTTGGGGATATGCACTTCAAACGACGATTTACATTTTGAATGTGGTCCCATCTAAGACCATAAGCAAAACGCTACTGGAACTGTGGGATGGAAACAAACCTAGTTTGGACCATTTCCACTTTTGGGGCTGTCCTGCTCATGTTCTTAGACCTAAATCAGGGAAACTTGATTCGAGGTCTGAAGTATGAATTTTTGCCAGATATGCTCCAGAAACAAGGGGCGGTTACCTCTATAGTCCCAAGGACCAAAATGTATTTATTTAAAAAAATGCGACATTCCTTAAACACGATTATATGAATAACTATAAACCTCATAGCAAAGTAGTTTTGGAGGAACTCACAGCTAATAAGATTCCATCACCTTCATCATCATCATTAAATGATAAACGAAAAACCAAGGAAACCACTATTCATCATCATCATCATCACCTGCAACGTCGTAGTGGGAGAATTGTGAGACAACTTGTTCGCTACGAACATGAGGCACATGTCCTTGTTTTTTATACATACAAGGACGATCCATTAACCTTCAAAGAGGCTATGGATGATCCTAAAAAAGACAAATGGCAAGAATCCATGAACCAAGAAATGGAATCTATGTATTCCAATTCTTCTTGGGAACTTGTAGACCCACTTGAAGATGTTAGGCCCATTGAGTGTAAATGGGGACTTTAAAATCAAGGCTAGTAGCAAAAGGTTACACTCAGAGAGAAGGTGTTTAGTATAAATAAACATTTTCTCCTGTGGCCATGCTGAAATTCATTCGCATCCTCTTATCCATAGCTGCCACATATGATTATGAGATATGGCATATGGATGTCAGACAACCTTCTTTAATGGATATCTTGATGAAAGTATTTTCATGGTACAACCAGAAGGGCTCATCAAGAATGGGGAAGATCAAAATGTGTGTAAGTTTCTAAAATCCATTTATGGATTAAAGCAAGCATCTAGATCTTAGAATATCACCTTTGATTAAACGATTAAAACATATGGTTTCGAACAGAATTTCGACGAAGCACGTGTATATAAATATATCAAAGGAAAAGTGATGGTTTTCCTAGGTCTTTACATGGATGACATTCTCCTCATTGGCAATGATGTATAAACACTATCAAACGTAAAGAATTGGTTAATCGAAAAGTTCCAAATGAAAGATTTGGGCCAGGCAAGCTATGTTCTAGGAATCCAAATCCTAAGGGATAGGAAGAACAAACTCTTGGCACTTTCTTAAGCTAATTATATAGATAAGGTGCTTGAAAGGTTCTCTATGGAGAATTCCAAGAAAGGTCAGTTACCGACCAGACATGAAATTACTCTTTCCAAAGAACAATGTCCAAAGATACCTAAGGATGAAGAGGACATGAGAAAGTATCCCTATGCTTCAGCATTTGGGAGTCTTATGTATGCTATGTTGTGTACTAGGCCTAACATATGCTATGCACTAGGGATTGTGAGTCGTAATCAATCAAATCTTGGTTTGGAACACTAGATTGTAGTAAAGCACATTCTCAAGTATTTTAGGAGAATGAGAGGTTATATTCTTGTATATTCAGGGGGCGAGTTAAACCCTACTAAATACATTGATTCTAATTTCCAATCAAACAAAGACAATCGTAAGTCAACGTCTGGGTCAGTGTTCACTCTTGGTGGAGGAGCTGTAGTCTAGAGAAGTATTAAACAATCCAGTATTGCAGATTCAACCATGGAAGCCAAGTATATAGCTTCTTGTGAAGAAAGCTTCGTGTGAAGAAGCTAAGGAAGCGATTTGGTTGAGAAAGTTCTACACTGATCTGGAAGTAGTTCCAGATATGGATAAGCCACTGATCATGTATTGTGACAATAGTGGATCAGTAACTAACTTTAAAGAACCAAGCCACAAGAGAGGAAAGCATATAGAAAGGAAATACCATATGGTTAGAGAGATTGTTCACCGAGGTGATGTAACTATTATGAAGATAGTGTCGGAACAGAACCTGGCAAACCCGTTTACCAAGACACTTCATGCAAAGTCGTTTATAGGTCATGTATGCAACATGGGATTAAATGAGATGCATCACTTACTTTGAGGGCAAGTGGGAGATTTTTAGGATTAATTCCCTTAAAGCATGTAAAGAAATTTTATTGATTTAAATAAAAGTACAATTTGATTATATTTGAATGCTATAATTATTGTTTGAATTAATTATATAATATTAAAAAAAATCATATTCATTCATGAGAATATGATATTGTATTAGTACGAGAGAATTAAGATCATATAAAATGAATAAAATAGTCAGTAACATATTAGAGTAATGAATCTTTCATGAATGGTTACTAGTACGATTTACTAAGCATACGAGATGCAAGTGATCTAGATTCGGATTACTGATGTGGATAGAATTCTTACTAATTATGTTGTATATAATAGAGATTATATATGACAAGACCGATGAGAATTAGTTATCTTTATAAACTTATCATTTGACATAAATATATGTGTTTCCCTTAAGGGTTAATTCTTGAAGTGAATAGTTATTGAGCTAAAATCTATAATTTGATTATAGATTAATTATTCGATATTGAAGTAATGGTACTTAAGGATCAAGAGGTAATTTGTAACGTCCCAAATTACCTAATAAGGCACAGGGCCTTGATTAGGGGGCCAGGATGGAAAATTATGGAAATGATGTGTTTATGTGATATATATATGTGTGTCATTACATGATTACGTGAGTTATATTATAATATGACTAGATATGCATGTTTAGGTGTATTAAATATGCATATGAGACCGTTTGTTATTAGACAGGCAATTTTCATAATTTGGCCCGTTACGGGTATATATGGAATATATATGCATATATGTGATATATGTGTGAGACCAAATTATTATGTGGATATATTTGGGTTAGTCGGCACGAGGCAATCCTTGGGCGCAAGTTAGCGGGAAAGTCACAACGGGACCCAATACCCGACTTGGGGTGAGTCAAGGGGTATTTTAAGTATTTAGTACATTACCAAAATATCGGGTAATGGGAATAAATATTTGAGGATATATTCAGAGTTAGTGAGATTAGGAAGGGGTTCTGGGGATTTTGACCTTTTTACCCTCAGGGACGTTTTTGGGTACCTTGAGCCCTCGGAATTCACTTAGAGTTACTTGAACTCTAAGTAACCTCTCATAACCGAACAACACATAAATCTCTCTCATTCTTTCTCCCGTTATCTCATTTTTGCTCGTTAGCATTTTCAAAGGAAACTCGAGTTTTAGAGCTCAGATTCAAGTGAGGTTATAGTCATAACGATTCTAGGGAAGATTAGAAACTTGATAACCCAAGGATATCTGGAAAACAACTTAATCAGAGGTAATTTAAGCTTTAAGCTTTAGGTTTATGAGTTTTGTTTTCCTTAAGTTTCTTAAGCTTTGATTGGATTTTATTATTTAATCCGTTTGAAAGTTGAGTTTTGTTGCTTGGGATATGCTGATGATGTTTTGGTATTGAAATGTGGGTTGGGTACAGTTATGGGTTAGTTTTGGGAGGAATTGGGTTGGAGAAAGGTGGGTTAGTGGGGTCGCGCCGCGACCTTCATGAACTCAGGAGCCTGGTTGGTTCCTTGAAGTAGGGTCGTAACGCAACCCGTATCCTGAGAAAATGGGGCTTGGGCTCTGTGATTTGTGGATAGTCGTGGCTCTAATTGTGGGGCTTCGCAGCTCTAATTAAGGGAGCCATGGCACAAATAGAGGTTTTTGGCCAAAGAAGGTTTTGAGTATAGGAACTCAAACCTAAGGGCTTGAGATCGATCCTACTACCCAGTTTAGTAGAATTCGACGTTCCGAAGATTAGGACTTTATCCGCTCGTTATTGACCGAATTCTATACTTGGTTGTGACTAAGTTATCACCAGGGGCTCAGAACCAGGATAGTGCTCGAGGGTCATTCTCAATATACATTGCACTCGTACCTGAGGTAAGAAAACTGCACCCAATACGTGATGTATGTGATTAGGGCTTGGCCCGATTGTTAAGTATGGATTGGATTAGGGCTTGGGCTTGGGCCCCTATAAATGTGCATGATTATGATTATGCCTGTGATGTTTGATAAAGCATGCTGAATGCTCTGTATCTGAATATTTGTTATATAATGAATGCCTGTTTGCATTATCTGATTGAGAAAGGCTTGACTTATGAGTCAAGTACGGCAATAGCGCTGAGCGCTGGTCGAAAATCATTGACTTATAAGTCAAGGGTGGCAATATCACGCTAAGCACTGGTCATTTTGGTTAGGCCTAATCAGGAGTGCAGCATACGCTTGTTCGACCTAATGGTCATGGAAAAATAAAGTGCCAGGTACGCTGGGCTAGCTCCAAGGCTGGTTATACAGAGGATAAGGCAACAAGCCCCGGGGTGACTTATGAGTCCCATATCTTAGGGCACTGAGCCCCAGTCTGACTTATTAGTCAATAAATTAGGGAAACTAGCCCCATATGACGTTGTAGTCATTTATATGAATGACATGCCTGCATGAGTAGGGTTATTACTACTAGGCATGCTTGTTATGATTTGGTAACATGTTATTAACTGCTTATGAGCATGTTTAAGTTTTCATGATGAGCCTTGGCACATGGGTGCTATGTGGTGTAGGTAAGGAGAAAGGGAAGTTGGACCAACCATGAGTTGGAGAGCTTCGATGGCGATGTGTACATATACAGCTGCTCGACCACCACGGCCAAGATTTCTCAAAGGAGCTAAGGTTGAACCCTATTTGCCGCATAGGTCGGCTAGTTGTAACTTTTGAGTTGTAATTACCCTTTTGGAACTGTGAACAACTTTGTAAATGTTTATTATGGGATCCCATGTACAAACTTAACATTTAAATGAAATAACTATTCCTTTTGACTGAAATTTTTAACCCTAAACCGTTAATCGCTTTTATCTGCACGTTTATGGCCAAATGACTCGATTAGCGAGTCTAGCACTCTTTAAATACACAGTGTAACGATCTTGGCTATCCAGAGAGTTACATAATTAGAAGGATAAAACAGTAATCTTGACCAGCTCTAATTAACGAACCAATAAATGAAGGACAAAACTACATTTATTGATTATATCAATGGACTACAAAAGAAAACTCTGTATATATAATTCTATAAATACTTATAGTACAATTCCATATTTATAGTGGAGTAATCATGGAATTAATAAATAAGATTATTATATTAAAGAGTATAATTAATAGTCTAGTTTATTGGAGCTTTGTATTATAGGTCCATGGTCCCCAGATCACTTTTTCCCTACACTGTCAAGGGTATGGATGTCAAAAGAAAGATTTGTAGAGAGAAGTACTTAATTGCAAATTAATTAATTTTTTAGGGCAAGGAAATAATTATGTGATAGTTATGGGCAATTGATTAATTATTTAACTATATAGTTTTTCAAAGTGTTAAACTATATATTAATCATGTTTGGATTAATATAAAGAGTGATTAATAATTATCTTATTTATAATAAGATATTTATTTATTTAAAACTGATATTTTAAGATAAAGTTAATTTTGAATTAATTGATATTTATTTTGGGATAAATATATTGTCTTAAATATTAATTAAACAAACAAATGAGAAAATTAGGGAAAACCCTAATGTGGCTCACGCCACTCACTATATTGCACATTGAGTGGCGCCACCAGGAATATTTCCTATCATTGGGATTTGAATTTTTAATTTCAAATAATTTGTTTATTTAATTATTCTTTTTCAAATATGATTTAAATTAAATAATTAAATAGGTTATAACTGATCAGTTTTATTTTAAATAAAATAAAGATTAATGAAATTGGTTAATTATCTTTATAAACTTGAAAAGAAGCGATACTTTTCAATAAGTTGTTTCTCCAAAAGTTTTGACTGTCAGACTCTCTCTCAGAAAAAGAAAGTGATAAATTTTTCAAAACCTAAAAATCTATTCACAACATCCTCTCTTTATCAAACCTCACTAGATCTCATGTGTTGAGTACATCTAGTGAGTTCTAAATCAACCTTTCGAATCCTACGTGCTCACACACTTCCTTGTATGTTTTAGGCTTGGTCAGGAAGATCAATGTGTGAGCTTTCAGGATAAGGATAGGAAGATTGTTGAATTATACAAAAAGATTCATGGACTCTTGATAGACTACAAGAGGTAATCTCTAATCTATTTGTGTTTGATTTAATATATCTATATATGTATGATCATATTTGGTATTAATAAATTTTTTAAAGAACGCATTCCACTGCAATCTGATTTTCGTATTTAATACCAACACCTTATTTCTTGAAGTTTCAACAAAGTAGAATGAGATTTTGGATTTAACAAGCCTTGAAACTCATGCAAGTAAAGCAATGCTTGATGAGTTTCTGGGAGAAACATATGGTCTTTGAGAGCTAGAGAGAGAGAGAGGTTAGACAGAGAGTTAAAAAGTCTGATCAAGGATTTTCAACTGCAATAACCCTTATTTATAGTGTAGGCACCGTCATTAAGTATAACCAATATGATTAGAAATTTTAAACAAATTATTTGGAGCTAAGTCACGTAACTATACGGTCCTAGAGATGTGTCGCCTCCTGGGTGTTTTGTCTCCCATGTAGTTCTAGGTGATGCGTCGCCTCTCATAGGCAATGCAACGTAGATCCTCTATAAAACCTCCTTGAGCGTAACCCCAAAATGTCTCCAAATACCTCCAAACTTTTAGGGAATGTTTAGATACCTCATTGTATCACTTTAGACCCATAAAAATCACTTTTGGATGCTTACTACACAATCTCATGTTTTCACTTTAACTTATGTGAAAATCGTTAAGTGTTTTGCACCTTAACATGTAAACATCTTAACCATTATATTTAACCAATCTCAACATGCTCTAGATGGAAGTTGAATGATAATGGAAAAGAAGTGAAAACCGGGATTCTTGCAAAGTTATTATGGTATATTCCACCAATTCCTAGGTTTAAGCGTTTATTTCGCGCTCCTGAACGTTCAAAGTGTTTAGTATGGCATGAAGAAGAGAAAATCAAGGATGGAAAATTGTGTCACCCTGCAGATTCCTCAACTTGGAAGAACATTGATGACTTGTATCCAAAGATAGTTTCAAACCCTCACTACAAGAAAAAATGCTTTTAATAACACCGAAAATGTGTTATCAAAACATACGATAACACTTTCTGATGTGTTAAGACCGACTATGTTATCGTAGGTCAGTGTACTTTACATAACACTTTATTAGTGTTATACAGATGTGTTATTGTACTGTCAACGATAACACAATTTCTGTGTTATTTTAATATATAGATAAGTGTTTAATTATGTTATTTATAGTCGATTATATAACACTTTTTTTGTGCTATACTACAGTTTAGTATAACACATTATTTGTGTTATATAATGAAGTTTGCATAACATAATTCTTTGCATAAAAAGTGTTATTGTAACAGATATTACAACTCAATTTTCGTATTATTGTTATATTTAGATATGTTTAAATTCTCATTATATATTTTATTTATATAACACTAATTTATTCCATTATATTTTAATTTTTTTTTATATAATTAAAATTAGCTTAATATATACTAGCATCATCAAATGAACTTGATTTTCAAATAGCAAAAAGTAAGAACATTCAACATTGAATTAACAATCCACAATTTAGTTTAAAACATTCAACACTGTCATCAACAACAAAATATTCTTTAAGTATTCAAGGAGTCTAAAAGTTACTACTTTCAACACAAATAAATAAACAAAGTTACTACTTTCAAGGAGTCTTAGGTATCCTTTTATACTTCGCTTGTCACATCTGCAAAATAAACAAAGAAATATTTTATTGTTATTATCTAGCATCACAAATTACTTCAAGAAAAATGCTATGGAAATTATATCCAAAAAAGGACACCACATACAAAATAATGGATTCACAACTACACCAAAGCAAACAAAAACCATTATACTTCGAAACTACTCGGAAATGAGTATTTTACTTAAGAGTGTCAAAAACCATAATTTCCAAGTCTCCACATAAGATATAAAGGAAATACTAGCAGTTTTTTCTTTTTTGGTTTCATCATGTTATGACAGGTGAGCAAAAGAAACAATTAACTGAATATATGTAGTCTAAGCTAAACCCATGATAATATAATATCATTTCCTCTCAACAATGCAAGAATAAGCAACAAGTTTTGCTATTCTATTGATATGAATCATGATGAGAAATTGATTCTTATTATTGAAAATGAACCAAGTGATGAGTACAGTTGGGTTAGCCAATTAGCTTTATTTATAAGTTGGCTAGCCGATCAGGAGAATCCAATCAAGATAAGCTCAAAAACAATTACAGGTCTTACATGAGCTCAAGAACAAGTGAAGAAGCTCCCCTGCCACCGTTGCATATGACACCAATGTAGAGTCCAAGAACTTTACTTAGCTAAGTTAGATAGTAGTATAATAGTAATAATAGTATTATCTTTATAACTGTGGATTTTTGGTTCAGACCGAGATTTATTTGGACGCTCATAATAGATCTTATAGATTTTCTAAGTTTAACCTATAGTTTATGAATATTAATTTTAACCTAACGTTTGATTAATATGACTAATATTGAGGATAATATTTATTATACTATAAGGCTTAGATAAGAACCAATAAGATAATAGCACATGTTATGTATAGGTTTATTAATGATTAAGTATTTTGAGGATTAAATTTATTAAGGGTAAAATTTGAATACTCTAAGGTCAGTCAGCAGCTTTGAAAACGTTAAAGGGCTTAGTCAAGGCTGTTTACTCAATTCAAATTAAGCTAAAAATGTGTAATTTCGTGTTTAAATAATCAGTGTATGCCGATATATCGCAGCTATAGGGGGCGATATATCGCAGCACGAAGATACGAAAAACCCGAAACGATGCACGATTGCCTCGGGCATACTGGCCGAGGCGATATATCGCCTACAGGGGGCGATATATCGCCCCTCTCAGTATAATTTGAAAGTTTTTGAAATCATTTTCCATTCAAACCTTCAACCTCTTGATAAGTCCAGCACCTTTCTGAACAAGTCTTCAGTCTCTGCTGAACGATAATTCAAATTATTTTCACTTAAAAAGCCATTATTTTTATTCAAGTTAAATGAGATCTTTTCATTCCTAAACTCTATAAATAGGACCTAGTACCCAGCCATTTAGTCATCTATTACTCTAAGTTCAGAAGCTGCAAGTTGCTAGGTGAGTGTGTAAACACTTGGGTTGGGAATTATAAGCTTGATCATCATAAGCTTATCAAACACTTGGGAAGTAAGGTTTTGTAGCATTTCGGTTCAAGGTTTAGATTGGTCTTATAAGTCTTCAAGGTATTTCCACACTCTAGTTTAATTGATATTATTTTATTTAAGTTCTCATAGTCTTCTACTCAGCCTTCTAACCTTATTCTTTATTTTGGTTAGGAAATCTAAGAACTTGCACATAAGTTTTTGGTAAGTATATTTTCAATGGTTTAGTCCTTCCATTCTTTTCATCCCTTTTCTTCAATTTACTCACCCTGTTATAAATGGTTTTTAGGAGTGTTCCAAAGTCCCAACTCTGTCCTCATATCCCGGTATTTTGGTAAGGAATATAGGATATAATTTATATGTTATCTTATGATTTTATGTTATGAAATATGTTATGTTAAGTATGATTGTAGACTTGGACATATGACCTATATGACTAACAAGCCCCAAATAGATTATGGGCATATGACTTGCTTAGCTAGCAAGACCCCACTAATCTATTGGGCATATGACTTGTTTAGTTTATGGGACCCCAAGTAATAATGGCCATTATAGTATGTATGTGATATAAGTGTTATGTTATGTCTTTATGTTTTTATGAAATTTTTGTATATGGACTGTGTGTTAGATTTTTCCTTGCTGGGCATTAGGCTCACTCCTTTTTGTTTATATGTGCAGGAAAATAGTCTTAGAGGTGGGAAAGATTCTTAGAAGCTTGGGGAATGTGTATTGAGGCGGAATGGATTCAAGGAGCCGAGAGTTTCGATTCGAGGATGTAGTTTTTGTTCTTATGGTTTTTATATGTATTTTTCCGCATTTTATTATGTAATCTCTTTTTAAATTATCATTATGTCATGTTTTGTTTTAAACAATGGGATCCCATATCCTAACTTAAATTTTATGTAAGTTTGACCTTTGTTTTTTTCAAAGGTTTAATAAAGTTATGATCTTATCACTTGTAGTGTTATTAAGAATTAGTGTTTATGTATAGTTTTCGTTAATGGTCCAAAAGTCTAGAGTAGTTGGGTTGTTACAACCAACCCCGTACTTTCCCTTTTTATGTCTCAATACCTGCAACAACATTATTCTTATTTCAGAAATTCCAAGTAAAATATTTCAGAGAGAGCATAGTTACCAATGTCTCTTTTATTCCACAGCTAAACATAACTGCATGATGTAAGATATATATAAGATCCAATGGCCTAGAATCTAGATGACACTCATATTATATGTGTGCAAGGCAAACATGTGATTAGGCTTACTAAAAAAGAAGCAATAAAGAGCATAAATGGTTGTGCCAATTCATTAGTCTGAAATAGTTTGAGAGATTAAATAAAGAGCATGACCATGTGTTTAGACTAAGTCCAACAAGCCATAAGAAATTCATAAAAGAGAAACACAAATAGAACACCACAATAAACTAATGTGGATGCCAAAAATCCACCAAAAAGAAAAAATCTTTAAGTCCATCGTTGGAATACAAGTCAAAAGGTCACTTAGTCATGTTATTGGACTCGGGCCCATAAGTCTTGCGAAACCGGGAGATTGTCCCGAGGGAAGCATCACCTTATGAGCCATGATGTATGGCCTTGTTAGGCTAAGGGGCCAAGCCATGTGTGGATGCTCAATATTCCATGCCCGTAAAAGGTCCAAGACGTGTGCAAAGGTCCCTTAAAGGCCTAAATGCATGTTTTATCCACGAGACGCTCAGGCCACCGCCTTCTCCCAATGGCCACAAATGCCTAGGACCACGCCCCGCGAGATGACCTTGCGTGCCTAGGTGCGTGACGCACAGGGGAGGCCTCGTGTGCCCAGGTGCATGTCTCGTAGGAAGGCCTCGCATTCTTAGGGCCGAGCCTCGTGAGATGGCCTCGCGTGCCCAGGCTCATGCCCCGCGCCGAGGCCTCGCATGTGTGTGTCCCATGGCCCCGCGCGCACCAGCGTCAGGGGCATCCCACGGCCTCGCGCCCCAGCAGGCCCTCGGCCTCGCGCAGCCATGCCCGAAGCACTAGGTGGCCTCGCGCCCCAGCAGGCCCTCGGCCTCGCGCAGCCACGCCCGAAGCACCAGGTGGCCTCGCGCCCCAGCATGCCCTCGGCCTCGCGCAGCCACGCCCGAAGCACCAGGTGGCCTCGCGCCCTAGCAGGCCCCAGGCCTCGCGTAGCCATTCCCGAAGCACAAGGTGGCCTCGCGCCCCAGCAGGCCCTCGGCCTCGTGCAGCCACGCCTGAAGCACCAGGAGGCCTCGCGCCCCAGCAGGCCCTCGGCCTCGCGCAACCACGCCTGAAGCACCAGGTGGCCTCGCGCCCCAGTAGGCCCTCGGCCTTGCGCAGCCACGCCGGAAGCACCAGGTGGCCTCGCGAATGAGGCCACGTGTCAAAGGAGCCTCGCCACCAAGGGGCTCGCGAGGAAGTCATCTCACATCGCACCCATCTGTCAAGGCCCCATGCCTATCACTTATGCGCGCAGGTGACCTCGGGGTGCTTCAGGCATCTCGTGTCAAGGACCCAAGAGCCTCACCTCACGCCACCACCTTTACACGCGCCAAGTGTTCCGTTCCCTATACCTTGGGACCCCAATGCTTAGGGGCCCGGGTATGAGTTGAATGGAACGTACTCGTACGATCTCATACTGGGTACAGCCCTTAAGACCATGTATGTCGAAATACGGACACCCGTACCAGTGGGGGAGGGGGAATGCTGGGATAGGAGTTATGGCCCGTACGTCTACGGCTAGGAGTCAGAGTCGACACCACTACCACCTGCACCACTACGTCTGCCACCACTCCTCTGACATGGGTACAGACAAGTAGTGGAGACATCTTCCTGACGCCTGCCCCTGTACTGGATGCATGACCACAACCTCTGGAACCACAATCCTGACAAAGTACTTATGTACCACTTGGCCTCCTGGACCACCATGTACCCAGGGCCATTAGAGCCTACTATAAAATGAAATCTAACTCCACCTGAAAGGGGGTTGGAAAATTTACTGTAGCAAGTGCTGGAGAGTGAATGAAAGATTGATTTCTCCATTGTTGTTCTGTGATCGTTCTTGAGTTATTACTTAAATTTCTACAGCTTTTTCATTGACTATCTTTACTTGATAATTTTTTCCAACTCAACTTAGTTGACGAGTTCTCACCGTCAACAACTAAGCTACAAAAATCAGCAGCAGAGTGTGCTTTATGATCAAAGCCACTGCCAAAAAAAAAACAGAGAGAGAAAACACAACAGACTAAACTTGGAAGTTTTATTAACCAACAATTCTGGGCCAAACAAAAAGCTATTATGCAGCATGTCTGTTTTAGTAGCCAGGATAGCTTTTCCCAAAGAATAACTGCTGTCTTTGTAGACAGAATTCTACAGTAATGGACAAATACACAATTGATCAAGGTATTGGGCTTCAAGGGTAGGCAAAAGTTAATTATTTTATCTCCAAAATGATTTGTAACCACCAATAGTTTATCATAGAGGTTGATTAAAAAATGGAATCATAGAAATACGTTGATTAAAAAATGAAAGACAATCATAGAGGGAATCGAAACATGCTGGCCATTGTCTCCTTCTCTGTGGATTAGAATTTTCCCAATCTTGATTCCCTTACAACATGCTCTCAGAGCATTCTCCATACTCTCACTGCTGTAATGACAAGAATAAGTGTGCAATGAGAATATATCGAATTAGTACAATGTGAAAAATTACAGCTTTAAATCTTATTTTTTGGCCCAAGAATAGAAATCCTCTAGAGTTTTCTTCCAAATATAAAATTTATATGAAAAACTGACAAAAAAACACATGCCACAATTGCTTTGCGAAATTACCTCCTGATTATAGACACACCACATAATCTCTTACAGAAATCTACACCAATATACACGGACTCTGCGAAAGGCAGGAGATGTAAATTAGCTATCAGCAATTACAGTTTCAAGAAATTGGACTCTCTTAGCGAAATCAAAATTAGAAAAAGAAAACAAAATAATGATGGTATCATCTATACAGCATAAACTAACTTTAGTCTTTGAACAGCAAACATGCATATGAAGCATGGGTCCTAAACTGTCATATTAGGACAGTTAATATTAGATTTTCCTTTTTAGAGATTTGCAGTACTAACAACATAATGCTTTGCTTTTCTAATATGAGTAGTGGCACTTAATTGTTGAGGCTAAATAGTTAATGCCCTCACATTCAGACAAGAAGCTAATGTTACTCATATGCAAAAAAATTTCCTGTTTAAAAAAAGAAAAAAGGAAAAGTTACAATATGTTGAAGGAACCCATTAAAAATGAAAACAGAAAACTGAAAGGGACAAAGAACTAAAAAATTCCATTTGACTGTCAGCTTACCAGTTGGAGTGACCACCTGTTTTTCTGTAAATGGCAGATGTCCCAGACCATGCTCAACGACCTGGTAATAATTTCAAGATCATTACTCATTGACTAATCCCATTCTCAAAATGCAAAACCATAAATAAACTTTATATTCAAAGAAACAAATACTCACCAAACGAATCAACCGATCAGCATAAAATACAAAATCATGCTTCGTTGTTTGTGAATCACGTATGAGGGTATGCATGCCCCATATCTGCATGAGTCAACCAGTAATTAGTGCCATAGAAAGTTACTGAAATTACATTAATAACAGGGAATGAAGCTTGCCAGATACCTGAAAAAGTTGAATGTATAACGTATAAATTAGGATATATTTTACACAAGTCATGATGACCAAGCTTTGTACGGATATGTTGTACAATCAAATCAATAGCCACGTGATTATCTCCTCCGCGAGAAATAATGATGTCAACATATTTTTTTGTAGGAAGAATAAAGTCATCAAATACAGGCTTCACAAACTTTGAGTACTGTATTAAAACAAAAACATTTTAAGAAACTGAAATGGTAAAAAATGTAGCCTACTTTCATCAGATTATTCTCTCATTTTCATGTGACCAAGTACCAGAGACTAATAGTGAACCCTCAACCTTATCGAGTGGAGATTTTGCGAAAGGGAATGACATAAATGATTAAACAACAAGAGTTAATCAAATAATAAGAGAAAACCATCCGTCACAAAGATCACTTTTAAAAACAACACTTTGACACTTCTAGCTACTAACAAGTAACAAAACATAATTACCACCAGAGTTGCAGTTTCATCTCCTGAGGTATATTCATTGATACTTTAAACTTAATTGAGGCCCACAAATTCAAAGATATAATTTCTTGGCAATAAGAATGATTACAAAATTACATGAATAGTTGCTAACCTGATCAAGAACTGTACCAATATCCCTGTTTTTTTCTACTGTGTCACGCCTTATCCTCCTTGCTAAACGAACATCAGCATCTGCACTGAAAAATTTTCAATGTGAAGTGCCTCAACTTAGTAACACTATAAAGTGACATATCACGGCATCCCATAGTTAATGGAGAAACTATAAAAGAAATCATTATATTAATTGAATTTCAAATGTAATGGTATAATACTGAATAAATTAGAAGAAAAAAAATAGTCAGATAAGCATCTCAAGACCACATATTTGTAGTAGTAACTAATGAAAAGCATCAGAAATACAGAATAAGAACATCAAGTAGCCTAAATGATAAAAAAGAAAATAAATGACCTGTATCGACAAATATCTTCATATTCATCAACTCTCGAACACGGGGATCATGAAAAATGAGAATGCCTTCCAAAATTATCACATCTGAAGGGTTTACCTGCACAGCATATGCCGCCATATTGTTGAAGTAAGGGTCCTCTAATTCAGAATTCTAATAGAGATAAGAAACATACTGATAATTGCAAGCATGCACATACTGTAAGTACTGAATAACTTTAATTCTCCTATAACTTCTCTTCGGTAAGACAAGTATAAGAAAACAAGAGGCAATTCATTAGACCAGCATGTTAAGAAAACAAAAGTTACCCTTCTAGGCGGGAAGACATTGTTTTTGTAACTCTTGAAGTCATAGTTTGGAATATCTACTACTTGCCCATTCCTCAACTTATCCATAGAAGCTAAAAGTTTCTCATTATCAAATGCATCTGACAATAAAAGCAATTTTACATCAAAAGACATGAAAGAGACAGCATGCACCATATAGGACCAGAACGTTTTCTTTTTTAGGTAACAAACAGAGCACTTGATTTAAGACCAAAAGGAGACAGAAACAGAGGTCTACCAACCCAACAAAACAGCACAAAACAATGGAGCGCATTAATTCAACCCGTACATTATTTTACCTGAGAAGACACACTTTTGAGTACAAAAAGTGCATGAGAGCGAATCATACCCAATGCTCGAGACTGTCATAACTGAGGTTCAATTCAAGAAAAAAACAAAGATGGGGCACAATGATGTGACCTACTCATCAAGATACCACATAGATGGGTCACTGATGTGATCTATACCAAGCTTAACACTCTCAATGTCCTATTTTAATCGTACCAGGTAAGCCTATACCATTTGAAATATAGAACCATTGTGTCTAAAAGAGTGATTGCTTAATCTAACAATGATAAGATACGATTCAGTATACACAACTGTCAACAACACTTAAAACATTTGTCCAAATACCAAATAGCCCAAAAAGAATATAGTGAGATATAAATTGTCCATTCATATAGTAATTATTGACTAAGATGGCCATAAACGACAAGATACCTCTGAATGGACTGCCAAACAATAAGGAATATTAGTCCTCCGAGTAAATCTTCATATTCTAAGATGATCCAACTTTGTACTTGATAAGAAAGGAGAGATTATCTTGTGTCAATAAATTTATTGTAGTTAATAAGCTTTGGATGTCACCTTATATTGTCAAAGCATATAACAAGAAATCGACCATTTATAGATTTGCCAAGAATGGCTGCTTCTTCATGAATAGCATGGCTGCGATCAACTTCTCCAGTTTGTTTATACCTTTCTAGAAGAACAACAATTTCGAAAGATCTAACGACAACAGCAAGCATTTGAGCTGCACCCAAGTATTCTGACAGTATCCTAAATGTAGACAAACCTACAAGTTAGAACCGAATAAAGAAAAAATAAAATAAAAGGACGACAAGATAGTGTTTTGGTTGGAAAAATGCAAACACAAGAGATGTTTGACCTGCTCAGCTGGCTGCAATGAGGTCGAACTCTTCCAAGTAGAGCAACCACTCCTATTGTGTCTTTCATTAAATGATTTTCTGGCTCTTGGAATGGAATTCCCCTAGAAATAATGCAAAGAACTGCAGCAGCAGAGTTACCCATCTTTTCTATATTCTCCATCACTTCCTCTTTCGAGGACAACTGATTTTCGAGACCAAATGGATATAGTTCTGTAGAATCTAGAAATTTTACAACAAATATAAGATCCCGTTAAGTACTTCAATCAACAAAGTTCTAATATAGCAAATATGTCCTAAAACTAGAAAAACAAGGCCCAGGACACACAATAGAAAAAAGGGTGTCGTCTCATCACTACAATAATTTTTAAAAGCCGAGTGAGTGCGCCCAGGTATACTATCTAGCATGGAAGGACATGTCAGTGTCACAAAATTAAATGGTCGATTTGGTCAAGTAGATTCTTTAGATATGTCAAAACATTTTTACAATGATTCTAGCAAATAAAAAAGAATAGCTATAGATGTGCTAGCCAGTCAAAACCTTGCAATTTTTTCATAGTTTGCTCAATTTTTTCCTTCTCTTCATTTAGCTTGACACATTTTTCTTCCAATATTCGGACTACAGAGCCAATTTTTAACAGGTCCTCTTCAAAGACCTGCAGTGAAATAAAGAAACTCAAGAAATCCTAAATCCAGCATGAAATGTGTACAAGAAGGGAAGATCTATCTTCCTAAAGCCTGTGAAGCTCTATAGATGAATAAAAATAATTATTACAATGGTTAGTCTGTGCCAAGATAAAAATTGCATATTCTTTGAAAAGTAATGTAAAAGTGACAGTTAGTAGTTGTATGCTTGTACCTTTTTATTATTTTCAATGACCGTGGAGAAGTTTTTTCCATCATGCTCCACTTTTGGATTTGGTATAGTAGGTTTGACATGAACCTGCATATGGAGTATAGCAATGGTCCAATAAGTAATGGTTTGTAAACTACTTCAACCAACAAAACAAAAACATCACATATAGCTTTTACATAGTTGTTCCCACCTCAACATTCAGACTAAGGTTTGAATGGCGAGAATGGATAGCTAAGAAGCTATAGTTTCCTGCAATTTGAGATAAAGGAATAGCAGGAACAATGCAGCGCCCATGCTTGAAAGTATACCGGACAGACTCTCCCAAATTAAGCCAATCAGCCTTTATTGTTAGCATATGTGACAGACCATTTTTCTCTTCATCGTGGATAGTATCATCCACAATACCCTCACAGTTGACAATTTCAAAAATGATATTTTCTAGTTTGGAACTAGCAGTAAGAATTTCGGGTACCTAGTCACAATATTTTTAGATAAGAAAAGGTGGGAAAAAGAAAATTAGCAACATATGAAGCAGAGAATCACTGACCTTCGATGCGATTCTCAGTTCTCTTTTCTCAATCTGAAATTCTTGTTTAAAAAAGACTTTATTGCCTGATGATACAGAGAGCGATGATGCACAGGGTCGGGCACAGATATGGAATTTACGGGGCGAATAAAGTATAAAAGATTGCAAGTCAATAATACATATTTATTTTGACTACATAATTAATTGATCACATAAGGAATACTCAAGCTTTTGCTTAACAGATTCAAAATCTGAGATTTTACTTCCATATCAAGACAATAAAATAAATATACACACCAAGAGTTGTATAAGTAGTATTGTAATTTTTTACACACAAAGACACAAAAAGTTTGTGGTAATGAAATTATTGAACTGAAGCATATAACATTCAATTCAACACATGTTTGTATTACAAAATTAGCACAAGGCCTTATATTATTCTAAGTGATACTGGTACAAAAACAAGAATGAAACTATATTACCAATTTCTTTAGCGTGTCTCATAACTAGATTTCTACAAGTTCAACACATCAGAGATAAAGCTCTCTAGTAAATACACTTACCATTCTCTCCATAACCAGCTGTTACTTTCAAGACCGAGCCACCCACCCCCTCCGCGAGACCGAGCCACCCACGACCCTGAGCCCGTCGTTTTCACAAGACCCACGAGCCCCTGTCATTTGCGCCGTTTGCCGATGATAAAGAAGGTCGGGCTCCATAAATACAAGTGAGAGAGAAAGAGGGAATGAGAGAGGTCTGGTGGGAGAAAGAGATCCAAGAGAGAGGAGATGTGCCTCTTCTCAGGATTTGTCTTCCGTGAAGGGGAGTGAGAGACCGAGAGAGATAGGTCTACGGGAAATGGGTCAAAGGGAAATTGGCGCTTTTTTATTTTATTTTCCGCCTGAAACTTTGATAATATACCATAACTCTTTTTAAATAGTATTATAATGATGTGTTGTGGTAATGGGTGTTTGGTGTAGTGCCTAGAAATCTTCATCTAGGTGTTTTCATAGATGTTATCAATCCTCATAGTACATTGAGTAGTAATTATAGTTGTTGGCCAATCAATCTTGTCATTTATAATCTTACTCCTTGGTTATGCATGAAGCGTAAATTTTTTATGTTGTCATCATTAATCTTTGGGCCTAAGCAACCTGGAAAATACATTGATGTGTATTTGGCACCATTGGTGGATGATTTAAAATTTTAATGGGATGGAATTGAATGATATGATGCAACAAAAGATGAAACTTTCACTTTGCCAGAAATTTTACTATGGACGATCAATGATTTCCCAATATATGGTAGTTTGTCCGGCCATTGTGTCAAGGGATATAAAGCATGTCTTATTTGTTCAGAGAATACACAAAGTGTTAGATTATCTCACAGTAAGAAAGTCGTGTACATGGGTCATAGACGATTTCTACATCCAAATCATCAATTCTGTAGGTATGAAGATGAATTTGATGGTGAACTTGTGGTGATGGGCTCAAATGACGTCCTTACTCAAGCTTTGGGTACTCCCGACCACCGGGGTCATGTTCATGGTAAAGGATTGGCTTTGTTTCAATGAGACATATTAAAAAATCCTCCAAGAAGTACTTTCGCACAATTACAGGAGTAACAACTCAATTTCAACAACAAGACAACAAGAATTGCAACAATAGATTAAGAGTATGGATAACTTTTGGAAGGGGCGGTTCAGTGCTTTAGAAGCCCAATTGAGTATGATAATGAACGAACAAATTCAATCTTAACCAGGGTATATAGCTTAGTCTCAACCAGGTAATGCAGTTGAGCCTTAACCAGAGAATGTAGTTGAGCCTCAACCAGGGAATGTAGTTGAGTCTCAATCTAAGCATGCTAATGAGATTCATACTCTATATTCAGAGGTTATTTTTTTCATTTTTTTAAATGTTATCATTCACATGCAACTTATTTCTATGTAATGTCCTAAATATTCTATCCTTTTGAAAATACATAATTTGACATAATTCATAACAAAATGCCAATTTTTCCAATACTACCTTAATCATAAAACATGAAGAAAATACTGGATTCAGGTTCAAGTAAAACATTTAATGCAATGTAATACATGTCTTTAAAATCCCAATTACATTTCTAAGATGATATTGGACTTATTTAAAATTCTTTGAAAGATGAAATAAACATGTGGCATTCTTGATCGATTTCTAGTTCATATGACTCCCACAGTATACATACTTCATCTGGATGGGCTTCAACTCATCGTGCGCGTAAGTATGCATTTCAACTAATACCTACAATTGGTCAATTAAAAAAAACAACAAAATATCAAGAGTACCAAAATAAAATCATGCCCATCTTGCAATAATTAATCCACAACCTTAGCATGTTTTTTCTATGAAAATGACCAATCAAGAAAATAAATAATAACAAAAATTCCATTACCTCTTGATGGTGTTTAAGAATACAAATCAAATAAATCCCTTGGAACCTAGGGATTTCGAAATACACCACCAAAGAAAAGAGAAACAAACTTCTTAGAATTGAGAAAGAGATATCTAATCTTAGAAGATCAAGAACCAAAAACCAAAATCAAAATAAGAACACATACCTAGAGATCTTGGAACCCCTTTCTCTTATCATTCTCTCTCTCTCTCTTTTGTTTTTTTTTTTTGTGCTCTCCTCTCCCCTTTTCTCTCAAAGCTTTGGCAGCCACCAAATGGTTTTCCAAGGCTCCCATTTTCTTTTATTTATAATACCCTAGTGACCTAATCCTAAGGAAAAACCAAAGTGTGAAAACTATAATCATATCCCACAAAATAAGCTAAATCCCACTATTTCCTCTCTTTACACCTCATCTAAACCTATCCCAATGTAAACACAATCTAATAGATAATCATTGTCATCTTATCCCAAAAGATGACATCCCATTTCCTTTTTTTTTTCTTAAATTAAATGAAATACAAATAAAACAAATCCACACAGACATGCATAATTTCGGCACACACACACACTCTAAATAAATAAAAATGCAACCTATTCTAATCACAAAAAAAATTTCACTCTTAAAAAAATGTAACACTAATAATTAAATAAACATTACACAATTATTCCAAATAATCAATTAAATCTTAATTCACACAAAACAAACATTTCAATTATTCTCTAAAAATCAAGCAATTAAACTAAAATACAACAATTAAATAAATACAATAAAATAAAATTGATCACTACTCTTGGGCTTCTTTCCTTTTTGCTTTCCTCCACACTTGCTACCACTTGGGACATCACTGGGCGTAGTAGACTAGGCTGGAGCAACTATACCGAATGCAGGCTAGAATGCACTGTACCTGGTGGGAGCTACTCCATATCTCGTCGGTGCAACGCTAAAACAAGTGGTTGACATGGCACTAATGCCAGGGGGTGGAGAAAATTGTTGGGGCCCTATAAGGCTCGCTAGTGGAGGAACGTAAGGAAAATATGAGTTTCTAATACCATAGAGTTAGAGACCATCAGAGCTTGGAAGGGGACCGGTCCTCTTAATGCCCCGATCTGGGCGTCTTCCCAGTTGATATACTCCTGAGCCCGATGAATGAAATCGTTAAGCCTATGGCATCCCTCCGCTGGAGGTCATCCCATAGGGGAGAACCAGCTTGGATACCGACTTGTAGGGCCATAAGTTGTTGGCCATCGTCAACCCGTTTGGTTCTCGCTACTTCCTCCTTGAAACGTTTGATGTATGCCTTAAGAGTTTCGAGTGGCCCTTGCTTCATATTGGTCAATGCATTGATCTCAAAGCTTACCTTCCGAGCAGCTATGAGCTGCCTTTAGAAAGATGAGGAAAGATGGTTCCAGGAATGGATGGACATGGGCTTATGCTTCTTGAACTACTCATTGGTTGGTCCCATCAAAGTTAATGGGAAGACGTGTCACTTGGCATCCTCGAAGACGCGATGGAAAGACATCAAGCAGTTGAACATTGAGAAATGGTTGGTGGATCTGTGCTGCCATCATAAGATGCAATGGTAGGCATCTTAAATCCCCGTGGTAATGGGGCTTCCATGATGTGGGGGACGCATGGCTCCCTGTTTTCATCCTCTGAGTCCGAGTCATGGCCTTGTCTTCAACCATCCTAAGCATAATCCTTTTCACGCTTTTCAGCATGGATCGTAAAGGATTCAGGCTTTGGTTGTCACTTTGCACTAGACTCTCCTTCCTATGGGCATTAAGACATTCTCGGAGGTTTGGTTGATGCCTTTCTTTGAAATAGCCTATGTGAACAACCCTATCCCTGCGAGCATTAAGGTTGTCTCGCAAATCGGGTTGAGTCCGGTGGCGATTTCCATCCTCGAGATATCTCACTTTAGTTTCTCCCTCTGAACCATCGTAGTTGTTACTTACCGAGACGCTTATCCCACATCCTCGATTGGTGGAAATGTTTCTATGAGCCCCCCAAGCAGGATTTCTCAGAGGGTATTATGGTGCAGGTGGAATTGAACCTCTTTGCTGGGCGAGATCAATGGTGGTGTGCCTAGGCAACCCTCATCGAGCTCCTCAGACACTGGTAGCAGGGTGAGGCCTTGGCACAAAGCGCCCTAGATTCTTGTTGTGCCTTTTTCGGGACATGTATGGGCTCGAACGCATGACACCCCTCTTCTTCCCTTGGGTCACTTCCTCGTCAACTTTACCCTCGCCACGATCTTGTGGCCCAAGTGGAGCTCCAGCTCCAGCAGGCTGCATTGGTGGCACGCATGCTAGCGGATCTTCTACCCTATCCTTGGGGTGATCGTGAGGAACACCTTCGAGATTCACAGGTGGAACCTTAACTGGGTGCCCGGGAGGCATGCCAGCTGGCTGCCTCGCTGGTACTTCGCCATGGGGGTCCACTTGCATCCCTTGGGCTGCCAAAGTGGCTCTCATGGAGTTAACCATCTCCTGTAAACCAATTATGTCCCGCTCTTCGGTATCAATCTTCTACTGTTGAGAGGCAATCTGTCTTTTAAAAGCCACCACCTTTGGTGTCTCCTTCGTGTACATGGACTGGGTGTAGTCAGCACCATACTCGCCGCCGTACTCAGTGTTGTACTCGGCATATTCATGGTAATCTTCTTGGGTTACCACCGGGTTTGTAGGCAGAGATGGTCCTCGATTAGTAGACAGAGGACCTAGATGGTTTATCGTATACTATTTTGTGATCTAACCTACCTCAATTAGTAGACAAAGGACTAGATGGTTTTATTACATACTATGGTAATGAGTTAATGGCCATTAATATTGTAGTCCTATGTTTATATGATATACATTTTTACATCATATATTTTTAGTCTTATGTTTTATAGTATGTTTTTAGTAGATTTTTCTTGTTGGGCATTAGACCCATTCCTTTTATTTTAGATGGTGCAAGAATATATGCTTGAGAGGCGGGATAGATTCATGACTGCTTTGGGATGTGTATTGGGAGAGGACTGATTGAATGGATTGCTGGAAGATCAAGGATGAAGTTGATATTTCAAGTCTTTTAATTTATGTATTTATATTTTCTTTTTCTGCATTTAGTCTTTGAACAATTAATTAAAGGTTTATGTTTTCTTTATGATTTTATGTATTAAACAATGGGATCCCGTATTTTGGATTTTTAATAAAGTTCTAATATTTTATGTACATATTCCAAAATAGTAGTTATGTCTTAGTAGTTTTTAATGGTCCGAGGTCTTAGAATTAGTCGGGACATTACAGTGACAACTGGCCTCGTTCTCCGGGGGCGGAGAACCATCACGCTATAACTCTTCAATTAAGAGACTAAGTAATACTTAGCAGGATCTAAGGAAGCCTTCTCTAGGGTTGGGACATGCATATCTCCCGAGAATGGTCAGCTAACTAACTTCCCGAGAATCATGAACACTCAACAAGTAACACGTGTCGTCCTGACAAAAACACGGGCAACAGAAAGAAAACTAAGGAAATAATTTTTGATACAACCTTCTCATTAATAAAAATCATTTGTTGGTATTAAGAGACTCCCACATTCTATAAACTCTAATTCTTATCATTCAGAGAGAGAGAGAGAGAGGTGGAGGAAAAATGAGATTAATAGAAAATGTTTAGAATATATATAAAATCACGAAGAGATATTTATATATATTATTAATTTAAATAATAATATCTTGTAAATATCTTATTTAAATTTAACTACATTATATTAAAATATTTTTTTAAACATGTAACGTTTAAACTAATGTGTAGTTACATGAAACTATATTTATATATTATTGCTCTGTGATACTTAAGTAGTTAATATATATTATAATTTAAAAAATGTACCATGCACATTTACTTTTTTTTTTAATTACTTTTATATTTTTAGAAATTTTTTATGATTAAGTAGTTAAGAAGTAGAATTATAATTAATTACAATTATTATAATTTATATATTGAATAAAAAAATTAGAATAAAGCAGAAAATAGATAAAGTAAAGAGATTGTAGAATGTCACACCATCTCCCTGGTGCTATATAGATTAGACATATATATATTTTTTTATTCATAAATTTTTAAAAGAAGAATAAAAATATGTGAAAAAAATAATAAAATAGAAAGAATGCTTTGAAGCATTTTTAGAGTGCCACATCTCCTTGATGTCATCATTTATATAAATATCTCTTCTATATAAAAAGTGTGTAGATAATAGAAATTATTGGTTTTAATTTTTTGTTTTGTTAACTTTAACGAAATATTCTAAATATTTAACGAAATATACCTTTAAAACTAACTTAAAAATAGATATTTATCAATTATATTAATATAAATTTAAATACTATAAAATATCATTATTATAATAATATTTAATATAAAACAACACATATATAATAATTATATTAATATAAATTCAAATTCAAATTCAAAGGTTATAAAATATCATTATTATAATAATATATAATACAAGATTAGATATTTAATAATTAATATAAATTTAAATTTTATGAAATATTATGATATATAATCCTAATTTTTTATTAATTATATTAATATGTGTTTACCCTAAAACGGCTACTAATGACGTGGCAAGGATTTCTCCTACGTAGTTGACACGTGGCAGAGAGTACTGCTCGACTATCGACCAGAAGCACACCGCTTCGTCAGGGCTCAACTTTTATATACAACCAGGTTGGTCGTATAACTTGATTTGTTTCATTCTTACACTGCAATCTTATAATTAATACATTAAATATTTCCTCATTATGACCTTGATACGCGGTTATTAAGGAAAGATATGGCCTGTTGGCCCATGTAACCCTCCTTGAGCCTATAAATATGCATGAAATAGCTCAAGAAAGGGACTTTTGATTCTGAAATCTTTTTGCTAAGATAGAGAAAAAGAGAGAGCTATAGTGCAATTATCCATCGTTTTATTGTATTTCTTCGAAGGTTTCTGAAACTCAAGAACTCTAGTTCTTTGATCACGGCTTTGAGATTCAATCTTAATAATAGCACTAAGTGGACGTAGGTCATTACCATCTTTTGGGGCCGAACCACTATAAATCCTTGGTGTTTTCCTCTCTTCCATTGGATTATCTTTCTTAATAGCTGTTTTATCTTTTTTCGTATATTTGACTCCGTGTCGTTGGCCAAATCATGGGTCAACATTCTGGTGCTTTCATTGAGAGTTTGACAAAAACTGTGAAAAAATCTAATGGCAAAAACATCCAAGAAGACTGGACAGGCTGCTGGCGCTACACCATTCCAACCTCCTCCCCCAAATGTAGCCGAGAATGAACCACATTTGGAGTTTGATGAGGAAGAACTAGATTCCGAAACACTGAGGGCAACGCTAGGAGTGTTGCAAGATGAGTTGGCTAATCTGAGGGCCAATCAAGAGAATGCTGCGGAGACAATGGCGCTGCAACAAAGAGAAATAGAACGCCAGTGCTAAGAGCTGAGTGAGCAGTAGGCGGAAATGGATCATCGGCAAAGGGATGCCATGGCCGCCCTTGAAGCAGCCATTTAACTGGCTAGGAGTCAAACTGTACCAGCCTCCCAGCCAGATCAGCCACCAAATGCACCACCTCAAAGAGGACCCAATCCAAGCCCTCCGCTCGAGCTAGCAAGCTCTCAAAGGCCAGAACAGCCGCCTATGGCTCAAGATGATGTCCCACCTAAGGATCCTGAGCAGCAGCCTCCAACCTAGGCTGGTCGAGGCAATCCCCAGCGCCCGAGGCAGAATAGGGCAGGGCAGCCGCCCCGTAGCCCTAGACGCCCAAGGGACGAAGAGCCAAATCCATCGAGCAGGGGGCAGTGTCCTTCTACCAACAGGAGGAACATCGACTCAGGCTCTGCGGTCAAGGGCCCCCCACGGCATAACAATGCACGGGGACCCAACGACCAGCGCAGGCCTCCCCCTGACACTCGGGAAATGCCAGCCCGAGGAGGAAATAGCGTGAACAACCGGTCACACCGTAGTCAGCCACAATTCAGAGATGGCCATGACTATAATGAAGCTGATTCCGGCAGAGGAAATGCTGGCTGGAGAAATGAAGAAAGAGGTGGAGGCAGAAGCCTCCACCTAGAGAAAATATGCCAGCTAGCCACAATGCTGGGGGCAACCCAGGTAGCCGAACATCTTTAGTCGGCTAGGAGCTAGCGAGCAGAGACATAGAGACGATGATCTAAGGGACGTACTTAACAACCGCGTGAGAGGCACGACGAGTACGCTCCCCCGGCACCGGTGGCCCAGCAGTCCCAGAAGCTTTTCAGGCTCAGATTGATGCCCTTAACCAAGCGGTACAGCAACTGGTTGGGGGACGAATGTCCCATATTGAGTACGATAGGAGGAGGGGCACCCCCTTTGTACAGAGGATTGTTGCGGCCGAAACCCCTAGTAAGTTCAAGATGCCTACATTGTCGAACTTCAGTAGGTACGGAGACCCAGTATCTCACGTTAATAAGTTTGAGATACAAATGGACATACAAAAAGTGTCGGAAGACGCCCACTGCCAGATCTTCCCTGCGACATTGTCTGACACCGCTCAGGAGTGGTTCTTCAAGTTCCCTTCTGCTAGTATAGTATCTTGGGAAATGTTCGTGAAGGAATTTTATGGAAAGTTCTACGCGGGTCGCGTACACCCCACAGAGGCCAACCAACTGGTCGAGATACGTTAGAAAGAGGGAGAGCCTTTGAAAGAATATGTCCACCGCTTCATGCGAGCAGCAGCTGGAGCCGAGACAGTGGGCGATGAGGGTAAGATGATGGCTCTAACTGCTAGAGTTAGGTTCCATTCACCCCTGTGGAGTAGCCTCAGAAAGAATGGTGTAAGAAGTACCCAAGAGTTTTTAGATTGGGCTGATCGGTATATCAAGCTCGAAGACGCGATTGCCAACGAAGGGAAATCGCCAACTAAAGACAAGGGGCCCAAGGAAGAACCCGCCAAAGCCTCCAATGGGTCGAAAAAGCCCAATGGCAATGGGAATAGCAGTGGTAGGAACGGTGGAAAATGGGCGAACAATGAACCCTCAGCTTCTAAGAGCAAATGCCCCAAAGGCAATTGACACGAGCCGAGATTCACCAAATACACGACCCTTGTCGAAATCCGAGCTGAAGTCTACCAGGTGACCAGCTCAAGCGTGCCTTACAAATGTCCCGCAACTATAAGGAAAGATATCTCCAAGAGAGATACGACAAAGTTTTGTCATTTTCACAACGACTACGGGCACGACACCAATGAATGTAACCAGTAGAAAGATGAGATTGAGTTCCTGATCTGGCAGGGACATTTAAGAAGATATGTGCGAGCCGCAGGAGGGTCTCAGCGAGAGGCTCAAGGTGGCAACGAGTAGGCACCTGCACGCCAACGCTCGCCACCTCTACAGCCAGCTCTTGTGGCAGGCACTTTACTCACCATCTGCGGAGGCCCACATCTTACAGGAGACAGTGGTAAGGCAAGGGAACGTTACACTCGAATCCTACGTCACGACCAGGACATCGAGATGATAAGTGTGGAAGATCGAGCACCAAAAAAGGCTCGAATAGAGGAGGAATTGATAACCTTCTCTGATGACGATGCCCAGAACGTGCGATTCCCACACTCCAATCCGCTGGTCGTAGACGTACAAATTGCCAACATGATGGTGAAAAGAGTGTTGGTCGACACAGGGAGTTCGGTCAACATCCTGTACAAGTCTTCGCTGGAAAGAATGAAGCTGTCCGTCAAAGACCTGGAGCCATGAAACCAAACCATCTATGGTTTTCCGGTGAAGGGCTCGCCCCAACAGGGTCGATTAGGCTTCCATTTACAGCAGGTACTGCACCTACTAATAGGACATTACTCACTACTTTCATAGTAGTTGATTGTCCTTCAAGGAACAATGCTGTGATTGGGAGACTAATTCTGGTCGACCTACGGGCCGTCACTTCGATATGGCACCTCGCCATGGAATTCCCGATAGACGCAGGGGTAGGATGCGTATTGGGAAATCAACGGGAAGCAAGGGAGTGCTACAACGCCTCGATCACCAAGGAGAAGAAGGGTGTATCGAGAGATGTTCATGGAAAAGAGTTGCAAGTGGCAACTGATGCTTAAGCCTACTTGGGTGATAATGTCACAAAATAAGGCATTTCCCAAAGTGAGGATAGGGATTTGGATCCTCTCTTTGGGGATTTTGAGGAAGAAATTGGACCCATCGAGGACCTTGAAGATGTCTAACTCGATGAAGAAAATCCGACCAGGGTTGTGAAAGTCGGTAAAAACTTAGAGACAACAACAAAACAAGCACTGGTGGAGATTTTAAGGAGAAACCAGGAAGTCTTTGCCTGGTCGCACAAAGACATGGTCGGGATAGACCCTGCAGTCATCAGCCATGTCCTGAACATCGACAAGAGCTTTCCACCAGTGCAACAAAAAAGAAGGCTGCTTGACAAAGATAGATCTAAAGCCTTAAAAGAAGAAGTCAAAAAGCTGAAGGAGAATGGGTTCATCAGGGTGGCATTTTATCCATCGTGGGTCTCAAATCCCGTGCTAGTTCCCAAGCCGAATGGAAAATGGCACACGTGCGTGGATTTCACAGACCTTAATAAAGCCTGCCCCAAAGATTTTTTCCCACTCCCAAGAATTGACCAGCTGGTCAATGCCACTGCAGGGCATGAGATTCTCTCATTCATGGATGCATACTCTAAGTATAATCATATTAGTATGCATCCCCTTGATGAGGATCACACTAGCTTTCGGACTGATATAGGGCTTTACTGTTACAAAGTAATGCCTTTCGGTTTGAAAAATGCTGGTGCGACTTACCAGCGACTATTCAACCACATGTTTAAAGAGTTGATCGGCATAAACATGGAGTTCTACGCCGACGACATGCTAGTCAAGTTGAAAAAATCAGAAGGGCATATAAAGGATTTTCAGGAGTGCTTCAACGTCTTGAACAAATTTCAGATGAAGTTGAATCCCCTTAAATGCTCATTCGGAGTAGGATCAAGGAATTCCTTGGGATTTATAGTTAACTCGAAAGGAATTAAAGCCAATCTCGAGAAAATTAAAGCCTTGATCGACATGAAATCGCCAGCAAAGATTAAGGATGTTCAAAGTTTAACCGGAAGAATTGCCGCTCTCAGTAGATTCATTTCAAAGTCAACAGATAAGTGCGTTCCATTTTTTAATCTACTTAGAGGCAACAAAAAGTTTGAGTGGACGGAGGAGTGCGAACAGGCTTTTCAAGCATTAAAAACTCATATGGCGCAACCACCCATCCTATCAAAGTCGGTCAATAAAGAAACTTTGTTCATCTACCTGGTGATCACGGAATATGCTGCTAGTGCCGTTTTAGTAAGGGAGGAAGAAGGTGTGCAGAAGGTTGTTTACTATGTAAGAAAAAGGCTAATTGAAGCAGAACAGCGGTACCCGCCCATCAAGAAGCTAGCCTATTTCCTAATTCTGGCCTCCAGGAAGCTGCGACCTTACTTTCAAGCTCACCCAATCATAGTTTTGATCGACTAGCCTCTACGACAAGTCCTGCAAAAACCAGAGGCTGCAGGTAGATTGTTAAAATGGGCAGTTGAACTTGGGCAGTTTGATATATCTTACTTGCCGCGAGCAGCGATAAAAGGGCAAGCCTTGGCTGACTTCATTGCAGAATTCACTGAACTTACAGATAGCGAGCAAGTTGAAGAGCCTAATGAGCCTGAGTGCCAAAGCCAAGCTCCCTCATGGAAATTATTTACAAATGGTTCTTCTAACGAGTGCCACGCTGGAGCAGGAGTGATATTGATAACACTGGAAGGGCATCGATTTCACTGCGCGATTAGGTTTGATTTCACTGCTTGTAACAACGAGGCCGAGTATGAAGCATTACTTGCTAGGTTGCGTTTAGCCAGGGACATGAATATAAAGGTGCTCGACATCTATAGTGATTCTCAGCTGGTGGTAAATCAAGTCATGGGAGAATACCAGGCGCGAGGTTTAAAGATGGTTGCGTATTTAAACAAAACAAAAGATTTATTGGCTCAGTTCGACAAATACACCCTCCAGCAAGTACCTCGCGACCAGAATTCCAATGTTGATGCTTTGGCCAAATTAGCAAGTGCAAAGGATGCAGATACTCTAAATATAGTGTCGGTTGAGCGACTGTCTATGCCAAGCATCCAATCAAAGGAAACCACTATGGTGATCCAGATGGCGGATACATGGATGGCACCATATATAGAGTATCTGACGCAAGGCGTGTTACCAACGAACAGAAACAAAGCCAGGACCCTTCAGTGACAAGCTGCTAGGTATATCCTGGTCGATGGAATCTTGTACCAAAGGGGATACTCAATGCCACTCCTCAGATGTATTTCAAAGAATTAATGAAAGAGGTACACGAAGGCTTTTGTGGAGACCACACTGGGGGGCAATGCTTGTCAAAAGAGATATTGAGGCAAGGATACTTCTGGCCCACGATGAATGAAGAATCGATGGAGCTTGTGCGGAGGTGCGACAAGTGCCAAAGGTTCTCCAAAATCCCATGAGCAGCCCCCAATAAGCTTAAACAGATGCAAAGTCCATGGCCGTTTGCAGTTTGGGGGCATAGATCTAATCAAATCTTTGCCCACAAGAAAGAGCGGTGTCAAGTATGTTGTGGTTGCCGTCGACTACTTCACTAAATGGGCCGAAGCCGAGCCACTCGCAACCATAACAACCAAGAAGGTGCTGGATTTCGTGATCAGAAACATCATTTATCGCTATGGATTTCCAAGGAAAATCGTCTCGGATAACGACACCCAGTTCGATAGTGATTTATTCATGAATTTTTGCGGACGACATGGCATTATCAACAGCTTTTCTTCAATCGCTCATCCCCAAACAAGTGGACAAGTCAAAGCGGTCAACAAAACACTAAAGGATACACTGAAGAAAAGACTAGAAGAAGCTAAGGGGGCGTGGCCAGAACAATTGCCTGAAGTCCTTTGGTCGTACAAAGCTTCCCATCGAACAGCAACAGGTCGTACTCCATTCTCTTTAGCTTATGGATATGAGGCTATGTTGCCTGTTGAGTTAGATCTGCCTTCGCATCGCAGAATAACGTACGATCAAGGCTTGAACAGCCAACTACTGATGGAATCCCTAGACTTGGTCGATGAAAAGCGTGAGTAGGCCCAACTCCGAGTAGCTGCATACCAGCAAAAAGTTGCTCGATATTTCAATTCTAAAGTGCGAGAAAGGAAATTCAATGTCGAAGATCTAGTACTTCGAAGAGTTTTCCTGAACACCCACGACCAAGCTGCTGGAGTACTCGAACCTAATTGGGAATGGCCATACCAGATTGAAGAAGTCTTTCACCCAAGCACCTACAAACTTGCTCGCTTAAACGGAGATCTCGTTCCTCGCTATTGGAATGGAGAACACCTGCGCAAGTACTATCAATGAACAATCCTTCTTAAAGGATTGGCTTGTATTAATTTTACATTTTACAAGTTATGAAAAAGGGTTGGTCATTTTATGTGACTAATCGCTTATAAGTGTAAGATCTTTTTTATCACTCGTACAGACACGTTTTATCCATTTCTTACAAGAAATATAAGGGACTGTGATTAGCCAGTCATTCTTGCCAATTATTGTATTTTATACAAGCATTTTCTCATTACGTGTGTTGTTTTGCTGTATTACAATTTTAATTATTTTGCTACGAGCAGTATTGTTCACATAGGTTTTGGTCAAGGCAAGTGACCAAGGACCTAAAGCTCCTCGATCACTTGAGGGGCATATAAGGTATCTAGTAAGCAAAGCATATCAAAAGGTATGTAAACACATAAGCAAAATAAGTGAAAGCATGCTAGGGTACTTAGAGTATTTTTCAAAATTTTGTATTTTGTTAAATCAAACAAAGTACTATGCTAAGTTCGGTCATGCGAACAGATGTTATAATAAGATGCAAATATATTATAATATCAAAGTGTATCCTTTTACACCACGAGCAGTCGCTGCTCGGATGTAATTGTTCAATTAAAAGTAAAAGCTGCCCATGCAGCAAAAAATAATCAATTGGAAAATAAGTGTCTTTACATCACCACCTGTATGTCGTGTACTTGAAAAATTAAAAGATAAAAATTGCAGACTACGAGGCTGGAGGATCTTGAGGGGTGGCTTGGTCGACGACATTTGTAGCTTCATTGTCTGCCCTGTCCACGCCAGTTGCTAAGGAGATTTCGAGTGAGGCAGGTACCCTTGCTCTCTCTTCTTCCGCCAATCGAGCAACGCAGCGAGCTATCTCAACATGCCTAGCGCGCTCGGGAAGGTAGCTGAAGTTAGCCTCTTGGTTGTGTTTCCAGAAGTCATAGAAACACTTAACCGTGGCATTCTTGTACCTTTTCAAATTGCTAGCATTGGCTAGTTCAAGCTTCTCGATCCGACCCTCCAAGGTTGTAGTCTCTTGTTTACTCGCAGCCAATTCCTGCTCGAGCTTTTTAGCCTCATGATAGTTGATACGGTTAGACTCCTTGAAGTTTTCTTTTGGCTCGTTGGCCTTATCAAGAGCAGTCTGCTTCTCCCTTAGCTCCTCATCTAGTTTGTTCTTCTCCCCAAGCACTGCCTCAAGCTGCTCAGCATATTTCGCTTCGGCAACTTTGAGTTCTTCAATGTGCCGTTGCTCCAAAGTCCTGGACTGCTTGGTGATGGCACCCAAGCAGAGTCGACCGACAGTAAGGGTTAGCATTGCCTATGATCAGAGCAAAGGTTAGACTGACTGTAGAATGTAAAAGGGGCTCTCTCTACAGACAAAGATAACTTACACTGGCGAACTCATTCAATGCGCGGGTTAAGATCTGGTCGACGTCCATCGTCTCTGTTTAAGCCATTGCCTCTCGGCAACATTCGTGCTTCAAAATTTTGGCCACCCTGTCTTTGACCGATCTCAAGGTGCGACGCGATATGTCACCCCCCGTGGAAGCAGGAGCAGCTTGCTGAGTCTGGTCGGTTGGGGTCGGTGGAGAAGGTGTCGACCCGACAGGAGCAGGGGGAGTTTGCTGCTCGTGAGGAGAAGAAGGTGGTGTTACATTTACTGAGGGCCCGTCTGCCAGAGGGCCTGCAGTACGAGCTTTCTTGGCCTGAGGCGTTTTACTACTTTCCCCGGGATGCCTCTTGCTCATTTTCTTCTTGCTCGAGGGAGCTTTGGGAGCCTCAGGGGCACTGTATATGTCGAACACGTTCTCGGAGTCCATGTCTATAAGAGAAGAAAATACATGAATAGTGAGATAGTATAAATGATTGAGTAGGTTATGTCAGGAAAAGAAACAAAGAAAATTGTAAGTGAAATACCCGAGCTATCATTACTGGTCGCTACATTATATACTCTACAAGTGTTACACTCACTCTCTGGCATGAAGAAGTCTGAATCTAAATTGGGAGTGTACCTAAAATTGTCGTCCCCGTCAAACAAGTGACAGGGAATTGGCAAAGTATCTAATAGCGAGAGATCAGTACCGTTCTCATATGAAGATTCATCGAGGGGCTCGAGAGGATCGGTGGCTTTCTTTTTTCCCTTTCCCGTTGGGGCGGGGGGAGCACCAGCCTGCAGGGTGCTGGAGGGTTCCCTGATTGGTACTCCAATGGCCCTCCTCGGAAGAGGTTGTGACACGTCTGGGTGCTGCTCAAGAACCTCTCCGTCGGTGGCACTCCCTGCTGCTGACTCCCTCACATCCTGATGAGGGGCCAAAAGGCCGACCAATCTCAGATTGGCCTCTGTGACCAGCTGTTTGACACTTTTCTCTATGTCAAACATGCTGACCAGGGGGGCTGACCGCATCTCCATGTCTGGAGTAGGGTCTGGTTGCAACCATGGGCCTAAAAAGCACTAAATTTCTAAGGGAAATGCAGCAAAAAATTGAAGATAGATAAACGACTAGTGGTATAAAGACTTTACCTCCTTGAGTGAAGGCCAAGTTGTTCACGACCATGTCATTCGTCAGGAAATAGTCCAGATGGTACCTCCCCACGTTCGAGATGTAGGTGGTAACCAGTCAGGAAAGTGCGACCTGTTTCCTGGTGACAAAAGTGGAAAAACCCCGTGTTTTCTTTGTTGGGGTTAGATTTTAGGTCAAATAGATAGTTGACCTCATGCGGTGTGGGGACATACCATTTTTTGTGGCTATAAAGGATATAGAGTGCAGCAAGCATTCTATATATATTGGGAGTTATTTGAAAAGGGGCGACCCCGAAGTAATTGGCCACCCCCTGGAAAAAAGGATGAAGAGGCAGGGCAGCTCCTGCCTCGATGTGCTACCTCGACCAGGCACTGAACGCGCCTCCAGGCAAGTTCTTTCGTTGGTCTTGAGTAGGTTGGACTAGTGTCACCCCAGGGAGTCCATATTTTTTGATGTAATTGGCGATCATTCTGATCGTTACCCGGCTGACAGGTGCGATGTACCATTCAACATCTGGTTGAACGACGTTTCGGGGCTGAGCACGAGTTTGAATGTTTGGGTCAAGAATATTTCCTTCCCGACCACTGGTCGAGGGAATTCCAGCCTGAGGAGCAGCCTGGTTAGAAGGGTTGGAAGATTTCTTTTTCTAGGCAGTGGATTTTACTCTACCTATGGCTGGAAGGTTTGGCTGAGTTTTATTGGGTGGGGTTCGAGAAAAAGGAATTTCTGGTATAAGCAACGATGGTTGCTCTTCGTCATCGATAGGCCTTTCACCTCCCCACGGATCCTGCATGAAAATCTGCGAACAGAGAAAGGGGGAGGTGAGAACGTAAAGCCTAAAAATCTGTGTTGAGAGTTAGAATAACGTTGCTCGCGTATAAAAGTTAATCTTTTATACGACCAACAACATTCTAGCAAAAACACTAAGTTTTCTACGAGCTGTTTGAAAAACATATTGAAAAGCAGAAGTAAAAAGTTTTTCGGGAAAAAGCTTTTTCGACTCCGAAGGGGCGGGAAAAACCCAGTTTTTCAACTAGCCTAAAAATTGAATTTTTACTTCGATTTTACGCCCTAAGTCTACAATCTCAACTACCAACTGGCTCCTAACTCCTACAAGACGTTGTTTCATCACCCTTTCAAGCATCGGTTAACATTCCCAATTTCCCCAAAACAGTTTCAGTCAAGAATAGTTAAAAATCTCAAAGAACTCAGAAATCAAAAATAGCAACAAACAAGCGTTGCATGGAATATTAACAACTGAAAGGTTTGAAGAAATGTATGTGTATGAAAGATGGAGTAAAGTTATGAGGCGCTAAGTTGATTCGGCTGGGCGAGAGCTTCGTGATCCGTCTGAGTTTCTGGGTTCCTGGGAATGCAGCTCCTGGTTCTTCGGTTTTCTTGAGGATAAAGTTAAAACATAAAAAGTAAAAACTGATTCTGCAGGGTTATTTATATTAGCCGAGGAGCGGTTACCAAGGTAATCATAAAGGGTAACTTTTCAAGGCGTGGGGAAGTGTGATAGTCGTCAGACAAGTTATTGAGAAACCGAAAAGACTTGATTAGACATGTGTTGACGCCGTTTCTCGTCAAACAGTAAAAGAAGAGCACGTAAACAATGAATGACAATGGCTAAATGAAATAAAACAAATCAAACACGCGATTTTTACGTGGTTCAGCAGTTAAATCTGCCTAGTCTACGAGTCTCTGTTATTAATCTTAAGATTATCTCTGAAAATTCCTTAGCATGAATTCTTCAGAGTTTTCTCTCAAGGATCAGAATTTCGGTCCTTACAATGGTGCATGGCTTCTCTATTTATAGAGAAGGATGCAGAATACTATCCCACATATTTTCGGTAGTTACTCTTTTGTGAATAAAATAAATGGCTTTAAATGCCTATAATCAGATATAAAAGGAAACGTCCCTGAAGACCAGGAAACGCATAACTGACCAAATAATATCCCACGATTCTTGGGGATTTACATTAATAAATGAGGATTACATCTCATATTTATAATACTTGTAGATATTCAAGGTGATTATCGCGTATCTCTAAGGCTTTAGCATCCCAAGTCTCAAGTCATTGTTCGAGCTAATGGCATCTCCCGAGATCACGTGTCTTTCGAGATCGTACGTACAACTAGCTCGAGACCCCCGATCCGAAGTCGTCCCCGAAGATGAGTGTGTTCTCGGAGCTGCCTTTCGAGATCGAGACCATTTCGAGCTCGATATACAATCCTGGAGCATACTTCAATCCTTACGAGACCATTTGTTGCGAATCCAACTTTCGAGGTCATATTTACCATGGCTCGAAATCTGGGTATAACATCTTGCCCCCTCAAAAGTATTTGTTCGAATCCTAAGAGAAGGAAACTTTTGAACTGCTTTCCTTGAGAACTGTACCGTCACACCTTTGAAAATGGACACGCGTCAGCTGGGTATTGCTCATTTTAGGTACTTGAGTACCTTGGAAACACGCCCACGATCATTCGTCTGACAACTTTTCGGCGCCTTCTTGTCATTGATCCCCATCCGTTCGATCTAGTGAGGATTTCATTCGACGCTCCTGATTAATTCCTTTTCCCCACCTATATATACAAGACCCCATTCTTCATCTTCTTCACTTTCATCCTCATTCGCCATAAGCAAGAAAAGAAGAAAAACAAGCCCAGAGACCTCTTTTCAAAGTTCCTGTTCCGTGCATGTTTTCTCGACCAAAGAAACAAAGGAATCCTGGTCTGTTCGAATCAGTGAGTTCTTTCCTGCAACCTCTTCTCCAATCAACGATCTCTCTGCAATCGCCATTACTGTGTAAGTATGTCGTTTTTTTTTTCATTTAAAATGTTCTTGCTGTGTGTGCTAGTTTATGTTCTTAGCATGATACGATAGGAGGTTTTGAACCGATAGGTTTTTATGCTTTCTGGATTTTCACTCTGGATGTTCGTCTCTGGTTTATACCCAGTTTTGACGTGTGAATGTGGTTCCCATTTTCTGGGTTTTGAAATTCTTAGGCAGCGTTTCTTGTACATTAAGCTTTCGGATAGAAACATGGGCTTTGACAAATGCACGAAACCCAAAAACGCTTTTCCTGGCTAACCGCCACTCTCCTTTCCCTTGAATTTCGGGATTTTCAAAAAATTATCCAGACTCCTTTTCTTTTTCGTGGAATACACGCCCCTGACTCTTCAATAAGGGTCTTAGTATTTAGTCTCGTTCCTAAATCTCCGAGCTCATTCCATCAAGCTCGTGACTCTTGCATGCATGGCCCTCACCATTTTTTCTTTCTCGCTAGATGTCACAGAATCTGGAAAGACGGTGGGGGTCATTGCTGGCAGTCCCTTACGAGCCGAAATCTCCGAGCCCAGAATCGCTCTTCGCCCGGAACCAACGTCGAATAAGAGAATATGAGCTTGCACGCGAGCAAGAAGACATTCGAGCTCACTATCGCCGCTAGATAGACGAGGTCATTGAAAAGAAGAGAAGAGTTCTTCGGGAGGCCCTCTATCCGGAGCCCAATTCAGGACCTAGGCCCATTCCCCTCGACCCTGCGCTAAAGGTCACTGTTGCGTATCATCCAGGGGAACTCCAGTTTTCATTAATGGGGGAAACTTCATCCTCGCAGCCGAGGAAGGAGATGTTCGAGGCCGAGCTCTACTGGAGCACGGTTACCACAACTAGCCAAATATCTGAAATCCTGACCTTCCATGGCCTCCATTTGTCAAGCACCTTGAAGTGTCGGGCTCCGACTGGTCAAGAACGGAGCTGTTTTTCCCCTGGCGGCCGCGATGCCACAGTAAAATATGCAGCATGGAGCCAAGAACATATGAGGGCGGGAGCACTGCTGCCCTTGAAGTCTTTTTTCAAAGACTTTACTGATTTCGTTGGGTTGGCACCGTTCCAACTCAACACTTATTCGTACAGGGTGTTGTCTGCCCTGAGGTCCTTGTACCACGAGCTGAGGTGGGAAGGACCTTCACCCCAAGAGATTTTATATCTCTTTTGTTTGAAAAGTAACCCCTCCCGAGCTCGGGGAGGGGATGGTTTTTACTATCTCTCGAGCTATCCCAAAGAGACGAAGGTTTTTGAGGATCTCACCAATCACCCGCCTGATTTTAAGAAGGCCTTCTTCTGGACAGACGGTCTGTCCCCGTCTCGACATTACTCGTTCAGGAGGATTCGTAAGTATTCTTGTTACTTTTATTCCTGAGCTCGAGACTTTAGTTCTTAAATCCATATTTAGATGAAATGTGTTTCGCTTTTCAGCTAATTTTAAGCGTCCCACCCCTAATGAAGCAATAACGAGGCACAGAGAGGCCTTGCTCCAACTTCCTTATGGCAGGAGGTCTCTCTCGTATCTATTACACGAGGACAAGCTCCGAGCTTGCGGGTTGTTGGGAGAGGGCCAGTCAACCTCTGACTGGTCCAGCAAAAAATATGAACGCTGGGAGGAGGTGCCACTACCTACAGGCGCCCTTCCTCCGAGGAGAGAGAGGAGGCCATCACTCCCAGTTCGTCTGAGGAGTCCGCGGTCCGGGAATGAGGCCAATGATGAAGCCTCGAGCTCTGACTCAGATGAAGGTAAAGTCCTCCCTACCTCGAGGATGTGGTCCCCCACACTACTAAAACACAGGCCCAATAGGTTAGTCTCGTGCCCACAGGATAGATACCACTTCTACATATGGAGTTGGGTAGACGACTGTGTCCATAGGTTCGATAGTGGGCTCGGGAAATATGATACCATGTACACCACGGATGAGGTGTGGAATGGGATAGATGTGCAGTACGAGACCAATGATTATAGGGACCTCTCGAGGTTATCCCCTACTTATAGGGAAGGCACTCCCCCCGCCTCCTTTGAAGACGGGGGAATTTCATGGTCCCCAAGCTCGAGCTCGGGGGAGAGTTCCAGTTAGGTTTCTTCCATCATCACTCTATATGTCTGGTACCGAAATTACTTGATGTACATTTCTCTTTTACTGACTCACTGTGTTGTGACTTGTGCAGGCGAGATGGACTCCGACCTTGACGCCCTTATCGACAATGCAGGCGCCAAGAGGAGAAAACGCCCTAGGGCGGGGTCACTGAAGACCGGTCAGCCGGGCAAAGGCTCCAAGAGGTCCAAAAAGACACCTCTCCTTGCCCTGCCGGTTTCGAACTCCATTGATGCGTCGACTATCCAGGCTAGCGCCTCCACGACAATGCCATCCTCGCAGGCCGTCGTCTTCGCGATCGCACCGACCTCGCTGGCTGGTGCCCCTGCCATTGAGTCCCAACCTCCTGTGGTGGGCGAAACGTCTTCAGCTCAGCTTTCCAGAAGGCCTTCTGCTTCTCGAGTTCAGAAGCTAACTATCTCCACCCATATGGACTCGTATGTGGTGGATAATGCTGCTGGACCTCACGGATCTACGCTGATCTCGGATGTTATGTCCCGGATCGACCAGAGCTATGGCAGTTTCGAAGCTCCTCAGTGGCAGTGCCTAACTGGCACCCGAGACCGCACTTTCCTTTACGAGAAGAGTATCGAGCACACTGTCGCGGTAAGTATCCTTCTATATTCCTTTTGCTTACATTCATACTGACCTGAGGCTAATGGTGGTTTCTTCCTTTTTTCAGGCTCTTGCCTTCACTGCCCAGCTCAATTACGAGCTGAACAACGAGATCCATTCGAGCAGGACTCATGCTCAAGAGGCGAAGGACCTCCACCTTAGAGCGAACGACGATCTGAAGGCGGCGAATGCTAAGCTCGAGGCAGTGGTTAAGGAGCGTGAGGACATGGCCAAGGAGCTCGGAAAGCTGAGAGCTGAACTCGAGGAGCAAAAGAAAGATAACACCCAGCTTCGGGAAACCAATAAGAAGCTCGAAGAGGACAAGGCCGCCACCTTCGACATCATAGAGGATGCCAAAACTCGCCTTCTTGCCGAGTACAAAGAAAAGAAGGAAAAGGCGGTCGACTCAGCCATGTACCGGATGTGGGCTTATAACGAAGAGCTGGACACCAGCTTCTTAGGTCCCCACGAGGCACCGCTTCTTGAACGATGGAATGCCCGGCTCGAGAAGGAAGAGGCTGAACGGCTTGAGAAGGAGAAGGCTGAGCAGCTCGAGAAGGAAAAGGCTGCTCCGGGCACCGTTTCGGAGGAAGCTCAGAAGGATAGTCATGTTGTTCGTCCTGAGGGGTCCGGTGCCACTGATGCTGAGAAGGCCAAGGAGACTCCTTTTCCTTGAATCTGACCTCGGGGAGATCAGTTATCGGGGCTGCGTCCCCTTATTTCTGTAACTATTTTAATATATGCCCACGGGGCTGATACAATTTCTTTTACCATTCTTTTATATGCTTTACATTTCTTGGCTCGAAATATTTTGCATATTTTTATATTGATGAACCGGTTATGTTTATTTATTCATACAAACATAGTTTGGATTTGGGCTCGAAATTCGATGCATTCATGCATAGTTTATTCAAATTATCCGCTTCCGACCTCGTTACTTATCAAGGTCGGATATTACTTTAACCATGAACTCAAAAGTACTTATATGGTATGCAATGTGAATGATCTGGTTATATCATTTTTTGTTTAGTCACTTTTCCTCATCCTCAGTTTTTGTTCCGAGGTTAAGAGTTTGAAGCTATTTTTCTCTTAGATATTCCAGCCTCGATCTTGACTTGTCTCGTGATAGGTTTAGGCTCCTACTTATCATCGATCAATTTTTTGGCTGGTTTGTTCCAAACCTGTTAAGTTTGCACATCTGGTTAACTCCAAACGTTTTAGGATTTTGGTAGTTCGGTTTTGTCCGAACTATCTAAGCTCGCGTACTTGGTTATCTCCAAATACTTCATATAAATATATATTTTTTATTTTTTAATCTGACGGTATATATACCAATGATGCCCCCTTAATATCCTATGAGTGTGACCATAGGTTATTAAATTAAGAGAGATTGCAAAAATAAAAAGAAATTACATATGGAACAAAATAGACCTTTTATTTGATGAAATTCAAAAACAAACAAACAAACAAACAAATTCATGGTTACAGGCAACACTTCCTACACTATTGATAGTAAGGTCTAAGGTGTTCGCCATTCCATGCTTGCGGTATCAGGCTCCCATCTAATCTCGCAAGTTTGTATATGCCAGGTCGGATGACTGACTCTATCTGGTATGGTCCTTCCCAGTTCGGCCTGAGCACTCCAGCTGCTGGATCTCGGGTGCCTAAGAATACGCGTCTCAAAATCAGGTCTCCCACTCCGAACTTTCGATCTCGAACCCTCTTATTGAAATATCTTGTGGTTCGATGCTGGTAAGCAGCATTTCTCAGCTGAGCCTCTTCTCTTTTTTCTTCGATCAAGTCTAGGGTTTCTTCGAGCTGAGTATGATTTGAATCCTGATCGTAAATTTGAGTTTGGATCGTCGGGATTTCGACCTCGATGGGCAACATTGCCTCGCAGCCGTACGCTAGAGAGAACGGGGTATGTCTGGTTGATGTCCGAGCTGTAGTCCTATATCCCCAAAGGACTTGAGGCAATTCTTCGGGCCATCGTCCCTTTGCCTCTTCCAACTTTTTCATTAGAGAGCTCTTGAGAGTTTTGTTAATGGCTTCGACCTGACCATTCGCTTGAGGGTGAGCCACTGATGAAAAGCTCTTTATTATGTCGTTCTTGTCGCAAAAGTTGGTGAATAAGTCGCAATCGAACTGGGTTCCGTTATCGAATACAATCTTTCTCGGTACTCCGTATCGGCATACGATGTTCTTTACCACGAAATCAAGGATCTTTTTCGAAGTTATAGTTGCCAATGGTTCAGCCTCCGTCCATTTTGTGAAGTAATCAACGGCGACTACCGCATATTTCACTCCGCCTTTTCCAGTTGGGAGAGAGCCTATGAGGTCGATGCCCCATACTGCGAAAGGCCATGGGGATGTCAACATGGTCAGTTCAGATGGTGGAGCTCGGGGTATCGTGGCGAATCTCTGGCATTTGTCACATTTCTTCACATACTCAAAAGAGTCTGCTCTAATGGTTGGCCAGAAATATCCTTGACGTATGATCTTCTTGGACAGGCTATGCCCCCCAGCGTGGTCTCCGCAGAACCCTTCATGAATTTCTTCAATGATCTTCTTTGCTTCGGGAGGGGTTACACACCTAAGCAGCGGCATGGAATATCCTCTTCTGTATAGCTTTCCGTCCAAAATGGTGTAACGAGGAAGTTGATACATCAATTTTCGAGCCTGGTTCCGATCTTTTGGAAGAATTCCATTTTCGAGATAATCAACTATTGGACTCATCCAGGTCGGTTCTGTTTCAATCATACATACATCTTCCTCGTCTAGCTCAGTAATGCTGGGTGCTGATAGGTGTTCTACGGGTACAACATTCAGTTCTTCATTTTCGGCGGAAGTGGCGAGTCGAGCTAAGGCATCTGCATTTGAGTTTTGTTCTCGGGGAACCTGTTCGATTGCGTAAAACTCGAAATACTCCAATGCGGATTTTGCCTTCTCCAGATAAGCTGCCATTCTTGTGCCACGAGCCTGGTACTCTCCCAAGATTTGATTAACCACGAGTTGGGAATCGTTGTAGCAATGTATAGCTTTGGCCTTGAGCTCTTTTGCTATTCGCAGTCCTGCGAGTAGAGCCTCGTACTCAGCTTCATTATTAGATGCTTTAAAGCCAAATCTTAAAGCAGAGTGAAATTTGCTCCCTGCAGGAGTGATCAGAATAACTCCTGCCCCCGCTCCATTTTCATTCGACGAGCCGTCGACGTAAAGTTTCCACAGCTCGTGGGCCGTGGTTATTACCTCGTCGTCGGCTATACCAGTGCACTCTGCCAAGGCTTGTGCCTTAATGGTCGTTCTTGGATGGTAAGTGATCTCAAACTGTCCGAGCTCAACAGCCCATTTAAGGAGTCGACCTGACGCCTCTGGTTTAGATAGGACTTGCCTAAGTGGTTGATCTGTCAGTACATGGATGGGATGTGCCTGAAAGTAGGGGTGGAGCTTGCGAGATGAGTGGATTAAACTGAGGGCGAGTTTCTCCATCAATGGATATCTTGACTCTGCCCTCAGTAATCTCTTACTGATGTAATAGACGGGTTTCTGCACCCTCTCTTCCTCTCGAATGAGCACCGCGCTTATCGCGTGTTCGGTGGTTGAGAGGTATAGGTACAATACTTCTCCCGTTTCGAGTTTTGACAGGATGGGTGGTTCAGCGAGGTGTCTTTTAAGCTCCTGAAAGGCTAGCTCGCACTCTTCTGTCCATTCAAATTTCTTACTTCCTTTTAATAAGTTGAAGAATGGAAGGCCACGATCCGTTGACTTCGAGATGAATCTGCCCAGGGCGGCCATCCTGCCAGTCAAGCTTTGGACATCTTTATGCTTCCGAGGTGAAGGCATATCAATCAGGGCCTTTATTTTGTCGGGATTAGCCTCGATTTCACGAGAGTTGACAATGAAACCCAGAAATTTTCCCGAAGATACCCCAAAAGTGCACTTCTGAGGATTTAGCTTCATGTTGTATTTTCTGAGCACGCCAAAGCACTCTTCGAGGTCATCAACATGGTTCTTGTTAAGTTGAGACTTTACAAGCATGTCATCAACATAAACTTCCATGTTGTTCCCTATTTGTTCTGAAAACATCATGTTAACGAGCCGCTGATATGTAGCTCCAGCGTTCTTGAGCCCAAACGGCATAACATTATAACAGTATAGCCCTTTATCTGTAATGAAGCTCGTATGTTCTTGGTCGGGGGCATGCATGGGAATCTGGTTATATCCAGAATATGCATCCATGAATGACATCAAGCCATGCCCCGCCGTGGCATCCACTAGCTGATCAATTCTTGGCAACGGAAAACAGTCTTTTGGGCAAGCCTTGTTGAGATCCGAGTAGTCAATACAGGTTCTCCACGTCCCATTGGGCTTTGGGACCAACACTGGATTGGCTACCCAGTTAGGGTAAAAAGCATCCCTAATGAAATGGTTTGCTTTTAATCTGTCAACTTCCTCCTTTAATGCTTTCTTTCTGTCCTCGTCCAGCTGCCTTCGCTTTTGTTGCTTCGGGGGAAAGCTTTTGTCTATGTTTAATGCATGGCTCGCAACATTCGGGCTTATCCCCACCATGTCTGAGTGTGACCATGCGAAGACATCCTGGTTTTTCTTCAGAAAGCAAATTAATTGCTATTTTGCTTCGTCTTGGAGGTGTTTTCCGACCTTCACCTTCTTCGAGGGATCCGCTTCGTCGAGCTGAACTTCTTCGAGCTCTTCCAATGGTTCGAGGTCAACTTTCTCTTCAATCCTTGGATCGATTTCCTCGTCAATTTCTAAAACCGTTCCATCTTTATTTTGTATGATAACGAGTGCCTGAGCGCTCATTTGTTTCTTTCCCCTCAAAGAAATGCTATAGCACTCCCTTCCTGCCAATTGATCTCCTTTTAATGTCCCGACCCCGCTTGGGGTTAGGAACTTAAGGGCCAGGTGCCTCACAGATGACACTGCCCCCAGCCCGACCAGGGCGGGACTCCCGAGTAGTACATTGTAGGCAGATGGTAAATCTACCACTACGAACTCCATTATCTTGGTCACCGAGACTGGATAGTCTCCCAAGGTCACAGGGAGTTCAATGGATCCCATACAAGCAGTCCCTTCTCCTGAAAAGCCGTACAAATTAGTTGCACATGCCTTCAGGTTGCGAAGGGAGAGTCCCATTTTCTCGAGAGTCGCTTTATAAAGAATGTTGACTGAGCTCCCATTGTCTATGAGAACTCGGCGGACTCTCTTGTTGGCAAGCTGAACAGTAATAACCAATGGATCATGATGAGGGAACTGAACATGAGATGCATCCTCCTCAGTGAAGGTTATCGGTTGCGTTTCAACCCTTTGGCTTTTTGGTGCCCTAGGTTCGGGTTCATAAGGAGACCCGTCCCCTGTCTTCAACTCGTTAACGTATCACTTTTGAGCATTTCTGCCACCTCCCGCGAGATGAGGCCCTCCCGAGATGGTTATTATGTCCTCTCCATCTATCGGCGGGGGCCTGTCTTCTTCCCGAGATCGGGAGTTATTATTTTGTGCCGTCGAAGGCGCGGCTACTCTCTGGCTCGCAGTAGTCTGTCCAGTACTCTGGTTTTTGACGTACTGCCGGAAATAACCTCTCGAGATCAACCCTTCGATATCGTCCTTCAGCTGTCGACATTCATCAGTGGTGTGTCTGGTGTCTCTATGGAACTGGCAATACTTACTGGAATCCCTTTTGGACTTTTGGTTTCTCATTGGGTCCGGACGCCTGAAGGGGACCTGGTTTTCATTAGCCAGGTATATGTTTTCCCGAGACTCGTTGAGTTCGGTGTGTACTTTATATACGGAGAAATACCTTTCTCCTTTCTTTTTCTTTCCTCCTTCAGCCTCGGGGTTATTTCCCTCGCTCTTTTTCCTCTTGGAGGGATTCTCCGAGGTAGGCTATGGAGCTGCTGGGTCAGCCGAGGTTGAGGCGGAGTTAACGTTTATCGTTGTAATTTTGGTCTGCAAGGTCGCCTTCAGCGTTGACCTCGCCTCCTCTACATTGACAAATCTCTGCACTCGTCTGTTAAATTCGGTTATTGACCTCACCAGTTTCCCTTGCATGTCATCCCAAAGGGCACTTCCGGGTAAAACACCAGCTCGGATAGCCATCAGGTGCCCACTGTCATCCACATCTCGAGCTCAGGCGACCTCTAGATTAAATCTTGTCAGATAGCTTTTCAGTGTTTCGCCCGGCTGTTGTCGGACGTTAGTCAAAGTGGATGCCTCTGGTCTGACTCCAATCATAGCTCGGAACTGCTTCTTGAAGTCTCTAGACAACTGATCCCATGAAGTTATCGAGTGTCTCTTGTACTTTTCGAACCAACTCTTGGCAGGTCCGGCCAATGATGTTGGAAACAACATGCACCTGAGCTCATAACCCACGTTACTAGCTCTCATAATAGTGTTGAATGTACTCAGGTGACTGCATGGGTCGGTTTTTCCTTCAAACGCTGGGACGTGAGGAATCCGGAACCCTTGAGGAAATTGAGTGTTAGAAATATGTGGAGCAAACGGCTCTAGCTCCTCGTCTGAGTCCTCATATCGACCATTCCCTCGTTCATTCTTTAAAAGCCTAAAGGCTTTTTCAAGCTGATCGATCCTTTCTTGGACTGGGTCCTTAGGTGGTGTCTGGAATTGACAGTCATTGATCATGATTCCAGGCTCGCATCTCCGTGAAGGATCTCTACGCCCATTCAGGTGATTCCTTAGGTCCAGATTTGTCTGATCTCCCTTCCCCCTGCTCTGATTCAGATGATTCCGCAGGTCAGGACGAATCTTGCGGTTTCCAGTATTTTTACGACCTCGGTCGCGTTTACTGACGGACCTGGTCTCTCTGGACTCGTCACTGGTGAAACTCATTGATCGGTCGTTTCGCGATGGATTCTTCCCATGTCGCCTCGTCTCCGCAGTGCGAGACCGGGACGTCTGACTTCTCTCAGATTGTGCGCCTCTCCGCTCCTGGAAAGTCTCCCTGTGTCCTTGTCTATCCCCCGTACGCCCTTGATCCTGATCTCGAACAAGTTGAGCGTTTCTGCGGGGAGGTGAAGGATATCTTATGGGAGACGGAGGGAACCGTATAGGCGACGGTGGCTGCCGCCCATGCATCGGCCTAGAGGGTCTAGAATTTGCCCGAGATGGGTCAGTCGCGTTCGGTGCACTACCAGGAACCTGAGTCCGAGCCTCGGTAGGAGCTCAGTTATTTTCAGTTCCTACAGGCACTTCCACAGGTGGATTAGGCAGGACCCGAGCTCAGGTACTCCTCTGGGGCCTAGGAGGAGCAGATGGCTCGGCTGGTGCCGGAGGTTGAGTCGGCCTCCTTGTGGCAGCATCTTTTCGTGGACGTCCACGGGGCCTCCGGGGAGGAACATGCACGTCCCTTGGAGGAGGGACTTGGTTTTCGTGCGGAGGCGGGGGCTGAGCCACCTGCACCTCTGCGGCCATCCTAGTCAACTCCTCATTCCGTTTGTTGGCTTCTGCCAACAGCTGTTTCAATTGCCGGTTTTCCAGTTCTACAATAGGAACGTAACGCTCAGGATTGTAGTACATATCCTCATCCCTCGGTGGAGGCGGTGGTCCCCGGGAATCGGAGGACCCACTTCTCTCCTCAGCATCCGGGTTTTCCATTGGTTGTTTTCCAGGACGCCTTGGGTAGCTTTCATCAGGGGTGTTCTGATTGTTTGTAGCCATGAATCTCTCAGGGATGAATGCTTAAGGCTCTCAATGAAAGCACCAAACTGTTGACGCCGTTTCTCGTCAAACAGTAAAAGAAGAGCACGTAAACAATGAATGACAATGGCTAAACGAAATAAAACAAATCAAACACGCGATTTTTACGTGGTTCAGCAGTTAAATCTGCCTAGTCCACGAGTCTCTGTTATTAATCTTAAGATTATCTCTAAAAATTCCTTAGCATGAATTCTTCAGAGTTTTCTCTCAAGGATCAGAATTTCGGTCCTTACAATGGTGCATGGCTTCTCTATTTATAGAGAAGGATGCAGAATACTATCCCACATATTTTCGGTAGTTACTCTTTTGTGAATAAAATAAATGGCTTTAAATTCCTATAATCATATATAAAAGGAAACATCCCTGAAGACCAGGAAACGCATAACTGACCAAATAATATCCCACGATTCTTGGGGATTTACATTAATAAATGAGGATTACATCTCATATTTATAATACTTGTAGATATTCAAGGTGATTATCGCGTATCTCTAAGGCTTTAGCATCCTAAGTCTCACGTCATTGTTCGAGCTAATGGCATCTCCCGAGATCACGTGTCTTTCGAGATCGTACGTACATCTAGCTCGAGACCCCCGATCCGAAGTCGTCCCCGAAGATGAGTGTGTTCTCGGAGCTACCTTTCGAGATCGAGACCATTTCGAGCTCGATATACAATTCTGGAGCATACTTCAATCCTTACGAGACCATTTGTTGCGAATCCAACTTTCGAGGTCATATTTACCATGGCTCGAAATCTGGGTATAACAACATGATTGGTCACCTTTTTCGAGAAAGCATGGGCGACTTTGACAGATTTCGTGGGGTATTCGAAGAGTTAGTTTCCTAAGTTTACTTATTGCTGGTCACAATAAATAAACTTGGGGGGCAAATGTTTACCCTAAAAACGGCTACTGATGACATGGTAAGGATTTCTCCTACATAGTTAACACGTGGCAAAGAGTACTGCTCGCCTATCGACCAGAAGCACACCACTTCATCAGGGCTCAACTTTTAGATACGACCAGGCTGATCGTATAACTTGATTTGTTTCCTTCTTACACTGTAATCTTATAATTAATACATTGAATATTTCTTCATTATGACCTTGATACACGATTATTAAGGAAAGATATAGCCTGCTGGCCCATGTAACCCTCATTGAGCCTATAAATATGCATGAAATAGCTCAAGGAATGGACTTTTGATTCTGAAATCTTTTTGCTAAGATAGAGAAAAAGAGAGAGCTATAGTGCAATTATCCATCGTTTTATTGTATTTCTTCGAAGGTTTCTGAAACTCAAGAACTCTAGTTCTTTGATCACGACTTTGAGATTCAATCTTAATAATAGCACTAAGTGAACGTAGGTCATTACCATCTTTTGGGGCCGAACCACTATAAATTCTTGGTGTTTTCCTCTCTTCCATTGGATTATCTTTCTTAATTGTCGTTTTATCTTTTGTCGTATATTTGACTCCATGCCGTTGGCCAAATCGTGGATCAACAATATGAATTCAAATATTATTATTATATTTAATACAAGACTATATATTTAATACTTATATCAATATGAATTTAAATATTATAAAATATCATTATAATAATAATATATAATATATAATCTTAATTTTTATTAAAAAAATTATTATTTATGTTTAAAAAAATTATCATATTATATATATTTAAAAAAATCATAAATAGTATTTTAGTTTAATTTTTCATTTAATATATTTATGTCATTATTTTATATTATTTACTTATTTAAAATTTATATGATAGTGATATAAATTTAATAAATATAATTAATAAATTCTATAAATAAAACTAAACAAACGTTGCTTGTATCTAGTATAGATATATATATATATATATATATATTCAACCAAGATATTTATGCTATTTTATACAATGTAAACTTACATTCTTAAAATTTGGTTTTAATAAAATAAATATTGTGATTTTTTACGGCTTTGTCTCTAGCTTTAACGTTTTTAATTAGGTATGTATTATTTATTGGCTAATTTTTAATTAGGTATGTCGATGTCTGTATATATATTGCACTGTAAGAGCATTAAAGTTGATTAGGGAACGATTTTAAGTCACAAAAGTGCCAAATAAGAGGGAAATAAAAAAGTAATATTTTAGATTCTATTTAGATTTAAGTTTTGGTCATTCTCAAAAAGGGCATAACAAAATCCAACAAATAAATTTGAATTTAATAATTAATAGGCTAAATAAGTCGAACATATTAGTACCTGTAAAACACGGTTACCTTCACATTCATAATTACATGTAAAACATATAAAGGACACCTTTTATATTATATTTGAAAATAAAAATTGCTTTTAACTTTTTTTTTTATTCTTCTATACAATAGTAAATACATAGACATTCTTTGTTTGTTGAGTAGTATATGATAATATTAGATTGGATTAAGAAACAAATAAGTTCATAATCCAACAATAAATTATGAAAAAAAAAAAGTATAAATTTGTAAATCTTTACCTTATTACTAATAATATATATATCTACTCTATATAAAAACTGTGTAGATAACGGAAATTTTTGATATTAACAGTTTTTTTATTAACTTTAATAGAATATTACAAATATTTAACGGAATATACATTTGAAAGTTATTAAAAATAGATATTTATTAATTTTATTAATATAAATTTAAATATTATAAAATATCATTATTATAATTATATTTAATACCAAAATAGATATTTAATAATTATATTAATATAAATTCAAATATTATAAAATATCATTATTATAATAATATTTAATATAAAACTAGATATTTAATAATTATATTAATATAAATTTAAATATTGTAAAATGCCATTATTATGATAATATATAATACATAATCTTAATTTTTATTAAAAAAAATTATCATTTATATTTATAAAGAAAACATGTCTTTTTATTACTTAATTTAATTAAATATATATTCATATTAAATAACACCAAACATTATAAATACATTATATATAGGTGTCATGTGTGTACAAATAGTATGACTGTGTAACTACATAAAAAATTAGAATAACATTTATCATCTATCAATAATAAACAAGTTTCTTCTTCAATCATAAATGTGTAATTTGAATAATATCATTAATATTTTACACATTAAATCGTATAGTTTATGATCTAAAATGTTATCGTGCATTTTTTTTAAAAAAAAAACCTTAAATAATGTTTAGGTATAATTTTTCTTTTAATATGTTTATTTCATTCTTATATATATATATATATTTTATTCATAAAAACTTAGTAAATATATTTAACAATTTTTTTTAAATAAAAAACTAAGCAAATGTGCATTGCACATTGCTCTTTCACCTAGCATTTATATAAATGAGAGCCATAAGGAGGTGATGTAATACTTTAAAATTACTCTAAATCACTTTATTTATTTTCTCATTTTTTTATTCTTCATTTAAAAATGTAAGATAAAAAAATATATATATCTATAAACAAAAATATCTAATTAATTTTTTTTTAAAAATAGAAAACATAATTAAATTACATTTTTTATTCTTCTTTTTAAAATTTATGATTATTAGTTAATAATTAAATGAAAAAATTAAAAGATAATTTTAAAAAAAAAGTATTTATAATTATTAATGAATAATTGTTCAGTTTAGTTTTGTGTTGTTTTAAGTCATGTTTTAGGTAGTTTTTATTAATCTTTTTAGTTATTTAGTGCAGTATTATGCTTTGTTTTTGCTTGTTTACATGTTTTAGCTTTTAAATAAAGAAAAAGAACAATTGGAGCAAATTGGTGAAAAAGATGACAAAAATCTGGTTTTTTGGTGTTGTTTCCGTATTAGGATGGATCTTTAGTCATTTAATGGCTTCAGTGAATTTTCGAACTCAGAAATGTAAAAATTGGGAAAGTTCTTAAGGGTCACGACACTACAGTGCTAAGTCGCGACTAGGTCCAAGGCAAAAAGCTTGTTTTTTTTCAAGGTACACAGGCCGCGGCGCAGGGATGAAGAGTCGTGACACTGAAGGCTTTGCCTACCCAGAAATTGACCCAGAGCCATGACGCTGAAAAGGATGGGCTGCGACCCGCCTGACGTCCATGCGAAGCCCAAATTGACACGGGTCGCGACCCGCATTGCTTCTGAAGGAAAAAAATGGTTTTAATTCTAATTTCAAAAGGAGAGACAACAGACAAAAGGGGGGATGAAAATTTGAAGTGGAGAACACATCGTAGAGCATCTCAATTCATTCCAAACAATCTTTAGCGTAAGTGCCTTTGATATTTTTAGAATGATGTTGAACAAAATCATTAACCCTTATGGTTTTTAATGGATTCACTTGAACTCCTATTATGAGATAATGCAATGTTAATCTTCTTCTTCATCTATTGAGTTTGTTTCAATTTGTGTTTATTGCCTGAAATATGATTGGCTATCTATTTTCATTATTTGTTTGAGTTTGAATCGAAATTCTAAAAGGTGAGATGTAAACAAGCTTTGATTGAATCAACACAAGTTTAATCTAGAACGAAAGTATCAAGATTATTTGTGTAGCATCTAGGTTGTGTATTCATTGTGTTACACCCAGATTTTGAGAATAAAAATTTTGATCTCGAAATTCAAGCCCGTATGATGTAAGCTCGAAATAAGCATGTTCATCATGTGACCAGCATTGATGAAAAATTCAAAGACAGTCTCACGATAACTTCGGAATTGGTGAGCTCGGAAACTACACGATCTCGGAGGAGTTCCGAGGTTATAAGTCAGGCTCGAAGTCATGGTAATGGTGGTTCAACACTTGTATAAATTTTCTAATTTATTTCTTGCTATCAGGCAATACGGTTCGAACTCGAGCGTTGTGAGCTCGGAAAGGATGGTCTTGATAACATCACTTGTTGGTAACATAGGCGAACCAAGGTGTCGAGCTCGCAATAGGTAAACGGTCTCGAAGGCGTATGAATCTAACGTCCAAGCTCACAAGCTGTGTGTGTGAACATGTTATTTGTTGTAAAATCCCTATGTTTAAGGGATCAGATGTAATTTGTTATTAAATCCCAAATATCATGGGATATATACGCGTATGTAATATGTGGATGGAATATTTTACTGAAACTGCAATTCTTCTGAAAAATCTTCTTATCATGTAAATTTATTATTTTTCTCATATAAAAGGTGACGTATCTATGCATATTCATATCTAGGGTGAACTTCAACACAACTTTTTAACAAGCCTATCAATGGCATAAACAAGTTTAATGAAGCAATGCCTAAATCCTATTATATTCAATAGCCAATGCTTTTATCCTTTTGAAATAATTTAAATACCTGATCAAAGATCTTTGAGAAAGCTTGGAATTTCTGAAAAAGATTCATTGTCCCTTTCTACTATCGCAAGGTGTTATAGCAATGGTAACCTATTTTATTAATAAACTTATAAAATATTATACAATAGAAGAGAAAGCTAAGTTTGATGGTTTTCAAGACTTAGAGGTTTCTCTGAGTTTAGAGAATAAGATTTAAAAAGAAAAGAAGTGAGTCTACAAGCCAGACTCCTTAGCATATTTATACCGAAATAAAAAGTTATCATCTATTATTTTATTAAAGTGAGGATAAGATGATAAGGTTCAACATTTATGGTTTTTTTTTTTCTGAAAGGATAAGATGCGTAGCACATGGGCGGTTACCTTTGGTCTTTGTGAAAAGAGCATCTTATCTTTAAATCATAGTGCTTCCCATAGTAGGGTCCTCAAGTCTAAGTCGGTCGATGGAGTCTTCTATATCATATGTCCCATCATATTGACTATTACATTCCTCCATTTTCTCGTCGACAACTTTATTGATAAGAAGTTGTATGTCTTTAGTAGACATGGTTACTTGATTGACGGTAGGTGGAGTTCTCTGTTGCTGATGTTGATGTCAAAAGGCATCCACTTGAAGCTTAAGACTGGTAATTTGGTCCCAGCAGGCTTCATTTTCTTCTTTTAATTTTTTGTTTACTAAGTCTTTTTCTATTATTATTTTATTATAATAAATACAATTGGGGAAATTTAATTCGTTTACTTTTTCTTTCCCCCTATCTTTTGTCTCATCATAATAATTAAGACCCCAATACATAATAGCAGCTTTAGTAGCTTCTTCATAATTTACTTGGTCTTTCCAAATGACATTATTAAATTTATCTACTGTTTCGGCTACTGATTACCATAACTTATATAATCCTGATTTTTTCCCTCGAAATACTAGATAATAATAAAAAAAATTCTTACTTTGGAAGTATTCTATTAGGCATTTTAAAACTGCCTGGAAATATCTAGGATTATTAAATAGATAGGCGTGATGAAGATTATCTAATAAACATTGTTGCTCTTTACTAATGGCCTTGTGAGGGATATATTTAGTTTCACTATTACCACAACAATGTAATACTAATTCTCCGAATGATATTGCCTCACCTTTCTCCATTGGCTGACTATATATTATTTGGTCTACTGCTTGTTTGTTTGCCATTTGGGCTCTGGGATGTATTCCAGGCTATACATTCTTAGACGAAATGGTTGTCGGTCCATCTGTATTGTAAATTAATCGAGATAATATATCAGCATAATAATTATTTTTTCCTTTAATATGCTCAATAGTAGGATTATATCCTTTAATAATAAAATTATTAAGGAATTTTGTCCATCTATTAGTCATTAGTTTTTATTATTTTGCCTCATTTTTAATAGAAGCTTACTATTGCTTGGCAATCTGTTCTAATAGTAAATTCTTTTTTATTAATTAAATAAAGATTGAATACATCTAAGGAATATTCGATTGCCATTATTTCGGCACCAATACTAGCAATACTTTATTCTTTATACTGTCCTGAAGCATATCTTGATATTTCTTCAGTATCTTTATTAGAATATTTACTAGTTTTTTCTTTAATACTGCTCCCCATCCCTTATCACATCCATATGTTTCTATTATTAAATAGTCAGTTATTAATGGAAGGGATAATTTTTGTAAAGTTTTTACTACTTCTTTGATTTTCTTTACTAGTTTAATATCTTCAATGTTGAAGTATCTTTGACCATTAAGTTTGGTTTTATTATATAATGGCCCAAGTAATTTTGATAAATTCTTAATATATGGACGGGCATAATTTAATAATCCAAGAAATTGCTGAATACTTTTTAAATCTTCAAACTTTTCAGGGAAATCTAATATATTTTTACTAATATGATCTTGTAATATTATTTTCCCTTTTCCTATTTCGGATCCTAGAAATTTTATATATTCTTTTCCTAATTCCATTTTCTTTTTGCTAATGATTAAACCATACTGTTCAAATTTTTAAAAACTTATTTTAAATGGTACTCATGTTCCTTATAATCTTTGCTAAATACTAGAATATCGTCAATATATACTAAACAATAACTTAATTCATAAAATATTTTATCCATTCTTCTCTGAAAATATTACTGGGGCATTTTTAAGTCCCATTGACATTACTAACCATTCAAATAGTCCATGTGGGCAAACAAATGTTGTCCAGGGAATACTAGCTTCTGCCATCTTTATTTGGTAGAAACCTGATTTTAAGTCAAATTTACTAAAAACTCTACAACCTTGTATTTTATTTATTAAAACATCTTTATTAGGAATATTATAAGAGTCATCTTCAGTATTATCATTTAATCTTTTATAATTTATTACCATTCTACTATTTCCCCTAACTATTTCACTATGGTTTCTTACTAGAAAAGCAGGACTCCTATGTGGTGAGTCATTATGTCTAATAAATTTATTTTTTTAATAATTCGTCAATATGATCTTTAAAATCTTCTATGTCTATAGAATTAAATTTTAGTGCCTGACCAGTTTATTTTATAATCTGGATTTTTTATTAATAATTTACATATTGGATTATCATTTTGTTTAAAATTTTTCATACTATCTCTGATATTTCCTTATTTTTGTAGTTTATATATTAAATGTTCTATATCGTTACTAAATATTAAGTTGTATAATTCTTTTCCTCTTATTATTTCTCTATCTAGTTTTATTTCTTTTATTATATCTACTAATTCATTTTCTTCCATAATTTCTTCTATTAAATTTTTACAGTTACATTGGGTGTTTTCTAAATTACTAGGATAGCCACCACGCTTCCGCAACAACTCTGATTGAATGGGTATAATACTAGCCATTTTATAAATATTAACATAGTCTTTAGTAATGTTAATGCCTCCGTTTTGTTTTAATAGAAAATCTAATCCTATAATAATATCTATATTATTCATTTTTAAGTCTCTGAGCCATACTTAGCCTGATTGATACTCATTGCTATAATCATCACAATTAGTAAAGAATCGAAATTTACAAGTGTCAAGATAATATTTATATTCAAAAGTATTTGTATCCATTTGTTGGGCTATTCTTGGTGTACTAGATATTTTCCAATATTTTCTAGGTATTAGTGTACTATCCATTACTACGGAACTACATCTTGTGTCAATAAAATAGATTATTTCTATTTTTATATCTTTATGGATGAATAATGTAATGACCCAACTAATTCTAGACTTTGGACCATTAAAACTGCTTGTACATAGACATTATTCTTAAGAAAACATACATACGAAACATTCATAACTTTATTAAAAACTATAAAGTAAAAGTTGAAATATATATAAATGCAGGGTATGATATGGGATCCCATTATTTTAAAAATAAAACATAACTTAAATCTTAAATAAATTTGTTACAAAAACCAAGTGCGGAAAATACATAGAAAACATAATTAAAAAGACTAAAAACAACGTCGTCCTCGAATCGTTCACGCAGTCCACCGAATCCATTATTCCTCAATACACAATCCCAAGCCGCCAAGAATCTTTCCGCCGCCATAACTATTTTCCTGCACATATAAAAATAAAGAAAAATCTACTAAAAGCATATAAACATAAACATAAACTATAAACATATGACTATAAAGACGTATACCACATATGACTACAATATTAATGGCCATTATGACATGTGATAAACCATCTATGTCCCCTGTCTAATATTTGAGGTAGGTTAGATCACATGATAGTATATGATAACCCATCTAGGTCCTCTGTCTAATATATGAGGTAGGGTAAATCATAACTTTAAACATGAAAATGATAAACACTAGGGCTTGCCAACTAAGCAACTATGAGCCCTAGATAAAAACATAACATAACGTATTATAAACATATCTGTAATGCCCCAAATTTCCTAATAAGGTTTAGGACCTTGATTAGGAGGCCGGGAGGGCCATAATTTCTTTATTATGCTATTTAATGATAATATGCATGTTTAGGTGTATTAAATATGCATGTGAACCCATTTGTGATTAATTGGGTGATTTTCATATTTTGGCCATTTCGGGCATTTTTGGCATATATGTGAAATGGGCGTGGTGCTTTGTTATTATCTGGTTATGCCAGGGTTACCCAGCACAAGACGATCCTAGGAGGTAAGCTAGTGGGAAAGTCACAACGGGATTTAAGCTTGACTTGGAGTAAGTCAAGGGGTATTTAGAGCATTACCGGGTTATTGGGTAATGGGAATTAATATTTGGTGATAAATTGGGAGTTAGTAAGACCAGGGGAAAATTCTGGAAGTTTTGACTATAATGTCCCCGGGGGTGTTTTCGGGACCCCGAGCATTAGGTTTTATTGGAAGATACTTAAGCTTGAAGTAACCTTTTAAGAAAGGAAAAGAAACGTTCTGTATGTTCTCTCTCCCTAAAGTTCCCTTTTTGTTCCCGATCGCATTTTCAAAGATAACTTGAGTTCTAGGACTCCGAATCAAGCAAGGATCGAGGCATAGCAATCCTTAGGGGAATTAGAAGCTTATTAGCCGGAGGATTTAGTTGGAAACAACTCAATCGGAGGTAATTCAAGTTTAAGTTTTAAGTTTTTAAAAGTTTTTAAGCTTGAATTGGACTTTGTGAATCGTTGAGTTTTTAGGTTGTTTGAACCTCGAGTTTTGGTGGTTTTGGACCATTGGGGAGTTTGGGAACTTTGATTTAATGATTTGGGAATGTTTAGACATGTTTTTGGGAGGTTTTAAAAGGTTAAAACAAAGGGAAAATGGCTGCCCCGAAGTTAGGCCGCAGCACTGTTCTTGGGCGCCACGGCCCTTGCTCGAAGAAGCAGATGTCAGGATTTGGCCTTGCTGGGTGCCGCGGCCCTTGATGGAGGACGCCGTGGCCCTAGCCTCAGAGAACCCTGGGGGCCACGGCCCAAGGTGTTAGGGCCGCAGCCCTTGCCCTGTTTTCACCCCGTTTGCTCGTTTTGACCCCGGAAACATGGTTTTAGGCCTCGGGATCATTCCTACTACCCGGATTAGTGAGGATTGATGTCTTGGAGGCTAAGTTTTAGTTCAAGGGTTGGTTTTAGAACTTGAACTCATTGGATCACCATTTATGGTTGTGACTAGGTTAACACTAGACGCTTGGAAGCGGGATCGTGCTTGTGGCTCATTTGTTGGTAACCTGTGCTTGGACCAAAGGTAAGAAAACTGCACCCCATGTGTGACATGCAGGGTTATGATTGATGCATGTTGAATGTTTAAATGTAAACATTGATAGCATAATGAATGCTTGGCAATCTTACCCGTTTGCATATGATTGTTATTGAGGCATGCTGGGTGATTAAGTGTGATGCATGTGATGCACGAGAAACATGTGATTAGGGCATGCCGTGAATGATGAATATGAGATTGGTCAGAGCTTGAGTCTCTGTGTTTGTGCATGATCATAAATATGCTAGCAACTGTTTAGTAAGCATGCTGAATGCCCTATTCTTGGATAATTGGCATATGATACATATTGATAGCATTGCTTACTCATGCATGGTCACGCACTGACTAATTAGTCAGAATTGGCAAAGGTGCTAGTATCAACTGTGAAGCTGTGACTCACTAGTCAGGTTCGGCAGTGGTACTGAGCACTGGTCACGTTGCACTGGCTCATCAGTCAGAATTGGCAAAGGTGCTGGTATCAACTGTGAAGCTGTGACTCATTAGTCAGGTTCGGCAGTGGTACTGGGCACTGGTCACACAGGGCTGACTCACTAGTCAGAATTGGCAAAGGTGTTAGTATCAACTGTGAAGCTGTGACTCAATTGTCAGGTTCGGCAGTGGTACTGGGCACTGGTCACGTTGTGCTAACTCACTAGTCATGACAACCCTAGTGTGTAGTGCAAGCTTTGTCGATTGGATCTAATCGACCCTCTGCATTGAATGACTCAAAGAGCATTAATGCAGGACCGACCTCAAGTTCGATGAATATAAACAAGCATTTATCTAGCCAAGGGCTAGACATGTAGAGCCATTGCATGAATGGGCACTGGGCCCCTAGTGACCTGGTTGTCAGTCACTCAGTATGGTTTACCAGAACCTCAAGTGATATTCACTCGTCTGATCAGAGCTATGGGCTCTGCATGATCATTTTGATCATCATATGCATGGCTTGGGCACTGAGGCCCCTAGTGACTTGCTTGTTGGTCACTCAGCATGGTTTATCGGAACCTCTAGTGTTACGACACTCATCTGATTAGGATTGACTTGATAGTCCTCCAATCAGAAGGCCAGGATTTCTTATCCTGGATACCCCAGCATCTGTTTGAATTCATTTGCATGCTGAGTAGAGCTATGATTGCTAGGCATGCCAGATATGATTTGATATCATGATATGATTGTTTATGAGCATATGAGTTTTCTTGCTGGGCTTCGGCTCACGGGTCCTTTGTGGTGCAGGTAAAGGCAAGAGGAATTTGGACCATCCTTGAGTTGGAGAGCTTAGGTGATGACGTGTACATATGAAGCTGCTCGACCAATACTTGGGCGAGGTTTGAAAGTGGAACTAGGGCTGAACCCTGTTTTGCCGCTTAGAACGGCCTGTTGTAAACACTTTCTTGTAATAAACTTTGAAATCATATTTTTGGGATCCCAATGTATACATTAAACGTTCTAGTGAAACGTTATATCTTAACCAAAGTTTTTAACCCCTAAATCGCTAATCACACTTAGTTACACGTTTATGACCAAACAGCTCGATTAGCGAGTTTAGCATTGTTTGCAATGTGCACTGTAGCGGTCCCTGGAGTTGGGGCGTTACAATATCATAGCATACTATACATAAACATAACACAAGCATATAGAAACTATCATATTTTCCTTACCAATACCGGGATGTGAGAACAAGGACGGGATTTTGGAACACTCCTAAAACCAACAATAGAAAGGTGAGTATTCTAAAGAAAAGAGATTAAAAGAAATGGACTAAAGCACCGAGAAGAAACTTACCGATAAGAAATTTTAAGTTCAAAGAACTTAAATACCTAACCAAGATAATGAGAAACAACAAGTTAGGATTTGAGTAGAGAAACTAATGAAACATACAGAAATAAACTAGGAATAGGAATACCTTTGAATGCACTATAACCGAACTACACCTCGTTATCGAAAAACACACTATTAACCTTACTTCCCAAGTGTTTAATAAGCTTAAGATGATAAAGCTTATAACCCCAACCCAAGTGTTTAACACTCTAAAGTAAACCTAGCTGCTTGAAGGCTCTGAACTCAGCTTGAAGAATGAAAGAAATAGCTGGGTACTAGGTCCTATTTATAGAGTTCAAGAATGAAAAGATCTCTCTTTTAGCTTGAATAAAAATAATGAATATTTAATTGAAAAACATTTGAATATTCGTTCAGCAGAGGCTTAAGACTCGGTCAAAAGATTCAGAGGCTTGCTAAGAGGTTAAGGATTAAAATGAGCTCAGTTTCAAAAATGTTTGAAAATCTTGCCCTAGGGCCGATATATCGCCCATAGTAGGCGATATATCGCCTGAGCTTATATTCCCGAGGCTCGTTGAAGTGTTCGTGCGAAGTTACGTGTTTTCGTATTCCCCGTGTGGCGATATATCGGCATACGCTGAAATATTATACACGTAATTGCACTTTTTCAGCCTAATTTGAATTGAGTAAACAGCTTTGACTGAGTCATATAACGATTTTAAAGCTGCTGGCAGATTCTGGGGTTTTCAAATATTTCTCTTATAAAACTATTCCTCAAAAATACTTAATTTCTCAATAAACATGCACATGACAAGTGTCATGATCTTATTAGTTCTATCTAAACCTTATAGTATAATAAATATCATCTTTATAATCAGCTATATTAATCAAACCTTATGTTATAATTAATATTCTTAAACTATAGGTTAAACTTATAAAATCTGTAAGTGTTGCTACGAGTGTTCAACTAAGTCCCGGCTTGAACCAAAATCCACAGTACCTAACATACTATAACTACTACTAGCTATTACTACTACCACTACTACTATCTAACTAGCTAAGTAAAATTCTTGGACTCTACAAATAATTCTTTTATTTTTAGACTGTATAGATTACTAGAATTACAAACTAAAGGTATAGCATCTATTAGTTCAGTTTGCTCTTCTTGATTATTTATGGTATTATTAATATATTGATAATTTATTATCTCTTCTTCTAATAGTGCTACTCTATTTTCAAGTGTTCTAATTCTTTCTTCTATTATTAAATTTCTATTAATTTTTATTTACTTGACTGACTTCTCATATATTAGTTTGATATAAATTATTAATACATTTAGTGCATATTTCTTCAAAACAGTTACTACATTTTGCTCTTTTACTATAATTGCATCAAAACATTTTCAGAATTTTCAAGCTTACAATTTTCAAGCATTACTACAGTGTTGTAAGCTTGAAAATTGTAAAAAAAATTCTCCACAACACTGTAGTAATATTTTAAGAAAATTGCATCAAAACATTAAAATATGAAATAATGATAAACAAGATTGAAAACAAAAATATCAAGAGAATAAACTAATTCAGGCGTAACTACCTTTGATATTGACTTGGATATGTGTATATTGTACAATAAAGAAGTTAACATGTATATCAATTTTGTTGTACATTTAAATATTATCCCCTGAAGAGAATGATAGAAAGTAAATTTCATTTTAAAGAGTATTGATATTATTAGTCATGTTAATATATATGCAATATTTCTTGCCAGAAGCAAGTATGGTATTTTCAATGTTATTCTTTGTAATGAATCATTCATTAATTATGTCAATTATTCATTGCACATTCCTAGAAGTGAATATCTAATTATTAGTATTATAGTGAATTATGTCATTGATAAAAATGTAATTTATAATTACATTCCCCAAAGTGTTATAAAGTCACAAAGATTATTTGAAAATGTTCTTGATGAAACCTTAACACAATATATTGCAAGCTAAAATTAAACATATTTTATGTACCACTTGTACAATTTCTATATAATTGTGAATGTGAAAAAAAAAAGACTTATAATATGTACTGGTTATACATTTAATTATATAATATATCAAGTAATAAGAACAATGAATGATTTATTTCATTAATAAATTTGACCAGTTGTTGGAAAGAAATGAGAAAGAAAAATAAGTGATATATTCATATTATGATTATATCTATTTGACTACAACAAATATGATTATTATCATTGTGTATTAACTTGAATGAATGATAAGTTTATATTTGAAAAATAATTATGCTTTTAAGCAAGCACACCATTTGATAGATAAAATTGTTAAATATAATGTTGTTGAACATAATATATTACAAAAATCAAATGGAGAAATCTGATTATTGAAGAATCAATGCTATTATATATTTTGAAGGATATTAAAATTATTTTATTCTCTAGCATATAAACAAAAATAAAATTTTTATAGCAGTTATGTATATGTTGAAAATTTTAGTGAAATACAAAGTATAGTGAACCTAAAGTTCATTAATTGAATGATCAATCAGATGCAATGAAATTTATAAATTTTCCTAAATTTAGATGAAGAACCAAAAGATTCTTTTTATTATTAATTCTTATATGATGCTCAAGAAAATATGTATATACATTTTGCATATGGGAAGTGAAAATAAATTTGAATATCTTACATTTTTTTAAAAATATATATATATTTCAACTAGTTTTCAAATGTTTTGTTTATAAATATTGTAATTTGTCTATTTTTATTGTTAATTTTTTTACTTCATATATATCATTTATAAAAGTGTCACTCATTAGAATGTTAATGCATTCATTTCTCAAAATTTTCATAATTATTTATAAGTTGAAATTATATTTCTTCTTAAAATTATTTTGCTATATAGTTATATTTTTTTTGTCCAAGATGTATGAGGAAAAAAATTATATTATTTTGATATTGAGTATTTAATTATATTCATTTTGCATTCTTGAATCATTGTTGGATTTTTATTGCATAATTTCTTATCGATGTGATAAGGTCATATGATCACGAACTTACAAGAATTATAAGCTTGTATATTTTCAACTATATTTATATGACTCGTTCTTGAAAATGAAATATGTTCGTAATTGTGATTTATTGAACCTTGTACGCCCTAAATATCCACGGGTTATTAGCGAGCTGGAGAAGGGCATAATCCTATCGGCCACGTGGAAGCCACCTACCCGGAGCTGCTGTTACGAGTCTCTACCCCTTTAGCTCGAGGTAGCCAAAGGTTTAGTAAGAATACTCAAAGGCATCGGTTCAACAGTGTGGACACCACGAGCTGAGACTACATCAAGTTCGAGGTACGACCTGGAGCTAACACATCCGACCCTTTATAAAGTCAACCACGCAATGTAAACATGCGCATATCAGACATCACGTGTCTACTCCATTCCTGAATTCTCGGACACGCAGCATAAACGTGCGTGTTCAGGCACCCCACGACTGGTTTGGGCCATGCGGCCCATTATCCCCCTTGCCTATTGATTAAACCACACTTCATTGTCAGGTTTTAGGAATTAATCATGAATGTCACAGAAGTGATATGATGGGTAAGAAGGTCACGGGATGACCCCCTTCGCCAACACCCAGGTGTCCTCTCCCTATAAATATGGAGACCATGGGTGTTGCAAAGGGTTGGCTTCTAAATTGTAAAGAAACACTCCTGTAAGGAATACCAGAGATATACCAATAATATTGACTGGTGGACTAGAGGGATTTTAACCTTCGAACCACCTAAAAAGAGTAAACGAGTTATAACCTCCCTTTGAGATTATTCACATATTATGGTTCATCTTTTAGCACTAACACATCCCATTTATTCATATAATTATCTGTTGCCGAAGAACCGCGTCAATAGTTTGGTGCTTTCATTGAGAGGATTATAGATTGGTGCTATTGCAAAAACCCAACCATGGTGGTTACTCGCTCGAGACATGGTAACGAAGCAGATCAACGTGATGGGCAGGAGGCCCACCATGCTGCCATATCCGATGAGCAAAACCCTGAGGTTCAGCAGCGACCGGGAAAGCAGCCAATGGGCCAAGACGACACTGGAAGTTTGGCTCCCCGGCCGCCCAATCCGAACCCGAATTTCTACACGGCGGTAGAAATGGAAAATGCACAGTTGAGGAGTCAGGTGGCGAAAGCAAACAAGCAGATCGAAGAGGTTTTGGCCCGATTACCCCCTCTTACAATCGACGCTAACTTCGGAAAGAGGCATGGTGGGACTCATAAGTCCCGCTGGGGTAAATGGTCCAGGCCCAGTCGATTAGTCAGACCCTCGACATCAAATTCTACTCCCACGTCACACCACCAGGAAAATGTATTTGAGGAACTTCCTAGGGCCGATCAGCAATTCAGCCGATCGGTCCGGACCTCAACTCCTAGCTCAGTTCCACCCTCGAGTGCACCTAGGAGAGCTCGTGGAAGCTCGCGAAGGAGATCCGGGGAGGGCTCGCGACGACAGCCCACCCCGGCCAGCCGTCCTGCACCACGATCAGACTGCCGAGCGCAGGACGCGGGGGATGGTAGAGCGGAGCGGCCGCGACCTAGCTTAATCCACCCCGACGGGACCGGGATCGCGTCACTAGTTAGGTATCCTCCATCACCAATAAGATACCCATCTCCTACCTGTCTAGTTTGAGACATTCTGGCTCATGGGAGCAGCAGGAAAAATCCTCCTTCCGTCGGACCTTCCCACCGCAGCCGAGCGCCCAGGGAAATCCTGGATCCTCACCCTCAGCGGCGGGCTCCGAGCTTTTCGAATGGAAGTTACTGGACCGGGAGTCGTCGAAGTCGCATGTACGGCGAAGACCTGCACCATCTTTTGAGTTCGGCTCAAAGCCCTCGGGCCGACCTCCAAGATCGCCTCAACTCTCAGAGAGGAGACCCAGCTAGAAATAGTAGCCGTGCTCACCAAGGGGAGGGCCTATCTGAAGTACGTGACATCGGGAATGTCCCACATAACCTATCTCAAGAAAGGAGGGACTATAACCTGCCTAACGCGTACAATGGAACTGGAGCTGTTGAACAGCCCCAGAACAACCAAGGAAGCAAGGACCAAACCCTACAGAGACTGGCTCAGATGGAGGAGTTGATGAGGAAGCTCTTATCGAAAAAAGAAAAGGATGAGTACGACTCGGGGGACGAACTCGAACTCTTCGCCCTCAGCATAGCAGTTATGGCGTACCTGGTTTTCGTATGCCTCACTTGTCCAAATTCAATGGAGACGGGGACCCGTCAGATCATTTGGGTATGTTCAATACCCTGATGATGGCCCACAACATCGGTCCCGAGCTGAGGTGTTTAATATTTCCTTCCACCTTGACTGGGTCGGCCATGCAATGGTTCAAACTAAATAAAAAGCAATCCATCAGCTCGTGGAAAACCTTTTCTACCGACTTCAAGAGGGCATTCCGAGCTTCTCAGGCCGTCCGCGTCAAAGCCGACACCCTGGCAAACGTAAGACAATAGCCCAAAGAACCTTTGAAAGCTTACCTGAGTAGATTCGCAAACATCGCGGCTCGAGCCAGGGACGCAGATGATAGTTCCAAACTTATGGCCTTGAGGACGGGGATCCTCGTTGGAGGCGGACTTTGGGAAGAGATATAGAGAAAAGATGTCAGCACCATGAACGAATTCCTAAATAGGGCCCATGGATGGATAAACCTGGAGAAGGCGCGAGCATCGGCCGCAAGAACCAGGCAAGCCCCTGAACAACCCGTTGGAGTGGGAACGGATGTCGTGACAGCGACCCAAACCGTTGAACAGAATAACCAGTTGGGTGGAGGCAAGAGAAAAGGAAGCGGCGAAGGCGGCCAGCACGGCCCGAAGAAGAACAAGTCCGTAGAAAAGTTTAAGCCAATCTACGCGACTTACACCGAGCTCACCAACACTTGAGAGAACATTTTCCTAGCGAACTCTGCTCGCCTCCCCTGGAAGAATCTGGAGCCTTTGAAGCACCAGAAGGCTAAGCGGGACCCCTCCAAGTTTTTTCGATTCCACAACGACATTGGCCACAACACTGACGATTGTAGGCATCTGAAGGATGAGATCAAGACTCTCATCAGAGCCGGACCCTTGGCTCAGTATGCACGGAATAGAGTTCCTGCCGGTAAACCAGCTCCAGAAGATCCGATAGGTCAGCCCGGGTTTCGGATAAATCAGGACACCCCTCCTCCTGTGATAGGAGGAGAGATCTCCACGATCTCCGGAGGCCCCCATCTGGCCGGCACGAGCGGAGGTGCCCAGAAGAGATATGTCAATGAACTGAAAGCTCATAATGGAGTGGAGTTCGTCCCAGAGCAGCATCTACCCAAACAACAATGATTGGAGAGGCAACCAATCATATTCACCGAGGAAGATGCCAGTCACGTCCAGTTCTCTCATAATGACCCTCTGGTCATAGCTGCCCAGCTCGCCAACTGGAGAGTTAGAAGGATACTGGTCGATAATGGGAGCTCGGTGAACTTGCTGTTTCGGTCTACGCTGGAAAAATTGGGTTTATCTGTCGCCGAGTTGAAAGCCACCTCCATGATGCTATATGGATTTTCTGGAGAAGGGTTGGCAGCAATAAGAACAATCAAGCTGGTGATCACCTTGGGAGAGGGCCCTCGGACTGTCTCAAAACTCCTCGAGTTTGTGGTCATCGATTGTCCCGCCGCGTACAATGCTATTTTGGGTCGACCTACGTTGATAGCGTTTGAAGCCATAACCTCCATCCGCCACCTCGCGCTAAAATTCCCCTCTTCCACAGGGATATGCACGGTCTGAGGTGCTCAGCTCGCTGCCATGGAATGCTATAGCATTTCTATGAAGGGAAAATCAAAACCTGGGCAGCAGACGATGACCATCCAGGACGGGAGTGAGGAATCTCAGGAAATTGTGCCTAGTCCTGAGATTAAAAACCTCAGAATGCCAAAGGGAAGGATATCATCTCAAATAATGATATCGACCCCAGAATAGGCGATGATAGATCTGAGCTCCAGGCCATCGAAGAGCTCGAGGAGTTAAATATCGACCCACAAGACCCCTCAAAGATGGTAAAGCTTGGGAAAAATCTATGTAGCAAGAGGAAGGCGGAGCTGATTAGGTTTCTGCAAGAAAATTTAGATGTGTTCGCCTGGTCCCATGGAGACATGATAGGGATCAGCCCGAGCATCATCATGCACACCCTCCACTTGGGTAAAAGCGTGCCTACAAAATCCTAGAAACAAAGGCGCCTAGGAACAACCCAAGCTGAGGCCCTAGAGGAGGAAGTAGCCTGGCTCTTAAAGTGCGGCTTTATCCATGAAGCAAAGTTCCTGATCTGGGTCGCCAATCATGTGCTAGTCTCGAAGCCCAATGGGAAATGGCGGACCTGCATCAATTTTTCTGATCGGAACAAAGCCTGCCCAAAAGATTGCTTCCCCTTTCCAAGGATCGTCCAACTGGTAGATGCCACGGCGGGGCACGAGCTCATGTCTTTTATGGATGCATACTCGGGCTATAACCAGATCTCCATGAATCCAGCAGATCAGGAACACACTAGCTTCATGACCCTAACTAACATTTATTGTTACAAGGTCATGCCCTGCGGGCTGAAAAATGCCGGGGCTACGTACCAGAGGTTGGTAAATAGGATGTTTACCAGTCAGATCAGGAAAAATATGGAAGTGTATGTTGACGACATGTTGGTCAAGTCGAAAACTACTGATAACCATGTCTCCGATATGGAGGAATGCTTTAAGATACTGAGAGAATACGGCATGAGGCTAAACCCCCAAAAGTGTACTTTCGGGGTCGCGTCGGGAAAATTCCTGGGTTTCATTGTCAATACTAGAGGAATAGAAGCGAACCCTGATAAGATCAGGTCGCTACTCGAGATGCCCCTCACCTCGGTTGCGAAAGGACGTTCAGAGTCTGACAGGAAGAGTGGCGGCCCTTAATCGGTTTATTTCTAAATCTACCGACAAGTGTTTGCCATTCTACAACCTACTCCGGGGAAATAAAAAATTTGAGTGGACCGAGGAATGCAAACGTGCCTTCCTCGACCTGAAAGCACATTTGTCCAAGCTGCCCGTATTATCCAAACCAATGGCAGGGTAGCCTTTTTTCCTTTACCTAGCTGTCACGGAAGATGCAGCTAGCGCCGTATTAGTCCGAGAAGAAGACCGAACTCAAAAGCCAGTCTATTACATCAGCAATAGGCTTCTTGGAGCGAAATCCTGGTATCCATTGATGGAAAAGATGGCTTTCTACCTTATTACGACCTCCTGAAAGCTTAGGCTGTATTACCAGTCCCACTCAATACACGTCATAACCGATCAGCCTTTAAGGCAGGTTTTGCAGAAACCTGAAGCATCGGGGCGTCTGTTGTAGTGGGCTATCGAGCTCAGCCAATTTGAGATATTGTACATACCGCGAACTACAATAAAAAGCCAGGCCCTGGCTGATTTTGTGGCAGAGTGCACAAGTGTGACAGTCAGAATCCCATGATCCGTAAGGGGAAAGATCGGGTAAGCTGTGCAATCCCACACCGCCTAGGGAAGGTCAAGTGTGATGATTCGAAGACTGTGTAGGTATGGGACTACACATTTGAAGAGGGCTTAAATGGATTGATGGGTACTACCTATATCAATAAGATGCATCTTCTTTTCGGTAGCCCATCACTTGAGAACTCCAAAGTTAAGCATGCTTGACCTGGGGTAATCTAGGGATGGGTGACCTCCTGGGAAGTTTTCCTAGGAAGCATGTAAGTGAGGACAAAGCACACTGAAAAGACTCGTGTTGGTTTGTAGGGCCAGTCATCATTCCAGAAAGCAGCCATAGTGACGTGGGGCGTCATAATAGGGTTCCGAGAAGATCCTGTAGAAGAGACAACTCAGGCTTCATGGAAGGTCTTCGTAGACGGCTCATCTAACGAGAACGACTCCGGGGCTGGAATCATATTGATATCCCTAGAGGGACATCGATTCCACTCGGCGTTACGATTCGGATTCAAAGCTTCCCACAACGAGGCCGAATAAGAAGCTTTACTGGCTGGGCTAAGGGTGGCCCAGGAATTAAGGACCAGCTTCGTCCAATGTTACAGCGATTCCCAGCTCGTGGCAAACCAAGTGTTAGGGGAATACCAAGCACGGGGAACCAAGATGGCTGCTTACATGGCCAAGGTAAGGAAAGAACTATCCACATTTGAGCGCGGCTCAATCGAGCATATACCTCGGGAGCAGAATGCCAACACGGACGCCCTGGCAAAGCTCGCTACCTCTGGGGAGGCGAAGACTTTGGGGCTGGTGCCGGTAGAGTTCTTGGAAAGACCAAGCATAGAGGAAGTCGAGGCGGAGGTAGAGATGATTGACGCCAAACCGACTTGGATGACTCCCATCTTCGAGTATCTTACAGCAGGAAAGTTACCCGAGGAGCGAAATGAAGCAAGGCGGGTACTTTACTAGGCTCCAAGGTATACAGTAATAGATGGGATATTATACCGGCGTGGGCATTCTTTACCTCTCCTACGGTGTGTTCTGCCGAGCGAAGCGAAGACCATTTTGCAGGAGGTGCACGAGGGTTTTTGCGGAGATCACACTGGGGGGCAAAGCCTGTCCCTGAAGATACTAAGGAAAGGGTATTATTGGCCCACTTTGTCAAAGGACTCGATCTCCTACGTCAAAAAGTGTGACAAGTGCCAGCGATTCGCCACAATTGCCCGGGCTCCCCCATTCGAACTGAAGATGATCTCGTCCCCATGGCCATTCGCGATCTGGGGGATTGACCTGGTTGTTGCCCTCCCTACTGGAAAGGGAGGAGTTTCCTACACGGTGGTGGCTATCGACTACTTCACCAAGTGGGCAGAAGCAGAGCCCCTAGCGACGATCACTTCAAAGAGAGTCCTCGACTTCGTGGTCAAGAGTATTATCTGCCGATTCGGGCTTCCAAAGAAGATCGTGTCGGATAATGGGACGCAGTTCGATAGCGACCTCTTCACTAAATTCTGTGAGAGGCACGACATTGTTAAAAGCTTCTCCTCCGTGGCCTATGCCCAGGCCAATGGGCAGGTCGAGGCTGTCAATAAGACGCTAAAGGCAAGCCATAAGAAGAGACTGGATGAAGCCAAGGGAGTTTGGCCCGAACATCTCCCCCAGGTACTGTGGGCATATCGGACCTCACATCTAACGTCGACAGGCCATACTCCTTTCTCCCTAGCTTTTGGGAGTGAGGCAGTCCTTCCTGTCAAAGTAAAGGTAGCCTCGCATAGAGTCCAGGCATTTGACCAAGACAAAAATGATGAATTGCTATGCGCGTCCCTCGACCTAATTGATGAAAAACGAGAAGATTCACAGCTGCAGCTTGCGCATTATCAACAAAAGATCACTCGTTATTTCAACTCAAAGGTCAAGAAACGTGTCTTTAGCGTTGGCGACCTAGTACTCAGAAGAGTCTTCCTGGCCAGTAAGGATCCCAAGGACGGAGTGTTGGGACCAAACTGGGAAGGGCCCTATCAAATAACCGAGGTCGTGAAAGAAGGAACCTATAAGCTAGCTCGGCTTAACGGAGAAGCAGTCCCGCAGACTTGGAACGCTACACACTTAAAGAAATATTATCAATAATATCTTTGTAAGGCTTAGTTAGAAAATTCATCTTTTGTATATTAAGTAATAAGAGTTAATATTTTTGCATTATTGTATATGTTTGTGGATGTAGCGTCGAGTAACCACGAAAGGCCCTTTCCTGATTACTTGGGGGGCATATATCCTGGATACAACCAGGTCCTAAAACTTAGATGTAACACCCCAATTTGCTAATAAGGTTTAGGACCTTGATTAGCATGCCTGGAGGGCAATAAGTGTATTAACATGTTAATATATGAATTTAAATGAATATGTGATTAGAATGCATGTTTAGGTGGAATAAATATGCATGTGGGCCCCATTTGCTTGTTAGTGGTAAATTGGTAATTTTAGCCCACTGAGGGCGTAAATGTAATAATTATGTTATATGATTAGTACCACGTGTTAGTGGTGATATTATTGTGATGCACGTGCCGAGACGGTCCTAGGGAGCTAATTAGTTTGAAAGTCACAATGGGATTGAATACCCGACTCGGGAGGAGCCTACGGGTATTTTGGGAATTTTATACTTTTAGTTTGTGAGTTAATGGTTAATGGTAATTGAGTAACTTGAGTGACCATTAGTAACCATTAGGAGTAACAAATTTAGATGAGAAAGTGGTAGAATTGTAGGAAAGGTGAAATGGCAAAAATGCCCTTGAGGTTTAGTTAGGAAAGAAATTACTTGGATGGGTAAAATAGTCTTTTGGCAGGGGTTTAGATACCTTCAGCCAAGGGAAAAGGGGTCCTTTACGTTTTATACTTAGTCATATTCTGATTTTGCTGAAATTGGAAGAAAACCTAGAGGAGAAAAGGGAAAACTAAGGGCAAGAAGGAAGGGAGGAAGGGCAAGTCTCTTGAGATCAAGAAGGGGATTAAAGCTGGGAAACTTAGAGGATTATTCAGCATATTGAGGTAAGGAAATTCTGTGTATATGTTGTGGAATTCAGTTAAGAATATCATGGAATTGAGAATTGAGTTGTGGGTTTTGTTTGGTGAATTCTTGGGATGAATTGAGGTTAGGTTCAGCTTAAGTTTGTAATTGAGCTTGGAATTTGATTGGGATAGCAGCTCCAAGTTGAATTCTTGATTGAGGTAAGAGTTTTAAACATCTTTGAATTTTCGTATTTGATGTGGTTTAAGAATTTGGAAGCATGGTTTACAATTTTCAAGCCTTGGTTTAAGTTTTAAAAGCTATGGTTAAAGTTTCTGAAATTTGAAACCAAAGTGAGGATTTTGGGTGTGATTGTGTGATTGAGCTTGTTGTTGGTGTTTATAGGTTGTTAGATAGTTCATTTGTGGTTTTAAATTGGTTTTGGGGATTAGGTATGTGTTTGGGTTGGATTGGGGGTGTTTTGGCTCGGGCAAAATGCAGGGGAAAACCCAAAATTCTGGGTTCGCGAAGGGGCGTCGCGGCGCTAGGCTATTTTCAGGACAAGGAAATTTTGCATTTTTGGGCATTTGTCCTGGGGGCTCGAGGGATTTTTCCGTTGCATTGTTTTGGGAAATTGGAGGTCCCGAGAGTACGGGATTGGTCCCGGGAAGTGGTTTTGGATTGGTTAGTATTAAAGGGTGTTTTATATGTGTTGTGGCTAGGTTTTCGGAGAAGCTCGGGATAGAGGACCATGCTCGTGACTTTGGTGCATTGTGAAGCTCGGGATACAGGTAAGAAAACTGTAGTACCCGTAGAGCAGGGCATGGGCCCATAGTGTTGTTGCAGGGCACGACCCTAGATTGTATTACACGTTAGAGTGTAGCCTTGATTGAGTTATTATATGCTTGAATGTTGTTTGAGTTATGCTATATGTGGTTATAGTAGAATGAACGGCAAAGGAGCCGGGAACGGCAAGGAGCCGAGAACGGCGAAGGGCCAAGAACGGCGAAGGGCCAAGAACGGCGAAGGCCGAGAACAACAGTGGGGCCGGGAATAACACTTAGCACAAGGAGTGCTTATTGTTAGGGTGAGACCCCAATGGATACATGGGATATCCTTACGGTGAGAACCGAGACCCCAGGCTTTGGTAACGCTTCTGGGACAGCATGGCCGTATTTGTTTGGTCTGATGGACTATCTGTTTATCTGTGGATTATATGATATGTTGATTATATAATATGCATATGTTATGTGCTGTTGAGTTTTCTTGCCGGGCTTCGGCTCACGAGTGCTCTGTGTTGCAGGTAAGGGCAAAGAGAAAGTCAACCAGCCATGAGTACGGAGAGCATGAAGCGGCGCGTACATGTTTGGCCTGCCCGACTACTTTGGCTGGGGGCGTTTTAAGAAATGGCTGTATTAAACTTGTGATTTTGATGGTTAATTATCCGTAAATCTATTTTGAGTTGTAAATGTTTTATAAACCATATTTGGGATCCCAAACGTAAGACACTTGGAATTTTCAATGAAATAGAGTATTTTCAAAGATTACAGCCTTAACTTTTTCTTGGTCACACTTTTGTTCTAAAAACCTCGTTTAGCGAGTTAATTGCACATTTCAAACTCACTTAGTAATGGCTCTAAGGTAGTAGGGCATTACATTAGAGGTTGGTTCAAATTTATTGATCGATGTTTTTCTTAAAAAGCACGAGATATCGATAAAGGATTAACGCGAACTAAGTTTTTAAAATTAATGTCCTAGATACAACCAGGTCCTAAAACTTAGAGGTTAGTTAAAATTGATTGATCAATGTTTTTCTTAAAAAGCACGAGATATCGATAAAGGATTAATGCGAACTAAGTTTTTAAAATTAATGTCCTGGATACAACCAGGTCCTAAAACTTAGAAGTTGATTTAAATTGATTGATCGATGTTTTTCGTAAAAAGCACGAGATATCGATAGAGGATTAACACGAACTAAGTTTTTAAAATTAATGTCCTGGATTTAACCAGGTCCCAAAACTTAGAAGTTAGTTCAAATTGATTGATCGACGTTTTTCTTAAAAAGCGCGAGATATCGATAAAGGATTAACGCGACCTAAGTTTTTAAAATTAATGTCCTGGATTTAACCAGGTCCCAAAACTTAGAAGTTAGTTCAAATTGATTGATCGACATTTTTCTTAAAAAGCGCGAGATATCGATAAAGGATTAACGCGAACTAAGTTTTTAAAATTAATGTCCTGGATACAACCAGGTCCTAAGACTTAGAAGTTGGTTCAAATTGATTAACAGATTTGTTTTTCCCAAAAAGCATGAAATGTCAATCATAAATAACACCAACAGAAACTAAGTTCTCACCAAATGCATTAAAGAGGAGTAACAATGAGATTAAACCAAATATATATAAATAGATTAAAATAAATCTAAGGAAATCAATTGTCTCAAGGATAAAAAACCTCGTAATATAAAGTTACAAATAAAATAAAGAGAAAGAGGAGCAGAAAATCCTAAGCCCCGCCAGGCCGCTTCGATGAAGTCACCCCCTCGGCGTCCTGCTCGGTTGTAGTGGAAGTCTCCCCGGTTTCAGAGGGCACCTCTTGTTGAAGGCGAGCTTTGAACTTCTCCAAGAAGGACTCCCACACCTCCAGCCCCAGGAAGGAAAAGTCACCATCCTAGTTGAAGGCCTAACAATGGTACAACATGGACTCCATGGAGGAGCTGGATGATGCCCTCTCCGCCACAAGGGCGGCCTTGGCCTCTTAAAGTTCAACCTTCGTGGCGTCTAGGGCGACCTTAGTAGCCTCGGCCTCCAGCAGCTTGGCCAGAGATGCCTCCAGGTCGGCTTTCGCAGCAACCGAGGCGGCCTGCGCGACCTTCTCGCTTTTCCGAGCAGTCGCCAGGGCAGCTTTGGCATCCTACTCCTGTTGTCGAGCGGACGCGAGGGCGGCCTGAGCAGCCTGGTGCTCGCCCTGGATCTCGTCAATCCTGGCCCTGGACTGAGATATGCTCCGGTGGAGAGCCAAAGCCGCCTACAAGACAAAAAGATAATAAGGCAAGTGCCTTAGAAAAAAAAACAACAGAAAGAACCAATGGTAAAGCAAACTTACCATGAGGGTCATCCCCAGTGAAGACTCCATCACGTGCTCGGGGCTCCTCGTCTCGATCTCCCGCAAATCCCTCGAGGTGGCATTGTAGCAGTGGTCCACCATGTAGGTCGCGGTTTCGTAAACCGTCCCCCTAAAGACCTCGGGGATTTTCTCCAAGGCCTGAGGGTTGACCGGGACACGCACACCGGGAGTCTGGGCTGACAAGGTCCCGGTTGGTACCTCCTATTCCCGAGTAGGGACAGGAGGTCACGGGGGAGGTGGCGCCATCTTCTCTATAGCAGGAGGGGGTGGAGGCACCTTGTCTGTGGTGGAAGGACCCTGGCCCTTCCCCTTGGTAGGAGACTTGGAGCTGGTCCCGGGGGGAGGAGTTTTCTTGGTCACCCGGAGCCTCTTCACCAAGGGTCCAGAAGACCTGGAGGAGGGATTTCCCCCCCTGGAACATAGATCGCAGAACGTTGTCCCCGGGCTGCGACATCTCCTCGTCTGAAACAAAGACAATGAATCATTAGTATGCATGTAAAAATACTTTGATAACAAAAAATCTAAAGTATGTATTAAAAAAGGCCCTACCCTCCGAGCTAGAGGAGGAATCTATTGTCAAGACCTTCGGCCCCGAAGCTTCTACGGGGGAGTCTAAGATAATGACTTCACGAGTGAGAGGAGGCTCTGGGTCCGGATCCACCTCAGGACTAGACTCCTCTACATACTGCCTAAGACCCGAAGCTACTACACCCTCCAGAAGGGAGGGCCACGACCTAAGGTTGGTCCCATACTCCTCAAAGAAGGCCGACCTAAAGGCCAGGGTATTATCTACTACTATAGTACCCCTAGGGCGGCCCATGTCATAACGCAACACTAGCTGGTCAGCACACTGGAGTAGAGTGATGTTGCGATCTGGGTCGTTTTGGTGGCGGTGAACAAGTTGGCTGGGGTTAAACCTAGCAAGTCGTAGGTCTGCGGCGACCCTGTCTAAATCCCTAAACAAGTAAAGGTTACCTTGGTCGGAGGGGCCAGCTGCTGTCCCGGACTGGGTCCGCTCTGCATTGACCTCCTAGGCGACCTCAAGAGCCTGCTTCCGGCGCACGAGGGGCACCTCGTCCTCGTCATCATCCGCGACCTCCTCCTCGGGGATGGGCACCATCTCGCGAGCTGCAGGGACGGTCCGCGGCCTCCTCAAGGCCAGAGTCTGGCCCGGAGAAATTAACTTACACGCCAGCATTGTCTCATCGGACACGTACTGGCGGTAGTCTTTTTCACTTGGGGGGAGCCCCGCCAAGGTTTCGTACTGACCCCCAAGGGTCACCGACTTAGCCGTCCTCGCAAAAATACTGCACGATAGTTTTTAAGTCAATAACGAATGGAAAAAAACTAATCAGCGATGATCTTGCGAGCTAAAGTTAGAAGGAACTTACGAGGACGATTGAAGTAATGGTATTCACAGTTGTGAAACCCCGTTGACATGAAGAATTGATCCTTGAAGTCATTGGGGTGGCTGGGCAGCTCGATGACTGCGGTCGAGTTGGGAAAATGGGTCAGGTAGTAGAACCTATCACCTCACCCCCGTTGGCCCGGGCTGGCTTTGAGGCAGAAAAAGTAGAGGATATCTACCGGTGTGGGGACCTCCCATTCCTGCTTCAGGAACAGGTACCTCAACCCCGCTAACAGACGGTAAGAGTTAGGGGGGAGCTGAAAGGGGGCCAGCTTCACGAAATTCAGGAAGTCCACGAAGTACTGGTCCAGGGGGAGAAAGGCCCCAGCCTTGAGGTGTTTGTCGCTCCAGGCCGCGATCTCCTCATCGAGCTATGCGCAGCTCCGCTCACCCTCAAGGGGAGGGCGGGCGACCAGGGCGCCCTTCCCTATCTCGATATTGTGGGAAAGCATAATCTTATTGACTTTCCCCTGGGTTGTAACCTTCGAGGCAATCCTCTCGGGCTCAAAGAAGGCGTCAGGTCCCACCTCGACCTCCTTCTCCATGGTGGGACCGAAGTGGGGAATGGGGGAGTCAGTTGCCACCTCTTTCCCCTTGCTGGCCTGCTGGGATGACGAGCTGGCGGCACTCTTTTTGGGCATATTCTTCTTAGGTCCCATCTGGTCACCTAACGAACAAAGATGAAGAAAGTTTAGAAAAGGCGACCTAAGCATAAGAAAGAATCTAGCACGAAGAATGGTTTCCTTTACATGGGCTGAGGTAATCTTAGCCCGCGGTGAGTGAGACCATGCAGTTCTATGAACACGCGCCTATGCTCCCAATGGGTCCCCGATTGCTCGGGATCCGTGTGTCAGGAGGATCAGGATAAAGTTTGCCTTGGAGGGAAAGTTTCGAAAGGCAAAACCGCATGTGAAGAGTGTCCCCTAAGCTACCCGGTTTTTGCACCCCAGAAACTTGTTGCCTTCGTCTCTCCAAACAGGCATTTAAAAAGATAACCCAGAAAAATCACCCCAGAATTTTGTCCTATGAATCATGTTCCTAAGCATTCTCTTTCCTACGGTCGATACCCCTAGGATAAACCTACACACAAAATACCAGCAAAGAAAAACAACCTACAGTATGCGGCTAAGAAGGAAGTTTACCTAAGCAAAGAAAAATGGAAACATTTAAAGCATACAACATGCAGAGGACTTACAGAAGTTTTTTGCTGCGTAAAAACTGAAAAAGAGCGTAGGAGTCAGAATCCTGGTGGAATCTTTGGAACTGGAGTCACGAAAGAACTCTCGTGTATGGAACTTAGGAACGTCTAGAACAGTGATCAGAAGGAAAAAGGGTTTTGAAACTGAGAAGAGAGAGGAAAGGAGATGAGAAAAAATTACAAATAAAAAGGTGGCTGATGTGAAAGGTGGCCAACCTTATATATATGTAAAAGGCAAAAGAATGAGGATCGTTCAATTGTCTTGATGTGGGATATGAGGATCACAACTCGAAAGACGAAACGTCAGCCGAAGATAGGCTAGGCCATTTAATGCGGTTCTCGGAAGACAGACCGTCACCAACCACGATGCTCCACGTATCCGATACCAGCGTAGTGGGCGGGACATGAAGAGTCGACAAGGAAGCCTAAAAGCCCCCACTGTGGCCATAGGTGACGTCATATGCCACGAGCATGGGCTTGGGGGGAAAATATACACCCTAAATATCCACGGGTTATTAGCGAGCTGGAGAAGGGCATAATCATATCGGCCACATGGAAGCCACCTACTCGGAGCTGCTGTTACGAGTCTCTACCCCTTTAGCTCGAGGTAGCCAAAGGTTTAGTAAGAATACTCAAAGGCATCGGGTCAGCAGTGTGGACACCACGAGCTGAGACTACATCAAGTTCGAGGTACGACCTGGAGCTGACACCTCCGACCCTTTATAAAGTCAACCGCACAATGTAAACGTGCGCATATCAAACATCACGTGTCTACTCCATTCCTGAATTCTCGGACACACAGCATAAACGTATGTGTTCAGGCACCCCACGACTGGTTTGGGCCATGCGGCCCATTATCCCCCTTGCCTATTGATTAGACCACACTTCATTGTCAGGTTTTAGGAATTAATCATGAATGTCACAGAAGTGACATGATGGGTAAAAAGGTCACGGGATGACCCCCTTCGCCAACACCCAGGTGTCCTCTCCCTATAAATATGGAGACCCTGGGTGTTCCAAAGGGTTGGCTTCTAAATTGTAAAGAAACACCCCTGTAAGGAATACCAGAGATATATCAATAATATTGACTGGTGGACTAGAGGGATTTTAACTTTCGAACCACCTAAAAAGAGTAAACGAGTTATAACCTCCCTTTGAGAGTATTCCCATATTACGGTTCATCTTTTAGCCCTAATCCATCCCATTTATTCATATAATTATATGTTGCTAAAGAACCGCATCAACAAACCTGAAGTTCAATGACCCAATAATATATATGAGTTTGAACAAATATTAATTTATTGTGATATATTGAAATCCCTACAGGTTATATTAATTTTTTAAATATTCTCTCGATTAGGGGGAGAGAAATGCAGTTGGATTGATGAATATTTTAAAAAATGATCCTTGCACAAAATAAGAACTAGAAGTTCAAAATGATAAAATCATACATAAATGTATGCCAACTGCAAATCAATATTATTTTAATTGAGTGATGTTGAGTCTAATAACACTTGAAGTGTAAGTGAACAAAGTAGAAATTATGAAAACAAATGTTCATTTGGTTCGTCCTGAAGATGTTGTAAGTAAGAGACACTCACGAAGATACCTTAATGTTATAAAGTATTGATAATTTGAACATTACATAAAAATGGTGTTCCTAAAGAGACCCCTTAAAGAAGTTATAGACATAACAAAATTGATAATAATTAAAGTCCTTGAAGTGGTTATATAGGTACCTATAAAGAATATACATGTTTGACAAGTATGTTGAAAATAATGAGATATCTTGAAGTTATGTCAATATGGGAGAAAATTATCATATTATGAATTATTGTCAACAATACAAAATGTTTGCATATGCAATAAACTAATATGAGATAGCAAGAATCATGATATTAAATGGGTCGAGAATTATCGATGTATATATAATTTTTGTCAAAATTATATGACGACATCCAGGCAGTATAAATTTACTCACATAAAGTGAAGTAAAACCTGTAAGGGTACAAATAAATATTTGTACAAGAAAAGGTAATTCTAATGAGAATTTTGTATATTTGTACATAAATGAATTATTGTACAAAATTTGCATAGACAAGAGAATGATTAAATAAATGCATATACATATTGTTATGAGAAAATATAATCAAGATTTGATTATAGCTTGGAGTATATATGTTTTATGAGAATTGATGTGCCATATAAACGTTGCAACACAAATTATTTATTTGGAGCTCCTAGTAATATGAGAATTGAAAATATGCCTTAGTGGAAAAATTCCAGAAGAATTTAACATGTCTTATGAGATATAAATTCAAAGTCACGTGCATTATATAATAAAGATCTTTGTCTAGATTAAAGATATATACGTGAATAATTATTTGAAATTACAAGTATGATTATCTATGCAATGTGAATTCGTAAATAATACGTTGTAAAAAGCTCTTGAAGAACTCTTAATTATTTTATAAACTATTAAATAAGGATTTCTTATTTTATCTTGTAGATTGAGAATTATTAAATATTTTTTTTTGTTTATATATTAAATTATGAGTAAAGAAGTCCCAAAAAACTTCGTATGCATAAATAATCATAGTGTATATGATCAGTTGATGTAGAAATTAAAGAACATGTAACGATAATGCAACGAATATATGGTCCCGAAGTACCATCTTTATTGCAAATGAAAATTGATATTATCGAAGATATTCATTCATGTGATCATACTTAAATTTCAAATTTTGGATTGAACATAGTCATAGATAATGAATATCCACAAATATGATGCATATTATAACATTGTTGATATGATATGATATGATAATGAATCAGGTTATATACATGATTGATTTAATATGTTGGATAAATATTCATATTCCATTCTACACATATGCTCTAGAAGAGTTATAGTAAATATGTGATCATAAATAATTTATGGTGATTTATAATTACAATGAAAATCATATGAGATATTTGATCACAAAAGTTACCTATGGATATATGCATGAGGGGAAGATATATACGTGTTACACTCTTTTTTCCTTAGTTCAGATTTTGTCTCACTGGGTTTTCCTTACAAGGTTTTTAACGAGGCAACTTTAAATCATGTTGAGATACTTGCAATTCATGAGGCAAGGGGAAAATGTGTGATTGAGATCAACGAAACAACATATTTGAGGAACATGTTGATTATCACCTGATAAAGAAATACCAACAATTCTCTATAAAGATAATGATGCATGCACTGCTCAACTAAAAAGATAATACCTTAAAGGAGATAGATTTAAATACATTTCACTACAGTTCTTCTTCACACATGATCTTGAAAAGAGTGGTGATTTGATGTTCATCAAATTTGATCTAGCGACAATCTTGCAGACTTATTTACGAAGTCATTACAAACATCAACGTTCGAGAAGATGGTACATAAGATCACAATGCGTCGATTAAAGGATCTTCAAGAGCGTTAAAATGAGGGGGAGTAAATATACACTGCACTCTTTTTCCCTTGGACGAGTTTTTGTCCTACTAGGTTATTCTAGCAAGGTTTTTAATGAGGCAATTTTCATGGACATCCAAGGGGGAGTGTTATAAATATTATATAAATAGATGTCCATAATAATGAATAATCATTAGGTTATCCAAAGTAAAATATCATCATTAATTCTTGATTGTATTCAGAGTAGTTACCCGATTTTCTTAGGACTTATTTATCTGTATAAATAGGGGTCCTCTCCCATTGTAATAATAGATACAAGAGTTTTACTTTCTCTTTACATCTCTATGTTATTTTGTTTATTTATTTATACTTCATATTTCTATAATCTTAATAGTTTTATAACAATATTGATTTTTTTTTCCGTTTTTATGAGTTGTTGATATATTATTTTCCAACTAGTATAATAATTTTTGTGGTATGGTATATCATTTTTTTTGTTGATGATATTAGTTTTTATCTTGTTATACATAATGGTAGTATATAATTTTGTATCATGATATATACATTTTAATGGTAGTATATAATTTTATTAGCATATTATATATACTTTTGAGTAATAATTTTGTAAGTCTTATTGAATATTATTTTTTTAACTCAGTATATGTATTTTGTGGTATGATATATCATCATTTTTAGATGATAGTTAGGTTCTATCTAGTTATATGTAATTGTGGTATATAATTTTGCTAGTATGGTATATACATTTTTTAGTAATAGTTATTTAAGTGTTGTTGGTATATTATTTTCCAACTCATATATTTTTTGTACTATGGTATATCATTTTTTAGATAATATTTAGTTTTTATTTTTTTTATATATAATGGTGGTATATAATTTTGTTAGCATTGTATATACAATTAAATAGTGGTATATAATTTTGTTAGCATTATATATACATTTTAATGGTGGTATATAATTTTGTTACCATGTTATATATGTTTTTTTAGTAATATTTTTTTTTCAATTTTTAAGTGTTGGTATATTGTTTTCCAACTCAGTATATATAATTTTTTGTGTTATGATATATTATTTTTTTAGATGATATTTAGTTTATATCTTGTTATATGTAATTATGATATATAATTTTATTAGTATAATATATTCATTAAACATAGTATATACATTTTTTAAGTAATAATATACCACGTTTATTTTTGTCAAAAAGATTTATAATGTAAATAATTTTATTATCATGGTATATTAATTTTTTTTCTTATGGTATATTAATTATCATGGTATATTAATTTTTTTTTCTTATGGTATATAAACTACTATGATATATATGATTTATATGTTTAACAGCATGATATATCTATTTGTTGTACTATGATATATCAAATTAATATATCATGCCAGTAAACTTATATACCATAATTTTAAAAAAAAAATCAATTAATATGAAACCACAATAACAAAATTTGATATATTATAGCATAAATATTACATATACTGTGTTAATAATAGTTAAAACAAAATATATAATTTTTATATAATATTAACCCTATAACTTCGATATATCATCCCATAAAATATATGTACACTAGCTAAAAAATAATATATCAACAACTCATAAAATAAAAATCAAAATAATTTTAAAATAAAAATTAATTAAACAAAACTAATATATTTATATTATAATATTAAAATATTTAGAATAAAATAGTAAAAAAATACCTTACTAAATGACATATTAAAAAAGTGATTACACTATTTTCCTTCAAAATTGAAATTGAAAGGATGAATACAATTTGCACCAACCACCTTTTATTAATTGCACATCTTTTGACTTTTGGCATATTAAAATACTAGGAAGGTTTTTTGTCTGTCCGGTTGTTTTTTTCTCTCGAGTGTTCAAGTGCCTTAAGGAATCTCCTAGCGCAATCCAGATTATTAATTAATCGCATTACTAGTAACGATCTCAAATCAGAGATTTCGTTTGGTCCTTTCATGGCTTCCTTTTCCGTTTCATCTCTTCTCAAACCCATTTCCCAAAACCCAAAAATATCCATAAGAAGCTCCAATCATTCGAATTGTTCTAAGGTGATTCCGCATGGTTTTTCCTCTTTGGCATTTGGGTTCAGGGTTTTTCAACGTGGGTCGTGGAGAGAGATGAGGATTGTTACAAGTTCCATTCAAAATGAAGCCTTGATTGGTAAGTAAGTTTGGTTCATGTTATTTCTGCTTCTAGCTCATCATTATTTGTTGAAAATAATTCGAAAATGAAAACATAGTAAGTATTTATTTTTTTTCATTGTAGTATCTCACAAGAAGACAACTGTTGTAGCAGGTTCAGGTATTCAAACATTTGATATTCCACTACTGACTAGCTCAGATGTAATTTTCTGAACCTTACTTATATGTCTCAAGGAAGTATTAGCTTTGATACATACATATGTATGTGTGTGTGTTTTATAGAAACTTAATCATAAAAAGTCATTTTGGGCTTGATACTTTTTGGGGAGAGACAAAGAAAATATGTGCGCTTTTATAGTTTTACTAATGTTATTTCTCTGAAAATGCGTGTTTAGGCAATTGAAAGGTTGAAAGCCAACCGGGAAAACCATCAAGGGAAGCAACAATTCTTGGCCATGTACTCCAGCATTTTTGGTGGAATTACAACAGATCCTGCGGCTATGGTCATCCCTATTGATGATCACATGGTACACAGAGGGCACGGTGTTTTTGACACTGCTACCATAATGGACGGGTTAGTCGCTGTGGAGTGGTCTGACAAAGACATAAATTTCTTTTCCTATTCAACTAGACTAGAACACATGGAAGTTGGATTAGTTTGGCTGTAGTTTTTACTCTTTGAGTTGTAAAAGAAAAATACTATGTGACTGTGGCACTTTATTAGTTTGTCACCTGTACTGCGTTTGTATTTCAAAATACCAAGTCTATTTAAGAAAAACCATTTCCCTTTTAAAGCTAAATTGTTCAATGTTTTTGTTAGGTACAAAATTTCAACGATTTCATTATGTGTGCCTTTTTACATGGCAGATATCTATATGAGTTGGACCAACATGTTAACCGAATCCTGAGATCAGCAAGCATGGCCAAAATCAACCCTGCATTTGATAAGGAAACATTAAGAAGAATACTCATCCAAACAGCGAGTGCCTCAAAGTGCAGAAATGGATCTATAAAATACTGGCTCTCAGTGGGACCTGGCGATTTCCAGTTGTCTCCATCTGGTTGCAACCAACCAACATTTTATGCTGTTGTGTTTCAAGATCAATCCCCCTCTTATTCAAAGGGAATCAAGGTAATAACATCGTCAGTTCCAATAAAGCCTTCACAATTTGCAACAACAAAGAGCGTAAACTACCTCCCAAATGTTCTTTCAAAGATGGAAGCTGAAGAACAAGGTGCATTTGCAGGGATTTGGTTGGACAATGAAGGGTTCATTGCTGAAGGGCCTAATATGAATGTGGCTTTTGTCATGAAAGAGAATGAACTTTTGATGCCTCAATTCGATAAAATTTTAAGCGGTTGCACTGCTAATAGAGTTTTGGCTCTGGCTGAACAGCTAGTGAGCGAGGGAAAGCTTCAGGGAGTAAGAGTAGGCAATGTGACTGTAGAAGAGGGGAAAAATGCAACAGAAATGATGCTTCTTGGCAGTGGAATACTTGTTCTACCTGTGATACAGTGGGATGATCAGATCATTGGTGATGGTAAGAACTCCTGTGCATTCAAAACATGCTGATAACATGTTTGTTATGTTTACTTTATATTTCTCTTGTATTACATCGATCATTATGCAGTAAACTAAAGGCTTATCACCATGTTTCTTTTTATGCTAGGAAAGAAGAGAGAATGATATAAGCTGCAATGATATTGATTTGACTTTCTTTCCATGCATTATATTACACTTTCATGAACTGTCAAGTTGAGATTAATTTGCTTGCAAGTAATATCAAAGTTGATATACGAACAACATAAAACTTTTGCTTTTGTTATAGGAGCAGAAGGTTCAGTTACACAGGCTCTCTTGAATCTTATCATCGAGGACATGAAATTTGGGCCTTCATCTGTTCGTGTGCCGATTCCTTACTGAGTCATCTTCAATCTTCATTTCTATCTCGCATATTTAACTTGAAGCAGTTGAGCTCTATTACAAGCCTTGGAGTTCTGTCCTGTGAATTATGCAGTTTGTTCTTTGTGTCTAATAAGCAGCTGGCCTTCTCCAAATGGAAGACAATTTTACAACATGGTGTATAGTCAAAGCTACAATCACAATTGTTGTAAAATGGATTCTTCAATTGTTCTAAGCGAAATTAATCTTTTAAGCCAAAATTAGAAAAGCTATAGTGAAAGGGTCATGTTCTTCTGGTTTCCGTAACTCTATTAATCTTTTCCATAGAAGTTACAAGATTATCTTTATAATTGTTTTGGGGAAAGGCAACACTGTAGTAATGCTTGAAAAGAAAGTTCTTTAAGATTTAAGATGTGACTATGTAATTATCAGGCTACTAATTACAATATCATAGTATTTTAAAAAATATTGGTTGTTAATGTCAATTAGTAATTACATTCTTTATCATGTTTTGTAAGACTGACCGGAATTATAGTGTAAAATAAATATTGTGTGATAATTAATAATGTTTAGATAAAAAAATTAAAATAAATTTTATGAACATAAATTATTTAAAATGAATTTATATGTTTAATTATCTTTTATTTCTATGACAATTAAAAATTCAAGCATATACAATTTTATCATTCAAACATATAACAATACAAAAATGAACTCGACAAATAAAAAACCTAAATAAAAATCAATAAACATACATATTGACATTTGTTCTTCGTGATTTCATTGTTGGAGACGTGACATTCATTAGAGAAGTAGTTAGGCTCATCGAGAGTTAATGAAGTCACGTGGAGCTCACCTAGAGCTCTTAGGAGTGTAAGCTCCTAAATAAAATTCAATAAACATACATATTGACATTTGTTCTTCGTGATTTCAATGTTGGAGACGCGACATTCATTAGACAAGTAGTTAGGCTTATCGAGAGTTAATGAAGTCACGTGGAGCTCACCTAGAGCTCTTAGGAGCGTAAGCTCCTCCCAATGCGTTACGATCCATTTCCAGGCTTGGATGTCTTCAAGTTAGGTCACGTCCCGAGGACCTCCATTGTGGTCATCTTGCCTTCTTGGTCAGTTAGTCCTCCAGGTCTAGGAGTTTGTCATCGGGACCTGAAGGGAATGTCAAGTGTCAATCACAGTGACTTTGGACCACAAGCGACCGTCTAACAACTTTTGGTGCCTCGAGTAGTGGTGTCGAGCCCGTACACACGACAATTGCCATGTCCCAATGTGCTACCTGACATGGGAAAGCGTGCATTTGTGTTCTGGCAGTGTCAGGGGTGCGTCTCCTGTAACGCCCTACTACCTTAGAGTCGTTGCTAAGTGAGTTTAAAACGTGCGACTAACTCGCTCAGCGAAGTTTTTAGAACAAAAGTGTGATTAAACAAAAAGACAAGGCTGTAATCTTTAAAAGTACTCTATTTCACTAAAAGTTCCAAGAGTTTAACATTTGGGATCCCAAAACGAGGTTTGTAAAATATTTACAACTCAAAATAGATTTACAGCTGACTAATTATCAAAAACAGAGTTTAGTACAGCCATTTCTCAAAATGCCCCCAACCAAAGCAGTCGGGTAGGCCAAACATGTACGCGCCGCCCCCACACTCTCCGTACTCATGGCTGGTTGACTTTCTCTTTGCCCTTACCTGCAACACAGAGCACCCGTGAGCCGAAGCCCAGCAAGAAAACCCATACAGCACATAACATATGCATATCATACAACCACTATAGCAGATAACCCATATCTAACCAGACAGTACATAAGATTTAAACACATATACGGCCATGCCGTCCCAGAAGCGTTACCAAAGCCTGGGAACTCGGTCTACACCGTAAGGATATCCCATGTATCCATTGCGGTCTCACCCTAACCACAAGCACTCCATGTGCTAAGTGGTATCCCCGGCCCCACTGCCGTTCTCGGCCTTCCCCGTTCCCGGCCCCTTTTCCGTTCACCCTGCTATTACCACATTTAGCATTCTCAAATAACAATCAAATATATAATCATTCATTTAATGCTACATCCTAGCAATAATACAATATAGGGCCGCGCCCTGCAACAAAACTATGGGCCCAAGCCCTGCTCTACGGGTGCTACAGTTTTCTTACCTGTATCCCGAGCTTTCCGATGCACCAAGGCCGCGAGCACGGTCCTCTAACCTGAGCCTCTCCAAAGACCTAGTCACAACACATATAAAACACCCTTTAATGCTAACCAATCCAAAACCACTTTTCGGGGCCAATCCCACACTCTCGGAATCCCCAAATTCCTAAAACAATACATCAGAAACATCCCCCGAACCCCCGGAGCAAAAGCTCAAAATTGCAAAATTTCCATGTTCTGAAAATAGCCTAGCGCTGCGGCGCTGCCCTAGAGGGCCGCGTCGCCCGGCAAGTCAAAGAGCATTCCCCTGCCCAGAAGCAACCTCGCGCCGCGGCGCTCCTTTGCGAACCCAGAAATCTGGGTTTTCCCCGAGCCAAAACACTCCCAATTCACTCCCAACACATACCCAAACCCCAAAATCAGTTTAAAACCCCACACAAACCATTTAACAAACTATAAACCTCAACAACAAGCTCAATTACTCACTTACACTCAAAATCCACACTTGAGTTTAAGATTTCAGAAATTTAACATTAGCTCTCCAAACTCAAACCAGAATTTGAGTAGGATGTAAATCAGACCTCCAAATTCCTAAACCTTATTAGATATGAAAATTCAAACATATTTAAAATCCTTACCTCAATCAAGAGTTCAACTTTGAGCTGCTCTTCCCAATCAAGTCCCAAACTCAAACCACAACCTCCTACTGAACCTAACCTCAATTTATCCCAAAAGTTCCAAGCAAAGCACATAACTTAGTTCCAATTCCATGATACTCTTAGCTGAATCCCACAACACATACACAAAATTTTACTTACCTCAATTCACTGAGTAATCCTCCAAGTCCCCTTAGCTTAAGTTCTCTTCTTGATCCCAAGAGGTTTGCCCTTAGTTTTCCCTTTCCTCCTCTAGGTTTCCTTTCAATTTCAGCAAGAACAAGATAATGCCTAAGTGTAAAATGTGGATGACTCTTTTCCCTCAGCTGAAGGTTCTTTACCTTGCCAAAGTACTATCCTATCCTCCCATAGTTATCATCTCCTAACTAAACCTCAAGGGCACTCTTATCCTTTCCCCTATATTACAATTCTACCATTTCTTCCACCTAAACTTGTTACTCCCAGCAGTTACTAATGGTTACCCAGGTTACTCAATCACCAATGACCATTAACCATAAATCCTCAACTCAACTCACAAAATTCCCCAAAGTACCCCTAGGCTCCTCTCGAGCCGGGTATAAAATCCCGTTGTGACTTTTGAGTTATCTAGCTCTCTAGGACCGTCTCGGCACGTGCATCACATTAATATCACCACACCCACGTGGTACAAACCACATAATACAATTATCACATTTATGCCCTCAACGGGCTAAAATTATCAATTTACCCTTATCAGGCAAACGGGGCCCACATGCATATTTATACCACCTAAACATGCATTCTAATCACATATTCATTTAAATTCATATATTATCATATTAATTCACTTATTTCCCTCCAGGCACGCTAATCAAGGTCGTAAACCTTATTAGCAACTTGGGGTGTTACATCTCCCGTAAAGTGGTGGGCTACAACCTACAAATTGGGCCCCGTGCAATACGCCTGAGCCCACCACCATAATTAATGCACCTGGAGGTGTTAATTAGCATTAAACTCCCAAATGATCAGGAATGTTTGTAATAAATCCTCATTAATGGAATTAATTGTCCTCAGCCACTACAAATAAGGTTAGGGCTTTCATTGTAAATGACTTTTGACTTTGAGACTTTCTTATCCCAATCTTTGTACTCATATACGCTGCCTGAGAAACTTTCATTGGAGCTTGACATCTCAAGCTTCAAGAACACTAATACTAAAGCCTTGTGGACTAGGGTTGTTTTATAACCTGAACCACGTAAAACTTGTGTCTCTTTCCTGCATTTCTTTAAGTTCTTATTTAATTAGTTGATAGCAAAAAATGCACTCACACATTTTGGTGCTTTTATTGAGAGCTTGAAGAAATCTTCGAAGATTTAGTCATGGTGACCACCAGAAGAAATGCTCCAGACGACGTTGCTCCTCCCACCGGGGCTAAGGGAGGAGAACTTAGCCGACCACCTCTGCCAGAATACTCAAAGGTGGCCCAGGAGGATTACGACGAGAAAGTAGAGTACAACGGCGAAGACGAGTTATATGAGGATGATTATCCTCAGCCCATGAACGTAGAGGAACCGCCAGAAGAGGTGGCTCTCAGAGGCCAAGTCGCCACCCAGCAGCAGAAAATCGATGCCCAGGAGGGGAATATCGCCGCCCTACAGGAGATGGTTAACGCCATGAGGGCTACGCTGGCGGCCCAATGGCTGCGAGTGGACCCTCATGACGAGATACTGCCTAGGCGGCCACCCGGTGTGCCACCGGCGCACCCAGTTGAAGTGCTACCTATTGAACCAGTGGGTGTGCCTCCCAAGCACCCCACTGACATGGCGCAAGATCCACCAGCTGGCGTGCCACCTGCGCACCCCGTTGGCGCTAAAACCCTGCCTACACCACAAGATTGTGGTAAAGGAAAAGTTGATGAAGATCCCGCGCAGTGGCGGAAGAGAACTCGTCTGGCTTCCGAGCCTATTCAGGTCTCGAGATAGGCCAATGATGACAAAGGCCGTGGGGCCCGAGGACACCACCAGGCCGCTAGTGTCCATGGAGCCCAGGGCATTTCGCCCAGGTGCATTGCGACAGAATGCGTTAGGGCTGGAGGTGGTGTGTTGCAAGAACCTTGCAGGCCTCCAAGACACCCTGGCCAATGGGCCAATAGGAGAAATGTCTCCGCCAACCGAGGACAAGGAATCAGTGTCTCGGTCGAATGCATTTAATTGCATTTATTTATTTGATTTGTAAAATAACTTCTCGACATCTGTGGGAAGAGATTTGGTATACCCCTCTATAAATAGAGTGGGATAATTCATTTGTGGAGAATGGAAAAACCGATACTGGAAAAACTTTGTTTGATTGCTTTCAGAAAGCCATCAGAGTACTCCAAGAAGTTAATAACATAGACTCGTGGACTAGTCAGATTTTAACTGCTAAACCACGTAAAAAATCGTGTCCATATTATTTGTTTTCTTTGGTATATTTAGTTTAATTGCTCTTCTTTTCTAAGTTGATGAAAAACGGTGTCAACAGTTTGGTGCTTTCATTGAGAGCTATAAAACAAGACGTGAGTCTGTTTACTCAGAAAGCCTCCCGAATCATCAATGGTCTTTGTGAGTAACCTCAGTACGGGTGAGCGACCAATGCCCAATATACATGAGGAGTAGATTCCTCATGCTGAAGATTACCCACGACGGCCTAGAAAGCAGCCAATGGTGGATCCAGATCCTAATGAAAGGAGCGATTCATCCAACTCTCGAGGGCCTCCTGCCCCCAGGCCTGACGAGGATATGTATTACAATCCTGAGAGATATGTATTACAAACAATTGGCAGAAGCAACAAGGTGCAATGAAGAGTTAGCCAGACAGGCTGCTGGTGCCCATGCACCTCCTCGGAGGCCTAGGGGGCGTCCTCGTGGGAGCACGACCGCCAGGAAGGCGAAACAAGCCCCGCCACCAGCATCCCAGCTAGTTCAGCCAAGGCCCCGGAGGAGTAACCAGGCTGAGGGTACTGCCAACCCGAATGCAGAAGCACAAATAGGAACGGGGAATAACTGAGCCCCCTCAGTGGCTCAGAACCCGAATCATAATGCTGCGCAAAACAACCTGGAGCCTGATCGGGCAAACTCGGGACCATCTAGGCCCGGCCATGGGAGGCAACCACCGTCACCCATAAGACACCCACCATCGCTAATAAGGCATCCCTCATCAATCCAAGAGATTCCATGACCTGCACATCGAGATGGAAATCTAAGGGCTAGGCATGGGCAGGGGAATGAAAGAGAAGCTACCCGAGATCGCAGGGCTCCTCAGCCTACGGGAAGCCAAATGTCAAGATCACAGACTATTGAGACAATGAGGCCAGTAGGGGACCCACCTCATAATCACCGAGCTACAAGCTATGTAAGTGAAAGCTCAGATTATACTAGGTCCGTGAGCATTTACAACACGGAACCGAGGCATACGGGGAATCGAGGGAATCACCCGAATCTGTAGGAACACTTAAACCACAATCGGGGTCGAGACAATCCCCCGAACCCAAATCCGCGAGACCATCTGAATAAACAACTAGCATATAACCCTGTACCAAGATAGGGAGCTGGAGTGTTTATTAATGATAACCAGCCCCCTCAGGTCCAGGATCGACCTCCAGTGGATTTAGTCCAAGAAAGGATTGAACAATTAGAGAATATTCAGGCTCTTACAAAACGAGTGTAGCAGGGACAAGGCTGAAGAGTCTGATGAGGAGCTCGAGCCTTTTGCCCCACATATCTCCAACACCCCGTTCCCTCAGAGATTCATGATACCTCATGTCCCGCCATTTGACAGAAACTTAGATCCCTATAGCCATCTAAGCATGTTCAACACCATTATGCGAGTCAGCAATGTTGGTTATGAGCTCAGGTGTATGATGTTCCCAGCCACACTTACAAGACCAGCGAAAAACTGGTTTGAGAAGTTCAAAAGGCATTTGATTGCATCTTGGGATCAACTGTCTAGGGATTTTAAGAAACAATTTAAGGCTATGGTTGGCATCAGGCCCGAGGCCTCGGCCTTAACCAACGTCTGACAACAACAAAACGAGTCACTAAAAAGTTACCTCACGAGGTTTAACTTTGAAGTGCCCCGAGCTCGAGATGTCGACGATAGTGGTCACCAGATGGCGGTTAGAGCAGGTGTACTACTGGGAAGTCTCCTCTGGGAATACTTACAAAGGAAACATGTCAGGTCTTTAACCGAGTTCAATCGAAGGGCCCAGAGGTTTGTCAATGTAGAAGAGGCGAGGTCAGCACTGAACATGACCTCTCAACGAAAAACATAAACTTTGCCTCGACCTTGGCAGACCCTTCAACTTTGAAACCCCCTGGGGATAACCCTTCTAAAAGGAAGAAAAACAAAGGGAATAACCCCAAGGCAGATGGAGGGAAGAAGAAGAAAGGAGATAAATATTTCTCCGTATACAAGGTGTATACCGAGCTCAGCGAGTCTTGGGAGAACATCTACCTGGTTAATGAAAACCATGTCCTGTTCAGACGACCTGACCCCATGAGGAACCAAAAAGCAAAGAGAGATTCAAATAAATACTGTAGATTTCATTGAGATATAGAACATACAACTGATGAGTGTCGACATTTGAAAGACGAGATCGAAGGTTTGATCTCGAGGGTTTATTTCAGACAGTACGTCAAAAACCAAAATCCCAATCAAGCTTCCACTAGCCAAAGGGTAGCAGCTGCACCACCTGCCCAAAACAATAACTCCCGAGCTCGAGAGGATGAGCGACCCCCTCCGATTGATGGAGAAGATGTAATAACCATCTCGGGGGAACCTCACATCGCAGGTTCGGGAAGGAATGCCCAAAAGAGATATGTAAACGAGCTCAAGACAGGCGACAAGACTCCCTACAAACCCGAACCGCGACCTTCAAAACAACAAAGGGTTGAGACTCAACCCATAACCTTTACTGAAGATGACGCATCACACGTCCAGTTTCCCAAAAACGACCCTATGGTCATAACCCTCAAACTCGCAAACAAGAGGGTACGCCGAGTCTTGATTGATAACAGGAGCTCGGTGAATATCTTTTATAAATCCACTCTAGAAAAGATGGGACTCACACTTCGCGATCTAAAAGCATGTGCAACCACACTATACGACTTTTCAGGGAGAAGGGATTGCCTGTATGGGATCCATTGAACTCCCTGTGACCTTGGGAGACTATCCAGTCTCGGTAACCAAGATGATGGAGTTCGTCGTGGTGGACCTCCCATCGGCCTATAATGTACTGCTCTGGAGACCCGCCCTAGTTGGGATGGGGGCAGTGTCATCTGTTAGGCACCTGGCCATCAAGTTCCCAACTTCTAGTGGCATCAGGACGCTGAAAGGGGACCAGCTTATGGGAAGGGAATGTTATAGTATCTCCATTAGGGGAAAGAAGCAAACAAATGCACAGGCACTTGTAATTATTCAAAACAAGGATGGGACGATCTTCGAGATAGATGAAGAGATCGACCTCAGAATAGAAGAAAGGGCTGGCCTCGAACCTCTAGAAGAGCTCAAGGAGGTCAAGCTCGAAGAAGTGGACCCCATAAAGTTAGTAAAGGTGGGTAAGTGTAACGCCCTACTACCTTAGAGCCGTTACTAAGTGAGTTTAAAATGTGCATTTAACTTGCTAATCAAGAATTTAACTCAAAAGTGTAACTAAACTGTATTAAAATCACATAATTTGAAAATATAATCATTCATTGAAAGTTATAAGTGTTTTACACCCGGGATCCCAAAATACTGTTTATAAATATTTACAACTCAAAGTATGTTTAAAGTTAACTAAACAACAAAATAGGACACAGTACAAGGCACCTCCCAAAAATACCCCTGGTTGTGGCGACCAGGCAGACTAGACATGAATGCGTCGTCTCGCGCTCTCCGTTCTCATGGTAGGCTGATCTTCCCCTTGCCCTTACCTACACCATAGAGCACCCGTGAGCCGAAGCCCAGCAAGAAAACTTCATACAAATAGATAACATATGCATATTAATCACTCAGCATATAACAAACCTGTCAACAAGCTAAACACGTACGGCCATGTCGTCCCAGACGCTTTACCAGGCCCTGGGTTCACGGTCTACACCGTAAGGATATCCCAGGTATCCTTTAAGGTCTTACCCTGGCAAATCGCACTCCGCGTGCTAAACGTTGCTCCCGGCCCCTTGCTGTTCTCAGCCTTCGCCGTTCCCGGCCTTTGCCGTTCTCAGCCTTCACCATTCCCAGCTCTTGCCGATCATTCACATATATGCACACATAACATAATTAAACAAACACTTAAACATGTATTAACACAATCAATGGGCTACGCCCTGCACATAATCATATAGGGTCGTGGCCTACAACACAACTATAGGGCCTCGCCCTGCTCTATGGGTACAATAGTTTTCTTACCTGTGTCCCGAGCTTCTTGTGCACCGAAATCTCGAGCACAGTCCTCTAACCTGAGCATCACTGAAAACCTAGTCACAACACATACATAGTACTCTCATTTCTAACCAATTCATAATCATCTCCCGGAACCAATCCCATGCTCTCGGGACCCTCCGTTTCCCCACACAAGGTAGCGGAAGCATCCCCCGAACCCCCTAAGCAAAAACCCTGAAAAACACATTTTTTCCCTGCCCAGAAATTGGCCTAGCGCCGCAACACAACCCTATAGGGGCCGCGGCGCCTAGAATGATGCCCTCCTCCTGATTCAACCTAATGCAGCAGCGCAGAAGAGCAGGGCCGCGGCGCTTATACGCGAACCCAGAAAACTGGGTTTTTTCCCAACATTTCCCTAAGCCAAAACTCTTCCAAATCAACCCCAAGATACTCCCAAGTCCCAAATCAACTTAAAACCCCAAATAGACAGTATAGTAACCGAAAAACAACAACAATTAGCTTAAATACACATTCAAACCCATAATTCACCAAATGGTTTAAAACTTCATAAAACTTAAAACATAACAGAGCATAACCTCATAAATGCACGAAACTCTCACCTCAAATGGAGATTCGACCTTGAGCTGCTTTCCCTATCCAATTCCAAGCTCAATTCTAATAATCCTAATTTGAATTTCACTCCAATAATCCATAAGACAACACACAACTCAACTTTCAAACCATAACATTCTTAGCTGAATTCTACAAAATAATTACTCAGATTTCCTTACCTCAATATGTAGAACAATCCTCTAGTTTTTCCTTGGCTTGATTCTCCTCTTGATCCCACAAAACTCTAGAGATCTTCCTTCCTTCCTTCCTGGTTTCTAGTTCTCTCTAGTGCTCCCAAAATACAATTCTTGCATAAGCCAAAATGTGAGAACGTTCTAAACTTTTCCCTCAACCAAAGCTTATCTATCACCTAAGCCAAATGACCCAATCGCCCTCCTTTCTAACTTAGATTCTAGCTAATCCTCAAGGGCATCCTAGACTTTTCCTTAATCTCTGGCAAGAATACCACTTTCCCACTTAAAACAATTATCCTCAAGAGTTACCTATAGTTACCCAAGTTACCAAAGTGCCACTAACCATTTCTCAATAATTCTCATACTCAAGTTATAATATTCCCATAGCTTCTGGTCTGTGCCATTAATTCATGATACTAGCTGGTACTTTCAAAAATTACTGAAGTTAAGGAATGATGTTGATTATTGTGCTGTTAACTCTTCGGTATTAAGAGGCAAGTTTAAAGCTAAATTCCTTTATCTGTCTCTTACAGCAGCTTCAGAGGTTCAGTATGCCTCTGCTGTTTGGCATCATCTTTGTGTCCCGAAACATAGATTCATTTCTTGGCAAATGATAAATGATCATCTTCTTACTCGTGATAATCTAGGAAAAATCATGGAGCTTCCTTCGTATCTCTGCCCGGTTTGTGAGTGTTTCATCGAGTCCCACCAGCACCTTTTCTTTGACTGCTCTTTCACTAAGAACCTTCAACAAGCAGTCAGTTCTTGGTCCGGTTTACAGGGCTGGCCTCTTACCATGGTAGCCTGGAAGAGTTGGTGCTCTAATGTTGGTTCAGATCTGAAGAAGCTGGTTTGGAATGCTATTATTTCAGCAGTGATCTACTCGGTCTGGTGTAACAGGAATAGATGTCTATTTGATCTGTGTTGTAGCTCAGTGTTGGTAGTTAGCTCCTCTATTAAAGCTACTATCAAAGCTAGAGTTAGGACTATTACTTGTACCCAGGCTAAGAAAAAAGACAGAGATGTTATTAGCCTTATAAATTCTCTGTAATTCTTGCTTCTTGTTTGTGTGTTGTAGCTGATTGCTACTGTTAGTCTTGTATTTGGTTTGTGCTAGTTGAATATAAAGTCTTTCTTTTCCTCAAAAAAAAAAAAAAGTTATAATATTCCCAAAATATCCCTAGACTCCTCCTGAGTCGGGTATTTAACCCCGTTGTGACTTTTAGCAAAACAGCTCCCTAAGACCGTCTCGGAACGTGCATCACAATTATATCACCACTCACACGTGGTATCAATCACAACATATACAAGTATTACATTTATGCCCTCAACAGGCTAAAATTACAAATATGTCCCTAACAACCAAATGGGGCCCACATGCATATTTAATTCACCTAAACATGCATTTCCAATCACATATTCATTAAATTCACATATTAATTCAATATAACAATTATTTCCCTCCAGGCACGCTAATCAGGGCCCCAAGCCTTATTAGCAAATTTGGGTCGCTACAGTAAGAATCTTCTGAATAAGCGAAATAGCAATTAATCTGCTTCTTAAAAGAAAACCAACATGTAAACACGTGGTCACACTCAGACATGGTGGGAATTAGTCCAAATGTCATGAGTCATGTACTAAACATCGACAAAAACTTCCCCCCGAAGCAGCAAAAGTGAAGACTCCTGGACGACGACAGAAAGAAGGCCCTCAAGGAAGAAGTCGACAGGTTAAAGGAAAATCGATTCATACGAGATGCCTTCTATCCTAATTGGATAGCCATTCCAATGTTGGTTCTGAAGCCCAACGACACATGGCGAACTTGTATTGACTATTCTGACCTCAACAAGGCATGCCCTAAAGATTGTTTCCCCTTACCTCGGATTGACTAGTTTGTAGATGCCACTGCAGGTCATGGCATCATGTCGTTCATGGATGCTTATTCTGGATATAACCAGATCTCCATGCACGCGCTGGACCAAGAGCACACAAGCTTTGTAACCAATAAAGGGCTATACTGCTATAATGTCATGCCTTTCGAGTTCAAAAACGCTGGAGCAACGTACCAAAGATTGGTAAACAGAATGTTCACTGAGTAGATAGGTAATAGCATGGAAGTTTATGTGGACGACATGCTGGTCAAGTCCAAACATAACAATAACCATGTGGATGATCTCGCAGAGTGCTTTACCGTATCTTCGGGAAAGTTTTTGGGATTCATAGTGAATGCACGGGAAATAGAGGTTAATCTAGACAAGATCAAGGCATTGATTGATATGCCCTCACTTAGAAAGCATAAGGATGTCTAGAGTTTAACTGGACGAATGGCGGCACTAAGTAGGTTTGTTTCAAAATCTACAAACCGTTGTCTTCCTTTTTTCAACCTTTTGAGAGGGGGTAAAAAGTTCAAGTGGTCAGAGGAATGCGAGCTTGCATTCCAGGACCTAAAAGAACATCTCGCTGAACCACCAATCTTGTCCAAGCCTATCACATGAGAATTTTTGTACTTGTACCTTGCTACCACCGAGCACACCATTAGTGTCGTGCCCGTCCGAGAAGAAAAGTAGGTACAAAAACTAGTGTACTATTTCAGCAAAATGTTACTAGGGGCAGAATTGAGATACCCTTTAATGGAAAAACTGGCCCTCAGCCTGATCTACTCATCTCAAAAGCTCCGGCCTTATTTCCAAGCACACCATATTCATGTGTTAACTGACCAACCACTACAACAAGTTCTATCTAAACCAGGAGCCTCTGGAAGATTATTAAAGTGGGTTGTCGAGCTTAGACAATTCGAGACCACATATCACCCGAGAATGACCATAAAGGGTCAGGCCCTGGCGGATTTCATTGTAGAGTGTACTGGAGTATCTAACGACGAAGTTGTAACCCCAGTCCGCAAGCTGTGGAAACTTTATGTAGACGGATCCTCCAATAAAAATGGATCAGGGGCGGGCATCATACTGATCACTCCAGCATGAAGTCAATTTCATTCCGCTTTAAGTTTCAACTTCGAAGCATCAAATAACGAAGCTGAATATAAAGCATTATTGACAGGACTTTTGTAACGACCCCAAATTCGCTAATGAGGCTTAAGTGCCTTGATTGGTGTGTCAGGAGGGCATTATTGGGTTTAATGTGATTTGAATGATTCTATAGATTTAAATGCATAATTATATGATTAATAATACTTGTATGATTATATTGGTATTAATGTGATATATATATGGTATTATGAGAACCACATTATTATGTGGATGGGTCTGCAGAGCACGACTCAAGGCGATCATAGGGCTGGATAGCGGAGAAAAGTCACAACGGGGCTTAGCAGTTGACTTTGGATAAGTCAGGGGTATTTTAGGTATCAGGTAGCTATTTAGACTATCGGGTTATGAAAATAAATATATGGAGATATATTTGAGGTTAGGAAGTCTAGGCGGGAATATTGGGGAATTTCACCATTTTTCCCTCGAGGACGTTTCCGGCACCCCGAGCCTCGGGATTAACTTAACGGGATAAGATTAAGCTAAAGCTTTAGAGAAACATTGGACAGAAAATTAAACCGACCCTTTTGCTCCTTCACAGCTCTATTCTCTCTCAAGGAAACTAGGCAAACCATAAAGGAAAAACAGAGAATTTCTGGGATTTTAAGTTGGGAATTCAGTGGGGACTTGAAGCTAAGCTCAGAGATTATCCAGGAGATATTTAATCAAGGCTAAGGTAAGGATCAAACTATGCTTTTGAAGTTTCAATTCTGACTTTTCAGCTGGGTATTGAGGTGATTTCAATTTTTATGTTTAAGGTGGAATTTGAGCTAGAAAGCTTTGGAAATTAGATGGGTTTTGATTAGGGAAAGGATTCCATTGAAGAGGTAAGCTTTAATTTATAAATTAGAGGTTTAAATTCGAGTTTTGCATGGATGGTTGGGTGTTTTGAGGTTCTTGAGTTTCAGAGATTGAAACATGGATTTCTATGAGTTTTAGGCTGAGTTTTCTGTTGAATTATGTTGCTAAAGTTATCCTAAAGGTGTTGGGAATGTTTGTTTTTGTATTAGGAAGCTTTGGGGTGATTTTGGGTAAGGTTTTAAGGATTGTAATGGTGAAATTTATGGGCTCGAAAGGAAGGGCCGCGGCTCTGTTCTAGAGCCCTGCGACCCTAGGATGAAGATTAGCCAAGGAGGCTTGGCCAAAGGTGAGCGCCGCGGTGCGTGTCTCCTTCTAGGCTAGCCTTAGTTCTGTTTTGAGGGCAGGGCCGAGGCTAAGCTTTAAGGGCTGCAGCCCTTGGGAGCACACTTGAACTTTTGGGGATTTTAAGCATGGGAATGCGGTCTAGAATGCTCGGGATCAATTTCACCACCGTGCTTGGTGGGATTCGATTACCCGAAAGTTATTTTTGTACCCGAAAACCTATATTTGGATATTAATGAAACCTAATACTTTGGTTATGACTAGGTGATAAAAGCTCAGGCTCGGGAACGGATCGTGCTTGAGGAGCGTTGCTCGTAATCCGAAACCGTAAAGATTAAAGGTAAGAAAACTGCACTTGGTTGAATATATGTGATGGGACTAAGGATTCCCTATCGTGTATGCTTGAAAAGATGGTATTAAGCCATGCAAGCTATTTAGTGAACCAACGGCCTAAGGGTGCCAAGGGTTACACTAGCGCACAGGGCGCGGCTTGGCCACTGGTAGCTGAGGACAGCTTAATATGCACTGAGCTCGGTTTAAGCGGGCCGGAGTCAGTGGAATAAATAGAGGGTGTGGCCTAAGTTGTCGGCCCTGATTATTATGTGACATGAATGTTATAAGTGTTTGATTGCATCCATAATTCTAATTATATGCTGAGTGATTAATGTGGATTATTTGATGGGAGTTCATGCTTAGTAAATTTACTATCTGTTATAACTGTTTGTGTTGCACATGTTTTCTTGCTGGGCCTTGTCTCACGGGTGCTACGTGGTGCAGGTAAAGGCAAGGGCAAGCTTGATCAGCCTTGATTGGAGAGCTCTACAAGCGGAATGTACATGGCCAGCTGCTCAGCCGCCACGGTTGAGGTTTAGGCAGGGACGCGAGACCCAAAGATTGTTTATTTTTCCTTAGTATGGCTAACAGTTGTTTATGTATCTTCAGAAGTCTATAAACCAACTTGTAACGCTGTTTCTTTTGGGATCCCGTGTATATAACTGTTTAATTATATAAAATGAAACTTTTGAGACCAAAACCTTTTTAACCCTAGCTCATACATGTTTAGTGACACGTTTTTAAATTAATGATTTGATTAGCAAGTCTTGCAGCTTTATAAGTACACAGTGTAGTGGTCTTGGCTATCCAGGGCGTTACAACTTCGAATAGCCAAGGAACTCAAAGCAAAGGCTATACACTGCTATAGTGATTCACAGTTGGTGGTCAACCAAATTTTAGGGGAATATCAAGCTCGTGGCATAAAAATGGCTGCGTATTTAGAGAAATCCAACGCTGCGCTCGAACAGTTCGAGTTCTACGCTATAGAGAAAGTTCCCCAATAACAAAATTCGAACGCAGATGCATTGGCCAGGCTCACTACGACTAGCGAGGCTGATACACTGAACGTGGTCTCAGTAGAGTTTCTATCGACCTCGAGTATCAGCGAGCTTGACGAAGAAGACATATGCATGATCGACTCTCAACCTACCTGGATTACCCCAATAGTCGATTACCTCAAAACCAAAATTCTCCCTGCAGAACGGAACGAGGCTCGGAAACTGATGTGTCAGATGCCGAGATACACTATTGTGGAAGGAAGGTTGTATCGAAGAGGGTATTCTATGCCACTACTCTGATGTGTAACTCCACCCGAGGCAAAAAAAATTATGGAAGAAATTCATGAAGGATTTTGTGGAGATCACACTACGGAGCACATTCTATCCAAAAAGGTGATAAGGCAAAGATATCTATGGCCCACAATCAAGGCAGAAACGTTCGAATATGTCAAGAGATGTGACAAGTGCCAGTGATTTGCTTCAATTCCACGAGCTCCACCTACCTAGCTAACCATGCTGACCTCCCCATGGCCATTTGCGGTGTGGGGAATCGATCGTATACGCTCGCTACCAACAGGTAAAGGTGGAGTGAAGTATGTTGTGGTCGTGGTCGATAATTTCACGAAATGGACCGAGGCCGAACCTCTGGCTACAATTACCTCAAAAAAAGTTTTAGAATTTTTGGTAAAAAACATCATTTGTCGATACGAAATGCCCAGAAAGATAGTATCAGACAAAGGTTACCCAGTTCGACAGTGACTTGTTTACACATTTCTGTGAAAAAAATGGGATAATAAAAAGTTTCTCCTATCACCCATCCCCAATCAAATGGCCAGGTCGAAGCAATCAACAAAACCCTTAAAAGCTCCATAAAGAAAAGGTTGGAAGAGGCTAAAGGAAGGTGGCCCGAGGAGTTACCCCAAGTTTTATGGGCCTATCGAACCACAGCTTGGACTTTGACCAGACATACTCCCTTCTCCCTAGCATATGGATACAAGGTCATGTTGCCGGTCAAAGTCAAAATACCTACAATACGGAGCCATGCCTACAATCAGGCCTCGAACCAATCCCAGCTTGAAGAAAGTCTAGACCTTTGAAGAAAGATGAGATGAAGCTCAACTGAGAAATTTCGTATATCAGCAACGAGCTACCTGATATTTCAATAAAAAGGTTCGAGATAGAAAATTCAGATTGGGAGACTTGGTATTAAGACGTGTATTTCTGGCTACAAGGGACCCGTCCGCTGGGGTAATCAGACCTAACTGGGAAGGACCTTACCAGATCGAGTCTATTATCCGACCTGGGGTTTATAAATTGGCGAGGTTGAATGACAAATTGGTACTGCGAGCTTGGAATGGTGAACATCTACAACCTTACTATCAATAGTGTAGGATAATGTTCTATTATAACCAAGCTTGTTTATTTTTCAGACTTTTTATTTATAAAGTGTTGAATTTTACTGAAAAGTCATTCTCCTTGTTCAATGTCGTATTTTTTGCAAACTCTCTTAATTTAATAACCTATGGTCACACTCATAGGATATTAAGGGGGCATCAGTGGTATACAATAATACCATCAATTTGAAAAAATAAATAACATAGAATAAAAATGTCTGGATCGTTAACCCGACATAAAAATGTCAAGCATACAGGTAAACTAACAAAAGTGTCTGGATATAACCAGATGCGCGAGCTAAGATGATCTGGACATAACCAGATTATTAAAATTATAAGTGTCTGGATATAACCAGACGCGCGAGCTAAGATGAACTGGACATAACCAAATTACACATATAAAAAAAATTGTTATAAGTGGATGGATTACAAACCAGACATGAGCTAAATAAGTTTGGAACAAACCAGCTAAAACTAATCGACAGAAAGTTGGAATGTAAACCTACTTCGAGTTCGAGGCTAGAATATTTTTCAAAAAAGATAGTTTCGACCTCACAACCTTGGGGAGCTACTTGAGGAAGAGGAAAAGTGACTAGAAAAGCAAGATATAACTAAACTACTAATCTTACTTGCCATATAAGCACTTTCGAGTGCATAGTAAAAGTAAGGTTCGACCTAGACAAATAACGAGATCGGACATGGATACATCGAGTAAATTGTGCGTGAATGCATTGAAATTCGAACTTAAATCCAACAGATGTGTTTGTACGAATAAACAAACATAAAAGCAAACCTTTAATATAAAATGCTTGAAATATTTCGACCTAGAAATGTAAAGCAAAAATATTAAAGTAAAAGATGAATGTAAAAAATAAGTGTATAAAGGTTTTCGAGCAAAGAAAATCATATACATAAGGATTAAAATTACTATTTGAATAAGTATAAAATAGCCCTAAAGCGAGCTATAAATTTTCTTTGCCCCAAGGGCTTAAATAAAAAAAAAAGTGTTACAAAAATGTTAATAGGACGCAGCCCATGACCTTGCTCCTATGAAGCAGGTGCATCCCCCTCGGCAGCATCGGGCTTCTCTGCTATCTTTTCAGCCTCCTCCTTGGCGTCCTCCTCATCGAGCCGAGCTTTTCACCTCTCAAGGAACTCACTTTTGAGAGTGTCCAAGAAGCTTGTGTCGAGATCAGTGTTGTTGGCGCAAATGCGGTACATGGCCATATCAACAGCGTGATCCTTCTTCCGCTTAAACTCCTCGAGAAGGCGAGCCTTCTCACCCTCGATTATATTGAAGGTGGCCTTCTTCTCTTCCTTGAGCTTAACATTCAGCTCCTCAAGCTCCTTGATTCTAGAGTCCTTCTTCTTGATCTCAGAATCCTTAGCCTCTAACTTTGATTCGAGCTCAGACTTCGTGGCCTTAAACTCGTCTGCAAGCTTTATCTGGAGGTTCTTCGCCTTTTGAGCATAGGACAGGCTCGAGTGGACTTCGTTGTTTAGCTTGTAATTAAGCTGAACAAACATGGCAAGGGCCTATACACAAACAAAATGGATTAGAACACATACAAAATAAATCTGAACAGGCAGCATGACAGAGTAAAAAGAATTATCAAAGTGATGAGCTCGCTACCCTTGTCATAGAGGGTGTTGTTGTCTCGACAAGAGGTGAGGAATTGCCATTGGGGGCGCCAAGGTTGATAAAACTTTGGCCAACTCAAGATAGTACATCTGAGCCCAAATTGGCTCTGTGAGTCCTCGCGGCGTTGTCAATCACATACTCAGAAATATGGGTCGAAATCGACAACAAGCGTTCCCGAGTGGGAACAAGCTTCTATGGAGCCGGGGCGGTTTGTTGAGAAGTTTGAATGGAAAAAGGAGGCATGGGGTGTGAGACCTCGGTAGATACCCTGACCTCGGAGTCTGCAGCAGCATCTTGGCTTGAGCCATGGATGCCCGAGGCAGGAGGTGTCGCCTCGGATGTCTTCAGGACTTTAGAAAGGGTGTCCCGCTCTCTGCAACGCCCTCGAATGCTTGCTCTGCTTAGCTCCCGAGAGGCGGCTAAGCACGTTATCTAGATCAGACTCCATGTCTCCTGCACATACACAATTTTTACATTAGTGAACGAGCTTAAACTACAAAAAGAAACAAGGCTAAAGTCAAAAGAAACCTAACTGGTACTCTCTCCCGAGCTTGTGCTCGGCGACCAAATAATCCCCCTATCTTCAGATGATGCTGGGGAAGTCCCTTCCCTATATGTAAGGTATAGCCTCGAAAGGTCTCTATAGTCATTGGTCCCATATTGAACTGCGACCCCATCCCAAACTTCATTTAAACTATACATAGTTTGGAATTTGCCTAACCAGCTATCGAACCTATGAACCCTCTCATCTACCCAAGACCAAACATGGAAGTTATCTCTGGAATTTTGGAATAGGATCAGAGTGTCGGGCTTGTGCTTAAGCATAGAAGGAGACCACATGGCTGAGCTAAGTATAACTTTACCTCTACCACCCGATCCCGAGGTAGGCCTGTCGTGACGGCGAGCCACAGAAGGGTGGGCCCGTGAGCTCGACGATCTCTGCCTTGGGGGAGCTCCTCAGTGGGAAGTGGAATGTGCTCCCACTTAAGGTACTTGCGGTATGCAGAGTCGTCAGTCGACTAGTCTTGCTCCAGGAGGTCACAAGCTTGAAGCCGATCTTCATGGAGAAGATAGGATAAGGAGCGCCAACCATACGACAGTTGGAGTAGAGTTGACTTGTGCTTCACCATTGACTCTGAGGGTGTTGGACGGTGATAATTGGCTGAAGAAATGGACGGGTTATTATTTCGAGCCTAGTCATTAAACAAAAAAAAAGAGGAATGGGTATGAGCACTTACAAATTCGTTGGAATGAGTATAATTTGGAAGGAGCGAGGTTGTCCGTCCAAAAGAAGGCCAGCTTGAAGTTCGGAGGATGATTCGAAATATCCTCGAAAATCTTTTTCTCCTTTGGGTAGCTCGACAAATAATAGAAGCCATCCCCTCCCCGAGCTCGAGAGGGGTTACTCTTCAAATAGAAGAGGTACAAGATCATTTGCGGTGAGGGTCCTTCCCACATCAGCTTGTGGTACAGAGACTTGAGGGAGGACAGAACCCTATATGAATTGGTCTGGAGTTGGAATGGGGCGAGCCCAACAAAGTCCAGAAAATCCTTAAAAATGGATTTCAGGGGCAGTAGGTCCCCTGCCTTCATATGCTCGCGGCTCTAGGCCGGGAGCTTAATCTTGCTTTCGGGTCTGCCATCACCCAGAGCGTAGTAGCTTTGCTCGTTTGAAGTTGTAGGTCGACACATCAACGTGCCGGAGAGCTTCAAGCCGTGGCGAGCTAGAATGTCAGAAATTTGGCCCGTTGAGGTGACCGAGCTCCAGTAACATTTTGCCTCGAAAAAACCCTCTTGCGAGGTCAGAATTGATGTTGCTCGCAAAGTAGAAAGGCGATTTGAAGGGTCCTCCATCAGTGAAAAGGAGAGCGCACCGGGCTCGTAGGCAACGGTGACTTTGAGTTTGGGATCGAGCGGGATAGGTCTGATCTCGGGGTCTAGATCTGGATAAATTGCGACCCGGAGTTTCTTCCTTTTTCTTTCCTCTACCTCGTTAATCTAACGTTGGAAATGGGCTCGGATATCCTCTTGTTCGCACCTCACACGATGCTCGTGTATCATTCGTTGGTTCTGAGTGAAGGGAGATTCTAGACTGGGAGTTGATGAAGAATAAGGGATTGCGAGCACAAACCCCCACCGATTCTCAGAGTTCTGCGACATCTAGCAAGAAAGAAAAGGGTGAGGGCCAGGCACACAAGAAATCAGAGTATAGTTTTAGTGATTCAAGCTCGAAGACCCGAGACCACAGAGTAAGCTCGATCAAGACAGAGGTCTCGAAAGGACATATCAAATTCGAGGAAGAACCCCAAACTATCGTAAAGTTCGGGCTTCAAGCGTGTACTTGACGTGAGAGTGGAAAAGTGTGGGTTCATTTTGAGAATCCCAGATTTTTAGGGGAAAAGTTGACGGTTACCCAAAAAAGGTGATAACTTTGGGATTTGTGCAATTAAAAACCCTAATTCAGAACCCCATTTCTTGGCTTACACGATACATTACCCGTAGTCTAAAAACACCCCATGTTTTCTTTTTTCACACTAAATATGGGTTTTATAACTATTTTGTCAAATATTTTGAATCAAAAGTATGTGCTAAGCAATATTGCTAAAACTACCAACTACAGAATACATTCATACGGGAATGAAAAACACAAAAATGCACGAAGACATAAAAATACGAGAGTCAAGAACAAGAAACTTACACACAGTGGCTTGCGAATACAGAGAGATTGACGACTGTAGGAGCAATTGCAAGGAAGCTCTCACGGATTTGAAAATGCCAAGGGAGTTATGTCTCTTCGGTTTGGAAAACATGCAAAGATGAAAATGGATTTTTAGCTCTGGTTCTTTCTTTCCTCTCTGAAACTTGAAACTTGAAGATAAAATTCAAGAAGAAGAGAAGGTGAGATTATATATATAAATCCCAAAAGAAGGTCAAGGGTCGAGCTAATCTGGGCCATTGGCTGGATTTGGTATTCGATTGGACGGTTGGGTGCAAACGTGATGATGGCGGCAAAAAGCTGGCATGCGAATAGACGTAGGTGTGGTGAAAAAGTACTCGAGTACTTTGATTGGCCAACCCCCGGCGGATGCGTGTCCACACTCGAGTATAGTAGATGGCTTAGTTTTCGAAAGAGGCAGTTCAAAAGTTTCCTTCTCATAGGATTCAAACTGACACTTTTGAGGGGGCAAAATGTTACACCCAGATTTCGAGAATGGAGATTTTGATCTCGAAATTCAGGCTCGTATGATGTAAGCTCGAAATGAGCATATTCATCATGTGACCAGCATTGATGAAAAATTCAAAGACAGTCTCGCGATAACTTCGGAATTGGTGAGCTCAAAAACTACACGATCTCGGAGGTGTTCCGAGGTTATAAGTCCGACTCGAAGTCATGGTGATGGTGGTTCAACACTTGTATACATTTTCTAATTTATTTCTTGCTATCAGGCAATATGGTTCGAGCTCGAGCGTTGTGAGCTCGGAAAGGATGATCTTGATAACATCACTTATTGGTAACATAGGCAAACCAAGGTGCCGAGCTCGTAATAGGTCAACGGTCTCGAAGGCGTGTGAATCTAACATCCAAGCTCACAAGATGTGTGTGTGAACTTATTATTTGTTGTAAAATCCCCATGTTTAAGGGATCAGATGTAATTTGTTATTAAATCCCAAATATCATGGGATATATACACGTACGTAATAACTGAATGCATTTAATTGCATGTATTTAATTGATTTGTAGAATAACTTCCCGACATCTATGGGAAGAGATTTGGTATACCCTTCTATAAATAGAGTGGGACAATTCATCTGTGGAGGATGGAAAAACCGATACTGGAAAATCTCTATTTGATTGCTTCCAGAAAGCCATCAGAGAATTCCAAGAAGTTAATAACATAGACTCGTGGACTAGGCTGATTTTAACTGCTGAACCACGTAAAAAATTGTGTCCATATTATTTGTTTCCTTTGGTATATTTAGTTTAATAGCTCTTCTTTTCTAAGTTGACGAAAAATGGCGTCAACACATTGCCACCTAATTGTTGGACTTATCATAGAAATAAAGAAAATCCGCACTTAGGCTGAGTTTTATAATTCCTAATCCGATTGTAAAATGCATTTTTTCAACTTGCTAGTTTAATAATAAGAAGAATTGTTAATATTGCGTTAGTGATTGGTAGGAAGGAGATCGGTGAAATTAAAGTCCCTTATTGCTTTATCTCTTGAAATTTATTCTTGTTTATTCCTTTACTAGTTTTCATTATTTTAAATAGCGTTATTTTAATTATCAAAGTACAAAACCAATTTTTGTTAGCCAAACATAAACCAAGAATTAATTATTTGGTAATTAATAATCAGTCCTTGTGGGACGATACTTGGTCTTACAAAGAAATTTATTACAAATTGCAATTGTGTATACTTGCATAGCATAAAATCTACAACAAGTTTTTGGCGCTGTTGCCGAGGACTAAAAATTATCAATATCAAAGTAATTAATTTTATTTATAATTTGGTTTTCTTTGAACTGTTTCTAACTTGTTTTGTATGAATTCGTGATCATTTTTTAGGTAGTCCTGTTATATGCGTAGTAGAAGAGGAGCAGATAACCTTGTTCCTACTAATTATGAGATTGATAAAGCGTGCAGGCAGAATCGTAGAAACAAGAGAGCTACTGGTCCAATTGTGGTTATGAAAAATCCTCAAAACAATGGTGGGTTGAATGGAGGGGTGCCAGAAGTGGTGGAAGGACGAGCTCAGAATCCCGCTATGAGAAGCTTGCGGGATTATGTACTCCCAACTGTTATGGGAGTGCAAACATGTATAAGACCACCGCTAGGGATCCCAACAATATTCCTATGGACCAAGCTCAAGTTCAAGTAGTGGGAAATTTTCAGAGGCCTCAATAATCCATTCTTCAACACTTACAATCCTGGTTGGAGGAATCACCCCAATTTCTCATGGAGAAACAACCAAGGCCAACAATCACAGTTTCAAGGCCAATATGAGCAGAATATGCCACAGTAACCCATGAATCAACTTCACCCTCTCAGCAGCCTAGGACACAAGTTCATAAGAGAAGCCAAATGAGTTACAAGCTACACGGTTGACCTTAACCAACTCCCAAGTTCAGTTTATGACTGACACTCGGTTATCCATCAGAAATATCGAAATCCAAGTGGGTCAATTAGAAATTTTTTTACAAAGCAGACCTCAGGGAAATTTTCCAAGTAATACTGAGGTGAATCCTAAGAAGCAGTGCAATGCGATCCCCTTGAGGGACAGTAAGGAGTGGAAAGAGTCAATTGAGAAGTCTACTTGTCTTCCACCGAAAATGGATTCTGAGAAAGATGGTAAGGTAGAAGAAAAGGTTACTGAGAACCTTGAGAAGAACAAGTCACCAGTGAGTTTTGAGCACCACATAAAAATTCTATTTCCACAGAGACTCCACAAAAACAACCTTGACAAGCAGTTTGGTAAATTTTTAGAAGTTTTTCGGAAGCTTCACATAAATATTCCATTTGCCGAGGCGCTTGAGTAGATGCCAACTTACCTTAAATTTTTTAAGGAAATTTTATCAAAGAAAAGGAAGTTGGAGGAATACGAGACAATTGCGCTTACTGAGTAGTGCAGTGCAATATTGCAAAAGAAATTACCGCCAAAGCTTAAAGATCTTGGTAGTTTCACTATTCCATGCTCTATAGGGGGTTCAGTGGTGAAAAATGCTTTATGTGATTTAGGGGCTAGTGTGAATCTAATGTCTCTATCGATCTTTCACAAGTTGAAATCGGGAGAAGCTTGCCCTACTATCATGTCCCTACAAATTGCGAATCGTTCACTTAAACATCGTCGAGGAGTGATTGAGGATGTATTGGTGAAAGTGGACGAATTCATCTTTCCTGCAGACTTTATTATTCTTGATATGGAGGAAGATGAAAATATTCCAATTATTCTTGGGAGGCCATTTTTAGTTACCGGAAGAGCGCTAATTGTTGTACAAAAGGGGAGTTGAAGCTCCGCGTGCAACAAGACAAAATAATATTTAATGTTTTTGCAGCAACTGAAATTCCAACTTGTTGTAGAGAGGATGTGATAACAGGAGGTGATAGTAAGGAGGAAGTTACCAAGAGAAAGATCATTGCTCAAGTTGGTTGTCGAACAGTGCGTCGTCGTTTGAAAATGTTCGTTAGTGGGAAAGCTCAACTGTTACATGAGCGGTGGAAAATCCCACCAATTTTCAATATCAAGAAACGAGTGTCTTCCTATGACACTATGACTCTCAAGGACTTGAGAGGTGGCTTGGATCCGACTTGAGGTTAGCCTCCGGCTAAATGATGTTAACGACAGCGCATTCGGGAGGCATCCCAATGGTTACTTTGAATTTTGCTTTAGTTTTTATTTTTATTTTTGAACAAGTTGAATTTTTGGGAACTGTTTGTTTGTTGTGTTTTATTTGCTTAGTTTTTAGGTTCAATCTTTATTTTGTAAATTTTCTTCTATTTTTTTTTTGGTAAATCAATAGCTTTGAATTACTACAAAAAACAATTAGAAAGAAAAGGCAAAAGCCCAACAATTAATTACAAGCTCTTAAAAGAGCCTCCACCCAATCTTGATCTATCCTATTGAATTTGTTTAAATTCATGTATTGTAATCTCACACACACAATATGTATAATAGTCTTTACAATAGCATCAATTGTGGGAAGCTTTTGGTCCCAAAAAACACTATTTCGACTATGCCAAATGAAATAAACCATAGCAGAAACAATGCTGAGAGAAATTTTCCTTCTTCCTTTCGCCAACTTCTTTTTCACCAGCAACTTCAAGAGGCCCTTAACATCATGCCCCTTGTACAAAATACCACTCCACTTCATAACTTCTACCGGAATTTTTGAACTAAAACAGCAAGAGAAAAAGAGATGAGAGTGACATTCATCATAAGTCCCATAAAGTAAGCAATAAATATGCTGAATTGTACCAAATCTCTGTAATCGATCTCTAGTAGGTAGCCTTTCAAGCAAAGCTAACCAAATTATAACTCTATGTTTGGGAATACAAACTCTATCCCAAATCATAGCAAAATTCCATCTGCCAATAGAATGGTTCTGCAATTTATAACATAAAGCAGATAATTTTCTTCTATTTTTAAACCGTGAAAAACCTAAAAAAAAAAAATAAACATAAAAAATAGAAGAATTTTTCTCCAGGGGAAAGTGCCTAGACGCTGAACACCCCTGCGCTAGCAAGTCAGAGAGTCTCAGCCACTTCCACCGCCACCACCCTTTTGATGTGCATTTGCTTACCGGTAAGTCTTCTTCACTTTGCTTTTATTTTGAACATTGTGGACAATGTTCATATTAAGTTTGTGGGAGGAGATTTACTTTCGTTTTGTATATATTAGTAGTTTGTTTTAGTTGTGTTTGTGTTTTAGTTGTGTATTGTATCTGGTTAGTCTTTTATTTATAGTGTTGTTTTGTCTAGGTTGTTTAGAGTGTTAGGTTTAGTGAATCAAGTTGATAATGGTAGGCGATGAGATTGAGTCAGGGTGATATAATTTGATGGAACTGAAAGCTATGCTATGAAAAAAAATTCATGTGCGTAAGTTGGATATTTCTTGAGTTTACTTGTAGTTCTTAATAAAGAAGAACACTTGGTCATGATTGTTGAATTTCTTGTGCTCAATGTATAGTTCAACCACCTGGAAAGTCTTTTTTTGTTTTTTGTTATGAGAATTGTTAAGGGACATTATTGGTGACCAATACCACAAGGAGGTAGCATGCTGCTATTAATACAATCCAATATCGGGTTCTACATATTTGAATTTAATAAGTATTATGAGGTATCGCTAATCAATCATGTGGTGTTGAGCCCCTTAAAGTATTAAATAATCACATATTTGAATTTAATAAGTATTATGAGATATCGCTAATTATGTGGTGTTGAGCCTCTTAAGTTATTAAATAGTCACACTTAAAAATATTAGTTTAATAAGTATCGAAGAAAATTATTTTAGTTGAGCTTATTAATTTGAATGTTGTACGCCATACATGCATGTTGCCATTATAAAAATATTTGGCTACGCCATCCAATTTAATATATATATATATTGTAACTATAATAAATTATATGAATTGAGTTGCTTTCGTCGTAATACAAACGACACCAAGTACAAATTGAATCACGTCATCGAGATTTCTTATCCCAATTTTATAAAAATTTCCCTTTGTCTCTGTCTTGGTCACTTTGCTCTATAAAACCCCACAAGGCCCGAAATATTAAGTAACACAAAAATTTGCATTTACTCAAACTTACCTTAAGTACTATATATATCTACGAGTTATATATATACTAGTCATCTTTTTTATGTCATTAATGGCGGTTCAAAGCTCTGAATCCGAAATCGAGCAAGTGATTCAATCATCATTATCATCCCCTGTCATAATTTCCACAAATATTATAAATGATCAAGATTATCATCGTCAACAAAGCCTGCTGACCACCGTGATGATTATCTTAATGGATAGATTATCACTTAATTCTTTAAGATCTGTATTAACCAAGTTTCATGCAGGCTATTTCAGAATCAGTCTTTCCCTAGGTGGCCAAGCCTTGCTATGGAAAAAGTTTATGGGGCCAACAACCCACGATATGAAAATGACGAGTAGCGCTAGTACTACTGTCATCAACGCGCTTCATCCAACGTCGATTTTTCTTGTACTGTGGTCTTTCGCTCTTTTTACCCTAATCTTACTTTCTCTTATTTACCTCTTGAAATGCTTGTTTTACTTTAAGATGGTCAAAGCCGAATTCTTGCACCACGTAGGAGTAAACTATCTTTTCGTTCCTTGGATCTCTTGGCTACTCTTGCTCCAAACGGCACCGTTTCTCGGGCCGAGAACAGCCACTTATTTGATTCTGTGGTGGATTTTCTCAGTCCCGGTGGTGCTTCTCGACGTGAAAATATACGGGCAATGGTTCACCAAAGGGAAGAGATACTTGTCCATGGCGGCCAACCCGACCAGCCAGTTGTCGGTGATCGGGAACTTGGTCGGGGCGCAGGCTGCGGCTCAGATGGGGTGGAGAGAGAGCGCAGTGGGGTTGTTTTCGCTAGGGATGGTTCACTATTTGGTGCTTTTCGTGACGCTTTATCAACGATTAGCTGGCGGTGACCGGCTACCGGCTATGCTGAGACCAGTCTTCTTCTTGTTCTTCGCGGCGCCGAGCATGGCTAGCTTGGCTTGGGAATCCATAGTTGGCGCTTTCGATATGGTGTCAAAGATGTTGTTTTTTCTTTCCCTCTTTCTCTTCCTTTCTCTGGTAATGTTTTGAATAATTAAGGTCAATATAATATAATAACGTAGCTTGCAAGTACGTTCATACGTACGCACATAATTATTTATAATATAATAATGTTTTTGTTGTTGTCGAGGAGTTCAGATATGTAGACCAACGCTTTTCAAGAGATCAATGAGGAGATTCAACATTGCATGGTGGGCATACTCATTCCCAATGACTGTACTGGCTTTGGCTTCATTTGATTACGCAGAAGAGGTGAAAGGAGGGATTGCGCGCATCCTGATGTTTTTTCTATTTGGCCTCTCTGTTTTGGTGTCACTCGGTTTGGTCGCAACCACTATTATAAACAGAAAAATGCTTTTACCCGATGACGATCCTATTACAACAACTCTTTTTCATAGTAATTTATTACCTTTAGTATCCACCACCACCCGTCGTCGTCACCAATATCAATAATATAATATAGTGTAGTATTTAAGAGTGTTCTTAGTACGATATGTTTACTTAATTTGTATTACTACTGGTGATTAAACTTATATATTAAGTGATCACTATTTTGATCAATTACCTCAATTTATTTTATATATATAAATATATATATCATCACCCTAGCTATATATATGTAGGTAGTATGGAGGGCATTGAACCTTATCAAAATTTGTTTGAGCTATATGTATATATATATATATTAATTGATTAATTAAATTAAACACATATATATATACTTGACCATTTGAGCTTTCCGCTATCAACTTTAAGTTAAAGAGAACTTGAAAGAAAATGAAAATGACAATGAGTTTTACGTGGTTCAGGATATGAAACAACCATGGTCTATGAGTCTATTGTATTCCGATGCTTGATGCTTGAGAGGTCAAGCATCAATGAAGGTTTTAGGCAGTGTATATGTTGCTTAAATTACACAATTTTCGAACCTCTTACAATGGGGTATCCCTGCCCTATTTATAGTGGTTGGGGACAATTAAGTGGGAGTAATTATAATCCCTCATAATGATGGGATCTTAGTCTCAATTATTACAATTCTTGTGATAATAAACTAGACGGCATGTACAGATTGCACGGGGCCCATTTATGAGGTATTAGCCCACTACTTTTTGGGAGGACACGTCGCTGACAGTGTAAGAGAGTGGCTGCACATCTTCCCGTGTCAGGCAGTGCATTGGGACATGTTACTTGTCTCGAGTACGGAAACAACCCAACTACACGCGAGGTGTGTCACATGTCATGAAGTTGTTGGTGGTCCCAAGATGTTGTGCGTGAGAGCTGACATCGTTCTCCTGGGGAGGAGAACCATCATACTATAACTCTTAGGCCAAGAGGCTAAAGAATACCTAGCAGGATCTAAGAAAGCCTTCTCCGGGGCTGGGGCAAGCTAAATAACTCCCGAGTACCATGAACACTCAACGAGTGCCACGTGTCGACTCGAAAAAAACACGGACAACATTTGCCCCCCAAGTCTCTACTCGTCCTTAGACGGTGGAGACTTAACCAAATGAGTGTCTCAAGGGAGTGCTCGGGGGGAAATGCTTGGGCTGGACCTTTCCCTCTTTACCTATCCCTTGCATGTTTTGTGAGTATAAAATTTGAATTTCGAGCTCCTCAAAATCATTTGCATTCATTTGTAACACTCAGAGCTCAAGCTTCCTTGTGCCCAAATGCCTTTCTTCTCAGAATTCCTCTCTTTAACTTTTCCGTTCAAGGGTTCGTTGTCCTAGACGGTTGGAGAGAAGCACAATACTTCTGGGCAAATGACACAAGTTATCTCTGCATTCGCACAAGAAACAACACTTACCATAGCTACATTTTGGGTAAGTCTCTTCTTTATTTTCTCTTTTCGTTTTTGCAAATGTTTGAGTTTGGGCATGACACTTGACACAGGTATGATTTAGTCATATAGGCACATTTAGGTTGTTTTTCTTGGCCACGGGCCAGCATCCCTATCTTCCATGTGGACCTTTAGGTTGTTCTGGCCTCTCTGGGCCTTTTATTGTTGCCAAAAAGTCATTTTCGAACGTCCCATCAGATTCTGGGAAATTTCCAGAATTCGGTGATTTTCACGAACTCCGGTGACGCTTTGCGGGAACCGTCACTGGATGCTGAGAATTCCCCCTTTTTCCTTAGAGATTCTCTTCATTTCTTCTCGCCAACCAATTGGCTTAGGGTTTTTCATGTTTTGGCATTCTTTTCTTCGGCCAAAATACTAACTGCTTGCTTTTTATATCTCAGATGTCTGAGGAACTACATCAACTTCACGAGCAAGGGTTTTACGACTTCAATCAAGAAATACTTGAGATGGCCCAAGAATAGAGAAGGCAGCAAGGAGGTGCTAGAGCGGGGGCCCGAGAACCAACTAGGGAACTGGTAGTTCGTGAGGATGGCCAGATAGCAAAAAGGCCAACGCTGCCAGCCTAGACGGGGATGATCGTGGAGGAAGTAAATAGGGCCCCCCCATTCCCCACCCCAGTCAATAGTATGAGGTTGACGAATTTGAGGCGGAGCAGTATCACACTTTGCTCCGACACCCCGAGGCCTTGGAGCACGTCATAAGGCACTACGGGAATGAAAAAGAGTGCTTAGTGCGCCTCTATCGAGATTCTGAGAGGGCACACCATAGTGTCAATGGTCTTGGCGCTTAGAGCCAAGCACATCTGATGGCTGGAGCAACCTTGCCCCTTCACCAATACTTCGTGGACTTTTTGAAGATCGTAGGGATAGCCTGTTGGGAATATATGGCTTTACTCTTTGCAAGTCAACAATGAATAATGAAGATAATGCAATATTCCAAACCCTAGATGTTAATCAAGATTCAAATTTAAAGTATGAGTGCAATTCTTGATAATCAAATAAGCATGTTCATGATATGAATGTTAATCTTGAATAAAATAAAATTAATGATTAAATGGTGATAATATAAAGATAGATGCGTTTAATCATCTATACCAACAATGAAAAACATAATAGAATGACAAAATACAACATTAGGATTAGAGAGATAGAACCTTTGTATTGAGCAACTTGAATCTTCAAACTTGGAGAACTTCTAAGGCTTATACATAATATGAATATTGTTGTCCAAAATCTCTATTCCAAGCCTTCCCAATTGCTTGAAGCTTCAACTAAGTAGAATGAAATTTGGGATTGAACAAGCCTTGAAACTCATGCAATATAGCTTGCTCATCAATTCTTTAAGTCTATGGCTTCTCCGAGGCAATATAGGTTGCTCGTCAACCTTTGGATCTTTCTCTTTAAGAGATTCTCGAACACTTGTTGGTTCTTGAGAATTGCTATCACAATATAACATATTCTCAAAGAACTCCACTTCTCTTGATTCAATTATCACATTAGACTCTAAGTATAATAGCCTATAGGCCTTGATATTTGAGCCATAGCCAATAAATGCACACTTTACGACCCTTGGACCCAACTTGGTCATTTTAGGCTCCATGCTCTTGCAATAAGCAAGGCACCCCCACACTTTAAGAAAGCATAAATTATGCTTCTTTCTTTTCCATAACTCATATGGAAACATGTTGTTCTTTTTCATAGGAATTCGATTCAATATACGACACACAACAAGCAAGGCTTCACCTCACAAATTATAACACAATTTAGCATGTAAAAGCATATAGTTAGTCATCTCAAGATAAGTCATATTCTTTCTTTCAGCTATTCCATTTTGTTGTGGAGTGTATGGTGCAATGCATTCATGTATAATGCCATGTTGTTCACAAAACATATTGAAATCATTTGAAAAGTATTCACCACCTCTATCACTTCTAAGAGTCTTTATTTTCATTTCCAATTGATTATCTACTTCATCTTTATGGATTTTAAATGCATTAAATGCCTCATCCTTACTCTTAAGTAAATACAAATAAGTATACCTAGAGCAATCATCTATAAAAGTTATGAAGTATCTATTTCCTCATCTAGTCAACATGTCATTTAATTAACATAAATCACTATGTATTAAATCTAGCATGTTTGAACATCTATCAACAGTTGTAAAATGTTTCTTTACCACTTTAGATTTAACACATAATTCACATTTATCATGCTCATTCACATCATAATTAATCAATCCACATTTAACAACTCTTTTAATTGTGTTATAACCTATATGAGCAAGTCTATTATGCCACAAAGTAATAGAATTAGAATTAATCACATTCTAAGAATTAGATGCTATATCATTATTGTCACTATCAAGAGCACAAAGTTTGATCATTCCATCACATGTATAATCCTTTCCCACAAAAGTGCCCAATTTAGTCAAAGTGAGTTTACCGAATTCAAACTCCATTTTGATACCAGATTTACTCAATAGACTTCCACTCATAATGTTTTTAGTCATATCGGGAACATAGAGAACATTAATTAGGGTCACTTTCTTTCCATTAGTGAATAACACATCAATGCAACCTCTTCCAAGTACCTTGGATCTCTTTTCATTTCCCATTTGGACTTCAAGTCCCACCTTGCACTTTTAAAGGTTTTGAAAAGAGTTTTATCATAGGTTGCATGAATGGTGGTACAAGTATCATACCGCGATCATTGCACCTTTCCTTGGGTTGCATTAACTTCACTCAAGGTTGCAATGATCTCAATATCAAATGCATTGGTCTTGGTATCTTTACTTAGGTTTGCAATGATCTCAACATCAAATGCATTGACCTTAGTATATTCACTTTCTTTTGCAATGATCTCATCATCAATTGGATTGACATGTTCACCTTCTCTTAAGGTTGCATTAGTCTCATCATTACATGCATGAACCATGCAAATTCTCTTTAGGGTTATCATACATTCCTCATCGAATGCATTAAATTCAATTAAGGTCACAAAGATCTCATCATCAATTGTATTGACCCCAATCTCATTATGGTTAATTTTGCAATTACCATATCTCACATGATGATCAATAACTTTACAAACAAAACAAGTACAACAACAACAACCCTTGAATTGTTTATTAACATTCACCAATATACTCTTAATATAAACAATGATCTCAAACTCACAAATATATGGCAACAAACACATTTCATTCAAATTTTTGAAATCTACACATTTCGACAAATTTTTTAAATCTACACATTTCGAAATAAGGAACTTGATGATAGCAATCTCCTTAAGCATGTAATCCCATTGAGTTGTCTCATCCTTTGTTGATGAAGACTTTGAATCCATATCCACATTCATGTAGAGCATTTCCAAATAGAACTTTCTTAGATCTTTCATGGTTATTTGTCAAACACAAACCAAATCTTGAAACAAGGATTTGAAGGTTGTAAAAGATGAACTAATTTTCCTCATTGTTGATTATGCAAAACACAAAATGAAAGTAATTAGAAATAGAGATTTTGATTGTTGGGAATATATGGCTTTACTCTTTGTAAATCAACAATGAATAATATTAATAATGCAATATTCCAAACCCTAGATGTTAATCAAGATTCAAATTTAAAGTATGAGTGCAATTCTTGATAATCAAATAAACATGTTCATGATATGAATGTTAATCTTGAATATAAGAAACTAAATGATTAAATGATGATAAGACAAAACTTAGATACATCTAATCATCTATACCAACAATGAAAAACATAATAGAATCACAAAATACAAGATTAGGGTTAAAGAGTTACAACATTTGTATTGAGAAACTTGGAGAACTTCTAAGGCTTATACACAATATGAATATTGTTGTCCAAAATCTCTATTCCAAGCCTTCCCAATTGCTTGAAGCTTCAACTAAGTAGAATGCGATTTGGGAATGAACAAACCTTGATACTCATGCAAGTCAAGCTTGCAAGCTTGATGAGTTTCTTGGAGAAAACTTTGGTCTTAAAAAGCTAGAGAGAGAATGAGTTTTAGAGAGAGAGTTGGAAAGTGTGATCAAGGCTTTTCAACTCTAATAACCCATATATATAGTGTAGGTATCATCATTAGTCTAACCAATAGGATTAGAACATTTAAAACACATCATTTAGAGCATTTTACTTAAACTGTACGACCCTAAAAGACCGTCCAGGTGATGTATCGCCTGACAGGCGATATGTCCCCTACTAGCAAGCGATGCATTGCCTACAAGGCCTTTTAAAGACCTTCACATTTAGGCAATGCTACGCCACATAGGGGGCGATGTATCGCCACCTTCTCTAACTCTGGACCATTCCAATGGTCCTAAAAAGTCTCCAAATGCTACCAAACATTTTGGGAAAGTTTGGATACCTCATTGTATCACTTTAGACCCATAAAAGACACTTTTAGATGTCTTCTACACAATCTCATGTTTTCATTTCTCTTTAAGTGAAAATCGTTAAGTGTTTTGCACCTCAACGTGTAAAAATTTTAACCATTATATTTAATCAATCTCAACATAGCCCCCTTCCAACTCTCCCCCAATGCGTATCAAGTGCTAGCGGGGATGTATATCTTTTACCAGAGGAGGAATTGGCCTGCACCTTCTCCGACAGAAATTATGTATTTTTCTAGTTTTTGCAACACCCCGAGAAATAAAAGAAACCTCGACGATTACTATACGTTGATAAAGTACCCCAGCTTGTCACTTAACTACAAGGCCCATCACCACAATGAGAATCATTCTCAAGATTTTAAGGACCACTTCTTCTTTAAAAGCGAATTCCCAATTCGTGATAACCCAATCCTCATCCTCGACTTCTCAAGGGTTGATGAGTAACCTCCCGACAACAATTTTCTTTCCCTTTTTATCATGTCCTATATACTTGGTCTTTTTATTCAATAGCTCCATTCTGCTGGACTTCGTACGTCCAACTATTTTAGGACCATCTTCAAAAGTTGACGACTCTTCCCGAGCAAGACTTGGATCTTCGCTTCCTAGTGATGGAGGAGAATCAGGCTCCTCCATCGAGGACAAAGGATCAGTAACCTAGAGTTGAGAAGGTACCTCCCCTTCAAGAAATCTCGAGAACTTGCCTCTCAACACATCAAATACATTGGCAGTCGCGCCCTCCAATTACTTCATCAAAGGCTGCAAGAAGAGAGACTAGAGATTGCACGAGCGATCGAGATGGCACGAGAGGATAACCTTGCATCGGGAGCATGAGGCTGAACTCCAAGCGGGCCTAGAGAGTTCTTAACTAGGTCCAAGTAAATCTCCCATAACCTTACATCATGATATAGACGTAGGGGATAGGGTAAGTCCCAAGAATGTCTGGGCTTCTCCCATGCTTCTCCGGTGTGGCCTAACCACGGATCGGCACTGGACTAGGGAAGAGTTCTAGGATTACCAAGACCTCATAGATGTCTACCTCCACCATCTGAGGAGGAAATCACCTCCTCGAGGCTTTATATCCCTTGACCACATGACATCTTTTACCTCTAGCTGGTTTAGTCAATATGGTACCAACCTAAACTGTGAGATGGACATACAAAGTAGGCACCTCAACTGCTTACACCAAGAGATAATTGATGGTGGGGCTTCCAAGAAGCCTTTATTGCTATTTTATTTTGGCTGCTCAGAAATTTGTGCTAATTGTTTCCTTACCTTGTAGAACACATGGGGCTTGCTGATATCACCCATTCAGCCCTCCTCCTATAAACGCCTCCAAGTTTCTCCACTGCTAGAGGATAGCCGCGACCTCGGGAGGATCCCAACCTGTTCCTACTGGTGAAGAGGCAAAGAGCCTCCACACCTTCTGGAGTTTCAAGGGAGGAATTAGTTACATCCTTGGAGGTCTCATCCTACCCTGTGGCTGAGGAGGTGCTGGACTCAGACCCACAGAAGTTGGCGTCTGGCCCCCAACTTCTGGTGTACCCCGAGAAGTACGAAGGGAACTTGTTGGAGCGGTATCAGGCCATGAGCCAACATTTCGATGCCCGCATGGAGGAGGGAAATAGGCTCCTTTATGACATTGTAAAGGCCTTGCGTTAGTTGAAGCCTCCCTACCTCCGAGACCCTTTTTTCTACCTCAGGCTGAGTTGGAGACCCTTTTTCCTGTCAAGCTTGGGGAAGTCGTAGCCCCGCTTGTAGCTGAACTTTTCCAAGGGGTCAGCTCCACCATATGTGAGCTGATTGCCCACAGCTTTTCCTAGCTAGGTGACAGTAACGAGGCTTCTCTCGTCGCCTTCTGTCGCTATGTTACTGTAACGTCCCAATTTCCCTAATAAGGCTTAGTGCCTTGATTAAGGGGCCAAGAGGGCAATAATTGAATATTATGTGCATGATTACATGAATTGTGTGAGTTATATTATAATATGACTATATTGGCATGTTTAGGTGTATTAAGCATACATGTGGGCCCATTTCTTATTAGAAGGGCATTTTCGTAATGTTGGCCCGTTTAGGACATATTTTAAAATATATGTGTGTTTTATGATTGAGACCATAATATTATGTGGATATGTTTGGGTTATTCGGCACGAGGCGATCCTAGGGAGAAAGTTAGTGGTTTAGTCATAACGGGGTCAAATACCCGGCTCAGGGTGAGCCTAGGGGTATTTTGGTAATTTAGTACATTACCGAGATTTATTGGGTAATGGAAAATTATTTGGTGATTATATGCGGATATTTTAGTTAATAGGAAATTATGAGGCGTTAATTATGATTAGTGAGAAAAGTGGCAAAAGATTGATTTCCCCATGTGGGCATTGAAGAGGACATTAATGGGCAAGGGGCAATTTGGTCCTTTCTCTCCTAGTAGTGACTTAGTCACTAGAGAGCTTCAGGGGTAGGAAACAAAGGAAAACAGTTCATTCTTTGTAATGCCCTTAAATCCCTAATGCGGTTTAATGGCTGAATTAGTAGGCCGGGAGAACCATAATTGTTTAATTATGCCATTAGATGATTATATGCATGTTTATGTGAATTATATTATAATATGATGTTAAATGCATGCATGTGGGTCCACATTTCATGACAGGGGTATTTTGGTAATTTGGCCCGTTGAGGGCGTAATTGTATATTTGTATGCATGTCGGTGATATATTGTTGAGGCCACATTATAATGTGGATTTGTTCGAGCTATTCAGCATGAGACGATCTTTGAATATTAAGTAGCGGTTTAGTCATAATGGGATTAAGTTCGAGGCTCGGGGTGAGTCTCGGGATGTTTTAATGATTAGAGTGTTGCCGAGATAAAAGGGTAATGGGATATGAATTATTGGTATTTGAGAATATCGAGAATAGCGGGAATTGGAGGGTGTTAATTATAATTAACGAAATAGGTGGAAGATGACGATTTTACCCTTGGGAGTTTTTAGAAACTTTTATTTGACCTAGGGGCATTAAGGTCATTTGGCTTGAGATATGTATGACTATGGTAACCTGTAGAAAACAGAACTAAATACAGAGCAAGGTTTTTCTCTCACCCGTACATCATCTTCCCTCTATCTTCCTTTGGAATTTTTGGTCCCAAATTGAAGAATTAAGATAGGAAATCAAGGATTGGAGGTTATAGACTTGATTCATCCATTGAAGGGGACTCAAAACCAGTTTGAGGTAAGATATTATCCATGAATTTCAAGAGTTTCTCTGTTTTTCTTATAGTTTTCAGCCTATGATTTTGATGTGGATAGTTGGAATCAATGGGAGATTTTGGGTTTGGATGCTTGGGTTTTGATGAGGGTATGAAGTATATGAAGTTTAGGGGTTGAATTGGATGTTTTGGTAAGGTTTGTGTAACTCCCATTTACATTACAACAATTATGAAAAATAAGAGAAGATATTTTTATTCATACTTTTGAGTGCATTACAATGCTAACCGAATGCTAGAGCTATTAAGTAAAGTGGAAGAATAACTAATGAATATGCAACTATAACATTCATGGGCATTTCATTAGTATAATACCCATAGAATGATGCTAAATACAAGCAAACAATCACTAAAGTTATGAAAAATAAAGAGAAATTCATGTTTAGATGATGAATTTTATCTAGAAGGGGTAAGAGATGAAGAAGTTTGCAAGTAAATGGTTGAAAGAACAAGTATTTATAGGACAAAAACTAGCCGTTTATGACCGTTGGTGAATAGTGATCCTAACCGTTGGGGATATAGTTGTTTTCTATTGTGGGATTTTAACAATTCTAAGTTGTTGAAGTAACTAACACATGAGAATAATTAATTTATGGATGTTAGAGAAACTTTTTCAGAAAAGTTTGTGAGTCAAAAATGTTAAACTAAGTAATATAAGAAGATTGGGAAATTTTCATTTTTTTACTATTCATCGGGTACTATTCATAGTGGGTCCCACAGTGGGGTCCGCAAGGGTCCCACATTAGGGTCCACCCCATGGTTCCCACATGATGATGCAGTAGTGATATAATGATGACTTTAGCAAACCACCATGTGTTATATTTTGAATATTTTATTATTCCACTATGCTTGATATTTTTTAATATTTTATTAGCATAGTAGCCCAAAATTTTCCTATAAATAGCCCTTCCAAAACTCATCTTGAATCACAAAATCCTCATTTTCTTTCTCTTACTCTACCCAAAAATCTTCTTAACACCCTTCTAAAGTTCTAAACCTTGAAGATCTAGGCGAAGTTCTGTCCGAAACGATAGCCTACGAAAACCTTTTAGGTAAGCTCTTTCCCGAGCCTTTCATTTCAGTTATTGTATATGTATAGATTATTTTACTATGCCGTTATAATGCCAAAAGTTATATATAGATTATTTTACTATGCCGTTATAATGCCAAAATTTATATATAGATTATTTTACTATGCCGTTATAATACCAAAATTTATATATAGATTAATTTTACTATGCCGTTATAATCCCAAAAGTTATATATAGATTATTTTACTATGCCGTTATAATGCCAAAAATTTATATATAGATTGTTTTACTATAATGCCAAAATTTATATATGGATTATGTTACCATCCCATTATAATGCCAAAATTTATATAGATTACTTTACTATGCCATTAAAATGCTAAAATTTATATATGGATTATTTTACCATGTCGTCATATTTTACAAATGCCAAAATTGAAATATAAACTATTTTTTATGTATCTTTATAATACTAAACTTATATATAGGCTATGGTCACACTTTAGACTATTTGGACTTTTATTATATGACCTTATTCCTTATTATTATGGACTGATACTATGATCTGGACATTTCCATATGACCATGACCATGACCACGACTTTTAGACCAGAACCTTCCCATGGACAAATATAGTATGACCATACGCCTAGACATAAAAAAACAAAAAAATAAGAAAAAATAGAATAACAACAATCATAAACTAAAGTTACATCATGTAGATTTTATGTAAGTTAATAGTTTGTATTTTTATCAGGAAGCTAACAATTTCGGTTGTTTTATCAAGACGCAAGGTAAGTAGAATCCTCATCTACAATACAAGTCTTTTATGTGTCTTATGTGCATTTATATGCTATCCTGCCATGTTGTTATGCATAAGTTATTTTTAAGAATGTTATATTTCTTATGCATAAGCACGCTTAATGTTCACAAACAAGTTATTGAAAGCGTTAAAGTAGAGGTGCTGCTTGGGAGACCTACGTCCCAAAAAAAAATGTAAGGAGGGAGATGTACGTCCCTATATAATGAATGTTTATGAGGGAGAAATTCCTTATTATCATGTTTATGTTCAGGTGGGAATGTGATTCCCTATGTAATGCCGGCAGCAGCATCCTCTAGGGCCCAAAAGAAAGGAAAGTGAAAGAAAGAAAGAAAATACATAGCATGTTGCATGTTTATTTTAATGCATATGAGGTAGTTATTCTACTTACTGAGCCTTAGCTCATCAGATAATGTTTTGTATTGTAGGTAAGAGGCCCCAAATATAAATTGTTGATGAGTATACGTGGAGCCAACATGACTGTACATATGGGGCTGACCTGAAGGGAATGGAGTTCTGCTATGCTATTTTATAAATAAACGAGAAACTTGATTTTATAATTATATTTCATTAAAAGTATTTTGTGAACTTTATAATTTACTTAAAGCTTTAAAAGTATTTCATAACGTTGTAATTTACATAAAGCTTTTCAATTTATCGGTTGGATGCATCTTCATTTCTACGTTAAGGTGTAGTAACGCCACGAAAATTATTTATAAAAGTATTAAGATTTGTATGTAAGATAAAGTTTTTATTTAATTATGAGTATTGTACGGTTTGAAGTTATGAACATTAGTTTATGTATTGTTTAATAAAGTTTTTGTAAATTCAGAATTTCAGTATTGTTATATTCAGGTAAAACTTTGTTTTTACACTATATATATGTATGTTAAGAAAGGAGGTCGTTACAGTTTGGGATTGGTTTGGAAGGTTGGTTTCAAGGGGAATCGCAAGGAGGGGAAAACAGGGGTGTTGCTGGTCTGAAGCTGGAGCCACAGCGCCAGTCCTGGCGCCCCAGTGCTATGCAGGGCAAAGGCTAGGGCCTCTCTGACTTGGGTCAGCGCCCCAACGCTAGGCCTATTTCAGGGGATGTCATTTTTTATGGCTCGAGATGGTTTTTAAGGCTCGGGGGTTGGTTCCTTTACCCCGTTTGAGTATATTGAGAGTCCCGAGAGTGAGGGATTGATCCCAGGAGTGTGGTTTTAGATTGTGAACCATTCATTGATTTACTTTATTAATGGTTTCTAATTGGTTATGACTAGGTGACCGCTAAGGAATCTAAAGGTTGACCATTCTCAAGGGTCGTTCTTATATTATTTCTCGCTCGAACCTGAGGTAAGAAAACTACACCCCATGTTTATGACATGCATGATTGTTGTTGAGGCATGTTGGTTGATAAATGTGGACATTGATTGCATATTAAATGCTTAGTAGAGCTTGCTTACTTGTGTATGACACTGATTAGTCAGGGACGGCACTGGTCGCATTTTACTGACCTGTGAGTCAGAAACGGCATAAGCTTCCTGAATGCAGGGCCAACTAAAGATTAGATCTAATCTATATCAACGTTGAATGACTCTAAGGCATTAATGTTGGACCGACCCTAGGGTCGATGAAACTTATAAGTGCTTGACTAGTCTCAGCTAATTACTCAGAGCCAGGGCCTAAGGCCTAGGTGACTGCTTGTCACATGGCTAGGGAGTGGAATCCCATGGTTATGACTCTACGGTCATGAGGTAGGTTATGTTGATGACTAGTCATCATGTACCTAACCTATTTAAGCTAGTCAAAGGTTCACTTATCTGTTAAGCCCCAGTGACCCTATCGTCACATGGCTAAAGGGATCTGTACCCACCTTAGTGACTTTTCCAATTGTCACTTCTCTATTTTGGACTGAAAGTCCTGAATGATTATTATGATCATTGTTGATATTATATTCATGTTATATTGTGTTTTCTTGCTGGGCCTTGGCTCATGGGTGTTATGTGGTGCAGGTAAAGGGAAAGAAAAGCTCACCCAGCCTTGAGTGGAGAGCATAGGTGGTGTTGTGTACATATGCGGCCGCTTGGCCACCACGGCCAAGGAGTTCTCAGAGGAACTAGGGGGTTTACCCTATTTTTGCCGCTTAGGTTGGCGGGTTGTAAATTTAAATAGTAATGACCATTTTGAGCTGTAAATAACTTGTAAATGTTTTGATGGGCCCATGAACATTTTTATGCGCTAAATAAAATATATCATTTCCTTTTGATTGGTTTTCTACCTTAGCTTGTTAATAACACTTAGAAGCACATTTTTAACCAAAGAACTCGGGTAGCGAGTTAAATTTCTAGTTCATTGTTCACCGTAACTGTTCTGGGGTAACCAGGGCATTACATTCTCTCTTTGTCTCTGTCTCTTTTTTGTCTCTCTTTCCCTTTGTGTGCCTTGGAGCTTTTTGCTTTCTTTGATTGAAGTCAAGCTTGGATTTGGTGGATATTGAAGGTTTAGAGCTGGGGGATTGAATCAAGGGCAAGTTTCAGGTCATAATTTGCAGTGAGGGTAAGTAGTTCTCCCTGATACTTTAAATGAATTTCTAAGTTCCTTGAGTTTTAGAGTGTGCTTGGGTTCTTAAACTCAAGGGTTGATTTTGGGTTTTATTGATGTTTTGGCTTGGTTTTTGAGGTTTATAAGTTGGATATGATGCTTGGAAATGCTTGTGGGGAATAGTTTTGGTTTTGGTTAGGGGCTGTGATGAATTTGTAGGGTTTTAGCTCCAGGGAAATGTTAGAAAAACTGGATTCGCAGGGTCACATCGCGGCCCTGTTCTTGGGGCACCACAGCCCTAACGAGCCCAAAAGCCAGAGCGGTTCTCTGAACGCCATTGCACCGCGACCTATGTCCGAAAAATTAGGGGTTGGGCTCTCTAACTTGAGGAGAGTCGTGACACTTGAGAGGAGTGCCACGACTCAAAATGGAAACTGTTGACCGCGTTTTTGCCAACGACGTGAGAACGTCAAAAACGATAAACCTTCAAGAGAAAATAAACGACATAGACGATTTTATAGTGGTTTAGCCCCAATGTGATGGTAATAGCCTAATTCCACTTAGAGTTATGATTATATATCTACACTCAAGATCAGATGAACCTGAGTCAACTGAGATTACAAGAATACATGAATTCTCTCAAATACAAGTACTTTCTCTCTCTAGAAAATTTAGATCAAAAGTTCAAAATTCCAAAAGTCCCTTTCTGATGCCATAAGCCTTGTATTTATATGCTTAGGATCGCACAAATGATATCCCCCATAATCAGGATATTTTATTATTCACATTTTATTTAAATTACAACAATATTCAAAATGTAACAGAACACCATATTCGTAGGATAAATGAGAGATTCCCGCATATGCCAAGACCGATTCTTGTTGAAGTCATTTTTGGGAATCTTGACGTAGTCCTGCTCTATCTAGTTGATCCATATCACCTTCAGTCTGGTCGGCCACACCTTTACTGGGCAGTCATGCACTTGACTGGGCAGTCATGCACTTAACTGGGCAGACATGCACTTAGCTGGGCAGACATGCACTTAGCTGGTCGGACATGGTCATGACCGATCGGCCAAGTTCATGCCTGGTCGGACAAAGTCATGCCTGGGCAGGCAAGGTCATGCCTGGGAAGACAAGGTCATTCCTAGGCAGACAAGGTCATTCCTGGGTAGACAAGGTCATTCCTGGGCAGACAAACTCGTGACTGGTTGGACAAGGTCATGCCTTGTCGGTCATGACACTTCTCAAGCCAGTCAAAATTCTTCGATGGCCTACTGGGCTACTCCTAAGCCAGGTCACCCAACCATTCCTTGCCACATCATCATTTTCAAATTTTGGGGATAACATTTGCCCCCCAAGTTTATTATATGATATCTCACATAATAAACTTTTTTCTCCACAGCTGACGGCACTATATAAAAAAAAAATTGTTCATCTTCCCGCCATGTAGCAGACCACAACTCCACAGACCACGATCACTGCAAATAACTGCTCATAATTGTGGGGAGAAAAAAATATCCCAGGAATTCCAAAGGTCCAAAAATAAGTGGTAACTCCCACTTTTTTCCTTTAAATAAGTCCCCATACTTACACATTCCCACACACACAAGAAAATTAGATTTCAAATACCCTTCATCTTCTTTTTTCTTCCTTTGGTGGCCGAAACTCATCTCTCCTTCCCTTGGCTGAAGGTTCACAAGCTTTCAAGGAGGAGCTTCTCATCTCTTCAAGCATTCTCCAAGGTCTCTTCAATATTGGGTAAGTCTTCTCTTCCATGCCCTCATGTTCTTGTAAATTTTTTTTTAAAAAAACTCCATGAAAACACATGTAGTGGCCGAAACTTCTTGGGCATTTTTTCTTGAATTTTGTCTATGAATCTTGGAGATATAATGTGTGTGGTGGCTGTTTTGATGTTGTTTAGACTATGGGTAACCCAATATTATCTTCAATTTCATAGGAATTTAAAGAAAAATAGGTCATTCTAACCTAAATCATGAACATGGGTTTTAGGGTTTTTGATGGTATAGGTGGTTTCAAGAACATTGATAAACCTTTCAATTTCCCACTTTGACCTTGTAATTGTGTGTTTTACATGAGAAAACATGTTTGTGTTAGGGATTTTAGACTCTTGCTCTTTTTTCTTTTTTTTTGGAATGGGTTTGTAGTGAGATTTGGGGTCATTCGGTCATTGTTGCATTATTTTTTCCTTTATAAAAATGTGGTCGGATCAGACCATGGGTGACCTCCTCGGTCCCAAGTGTGTCCGATCGGACCCTTGGCTTTGGGCTCGGGCCATTTGAACCCCACGGTCCTTAGGCTCACTCCTCGGACACGTTGCCTCTCCTCGGACAACAAGTGTGTCCGACCGGATACGTTCTTTGGAGCTCCTCGGGAGAGGCTCGGCTCGGACGCACACGGGCATGCACCATGGCCAAGCATGGTCTGATCGGACCAGGCCTTTTGTCACTCCTCAGACGTGCCTCGACCCCCCGGGTGTCTTAGCACTAACAGCCCATCACGCGCATGCCAGCTCGTTGGACGCCACACTCCGCTCGGACACAGGCGAACACAGCCCCAATCCGCTCGGACATCAAGGGGCAGCTACTCGGCCACAACACGGGCTCCTCGGACAGCCCCTTAGGCACGCACACACGGACACTTCTCAGGCACTTTTAGGTACTTTTAGGCATAAATTTATATTTTCCCATGCATGCTATATTTTTTCTATTTAGAAAAAAAAAATCTAATTAGAAAAATAAATTCTGTTCTTGTTGAATTTTATATGTATGGTTACTCACCTCCCCATTTTTTAATTTTTGTAGATGAATCACTTTGACTATAGGGGAGGTGACAACCACACGGACTCTGATACATCTATCCCGCAGTCAATCGAGACCCCTCAAAGCAGCAATTCCTCATCAAAGTCTTCCACCAGTCGCACTCCTGAGGATCGCCTCCGCCGCTTCAAGCAGATCCTTCCCCGTTCAGCTTTGTACTTCCTCCACGAAGAGCAGTTTCTTCAACAAGATGCACAGTCGACCATGAGGGTGAAGAAGTCCAATAGACTCCCCCAAGACCAAGATCCACAAGTTGCTCGCAGAGCGGTGCAAAAGGTGGTGGAACGCAGTGAGGTCCACACTGCAGCTTCTTCGAGACCACCTCTTCAGGTGTCAAAATCAAGCAAGACTCGGAGACGAATCACCTAGGAGTTTGCCACCGAGGTCTAGCACTTGGCCGTCCAAAAACCACAGAAGGCAGGAGAAGAAACACCTTCCTGGTTCACTGCCCAGCCTACAAAACTCAATCCCGGGATGTTCGACAAACACATCCAAGCTTTGAGTTTGAGTGGGGTGAACGTGATATGTCCGCGCCCTCACCAGAGAGCCAACAGGCCTGGCGGACCATACTGTGCCTGGTCCAGGCACCATATCTACGCAGGAGCGACACTCCCGCTACACCCTTTTTTCCGGTCTGTAGCAGATTGTTTCAACGTCTCCCCTTTCCAAATCGCACCGAATGGGATTCAGGCGTTGTCTGCGCTGTATATTCTCTACTCTCTGCAAGGCTAGGTCGAGCCTACTCCTCATGAGGTACATTACTTGTTCGACTTCAGGACTAACCCAAGCCATAAGAACACGGGTTTTTTCCACCTCTATCACAGGAAAAAGGGGGTTAAATACCTTTGTGGTATCGCACACAAGTCGAACCCCAGGAAATACTACACAGAGTATTTTCTCACATCAGACATCAAAGCCAACAACTTGGCTTTTACACATGCGGGTCCGTTCAAGCAACCCTTGCCTACTCAAGAGATGTTCAAGCGAGCAAAGGCATTGGCTAACATGTGTATTGAGGATAAGGACGTGAAAATTTTGGTTACCGTGGACAACCTTCAGATGGTGGGCCTACTACCATGTAACCAAAACATTACAGTGGAGAGTACCACTGAGGGGAATAATGCGACCGATCAGTCCAACGTCGGGACTGAGGTGGTGACTGACCAGTTTTCTCCTGGGCCATCTCCGCACTCCCGTACACCAGGCGATCTTGTCATTAGGGAGCCTCAGCCTGAGTATCAGCGCAGTCCTGCTATTCCCGCCCAGCCCGGGAAGGGAAAGGCCATCCAGCCTGAGAGGGACCTCAGCTCATCATCTGACGACGAGGACGACTTGCTCGATTAGATCCTCAACTCAGGTCTAGTAAACATAGCAATATGTTTGATAACTTGGTGATTTGAGACTAATAAAACTGTAGTAGAAATATACTTATCTACATATTATTATTATTTTTTCTAACGAATCTTGTGTTTTCCTCTTTTGCAGATCCAGAGATGTTCAGGCACTGCATCGCTCCTCCTGCCCCGAAGAGGAAATATGGTGAAGGAAGTGGCTCCATTCCCCTGAGCAAGGTCCCGGGGACATTGCCACCGAGCCAAGGGAGACAACCTGAGGGGTTAGTTACATTCCCGCAGTTGACCCATTCCTCGCTTCCTCCATCAGCGAGCCTAACTCCCCCTCGTCCGACCGGCCCGAGCGAGGCACTACCTACTGCTAGTACCATTGGGAGGGGGCAGTTGATCAGATCCTCCACGATGCTTCAACGATTCAAGGCTTTGAATCCTTCCCTTGACTCAGTGTTGATGTCGTCTTAGAAAGAGGGATCTCTCAGTTGGCGAATGTAAGTGCTCTACCACAAGATAGTTTGTTACTTATGTTCATACTTTGTAGTAACCTTTTGTTTTTCATGTAGACGCTCATGACCATCTGTCATGTCCAACACCGATCAGTCGACTACAAGGAGTTGATCAAGGTCTTAAATGATCAACTAGTGGAGGCTCGAGCTAAGGTGGATGCTTTTCAATCCAAGTTGAAGCGGTCAGAGAAGACTGTGGCTGAGCAAGAGGAGTCTCTTAAGGGGTTGGCTGATGGGAATGATCAACTAACCCAAGCCAACAAGTCACTGACTGATCGGCTAGACAGACTGACTCGTGAGAACGAGGGGTTAGCTTGCGAGAATGAGGGACTAATTCGCGAGAATAAGGAGCTGAAGCAGAAGAAGGAAGCTGATTTGACTCACTACGAGGAGGCCTGCTTCAACTGTTTTTATCAAGCTAAACAAGCTCTCAACCTCGACTTTCACACCGAGGAGATTAAGGCAGAGGAGCTTGCCAAATGTGAGGCCAGGGCTCTGAGGAAGCTGCTAATCCTACCGGCACTACATCTGCTTCCCCTACGCTATCATTCCGACCGGAAGGAGCATTTGATGCTGAGGAGGGGGTTGATCAACCTACTAGAGTCGACCAGTGATCCCTCATCCTACCAGAGAAGTTTCTGCCCGACCAGACAAGTTGTTGTCCTACCAGCCTTCTATCATACTTTGTTTTGTATTTTGTTATATACTCTTGCTCGTATGATCGAGCCGTTTGGAATTTGTACTTTACTTTTTCTTGGCTAACTTGAAATATTCTAAGTTTTTTTAGACTTAAAACATTATAAGTTTTTTGTGAATAGCAAAGTCACTCTCATGTATGCCTTATATTTTCGCATGAGTACTTAGTTTTCTAACTTAGAAATTCTAAACATTTCATAAGCCCATACTAAGTATACTTTCTCACACTCTTATTGCTCTAACATTTTATGAGCATAACGTTTATTGTCACACGAATATCTGCTTCTAACTTAAAATTTAAAAAATTCCAAGTTACTTAAGCTTTGTCAAACAAGTTAGCTTAATGGCCTTTTTGGACTTCGAAAATTTACAAGTCAGCCTAAAAACAGATATCTTAACTCGTTCTCTTATTGCCTATGTTAAATTATATACCGATATACCCTATGTGCCCCCCAAGTGATTGAGGGTTAAGAGATCCTTAGTCACTTGCTACTTGACTGAATCTGTTCGAGCAGTTTATCACTCGTGAAACACATAGAATATATGGAAAATATTCGAGCAGTTGAACACTGCTTGAATGTATTGACCAGTTGAACACTATCTGATTTTACCGACCAGTTGAACACTGTTTGGATAATTAACACACATGCACATTTGTAGCAAGAATCGACCACGCTGCGCGTAGTCTCTTTTATTACTCGTAAATTAAAAAGGACAAAACATGTCTAATAACGAGTCTTTAAACAAAAAAATTGTTCAAAAATAGATGGCTGGTCAGCAAATAACCAGCTCATAATCCAAATTTAAATAACAAGTTACACAACTTGAAATTAAACTACCACTCTGAAAGCGGTATTTAGAAATAATATATTCATAGATGCTTGCCGCTCCAATGGCTCCTTGATCCTAGCACTCCCGCTCAGCATGCTCCTCCCTTGCTCCATTGCTTTCCTCAGCCAAGTGTGGCCCTCCACATATAGTGTCTAAGGTAAAGTCCACAGGTCTGGGCTGCAAGGGTGGAGATCTTTGTCGTTTGAATCCAGGATTGCTGCTGCCCCCTTCTCCTTGGGGTGTCTCTGCCTGGTACTTCCTTAACTTGCCCGACCGGAGAAGAAATTCTATCTCATCTTTGAGGTGATTGCATTCGTTTGTGTCATGGCCATAATCTCCATGGAACCGACAAAATTTGTTCACGTCCCTCTTAGATGTCTCTTTCCTCATCGGTGGGGGCTTCTTATAGGGAACTTCCTGGTGACTAGCGAGATAGATTTGTTGTGTAGTTTGTGAATCGGGGCTCATACTTGGTTGGCTTATCGTTCGGATTCGTCTTAGCTTTCTTTTCATCATGGCGATCAAACCCATTATTCCCACGTTTCTTTCCGCCATTTTGACCATTTTCACCATTCTTGGGGAAATCAGTCGACCCGCTCGGATTGTTCAGGCCCTTCTCTCCCTTCTCAATCGCATCATCCAACTTCATGTATTTGTCCACGTAGTCCAGAAATTGTTGTGATGTTGAAATTGGATTGCGATGAATGCTGTCCCACAAAGGACTCCGATAGATAATGCCGGAAGAAATTGCCACCATCTTCCCCTCATCTCCAACTGCAGTAGCTCGGTTAGCTTCTCTCATGAACCTTTGTATTTAGTTCTTGAGAGACTCATCCTTTCCTTGCTTAATGTCTGCCAAGTGATTGGCTTAAACAGGAGGGGTCCGAGCAGCACTAAACTGCCTGCAAAACTCCTTTCTAAAACTTTCCCAAGAAGTGATGGAGTTAGGCTTAAACTTCCAATACCACTCCTGAGCAGTGTCGGACAATGTGGTGGGGAAGATTCTGCACCGATAGTCATCACTCACTCCGAGCAGCTCCATCTGGTCTTCGAACTTCCCAACATGCCTTATTGGGTCCGCCTTTTCTGTATAAACTGGCAGTAAGAGTGCTTTGTACTTCGCTGGTGGCTGGGCTGCTCTAATTTGAGCACAGAACGGGCTGCCAGTCCTGTGGTCTACTGGATCGATCGCAGAGGGTCGTTTCGTCAGACCTTGAACTGCTGCTGTCAGAGCATCAAGCTGGGCTTGGATGTCTGGGGCCACTGTCTGGGACTCATTCTCGAGACCGCCTGGTCGGGCGCTCTTATCCGGCAGACCATCATCAAGTATTACTACTTGACTGGTAGGTCGGGTTGGATCTCGCCCATCGACTGGCACGGTCTTTCTCCTATCAGCAATGTCATCTCTCAAATCCTTCTGGGAGGTATGTCTCCCTAACCAATCGAACACCGTACTCTGAGTCCTTTCGGAAGGCTTGCCGTGCAGAACATGCTCCTTGCCATTGCGCTGGCTGGAATGCAGTGGTGGCCTTCCTGTCTGAGCTGGGCGATCTCCTCCTCGATGGTTCTTATCATTCTTCTCCTTCAACTGGTCAGTGTGATGACTATCAACTTCATCACGCCCATGCCCATCTTTGAAGTGAGAAGTTTCTTTACCTCGAGGAGCTCTATTTTGCTCCTGCTCAGGAGGTGTTTTCTTGCTACCTGATTTGTGACATCTTGATCTAGAAGTCTCTGATCGGTGGCTCCTTGAGGGGGTTCTGGAGTTCCCCCTTTGAGTTGAGGCAGTGTCCGATCAGACTCCATCTTCCTCACGACCAGGTGGGTTACTACCACCCCTGCTTGGTCCGCGAGAGTGGGGTCTATCAGTGTTCTTACGACCAGCTTCTGTGGTCCTTACTCCTAGGGTGGCTGCCACTCCAGGTGCAGCTTGGGCATTGGCCCGGGTCAGCTGCGTAGCTACCTCTAGAGCGAGTGCAGCCTCGCGATGTCGCCTATCGGCCTCCTCCTGCTGTCGCCGGATCTCCTCACTCCTAGCGTCCATTTCCCGCCTTTGCTGCTCGAATGCGGCATTCTACCTAGCCATTTCTTCAGCGAACGCCTCCTGTCTGGCATTGAACTGTGCCATCTCCTCCTGGAAGGCGCTCATGGCTTCCTGGAGCTCTTCAACCTCTGGGGTTACATCCTTGAGCACGACTCTAGGCTCAGTTTCACGATCTTTAAGGCTAGGACCTTCTGATCTGGCAGACTCTTTAGAGGAGCCTGTCTTCTTGGAGGCTGCATTGGTGTTCTTAGGCGCCATAATATCTCAGGGACCGTCTGTCTTTCTCTTCAGGCTCTCAATGAAAGCACCAAAATGTTGACCGCGTTTTTGGCCAACGATGTGAGAACGTCAAAAACGATAAACCTTCAAGAGAAAATAAACGTCACAGACGATTTTATAGTGGTTCAACCCCAATGTGATGGTAATAGCCTAATCCACTTAGAGTTATTATTATATATCTACACTCAAGATCAGATGAACCTGAGTCAACTGAGTTTCTTCAATGTAGATTACAAGAATACAGGAATTCTCTCAAATACAAGTACTTTCTCTCTCTAGAAAATTCAGATCAAAAGTTCAAAATTCCAAAAGTCCATTTCTGATGCCATAAGCCTTGTATTTATAGGCTTAGGATCGCACAAATGATATCCCCCATAATCGGGATATTTTATTATTCACATTTTATTTAAATTACAACAATATTCAAAATGTAACAGAACACCATATTCGTAGGATAAATGAGAGATTACCGCGTATGCCAAGACCGATTCTTGTTGAAGCCATTTTTGGGAATCTTGACGTAGTCCTGCTCTATCTAGTTGATCCATATCACCTTCAGTCTGGTCGGCCACACCTTTACTGGGCAGTCATGCACTTGACTGGGCAGACATGCACTTAGCTGGACAGACATGCACTTAGCTGGTCGGACATGGTCATGACCGATCGGCCAAGTTCATGCCTGGTCGGACAAAGTCATGCCTGGGCAGAAAAGGTCATTCCTGGGCAGACAAACTCGTGACTGGTCGGACAAGGTCATGCCTGGTCGGTCATGACACTTCTCAAGCCAGTCAAAATTCTTCGATGGCCTACTGGGCTACTCCTAAGCCAGGTCACCCAACCATTCCTTGCCACTTGTCATTTCTATTGCCACATCATCATTTTAAAATTTTGGGGATAACAGAAACATTGGCCAAAATAGGTTTTGGGTGGCGGGAACTCAAACCTAAGGGCTCGAGAAAGGTTCTACTACCTGGTTTAGTAGAGTTCAAGGTCCCAGAGACTAGGACTCGGTCTGGGAGTCTTTATTTATTCGATATTAATGAATATCACTTATTATGGTTATCACTAGGGTACCGCTAAGGCTTGGGACGGGATCATGCTCGGGGTCGTTGTTAATTAACTTGTGCTTGGACCAGAGGTAAGAAAAATATACCCAATATGTGATATATGTGATTAGGTGTAATGTCCCAAAATCCCTAATGCGGTTTAATGGTTGGATTAGTAGGTTCAGAGGGCCATAATTGATTTATTATGCCATTAAAATATTATATGCATGTGTTATGTGAATTATATTATAATGATGTTAAATGCATGCATGTGGGTCCACATTTCATCATAGGGGCATTTTGGTAATTTGGCCCATTGAGGGCGTAATTGTGTATTTCCATGCATGTTGATGAACTATTGTTGAGGCCACATCATAATGTGGATTTTTTCGAGCCATTCGGCATGAGATGATCTTTGAGTGCAGATTAGCGGTTTAGTCATAACGAGATTAAGTTCGGGGCTCGGGGAGAGTCTTGGGGTGATTTAATGATTAGAGTGTTGCCAGGAATTAAAGGATAACGGGATATGAATTATTGGTATTTGAGAATTTTGAGAATAATGAGAATTGGAGGGTGTTAATTATGATTAACGAAATAGGTAGGATAGGACGGTTTTACCCTTGGGAGCCTTTAGAAGATTTTAAATGACCTAGGGGCAAAATAGTCTTTTCACCCCTAAGATATATATCAACCATTTAAACTGTATCTTACCAAAGCAGAGCACATCTTCTCCCTCATCCGATCATCAATCCTCCTCCTTTTCTTTTTTCAATTTTTGAACCTCAATTTGAAGAACCAAGCTAGGAAATCAAGATTTGGAGCTTAGAACTTTAGTTCATCCATTGAAGAGGACTCAAATCCAGCTTGAGGTACGAATTCATCCATGAAAATTTAGTTATACTCTGTTTTTTTAAAAGGCTTTCAGTTAAGAAATATGAAGTGATTAGTTGGGAATCAATGGAAGTTCTTGAGTACGTTCACTAGGGTTTTGATGAGGTTGTGGTATGGATGAAGTTTTGGGGTTAAATGGCATGATTGAATGATGTTTGGGGTTAAGTTGGAAGCATGATTTTAGGGGAAGTCACAGGGGAGAAGACCAGAAAAAATATGGTCATGTAGGTGGCGCCCCGGCGCCAGTCTTGGCAGTCCAGCGCCACTCTTGGCACCCCAGCGCCACTCTTGGCGCCCCAGCGCTAGGCAGAGCAGGGAGATGGGTCTCTCTAACTTGGGGCAGGACCCCAGCGCTACCTAGCAGCGCCCCAGTGCTAGGTCAACTTCAGCAAGTCCTATTTTTAGGGCTCAGGATGACTTTGGGGGCTCGAGGATTGGTTCCTTTACCCCGTTTTGGTGGATTGGGAGTCCCGAGAGTGCGGGATTGATCGCGAGAGTGAGGTTTTAGATTGTGAACCTTTTATTAATTTACTTTATTGATGGATTCTAATTGGTTATGACTAGGTGACCGCTAAGGAACTAAAAGGCAGATCGTTCTCAAGCATCGTTCTTTTACTAGTTCTCGCTCGAACCAGAGGTAAGAAAAATGCACCCCATATGTGACATGCATGGTTATTATTGAGGCATGTTGAGTGTTTAAATGTGGATGTGGATTGCATATCAAATGCTTAGAAAATCTTGCTCACTTTTACATCGCACTGACTGAATAGTCAGAATTGGCAATGGTGTCAGTATTAACTGTGAAGATGTGACTCATTAGTCAAGTTCGGCAGTAGTACTAAGCACTGGTCACATGGTATTGACTCATAAGTCAAGAATGGTCTTAGAGTGTTTAATGCAAGCCAACAAAGATTAGATCTAATCGACATCTGCATTGAATGACTCAAATGAGCATTAATGCTGGACCGAACTCAAGTTCGAGGAAAACTAAAAATCGCTTGTCTAGCCTAAGGCTAGTCACATAGAGCCAGAGCCAGAGAGCCCCAGTGACGATTTAGTCACATGGCTATGGGTGTTTAGCCAGAAGTGACTTACCCAGCAGTCACTCATTTGATTGTAGCCAGGGCTAGAAGGTCCAAGTGACTGAATTGTCACATGGTTATGGGTGCCGCGCCCCATAGTGGTTTGTTCGTCAGTCACTCATTATGGTTTACCAGAACCTCAAGTGTTAAATCACTCATCTGATTAGAGCTATACAGTCCTTCATGGTTAACGTAACCACAAAGTGATATTCACTTATCTATTCAGAGCTATATGCTTTGTATGATTATAATGATCATCGTTTGATAATATTTATATGCAATATTGAGTTTTCTGGATGGGCTTTGGCTCAAGTGTGTTTTGTGGTGTAGGTAAAGGGAAAGAAAAGCTCACCCAGCCTTGAGTGGAGAGCTTAGGTGGCAATGTGTACATATGCGGCCGCTTGACCACCACGGCCAAGGAGTTCTCGGAGGAACTAGGAGGTTTACCCTATTTTTGCCGCTTAGGTCGGCGGGTTGTAAATTTTAAATTGTAAGACCATTTTGGATTGTAAATAACTTGTAAATGTTTTTATGGGCCCATGAACAGTTTTATGTTTTAAATAAAATATATCCTTTCCTTTTTGATTGGTTTTTCACCTTAACCTATTAATGACACCTAGATGCACGTTTATAACCAAAGAACTCGATTAGTGAGTTAAGCACGGTTCAAAGCTCACAATAACGGTCTTGGAGTAACCAGGGCGTTACAACTTGGTATCAGAGTGTGCCAAGGTTTAGGGTTCCTGTAGACTGGCTGGGCATGTACACTCACCACTGAAGACAAGCTCGACTCATGGTTTGGTAATTATTTATGTGGTTATATATTTAACTGCTTAAATATGGTATAAATGCTTTACCTATATACATGAGATACCTTGATAAAGTTGTGCCTTGAATACTCATCTTCAGGAAAAGTGTGCTAAATAGTACTGATATATTGCTGGAACATACTCATCAGTATTGTTCATTGTGAATTATTATTTGATACATGTTAAGTGTTAAATGCTATAATCATGTATCCATTTGTATATTTGTGTGACTGTGGAATTTGGTGATTATTTGTTGATCTTGGACTGTGAGGTAGCAAGAGGTTTTGGTTATTACTGCTTAATTAGCTACATTGATTGTTTCAGTAAGGTTTAAGTTGATAAGAATGATTCCAAGATAGATAGATTCATCAGCTAGCCAGGGTGATCAAGGCCAGAATAATGATCAGGGTTAGGAGAACGACCAGAGTCAGATTCCACAACCACCTCCTGAGAACTGGCAGCAGTTATTTAACGATCTGCAGGCTACAGTATTGAGGCAGGGAGAAGATCTTCGCCTCCTGAGACAACAGCAGGTTCCTGCAGTAGCTAGTGTATCTGAGACACCTCCTGTATCAGTGCCAGCAGTTGAGCAACTGCCTGAGGTTGGTAATAAATAGGAGCCTCTCTATGAAAGGTTCAGAAAACAGCAACCTCCAGTTTTTGAAGGCAGTGCAGATCCTACAAAGGCAGAACAATGGATGAGCATGATTACCACCATCCTGGACTTCATGAGGGTGACTGGTAATAAGAGGGTAGCTTGTGCCACATATATATTTCGGGAAGATGCCTGAATTTGGTGGGAAGTTATATCCCAAACCATAAACATTAATGCCCTAAGTTGGGAAGAGTTTCAGACTCTATTCAATGACCAGGGCGAAAAAAGCTGAGGAATTTATCAGGTTACTTCAGGGTAGTTTGTCAGTGACTGAATATGCTCTGAAGTTTAATCGATTGGCAAAGTTTGCCATGGAGTTGGTACCCACTGACGGGACCAGAAGGGAGAGGTTTCTCTAGGGGATACAGCCTAGATTAGCCCGAGATGTTCACATTACAACTTTGGTAGGGGTTACTACCTATGCACAGGTGGTCGAGAAGGCACTCACAGCTGAGAGTGTAGAAAGCAAGATCTGGCAAGACAATGCAGCCAGAAAGGAGTTCAGGAGAACAGGTTCTCCATTTGTGGGTTCTAGTAGGGGTGGTGGCCCCAGTGAGTAGAAAAGGAAGGTTCCTGACGCCTTCCCAGTTCCAGATCCTGATAGGCGACCTCGTGGTATTTCAATGGGTCGTCAAGGTGGTAGTGAAGCCTGGAGGACTCGTCCTGAATGTCCTAGATGCAAGAGGCGTCATTTGGGAGAGTGTAGGGCAAAGTCCTGTTTTTTGTGTGGAGCAGTGGGTCATTTTATGGAAGACTGCCCTAAGGCAAGAAAGGAAGAACCCATGAAAGCGGACAGTTCGACCCCAGCTCGAGTGTTCGCATTGACACAAACAGAAGCTGAAGCTTCTCCCTCAGTAGTTACAGGTCAGCTTCTTAGTGTTAGAACCCCTTATAATGTTTTTATTGATTCTGGTGCTACACATTCTTTTGTTGCTAGTCAAATTATTGATAGATTGTGTAGACCATGTGATTATTATGCTGTGGGGTTTGGAACTTTATTACCCATTGGGAAGTTAGTGGTATCCAGGTAATGGGTCAGATCTTTGCCAGTGCAGTGGAGGGCAGAGAGTTGTCAGTGGACTTGATAGAGTTAGTCATGACTGACTTTGACATGATACTTTGTATGGACTGGTTAGTGAAGTATGGGGCAACCATTGATTGCAGAAGGAAGATGGTATCCTTTGAGCCTAAAGGTGAGGATTCTTTTGTGTTTGTTAGTACTGTGCATGGACCTCGCATACCTATGATTTCTATATTGAGGGCTAGAGATCTATTGCAAGGAGGTTGCATTGGATTCTTAGCCAGTGTGGTTGACACCACTCAGGTCGTGCCAGTGAGACCAGATTAGTGTGTGAATTCCTGGATGCGTTTCCAGAAGATCCAGGGTTGCCACCACACAGAGAGATAGAGTTCATGATAGAACTGGCACCAGGGACGGTGCCAGTGTCTAGAGCACCTTACAGAATGGCCCCAGATGAGTTAAAAGAATTGAAAGTACAGTTGCAAGTGCTGTTAGATTTGGGTTTTATCAGACCTAGTTTCTCACCTTGAGGAGCGCCAGTTCTGTTTGTGAAAAAGAAAGATGGTTCTCTGAGGATGTGCATTGATTACAGAGAACTGAATAAGTTGACAATCAAGAACAAGTATCCTTTGCCAAGGATAGATGATCTGTTTGATCAGTTGCAAGGTAAAAAGGTATTCTCAAAGATCGACCTTCGTTCTGGTTATCATCAGTTGAGGGTCAAGGAGGGAGACATGCCGAAGACTACTTTTCGCACAAGGTATGGGCATTATGAGTTCTTAGTCATGTCTTTTGGATTGACTAATGCCGCAGCTGCTTTTATGGATCTGATGAACAGAGTGTTCAAGGATTATCTGGACCAGTTTGTGATCGTCTTCATCGATGATATCCTGATTTATTCTCAGTTAGAGCATGAGCAACATCTGAGGCTGGTTCTACAGAGACTGAGGGAACATAGATTGTTTGCAAAGTTCAAGAAATGTGAGTTCTAGTTATCTCAGGTATCTTTTCTTGAGCACATTGTCAGTAAGGAGGGGATTAAGGTAGATCCAGCGAAGATCGAAGCAGTCAGAGATTGGCCAAGGCCAAAGAATGCTTCTGAGGTTAGAAGTTTCCTTGGATTGGTAGGTTATTATAGGCATTTCGTGGAAGGGCTCTCAAAGATTTCTACTTCATTGACCGAGCTGGCACGCAAGAATCAGAAATTTGTGTGGTCAGACAAGTGTGAGAATAGCTTCCAGGAACTGAAGCAAAGGTTGATTACAGTTCCGATTCTGAGTCTTCCAACAGATCAGGAGAAATTTGTGATTTATTGCGATGCTTCTCATCAGGGTTTGGGCTGTGTTCTGATGTAGTCAGTGAAGGTAATTGCTTATGCCTCGCGTCAGTTGAAGGAGTATGAACAGAGATATCCTACTCATGATTTAGAGTTGGCGGTTGTGGTCTTTGCTTTAAAGGTATGGAGACATTACCTTTATGGGGAGAAGTGTGAAATCTATACAGACCACAAAAGCCTGAAATACTTCTCCACGCAGAAAGATTTGATTATGAGACAAAGGCGTTGGCTGGAGTTAGTAAAAGATTATGATTGTGATATTTTGTACCATCCAGGAAAAGCCAACGTGGTAGTTGATGCTTTAAGCCGGAAGGGTCTGGGGCATATTTATAGTGCGAGGCTGATAGCCAGAGAGTTAGCAGATGATATGACCAGAGCTGGTATAGAGTTGCTGGTGAGCCAGTTGGCCAATATTACGCTTCAGTCTACACTGTTGGAGAGAAACAAGGAGGGTCAGTTGGGTGATCCATAGCTGTTCAAGATCAGAGAGGATGTTTTGGCTGGAGTATCCAGAGATTATACAGTGTCTGATTTGGGTTTGTTGAGATACAAGGGTCAGATATGTGTGCCATTAGACACTGCTATGAGGCGAGAGATTCTAGATGAATCTCATACTACACCTTACTCTTTGCATCCAGGTACCACGAAGATGTATCAGGATGTGAGATTGTTGTATTGTTGGCCGGGGATGAAGAAGGATGTAGTGGAATATGTGGCTAAGTTTTTGACATGTCAACAAGTCAAGGGTGAGCATCAGAGGCTGGTAGGGTTATTGCAGCCTCTGGATATCCCATAGTGGAAATGGGAGGACATCACAATGGATTACGTGGTGGGATTACCCAGGACTGTTGGACAACATGATTCTATTTGGATTATAGTGGATCGTTATACCAAGTCAGCTCACTTCTTGCCAGTAAGGACTACATATACAGTTGACCAGTATACAGATCTCTATGTGAGAGAGATCGTCCACGTCCATGGAGCACCGAGGTCAATCGTGTCAGATCAGGACCCTACTTTTACTTCCAAGTTCTGGGGAAGTTTACAGAAGGCCATGGGAACATAGTTGAAGTTTAGTACTGCTTATCATCCTCAGACAGATGGGCAATCTGATAGGACGATCCAGATACTGGAAGACATGATGCGGGCATGTGTGCTGGACTTTGGTGGATCCTGGAGTAAGTATCTACCTTTGATAGAGTTTTCCTACAACAACAGTTATCAGTCTACAATTAGAGTTGCACCTTAAGAGATGTTGTATGGTAGGAAATACAGATCTCCCATTCATTGGGATGAGACAAGTGAAAGGAGATACTTGGGTCCTGAGGCAGTTCAGAGGACCAGAGAGGCCCTTGAGAAGATTAGAGCTCGGATGCTCGCTTCTCAGAGTAGACATAAGAGCTATGCAGATCCCAAGCACAGGAACGTGGAGTTCCAAGTGGGAGACTACGTCTTCCTTAGAGTCTCGCCATGGAAAGGGGTGAGAAGGTTTTGGAAGAAGGGCAAGCTGAGCCCTAGATTTGTTGGTCCATTTGAGATCCTGGAGAAGAATGGTTAGGTGGCTTGGCCTTGGCTCCGGTATTGTCAGTCGTGCATAATGTGTTTCACGTTTCAGCTCTTCGGAGGTATGTATCTGATGTGGCTCATGTTTTGAGCTACGAAGATCTGGAGCTTGAGGCAGATCACTCCTATGAGGAACAGCCAGTCCAGATACTTGACAGGAAGGACAAGGTCATCAGGAATAAGACGATACCTTTGGTTAAGGTATTGTGGAGGAACAGCATGGTCGAGGAGGTGACCTGGGAGCTGGAGTCAGATACGCAGAATTAGTATCCCGAGCTGTTCAGGTAAATTTCGATGACGAAATTTCTGTAAAGAGGGGATAGTTGTAATGCCCCAAAATCCCTAATGTGATTTAATGGTTGGATTAGTAGGCCGGAAGGTCCATAATTGACTTATTATGCCATTAAACTATTATATGCATGTTTATGTGAATTATATTATAATATGATGTTAAATGCATGCATGTGGGTCCACATTTCATCATAGGGGCATTTTGGTAATATGGCCCATTGAGGGCGTAATTGTGTATTTTCATGCATGTTGATGAACTATTATTAAGGCCACATCATAATGTCGATTTTTTCGAGCCATTTGGCATGAGACGATCTTTGAGTGCAGATTAGCGGCTTAGTCATAACGGGATTAAGTTCGGGGTGATTTAATGATTAGAGTGTTGCCGGGAATTAAAGGGTAACAGGATATGAATTATTGGTATTTGAGAATTTCGAGAATAATGGGAATTGGAGGGTGTTAATTATGATTAACGAAATAGGCGGGAAATGACGGTTTTACCCTTGGGAGCCATTAGAAATAGTCATTTCACCCCTAAGATATATATCAACCATTTAGACTGTAGAAGGTTACCAAAGCAGAGCACCTTTTCTCCCTCACCCGATCATCATTCCTCCTCCTTTTCTTTTTCAATTTTTTAAACTCAATTTTTGAACCAAGCTAGGAAATCAAAGTTTGGAGCTTAGAACTTTAGTTCATCCATTGAAGAGGACTCAAATCCAGTTTGAGGTAAGAATTCTTCCATGAAACTTTAGTTATACTCAGTTTTTTTTAGAGGTTTTCAGTTAAGAAATTTGAAGTGATTAGTTGGGAATCAATGGAAGTTTTTGAGTAAGTTCACTAGGGTTTTGATGAGGTTGTGGTATGGATGAATTTTTGGGGTTAAATGGCATGTTTGAATGATGTTTGGGGCTAGTTTGGAAGCTTGGTTTTTAGGGGAAGTCGCAGGGGAGAAGACCAGAAAAAATATGGTCCTATAGGTGGCGCCCCAATGCCACTCTTGGCGCCCCAGCGCTAGGCAAAGCAGGGAGATGGGTCTCTCTGACTTGGGGCAGCATCCCAGCGCTACCTAGCAGCGCCCCAGCGCTTGGTCAGCTTCAGCAAGTTCTATTTTTAGGGATCGGTTTGATTTTGGGGGCTCGGGGATCGGTTCCTTTACCCCGTTTGAGTGGATTGGGAGTCCTGAGAGTGCGGGATTGATCCCGGGAGTGAGTTTTTAGATTGTGAACCTTTTATTAATTTACTTTATTGATGGATTCCAATTGGTTATGACTAGGTGACCGCTAAGGAACTAAAAGACAAATCGTTCTCAAGGGTCGTTCTTTTACTATTTCTCGCTCGAACCAGAGGTAAGAAAACTACACCCCATATGTGACATGCATGGTTATTATTGAGGCATGTTAAGTGTTTAAATGTGGACGTGGATTTCATATCGAATGCTTAGCAAATCTTGCTCACTTGTGCATGGCACTGACTGAATAGTCAGAATTGGCAATGGTGTCAGTATTAACTATGAAATTGTGACTCATTAGTCAAGTTCGGCAGTAGTACTAAGCACTGGTCACATGGTATTGACTCATAAATCAAGAACGGTCTCAGCGTGCTTAATGCAAGCCAACAAAGATTAGATAGAATCGACATCTGCATTGAATGACTCAAATGGGCATTAATGCCGGACCGACCTCAAGTTCGATGAAAACTAAAAAATGCTTGTCTAGCCTAAGGCTAGTCACTTAGAGTCAGGGTTAGAGAGCCCCAATGATAGTTTAGTCACATGGCTATGGGTGTTGAGCTCGAAGTGACTTACCCAGCAATCACTCATTTGATTGGAGCCAGGGCCAGAAGGTCCAAGTGATTGAATTGTCACATGGCTATGGGTGTCGAGCCCCATAGTGACTTGTTCGTCAGTCACTCATTATGGTTTACCAGAACCTCAAGTGTTAAATCACTCATCTGATTAGAGCTATACCCTCCTTCATGGTTAACATAACCACAAAGTGATATTCACTCATCTGTTCAGAGCTATACCCTCCTTCATGGTTAACATAACCACAAAGTGATATTCACTCATCTGTTCAGAGCTATAAGCTCTGTATGATTATAATGATCATCATTTGATAATATTTATATGCAGTATTGAGTTTTCTTGCTGGGCTTTCGCTCATGGGTGCTATGTGGTGCAGGTAAAGGGAAAGAAAAGCTCACCCAGCCTTGAGTGGAGAGCTTAGGTGGTAATGTGTACATATGCGGCTGCTTGACCAACACGGCCAATGAGTTTTCGGAGGAACTAGGGGGTTTACCTTATTTTTGCCGCTTAGGTCAACGGGTTGTAAATTTTAAACTGTAATGACCATTTTGGATTGTAAATAACTTGTGAACGTTTTTATCGGCCCATGAACAGTTTTATTTTTTAAATAAAATATATCCTTTCCTTTTTTATTGGTTTTTCACCTTAACCTATTAATGACACCTAGATGCACATTTATAACCAAAGAACTCGATTAGCGAGTTAAGCACTGTTCAAAGCTCACAGTACCGGTCTTGGAGTAACTAGGGCGTTACATTAGGGCTTGGCCTGATTATAAAATATATAAATATATAAATATATAATTAGGGCTCAGGGCCCTGTGAATGTGCATGATTATGATTATGTCTGTGATTGCTTTATTAAACATGCTTGAATACTCTATATTTGGAGAATTGTTAAATGATGTATGCTTGTTTGCATTATCTGGTTGAAAAACATTGACTTATAAGTTAAGGACGGCTGTAGCGCGTTGAGCGCTGGTCGAAAGCATTGACTTATAAGTCAAGGGTGACAATAGCACACTGAGTGTTGGTCAATATGGTTAGGCCTAATCAAGAGCGTGATATACGCTTAACCGACCCTATGGTCGTTGGAAAATTAAAGCGCTAGGTATGATGGGCCAGTTCCAAGGATTGTTATACAGAGGATAGGGCAGTGGGCTCTGGGGTGACTCCATAGTTCGACATCCTAGGGAAATGATCCCCTGTATGACTTATTAGTCATTTATTTAGGGGAGCGGCCCCGGGGTGACTCTATGCTCAAGTATCTAGGGCGATGGGTCCCGGTGTGACACTGTAGTCACTTATTTGAATAGAATGCATGCATGAGTAAGGTTATTACTACTAGGCATGCTTATTATGATTATGTGAGATGTTATTAACTTCTTATGAGTGTGTTTAAGTTTTCTTGCTGAGACTTGGCTCATAATTTCTTTATGGTGCAGGTAAAGGGACCTGGACCAGCCATGAGCTGGAGAGCTTCAGTGGCAACGTGTACATATGCGGCTGCTCGACCACCACGGTCGGGGTTTCACAAAGGAACTAGGGTCAATCCCTATTTTCCGCTTAGGTCGACTAGTTGTAACTTTTGATTTGTAATTAGCCTTTTAAACGTTATTTTAGGATCCAATGTATGAACGTAAACATTTTAATGAAATGGTTATTCTTTTTTACCAAAATTTTAACCCTAAATCATTAATCACATTTAGTTACACATTTAAGGCCAAAATACTCATTTAGAGAGTCCAACACTATTTAAAACACACAGTGTAATGGTCTTGGCTATCCAGGATGTTACAGTTACTATCCGGGTACTTCATCACCTTCTCGGGTCTTTACTTGACTTTAAATATAATGTATATTTTCTAAAAAAATTCTTTGTACAGTCTGCCTAGGCATACCAACGTTTGGGAGATATAATGATGGGAAGTCCTTCGAACTCCACTGGGGCCATGACCAGATCGTGGTCCTTAAGGAAAGGGTTCGCATTCCTCCAGAAGAGCTTACTTGTTTGCAAGCTGCCTTGAAGATTGTGCAAAAACATACTCGGGAGCTCGAGGAAACAACCTCAAAGACTACTAAGGAGCTAAGAGTAGTTAATGAGGATGCTCGTAAGGCCAAGGAGGATGCTACCAAGGCCGCAATTGAGGTTGCTCAGGTAGACCAGGAGATCCCCTAGGTGCAGGAGCACTTGAAAGGGGTGTAGGAGCAGCTAAAGGAAGCCAACGACTGAGCCAATCTGTCTGAGGTCAAGGCCGTCTAGGCTATGGAGATGAACAGGTCCTCTCAGTACCAGGTGGACAAGCTAAAGAAAGAAGTCAAGACCATTTCTAAAGATGCCTTTTTTGTGGCCTGGTTTCATAACCAGGAAATGAGTTTGGATTTCACGGGGTAAGACACCAAGTACAAGCTTCTTTTCGAAGAGCACTTGCAAGTGACGCAAGTTGCGGATGGTGCCAATACCGTGACTCGTGAAGCTGGGAAAGCTCCAGAGATGGACCCTGTCATCGATCTTGTGGAGGAGGTCCCATGAGGCACCCCAAGAGTACAACTTTAATTATTTATTCCTTGGGCCTATGTGCCCTCTCTTTTGTTCTTGCTCTAGGGCAAAAACAAATTTAAGCTCGAACCCCCAAGCACCTTTATGTGTAAATTTCCACATCGTACTACTTTTATGAATGTTGTTTCTCTTTTTAAACTTGTTTATCCTATTGTTGCATTTCATTATTTTGAGAATTGCCCTTACAATAATTGAACGTGATCAAACACCATGAAAATTTTGTGGGCCCTTGCTCTTTCAACGAGATCACCCTAAGATAAACAATCTAGCGCTTTAGGGTTGGGTGTAGGACACCATGTCCCCGACCATAGCTTAAGAGTGGTGCTAAGTTATATTTCTTAGCATTTCCATGAGTTCTCTCTCTCGGGGCTCATGTGGTCGATCAGCCTTAGGGACCCTTAACCTTAGTATTACCCACTAGGTCCACTAGGTTGTTCTCCTTGGCCACGGACACCCTTGCCCCCTGAGTAACCACTACCCGGGGCTTGCCTTAAGGACCTGGGGAAGCACTACTCTTCCTCAGGCTCTAAGTCCTCGAGATACAGTTTGGGAGTTTGAGTGTCATACTCAGGAATCCTTGGCCCATTCACTATTTAAATCAGGCTTCGCTCGTCGAGAATGAGCCATTACTCCTCATGCTCTTGTCTTTGGGATATATTAGGGATTCGCAATCTTAAGAGTTTTATTCTCTACGTTTTTTATTCAGGACCTCTGACACTAGGCTTGCTTTGCTTTCTATAAGCCTAGCTTCCTAAGTCATGTTCCCGATTTACAATGCTCAGTGAGGTTGACCTACCATGCCCCCAAAATGATTGAATATTTAGTCCGCATTCACTTGTCCAAGCTATCGGGCACATACTTTTCGAGCATTGGTATAACAATAATTAAATATGAGCAAATTTTTTTCTGAAATTCCTCTACCGTGTTTTGAATACACAGTTTTCATTAGTTGTGCTCAAAGGCAACATAATTATTACAAAATTTAGAGTACTACATTGCTTATATTATTGGTAGTACCAACGAAGATGTTCGGCATTCCAAGCATAGGGCACTAACTCCCCACTTAGTCAGGCTAACTTGTATGTTCCTGGACATACGCACTCTCGACTTGATATGGACCTTCCCAGTTTGGGCCCAATACCACAGCACCAGAATCTCAGGTTGCTAAGAAGACTCTTCGCAACACCAAGTCTCCGACACTAAACTTCCTATCTTTTACTTTGGAATTGAAGTATCTAGCCACCTTTTGTTGGTAGGATGCTACACGAAGCTGGGAAGTTTCTCGGAGCTCATCCACAAGGTATAGGGACTCTCATAGTAGTTCATGATTGGTTGTTGGGTCGTATGTATCTCGTCGGCGCGTGGAGATAGCTACTTCAACTAATAGCATGGCCTCATAGCCATAGGCCATGGAGAAAGGAGAATGACTAGTAAAAGCACTGGCAGTGGTGCAATAACTCCACAATGCATTAGGCAGTTCTTCAGGCCAGGAACCCTTCGCCTGTTCTAACCTCTTCTTTAAAGTGGCCTTAAGCATCTTGTTAACCGCTTCCACTTGTCTATTTTCCTGTGGATGGTCCACAGAGGAGAAGCTCTTCATTACCCTATGCCTTTGACAAAAATCGGTAAACAGGTCGCTGTCGAACTGAAGGCCGTTGTCGGACATTATCCTTCACAGGAGTCTGTAGCGGCAAACTTTGTTTTTTATGACAAAGTCCAATGCCCTCTTGGAAGTTATGGTTGTGAGAGGCTCAGCCTCGACCCACTTCATAAAGTTGTCGACCATGATGATAACATACTTCACTCCTCCCTTTTCGGTGCGCAAGGACCCGATAAGGTCAATCCCTCAAACAACAAAGGACCAAGGACTTGTCATCTGGGTAAGCTCATTTGGAGGAGCTCGAGGTATGTTGGCACTTATCACAACTCTTAACGTATCCCATAGAATCCTTATTTATTGTAGCCCAAAAGTATCCTTGTCTAAGAATCTTCTCGGGGAGGCTCTGCCCCCAGCATGGTCCCTGCAGAAGCCCTCGTGCACCTCTCGAAAAATAAGGCTTGCTTCCTGATGGGACATACAACGCAGTAGGGGTAAATAATATCCTCACCTGTACAACTTGTTGTTCATGATTATATATCAAGGAGCCTGATACAACAACTTCTGAGTTGTTCTCTTATCTGCTGGCAGATCTCCAGAAACAAGATATTTGATTATCAGTTCCATCCAACCGTCCTATTGCTGCACACTCTACCTCTTCAAGCATTGAGATGCTTGGGGGTGACAACTAATTGATCGGGACCACATTGATCAGTTCAGCATCTTTAGTGGTAGCAAGCTTTGTTAGAGCGTCTACGTTGGAATTTTGCTATCTAGAAACTTGTCGGATGGTAAACTTAAAGTTGTGCAGCATTTCTTGAGCTTTCAACAAGTATGCGACCATTTTTGTTCCTCAAGCCTGATACTCCCTGAGCACCTGGGTTAACACAAGTTGGGAGTCACTAAATATCTCGAGGCCTTTTGCCTTGAGTTCCAAGGCTACTTGGAGTCTGGCAATAAGTTCTTCATATTCTGCTTCATTGTTTGAGGCATCTAAGTCAAACCTTAGGCATTGTGGACACAATGGCCCTTTGGGGATACCAAAATAAGTATAGCTCCTATTCCATTCTCGTTGGAGGAGCCATCAACATAAAGTTTCCATGTGGGCCCGACAACGGGGTTTTCTCAAACACTCTCTTGTGCTCCCGTGCACTCGGTGATAAAGTCTGCCAGTGCTTGGCCTCTTATAGCCGTTCTCGGGTGGTAAGTTATATCAAATTGGCTCAGCTCAATCGCCCACTTAAGGAGTCTTCCGGAGGATTCGGGCTTTTGGAGGACATGCCTAATGGATTATTGGAAAGGACCCTAATCGAGTGCGCTTGGAAATACAGTCTCAACTTCCGAGAAGCTACCAGTAGGCAAAATGTCAACTTTTTCATCAATGGGTATCTAGACTCCGTACCCAGGAGTCTTTTGCTTATACAGTAAACAGGATGCTGGACATGTCCTTCTTCCCACACTAAAGTTGCCTTAATGGCCCCTTCCAACACTGCCATATAGAGGAACAAAGGTTCCTCATCAACGGGTTTGGAAAAAATGGGAGGATTGACCATGTGCATCTTCAGCTGCTGGAAGGCATTTTCGCATTCATTCGTCCATTCGAACCTTTGACCTCCTCGGAGGGTATTAAAGAACAAAATGCACATATCAGTTGCCTTGGACACGAATCAACTCAGAGCGGCTATTCGACCAGTCAAGATTTATACATCATTGTGTTTCTCGGGAGAAGGCATTTCCACCAGAACCTTTATCTTCTCGGGATTGGCCTCAATTCCTCGGGCGCTAACGATAAATCCCAAGAATTTACCCAAGGCCACACCAAATGTACACTTCTAGGGATTCAACTTCATCCCAAATCGGTGAAGGACCGAACAAACCTCTGCTAAATCTTTCACGTGGTCGAGAGTTGTTCTTGACTTTACCAACATGTCATCTACGTAGTCTCCATGTTTCACCCGAGCTAATTTTTACACATGCGGTTCACTAATCGTTGGTAGGTGGCACCAAATTGTTTTAACCGAAAGGGCATAACCTTTTAAATACACACCCCTTTATCGATGCGAAAAATGGTATGTTCCTAGTTCACGACATGCATGAAGATCTTATTATACCCCAAGTAAGCGTCCATAAAGGACAAGAGCTCATACCCGGACGTAGCATCAACCATTTGGTCAATCTTTGGTAAGGGAAAAGAATCTTTTAGACATGCTTTGTTCAAGTTTGAGAAGTCTATGCAGGTTCTCTAGGTGCCGTTAGGTTTGGGCACAAGACTAGATTCGACAAAAAACTTCGAATATTGGGCTTCCCGAATGAACCCATTGGAAAGAAGTTTGTCTACTTCTGCTTTCAGTGCCTTTGCTCGGGTCGTTCCTAGAATTCTCTGCTTTTGTTGAACCGCGGTGACACTCGGATCTACGTTTAAAGCATGGCACGTGATGTTTGGATCAATGCTAGTCAAGTCGGAATGTGTCCAAGCAAATACGTCCAAATTTTCTCTAAGAAAAATTACCAGGGCTTCTCGACTTCTGTTGCTAAATTCTTTCCCACCTTTGTCTTCCTATCGGAGTTTGAGGGCAAGAATAGCCTCTTTAGCTTCTTCCATAGGTTCAATGGCCATATCCTCCTGAACTCGTGGATCCAACTCCTCAGACCTTGCCTGCTCTCGGACCACCTAGATTTCCACATCCTCAGGTGCCGCCTCTTCTACCACCATGACGGGGTGTTTGAGTGACACATTGTAGCACTGGCAAGCTTTTTTATGGTCTCCACGCGAGGTGCCTATCCATGCCTCAATGGGAAACTTCATGAAAAAATGGCGTATTGATGTGACGACTCTGAACTCCACCAAGGTCGGATTCCCTAGGATGACGTTGTAGGTGGAAGAGCAGTCTACCACCACAAAAGTGCAGTATTTGAAAGATTGGCGAGGGACTTCCCCGAGGGTCACAGGTAACTTAATCTGCCCCGTTGGAATGAGTCATTCCCCCGAGAACCCATATAATGTGGAGGTACACGGGGACAAGTCATTAATCATCAACCCAATCTTTTCGAAGGCTAACTTGAGCAGGATATTCACTGAACTTATGTTGTCCACCAAGATCCCATCAACTATCTTGTTAGAAATATGGCTCTCTATGACTAAGGGATCGCGATGGAGGATGTGCACTCTCCAAGAGTCGTCCTTCGAGAAGGAGATGACTTGGTCTGTCATTCGTGACATCTGCGTGGGCAATTGGGACAGTGCTAATACTTCGTCATCATGGTTCAGTGCTCGCGCATAACGATTTTGTGATCCTCTAGATGCGCCCCTAGGTGGGTTCCTCCTGAGATGGTCCCCACATGTCCGTTAATAAGGGGCGGTCCCTGGGCAACTTGCTGATGTTGGACACTTGGTACCAGGACTACAGCCTGAGGGGCTATCTCTTGTTGTGGAGGTACCCCTGTGGGAACTTGCATTGTAGGAGCTTCGACTCTTGCGTATTGGTGGAGGTGTCCTAACTTGATGAGATTTTCTATCTCATCCTTAGGGTGCCAACACTCATTAGTGTGGTGCCCCACGTCATTGTGGTAACGACAGAATTTTGTTGAGTCTCTTCTCTCCCAATCCCTCTGAATTGGTTGGGGCCTTCGAAAATAAACCTGCTACTCTGTGGCCAGAAATATATTCTCCCGAGTATCAACAAAGTCTATATAATCAGAATATTGAGGAGTATACTTCTCCTCAGAAAGCGTCCCTTTCTCTTGGGCTTCTTTGCTACCATTCGGGGGGTCACTGGATGCGGAGGGCTGGGCTCGAGTAGCTGTCCCAGTACTAAATGCAGGCTGGAATGCACTATACTCGGTGGGAACTGGTCCATATCCCACCAGCGCAATGCTAAAACCAGTAGTGGACATGGCATTAACGCCAGCGGGTGGAGTGAACTGCTAGGACCTTGTAAGGCCTGCCGATGGAGGAACGTACGACGAATAAGAGTTGGAGATCATCGAAGCTAGGAAAGGGATCAGTCCTCCGAATGCCTTGATTTAGGCGTCCTCCCACTTGATATACTCCTGAGCCCGACGAATGAAATCGTCCAGCCTATGGCATCCCCTCCGTTGGAGGTCATCCCATAGGGGAGAACCAGCTCAAATACTAGCTTGTAGGGCATTAGCTGTTGGTCGTCGTCGACCCATTTGGTTCTCACCACTTCCTCCTTGAAACGTTTGATGTACACCATAAGGGTTTTTACTACCTAGCTAATTTTGAAAATGATTTGTGTACAAATTGATTAATTAAAGAACAATAACACAGCCTAGATATATATAAGACAATTCTTCTATAGGGGCTTCATTTTAAACCTTACTGGTAGGGCTCTCAGTGTTTCTCGACCCGTGAACAGTTTTCGGCGCAACTTTTTTTTATGACCGTGTATATTGTAGCTATTTAGAGCATCCTGCAAATTTTCAGAAAATTTCGAATAGTTTACAATACCGAAAACTAGGTTCAAACATGTTGTTTTCTACACGCATATAAAAAATTAGTCACACGTGCAACAACATGTTTGAACTTAGTTTTCGATACTGTAAACTATTCGGAATTTTCTGAAAATTTACAGGATGCTCTAAATAGCTGCAATATACACGGTCATAAAAAAAAAATCGCGCCGAAAACTGTTCACGGGTTGTAAATACTGAGAACCTTACTAGTAGGGCTTAAAGTGAGGCCCCTGAGAGAATTCCAATGTATATATATATATAGTTTTTTGATACATATAGTTGATATTTATATATAATGTGTACAAGAAAAACATAATATACATTATGCTCATATGATTTATTATAATCTGCCAGATTTCATCGCTTCACTTTGACGTGACTCGCGAATCACGCACCTACGTTGAATAATTTTATGGTCTGATGCATGCATTTTCTGAACTCTAACACGACAAAAATTCAAAGCAATATTATATTAATCATCGTTATAAAATATTTAGGTGTATTCGTACGTACTACACCGACTTTTGCATAATTAGTAATATTTGGTTCCTAATAAAAACTCTTGGCTGCTATATATAAATCTATTTATATATTGGTTTAAAGTTTACGTTGTCGCCTACCTCACCCAGGATGCTTAAGAGAGAGAGTAAGAGATCCGTCAAAGTCGTATGTTTATATAGGTTTGGTATACATATATACGGTGAAATTCTAATTTAGGTCCTACCTGCTTGGGCACGTAGAGAAGTTATCGCGTGTATATTAATTGTAGTTATAGCATGTATTTTATCAGTTATTGAGAAATTTCGAATAATTCATAAAATCATAGCTGATGTTGATTTTATCTTGCAATATTATTGGAACTTTTTTATATATATATATATATGTGATTATTTGTTTTTGTTTCTTTATGCTTGAGGTCATTTTGAGTCCACTCATGTATGCAGGAGTCAAAGGGGTTCGATAGGTCTCTCTTTTTCTAATAACTCGTTGATACTTTATTAGGACCGGTAATGATGGTCTCTTTGGTGCACCTTGATTGTATTTGTAAGGATGTGTTGACCCTTTGGCTTCTAGCCATTCTTTTATATATTTTTGCGCGCGCTTGTTATTTCTTGCGAGAAGCGTCCTTCTTGTCATTATGCATAGTACTATTTTTGCAAGGGTCTCTTTTAGGACCCATTTTGGCTAGACGGCTTGGTGGCCGCTCTAGGCTTATTGGTGGATGCTCTTCCTAAGGCATTTCCTCTCATGGAGGTAACAACATTTATTAGGAGGCTCTTCCTATAGGACCATTTGACGGGTCTCTTTTAGGACCCTTTTTGGCTGTGTACTCTGCCCCCCAAGTGGTTGGCGAGATTTATTTCGTCGGACACTTTGATCATTTTCCTCATGCACTTTGATAATTCTAATTGGTGATAGGTACACAAGAGTTAAATATGTGCTCACGTAAATAAGGAGGTTTTCATGCCAATAAAAAAACATATTCATTAAAAATAATTAGAGTACATAGGCAACATTGTTCTTTCTACATATCAGGGCATCTAGGTTACCCCTCTAATCTATAGCTGCTTTTGAGGGGAGGACTCACAACTATGTTAGGGGGCTAACTATGGTAACCATTTTGATTTATCGCACTAAAAGTGGAGCTTTACCTAATGCTACCTCTCAGGCGTGTATGCACACCATTGATTTTGATCTCCTTAGTAACTTTGGGAATGCACTCACGTGGGTTTGCGTTCCCATGCACTACCATCGCCATTGGTTCTGGCGGTTTCATGACTGTGCGGAGGGACATGTTATAACATTCCCTTGCTTCTTTCTGTTCCCCTTTCATGCTCGCTACTCCCCCAGGAGTTGGGAATTTTATGGCCAAGTGGTATACCGAGGTTATCGCCTTCAATTCTCTCAGGGAGGGTCTCCCTAATACCACGTCGAAGGTCAAGGAACAGCTTACTACGACAAAGTTTGTCATTACAGTGGTTTGTCTGGGCAGCTCTCCCATGGTGAGGGCCAACTCGATTGTACCTAGGGATTGTATCGAGTCTCCTGTAAATCCATATGGGGAGGTATTGCATGGCCTTAGGTGCCTAATGTTCAATCCCATCTTTTCTAAAGCTGGGTGGTACAGGATGTCTACGGAGTTTCCATTGTCAACCAAGACCCAGTGCACCCTCATGTTAGCAAGTTGTACAATCAACACCAAGGGATCGTGGTGAGGAAAATACACAACCCATGCGTCTTCTTTGGTGAAGGTTATTGAGTCGTTCTCCCCCTTAAAATTCTTTAGGGCGTGTTGCTCCAAACTTAAGACGCACGGAGGTGGACTTCGCCTGGCCTCCCTTGCGTACTTGTCTCGCCCCTTCCTCGATTCTCCTCTAAACCCTAGCCCTCCAAAGATGGTCCTAACTTCTCCTTGCACCTCTAGGGCTACATCTCGTGCCCGTGGTGAGGGTACTCCTTCCTGCGTCCGGTATTTGGTTTTCTTTGCAGACGTACCTACCTAAGTGTCCCCTGCGTATAAGCTCTTCGATTTCTATCTTCAAATGAGTGCATTCGACAATAGTGTGGCCAATGTCTTTATGATACTAACAGTATTTTCCAGGGTTTCTCTTTGACCTATCTCTCTTCATTGGTGGGGGTCTCCTAAAGGGAACCTGATTCTCATTTGCTACGAAGACATGCTCCCTAGTATGTGTTAGGTCAGTGTAGAAGGTGTGGAGTGTTTACCTAGGATCACCTCCGTGTTTGTATTTCCTCTGGTGGTCATCTCTTGGGCCTTCATACACCTTTTTCTTTTTTGCCTCATTCGAACCTTCAGTGGCTGAGGACTTGACAAGTGATGCCTTCAGGTTCTCATGGCCATCTTCGACACGAATGTACTTTTGTGCTCGTTCGTAGAAATCGTCTAAATCAGTTACCTCCCTATTGAGCATATTATCCCAAAGCTTACTGCCTGGGTGCACTCTATCCATGATTTCCATCTTAAGTTCTCTCGTGATCAGGCTTCCCACTTTACCCGCCTCCATGTTGAACCTATGGATGTAGCTCTTCAAGCTCTCTCCTTCACCTGCTTTATATTAGCGAGGCTAGTGCCCAGTAAGGTATAATCGCGTACGGCATGATGTTGTTGGAGAAACTTGTCGGAAAATTGTTGTCATGACCTAATGGTCCCCAGCCTCAGCCTCTTGAACCACTTGTATGCAGGGCCCTTCAGCGTGACCACAAAATAGTGACACCTTGCTCTTCTATTGATTCCTCTCAGCTTCATTAAATTGTTAAAGGCATCCAAGTGGTACTTGGGGTCTAAGGTTCCCTCATATGGGGTCATATGAGGTTCTTTAAAGTTAGCCGAGAGCCATTCCAACTGGATTTCTCGCGTGAAGGGTGACTCGTAGTCAAACTCTTCATCGGTAATGTGCCCCCCAGACACCGTGACGATCTTGTTGTAAAGGCGCCTCATCTCGGTGTCTAACTCGTGTTGCCTCCTATTCAAAGAGTCCCTCAACTCGGTAGGGTTGGCCTTTCTCTTCTCTTTACCCTTCGGAGGGGCCATAGGAGGTGTCGTCCTTACTTCTGACCTCCTTCCATTGAGCTTTTCTCTTAGGTCAGGTGGTGCCTCCTTAGAGGTGACTTCGGCTTCGTTATGAGAGTTAGTGTTGTTCTTCTACTCTGGCCTCTGGGGCTGCTTCACCTATCTGGGATGTTCACTCTTCTTCGCCCGAGGGGTGTTACTAGTGGAGAGTTGAGTCCTCCCATCATTGACAGGGACTATGGTTTCTACACCCTCTTGGCCTTTCTCATTTCATTTAGGAAGAGGCATGCTTGATATTCCCTGCAGCAGGCTATTCAACACCTCTTTCATATTCTCCAAGGTGGTTTCTAGCCTTTGGTTCTTCTGTTGTAATTCGCATATCTCTTCTTCATAAAATAGAGACCAAAAGCTCGAGCTTATGGAATGTACTCGGGGACCCTTGTCTGGCTTGCGCGTTGATGGACCTAGATTTTGCCGACCAGAGTTCGGCATCTGCGATGGCCTTGGGGGAGGAAGCTCTCTGGCATCTCTCGCGGGAGCAGCCTATGGTCTCGGATGGTTCTCATCAGGCTAGACAGTTGGGGACACAGCCTCCCTTTCATCTCTAGGAACCATGGGCTCCTTTGGTGCATCCACATTTTTGGGTGGCGGAGGATTCTTCATGGAGGCCTTCACCTGATATTCGTCGAGGTGGACCTCCACCTCTTGTGGTTCTCTCAGTCACTTAGAGCGTCGTGGCATATTTCTCTGCCGGAATCAATGGAAGAACAGTGGCTTGGCACTTATCCTTCCCACAGACGGTGCCAAACTATTGACAGTAAGAACTCGTCAACTAAGTTAGATCAAGAACTTTGTGAGTTATAAAAGAAGTAGATTCAAATCAAATGAACTTCAAGCAAACTTTTTAATGATTTGAAGTACACAAAATGTAAATGCTGAAATTTTAGAATGAAAAATAGAGAGAATGTAGAGTCTCTATTTCCATTAACAATGAGTGGTTAAAAAATTCTCTCCAAAAATTCCTTCTAAAAATTTTCTCTCACCCTTCTCAGGTGAAGGGAGGTCATATTTATAGTAGAGCACTATTGGCTCATTGTACATGGTGGTCCCTAGGGACACGACTCTGCATATGCAGTTTACAGATGGTAGTGGTGCCAGGAGTGTGGTGGTCGGCTCCAGTACATGCTCAGGGCCTACGGGAGCACCTCCACTTTAGTACCATACCTCCACCATCTATTTAGTATGAACGTCAAAGGTTGGTTGGGAAGGACCACATCAGGTACCCTACTCGTACGACCACTACTTGTCTGGCCTGGTGTTTAGGGTCAGATACCTGGGGCCTTCAGGGTTGTACCCCTGTACGTACTTCGTATCCATATGATCTCTTTGAGTCATTTGTAGGTTTTCTTATACTCATAATGCATTCTACTCTCTTAAACTTTAAGTGTTGGAGCCTTTATGGCTCATCATGGGAGATACGATCCTAAAAGGCATGGGAGGCCAGAGCCTTGAGGTGCCCGTCGCGGGGGGAAGGACCGGGTGTGAGGTTGCCTCGCAAGGTGTGGTGTGAGACGCGGGCCAGTGGCGCGAGGCGCTGGTGCACAGCAAGGGCCAGTGGCACGAGGCAGGCTCGCAAGGCGGAGGCAGGGGCCACGAGTGGGTGCCGCACGAGGTGTGGCACGAGGCGCTGGTGCGCAGCAGGGGCCTATGGCGCGAGGCGAAGGCATGGGCCACAGTGGGCATCTCGCAGAGTTACTCAAGCGAGACCTCTGAGTCAAGCGTGAGGCGAGCATCTCGCAAAGTTACCCAGGCGAGACTGCATCTCCAAGCGTGGGTTGAGTGTCTCGCGATGCTACCCAGGAAAGATCGCTGTCCTAGCGCGAGGTGAGCACCTCGCGGGACCATTCGTGTGAAACGGCTGTGTTAGGAACGACACAAGGCCAAAACGGTGGTAATGCTGAGACCATGTTTGATGCCTTTTTTACTGAGTCAATACTCCAAGAGACCAACGGGGCTTTGGTCATGGTTGTCGGGACCTTTGAGAGGCTTCAAACAAGAGTTGGGAGTCTTTCATTAGTGTGAAGATTTTAGCATCCACAAAAATATATAAACAAATTAACCCAGCTGTATGTATGTGTAAACGAGTATTTTTTATTTTTTGTCCATTTCGATCCTTTAGCTAGCAATTTGGTGAATTACGTTACGGTCATACAGGAGACGTCATTCCTAACTAGGACCATTCTACAAAAATAATATATAATTAACATTATAACTATATATAATAAAATGTATATATGTATACCAAAAGGAAAAAACACTTCTATTAATTGTAATTGTTTATTTGTTGGTGGTACTAAGAATGGCGGCTCCTGTATGACCGTATTAAGCAAATTGCAATGGATCGAAATGAGCATAGGACATGTAACACTACTTGTTTTGTATTCACATACAAAGTTTTATAAATATGGTTTCTTCTTTTTGATCATCTCATTAGAACAATTCAAAGGCCTATTTATAGTGTTTACACGTGTGATTTAATGAAAAAAAAAAATCAAATACTTAACTCTTAACAAATATTCGTTATTAAATAACTGATACTAATGATAAATTGAAATGAATTCGTCAATTATCTAAATCTTCAACATTCCCTTTTAAGTTGGTGCATAGATGTCATTCATGCTCAATTTGGCTAGAAACTTTATAAATGTTTGGTTTAAGGCTGCTTTGGTGAGGATATCAGCAAATTGATCTATGAATCGAATGTTAGGCAACTCCATAATTTTTTCTTTCAGTTTCTCTTTGATGAAGAATCTATCCACTTCAACATGTTTTGTTGGATCATGTTGAATTTGGATTGTGAGCTATATCACTTGTTGCTTTGTTGTCACAATACAATCGTATTGGTTGCATTCATGAATGGTGAAGAACTTGTAAAAGAAGTCTTATCCATAACTCCTCACATACTCTTATTGCCATTCCTCTTTATTTTGCTTCTGTAGTAGACTATGCAACAACATTTTATTTTTTACTTCTCCATATGGTGAGGTTACCTCCTACAACGGTAAAGTATCTTGAAGTAAATTTTTTGTCACTACAGCAATATAAGAGTTTTATGACTTTATTTAGAAGACATTAAAAGTCTACAATGTCTCCCGTGAGGGGAGACATCATAGGTGGAGACATTGTAAGTGGACATCTCACATCTCCCAGTGGGAGACATTGAAATTCCCTGGGAGACTTTCAATGTTTCCTACTGGAAGACGTGAGAAGTCTCTCACCTTTCCCAGTGGGAGACATTGAAAGTCCCTGGGAGACTTTCAATATCTCCTACTGGAAGACATGGGAAGTCTCTCATGTCTTATAGTGGGAGACATTGAAAAGTGTCTCATTTCTTTTAAATAAATAAATTAAATTAATTTATAATTAATATTATTTTAATTTTATTTAATAATTAATTAAATTGAAATTAATTTAACATCAATTTAAATAGATATAATAATTAATTAAATTGAAATCAATTTAATATTAATTTAAATTGATTTAATAATTAATTATATTGAAATTGACATAATTAATAAAATGAAAATGCAAATCTTCATTAATGAAAATTTAAATTATTTTGCAAGAAAATAATATTTGTTAGACATATGAAAAATTAACAAATATTGCATTGCATATGAAGAAAGCGGTAAAAAGTAAGAAAATCTTACAACGAGGTCGATAACTTTGGATTATCGGTAACACGTATGTCCCCCATTTTTGTCGCAACTCATCAATTTATGCCTCTGTACATGGCATACTTGTTAGCTGCAAAAAATATAAAATAAAATATATTAATTAATTATTTGATTACATTTATATATATGGTTTCAAAAATAATTTGTAAATTTTAACTAATAATACCGTTCTCAAGTAATGTCTTTGACTCACATGTTCAATCAAATCCTTCAACATCCTCATTATGTAGTATCCACATGCCACAGTGTCCGATTGGTGTGGACACTAATTATTTAAAGGTATGAATAATTCATTATTAAATTGGCACTTGGTAAAAAATGCATACATATTATTCTACTTAATAATTATAAAAGTTCAAAAATTTAAGTTGTAATTACTTACCTAAGGCTGCTTAATGCGTAGAGTATCAGGGATCTCGACATTAGGAAGATCCATAGAGAAGAAAAGATTGAAAGTGCTGAAGATCGCTGATACAATATCCTCACGGTTATTCAGATCTGAGTTCACCAAATCACAACAATAAACATGATGTGCATATGGTGCAAAAATAAGAAACATCCAATGTTCACTGCTTAAGAAAAACAAAAAAATTATAACTCAAATGTTATACAAAGAAAGTATTGATATGGGTCGAATATCCACTTATCCAATATTCTGCATATAACTTATTTGCTGACATCCACTTTCTATCCATATCTTCTCCTATGTCTATAAAAAATAAAAGAAATGACACTAAATAAGCACGCGATAGAGTTTGATGTCTATATAAAGCTAATTGTTTATAATCTTAGATAAAATCGGGCAGCATTTCCCCTATAATAGTGACCTAACCATCTGTATGTGAATAGGAAAACAAACAATTCAAACAACATATAATAAGTTTCTTTCTTATAGATCCGCAACACACAACCAAATTTCTCAAAACCTATTTCACTAAAACACACAAGTTCTCAACCTTCCGTTATCACCGCAGCCCACAATTTTAATCTCAGAACCTACTTCACTATGGATGAATATTTAATATATTCAAACTCCTCTAACTTTTTTTAATAATATTAAAAGTAGAAGTAAGAGAATATATGCGTAACTCTTGCAATTAATAATCCAAAAGCTAGCAAAACTACTTCACGTAGCAATCGAATTTGCTATTAAATCCACACACCAACAAAATTAAATTAATAATTAATAAATAAAATATCACCAAATATCTAGCAATATATAACTTATTATTATAATTTTAGAAACTTGTTTATCTCAAATGTGTGCTTGAAATAGAAATTTTGATGCAAAAAATACCTTAAAATCTCACCAACAAAATCACAACTTACAAAATTAAATTAATTAATATATAAAAGATAACTAAACAAATATCATTGAATATATAATAAATAAATGATTGCTAAACAAATAAAAAAAAATTCAATGAGCCACTAATTAACCTAAACAAAAAAATCAATAAAAATTTTCATAATCTAAAAACTCAATAATCAACAAAAACATAAAACCTTTCATATATTTATATTTTTAAAATTATTTAATAAATTTATTTTAACATAACTATATATAATCAAAATAGTTAGAATTTTAATAAAAAATATATATATACATATATAGCTAAATTTTGAAATAAATAATAATAATTAAAAAATAATCATAAACATATATATATATTTAATGAAATCTACACAATGTGATATGTAAAATTAAAAAAATTTCTACATTGTCAACGAAGTAAAAAAATTCTTCGAAACTAACTATGGACAATCCAAGAAAATCCTACAATCTATGGGAAAAGCTCATAATAATATAAAGCAAACACAAAATCCCATTTGCAATTCACTTTTATGCATAACCTAAGATTTTTTTCAAAAACAATTAATTAAAACTATGAAAATAGAGAGAAAACCTTACCTTTTGAGCCCTAGAAATTGCAGAAATCACTTGGTTTGTCTCTAATTGTGTGTGCACTGTTGTGCATCTGAGAGGGAAGGAAGGAGGAGGTATATATTAGTAAGGACATCTAGATTCTCCCACTAGGAAACATGCCACGTGTCCCACGTCTTCCAGTGGGAGACGTTGGAAGTCATGGACATCCAACATCTCTCACTAGAAGACATTGGACACGTGGCATGTCTCACAGTGGTAGACGTTGGATGTCTCCACAAACACGTGTTTAGACCCCCAATTTTCAACGTCTTCCTGGACTTTTAATGTTTTACAATTTTAGTAATTAAAAAAAATTCAATGTCTCCCAACATAAGACATTTAAAATCTCTCATAATTTGTAATGTCTTCTACCATTGGTGTAAGACATTGTAGCGAGTCATTGAATGTCAAAATTGTTGTAGTGGGTCATATATTGAACCTGCCCAATCAACATTTGTATATACTTCAATGCTTCGACTTTCTGTGTTAAGAGCAGACTTCAAGTAACTTAAGATACAAATGATGGCTTTCATTTGTTGCTCTCCAAGATTATGCATAAATTAGTTGAAAACACTTAGAGCATAAGCTAGATCAAGTCGTGTGTGAGCCAAGTACATCAATCTTCCAACAAGTCTTTGATATCTCCCTTTGTCAACATGTACTTGATTCTTTTTAATAGACAATTTTATGCAATCTTCTAGTGGAGTATCAACAGGTTGACATGTTGACATAGCAGTTTCCTATAATAAGTCTAAGGCATATTATCTCTGAGACAAAAAGATTCCTTTACCAGATCGAGACACTTCTATCCCAAGAAAATATTTCAACGAGCCAAGGTCTTTCATTTTGAATTCTCTGGACAAAGTACTCCTGTAAGGCCTATCTTCTAGATCATTTCTTGTGGCAATCATATCATCGACATAAACAATAAGTGTGGTAACCTTTCCTTGTTTTTTCTTCAAGAATAATGTATGGTCGGAGTTCTCTATGTGTAACCAACTACTTTCATGGCACTTGCAAATCTTCCAAACTATTCTCTTGGGAATTGCTTTAACCTATACAATTATTTACGCAACTTGCATACTTTTTTCCCTTGTTTCTCTTGTATCTTGTAGCCTAGTGTGTAACGCCCTTATTTTCTCATAAAAATAACACAGAGAACCAGTGTTGAAACATGAAAACATAACATTGCTTTTTATTGACAATAAAATAATTCAGACAGGATCCCAGTTTGGAAAAATGTAACATAATAGGTGTCTTGAAAATAGTAACAAAAATCCAGCAACATTTACTTTAAAAATAAAACAACTAAATATAAACATTAAATCTTATAGCAGTTAAATGACCCTCACAAATACACATGTAGTTATACATGTCCAACCCACCACCAACTATCTATCTCTTTACTTGTTCTGATATGCAAAGATATACTATAAGGGGTGAGCTCTTAAGCTGAGTAAGGAAAATACAAACATATAACAAACATACAGAACATATTCATAAATATCACAAATAATTCATTATTCAAAAATACCATAACTGTTGGGGTTTTATGCCCTAATTAAAACCCAAATTCTTTGTAATCTCATTTTATTATCAATAAAAGAATAGAAATCATTTTTTGACTTGGTCAATCACTTGCTCACATGTTTTATTTTCATGATTATTTATTTAATATAAACTTCTATTAAATCCCGAGCATATAGCTAATCTTATTTATAGTGACGTAATCACAGTGGAATATAAATATGATTATATGTTCAAAAATAAGTTAGTCCTAAGATTAGTCAGTGCACCGGATTTACACTGACTTGCCAATCTACGATATGATCTACTTACACATTACAGTGTTATGTTCTTTCCAGAACATTAGCAAAGTAGATAAGATCGGATGTATTTGTTACATCGGACAGGACCGATATTGACAGTTGATAAGATAAGTAAACATACTGTTATTATCTATTCTAGTCATATCATATAGTTGACCATAGGTCAATTCAATCTCAATTCTGAGTGGTTAGTATTCTAACTGATTGTATTATTTGAGTTCTTTGACTTGTTCGTTACCAGCTTACCCTACGGACTAGCCCATACTTACATCTTGGGAACTCGGTAGTATAATTGAGTGGGAGTGTTAATCATAGATATGAACATCTATAGCTTCTGATGAAGAAGTGAAACGATGGTTTCCTTTTAGTTTGGTTCAAGGTGTTAAATGATAGAGATCTCATTTCAGTAATTAAATTAGTTTACTGAAATATCATTTACAAGGAACTAAGTGTTTTAAGGATAAAATACAATGAGGGGTAAAACGGTATTTTAGTCCTATCTCATTGTAGACCGTCTATAGAGGATTGAGTGACAATTATGGTTGTAACAATGGATAATTAATAGCGTATCTATATTTGTTATAGAGCGTTTTATGAATTCAAGAGTGCAATTCCAAGTCTATAGTGGAGTCACGAGGAATTAATAAGTTAGTAAATTTATTTGTTAGATTTATGATAACTTATTGGAGCTTGATTTCATAGGCCCATGGTCCCCATTGTACCTTAGATAAAATCATCTAGATAGTCTCAATTAATTGATTTAATCATCAATTAGAATTATCAAAGTTGACCAGGTCAATTTTGGATAGTTTCACAGAGTTGTGTAATTTTGAGAAGAAAAGAGAAATTATGGCAGATTTATTAATTAAGATAAATTGGTATCTAAATTAATAAATAAATTTAAATCAAGGTTCAAATTATAAATAATTAATTTGATAAAGGATTTAAATAATTATTTAATTAATTAAATCAATAGAAAATAATACAGGCCTTGATTTTAAGTCCAATGGGCTTATAATCAAATGGGAAATTTCACGGGCCTATAGCCCATGATAATTTCGACCTAGGGCTTCAAAATGGCTGTTATTTTATTGATTTTTTAATTAAATTAAATGGCCTAATTGAGTCTATAAAAGGAGTGCTTAGAGAGAAGATTTGAGAGACAACAGATAAGTCACAAGTCAGATTTTCTGATAGTTTTATATTCTCTCTAAACACAAGTCCTTTTCTAAGCCTCTTTGTATTTTCTCTTCTTCTCTCTATATCTATCTCATGTGTTGAGAATTGCCCACACTAGTCTAGGTGGTTCTAAGGATACATTGGAAGATCGTGAAGAAAATAGAAAATCGGTTCAGTTTCTTGATAATACTCTGCGACAGAAAGGATACAAGAGTTAAAGAAACTGAAGGAAGGACTCTTAATTCCGCTGCGTATACTGTAAGTATTCTATTTTTGTTTCTCTTTGAATTCAATTTTAGAGACATGTTTTAGGCTGTCTCGTATTAATTTGTTTAATATTAGATATACATGAAAATAAATAAAGATCCTGTATAAGTTTTTTCCAACAATAACAGCTAAACGTCTACATAATACCTTACTACAATAACACTTCCACACAAAGAAATCGCTACCATTCATAACTATGCATCTCTTAAGTCAAGCATGCAAATTCAAATTATCATAATCATACCAACTATAAACGAATCTGTCAAGTGCTAGGTATAATGTCTATGAAAATTGGGCATTCGAGCCCTTTAGTTGTCACTTTGGTCCAACTACAGTTTTCAACATCACTTAAGCCCAATTATGTGCTTCACTTAGGCCCAATCACACTTATCCTCTTATACCTGAAACGTTAATGTCACAAAATTTGCTTAAAGTCATAATCTAAATCTATCTAATTTTCCTTACCTTGAGTGTGGAGAAAAGGAGTAAAGAGATTGATCTTAGTTCCCTAGTGGCTCACGCCCAAAACCTTATACATATAAAAATAAAGACTAAAAGTAGGGCCTAAAATATAACTTAATTTCATAATCTAAACCTTTTAGAAATGATACCTTAACTTTTGGAACAAGATAACAAAATCCTAGTATCCCTAGCCTTTGAGAGAAAAAAATGACTTGCTTTGAAATGGCTAGGGTCCGAAATTTTATGGTGCTTGGTGAGTTATAGTGTTTCAGCTATAAGAGAAGAAAATTTTAACACCCTACTACCTTAGAGCCGTTACCATGTGTTTAAAAATGTGTCATTAACTCGCTAATTGAGGTATTAGACCAAAAATTGTGATTAAATTTAAGTGAGACTCATCTAATGAAACTTTAATAGAAAAGGTTTAGACATTCATTAAATCATCAAAGTGTTACATTGGGATCCCAAAATATTGTTTAAAACATACTTACAACTCAAAATTAACTTTACAGTCAACCTAGGCGACAAAATCAAACATTTATAACATGTTCCTCAAAGCTACCCCAACCGTGGCAGCCAGGTAGGCCAAACATGTACGCGCCGCTCCATGCCCTCTAACTCATACTTGGTTTTCCTTTCCCTTGCCCTTGCCTGCACCATAAAGCACCAGTGAGCCAAGGCCCATTAAGAAAACACTACAAACATAACATATAACGGTTCATTTCAATAAATATATAACCTAAACAAATACAACAGACAATTCATGTAGCGACCTAAGTCAATCAAGGTGCGTTACCAAGCACCAGGTTCACAGTCTTCACCGAGCGGGTGAGTACAAGACCCTAGATGGACAAGCCATGGCGGCCTGCATTCAGCATGCTTATTGTCGTTCGGCCTGCATTCAACATGCCTTAAAGGTGTTAAGACAGGGCTATTTTTGGCCCACACTGAAAAATGACTTGACCTCATATGTCCTCAAGTGTGACAAATGCCAACGTTTTTCCACCATCGTCCGAGCTGCACCCATGGAGCTAACCATGATATCCTCACCCTAGCCATTTTCTATAGATGGTATCGACCTAATTGTATCGTTGTCAACTAGGAAGGGACGAGTTCGCTATACGGTTGTCGCAATCGACTATTTCACAAAGTGGGTTGAGACCGAACCGCTGGCAACTATAACCTAGAAGAGAATAGTGGACTTTGTGGTAAAGAATATTATACGTCGATTTGGACTCCTAAAGAAGACTGTGTCGGATAACAGGTCTCAATTTGATAGCGACCTGTTTATAACTTTCTGTGAGAAATGCGACATAATTAAGAGTTTCTCTTCAATGGCGTACCCTCAGGCCAATGGGCAGGTCGAGGTAGTAAATAAAATCCTTAAGGAAAATCTAAAGAAACGACTAGAATATTCTAAAGGATTATAGCCCGAGCAGCACCCACTAATACTCTGGGCCTACAAGACCTCACATCACACTTCCACTGGGCATACTACTTGTTATCCAAAGAATAGGCGTGGATGACGTGGCAGACATTTTTAACACGTGGCTGACACCTGGCAAAGGTTCTGTTCGACTATCGACCAGGGAGGTTCCCCTGGCATAACATTTGGATTTTATATACGACCAGCTTGGTCGTATACTCCGTATATTTTGAGAAGATCTTATGCGATTGTAATCATATCCGAGATTATCTCCCATAATTCCTGAGTATCTGATTATTTAGGAAAGAATATCTGTAACAAATTTATGTAATCCTCCTTGAGCCTATAAATAGAGAAGAAATAGCTCAAGGGAGGGAGAGGGACCTTTTGGCTGATTTGAGTTTGTGCTTTACGAGAGAATTATAGCTATTATCTTTCGATTGTATTATTCATCCCTCTAAGGCTTGTGAAACTCGAAGAACCCTAGTTCTTTGATCACTCCTTTGAGAACCAATATCAATAATAGCTTAAGTGGACGTAGGTCATTACCAATTCGTGGGGCCAAACCACTATAATCTGTTGTGTCGTTTATTGTTCTTTCCATTAGATTTATTTCAATACCTTCCATCACATCAAGCATTTGACTCCGTGTCAGTTGACCAAAACAAGGGTCAACATTCTAGTGCTTTCATTGAGAGCTTGAGACGAAACGGATGAAGTACTAATGGCAAAGACAACCAGGAAGACTGGGCAGGCGGCTGGCGCTGGACCATCTCAACCTCCTCCTCCGAACGTAGCTGAGGATGAGCCACACTTGGAGTTTGATGAGGAGGAACTAGACTCTGAAACGCTAAGGACTACTCTGGGAGTATTGCAAGATGAATTGGCCAATCTAAGGGCCAGTCAGGAAAGTGCTACAGAGACCATGGCGCGACAGCAGCAAGAAAGAAAGCGTCAGCGCCAAGAACTGAGTGAAAGACAGGCGAAGATGGACCGTCGTCAAAGGGAGGCCATGGCAGCCCTCGAAGCAGCCCTGCAATTGGCTAGGAATCAGGCTGCACCTGCCTCGCAGCCTGATCAACCCTCAAATGGGCCACCTCAAAGGGGTCCCAATCCTAGCCCTCCAATCCAGCCAGCAAGCCCTCAAAGGCCGAAGCACCCACCAATGCCTCAGGATGATGTCCCACCTAGGGACCCTAAGATGCAGCCTCCATCCCAGGCTGGTCGAGGCAATCCCCCACAGCCAAGACAGAATAGGGCCAGGCAGCAGCCCTAGACGCCAAGGGGGTGAAGAGCCGCACCCACCGAGCAGGGGACAACGTCCTTCTGGAAACAAAAGGAACTTAGAGACAGACTATGCGGTCAGGGCCCCCCCACGGCATGATAATGCACGGGGACCTACCGACCAGCGCAGGCCTCCCCCTAACACTCGGGAAGTTCCAGCCCAAGGAGGCAACCGAGGAGATAGTCGGTCTCACCATAGCCAATCGAGGTTCAGAGATGGCCATGGCTATAATGAGGCTGACTCAGGCAGAGGGAATTCCAATCAAGGAATGAGGAGAGAGGTGGAGGCAGAAGCCCACCACCTAGAGAAGACCAACAAGCGAGACGTAATGTTGGGGGGCAGCCCAGACAAAACGTCTTTAACCGTCTTGGAGCTAGCGAGCAACGACGGAGAGACGACGACTTAAGGGATGTACTCAACGACCGCCGAGAACGGCACGATGAGTGCATTCCCCTGGCACAAGAGGCCTTGGAAATTCTTGAAGTCGTTCAGGCCCAGATAGATGCTCTGAACCAAGCAGTGCAACAGCTGGTCGGGGGAAGAACGTCTCACATCGAGTACGACAGGAGAAGAGGCACTCCTTTCGTCCAAAGGATTGTTGTGGCAGAAACTCCCAGTAAGTTTAAAATGCCCACACTTCCAAACTTTGATGGGTATGGTGACCCGGTATCTTATGTCAACAAATTTGAGATACAAATGGATATTCAGAAAGTGTCCGAAGACGCTCGGTGCAGGATCTTCCCTGCAACACTTTCTGATGCTGCACAGGAGTGGTTCTTTAAATTCCCTCCTGCAAGTATTGAATCTTGGGAGATGTTCGTAAAGGAGTTTTACGGACAATTCTATGCAGGTCGTGTGCACCCAACTGAGGCAAACCAGCTGGTCGAGATACGCCAGCAAGAAGGAGAACCACTGAAAGACTACGTCCAGCATTTCATGCGAGCTGCGGCTGGAGCCAAAACAGTGGGAGACGGAGGCAAAATGATGGCCCTAACTGCAGGAGTTAGGCGCCGTACGCCTCTTTGGAGTAGCCTTAGGAAGCATGAGGTTAAAACTACCCAAGAATATTTGGATCGAGCTTATCGAAACATCAAGCTCGAGGATGCGATTGCCAGCGAGGGAAAGACCCCAAATAAGGAAAAGGGGACTGAAGACCCCGCCAAAGCTGCCAATGGGTCAAAGCCCAATGGCAACGGAAACAATGGGGGGAAGAGGCACCATAGTGAACCCTCTACTTCCGAGAGCAAGCGCGCCAAGGGCAACCGTTATGAGCTAAGGTTCACCAACTACACTGCCCTTATCGAGTCTCGAGTAGAGGTATATCAGGCCACAAGTTCCAGTGTACCTTACAAAAGACCCACTGCCATTCGAAAGGATATTTCGAAAAGGGATACAACCAAGTTCTGTCATTTTCACAACGACTACGGACACGATACGAACGAGTGTAACCAGCTAAAGGATGAAATCGAGTTCCTTATTAGACAAGGACACTTGAGAAGATACGTACGGGCCGTGGGGGCTTCCCAACGAGAGGATCCAAGTAGCAACGAGCAGGCGCCTACACGCCAACGCTCGCCACCTTTACAGCCTAACCCCGTGGCTAGCACTATACTCACCATCTGCAGAGGCCCGCACCTTGTGGGAAACAGCGGAAAGGCAAGGGAACGATATGCTCGGACCCTACGCCACGACCAGGACATCGAGATGATGAATGTGGAGGACCGAGCATCAAAGAAGGCTCAGTCAGAGGACAGTGAAATAACCTTCTCTGATTGCAACGCCCAGCATGTCCGGTTCACACATTCTGATCCGCTAGTCGTGGATGTTAAAATTGCCAACATGATGGTGAAGAGAGTGTTGGTCGATACAGGAAGTTCAGTAAACATCCAGTATAAATCTTCGCTCGAACGAATGAAGTTGTTCATCAAGGACTTGGAGCCCTGCAACCAAACAATTTATGGTTTCTCTAGCGAGGGACTCGCTCCAACAAGGTCAATCAGTCTTCTAGTAACAGCAGGTACAGCGCCCGCTACCAGGACATTACTCACTACTTTCACAGTAGTCGATTGTCCTTCGGCCTACAATGCTGTAATTGGAAGACCCATATTGGTTGACCTTCAGGCCGTCACCTCTATATGGCACCTGGCCATGAGATTCCCAATAGACGCAGGGCTAGGACGCGTATTGGGAAACCAGAGGGAAGCCAGGGAGAGCTACAATGCCTCAATCACCAAGGCCAAGAAAGGTCTATCGTGGAGTGCTCCCCCAGAAAAGTTACAGATGGCCATTGATGTACAAGCCTAATCAGGTGATGAAGTCGCCAAATAGGGTGTTGCCCAAAGTGAGGATAGAGACTTAGATCCTCGCTTTGGGGATTTTGAAGAAGATGTAAGACTTGTCGAGGACCTTGAGGAGGTCCAACATTTCATTGAAGGCTACTCTGAAGAAAAGGCTCGAAGAAGCTAAAGGAGACTTAGATCTGCAAGAAAATGGGCAAGTCGAAGTAGTAAATAAGACATTGAAGGATACTCTGAAGAAAAGGCTCGAAGAAGCTAAAGGAGCATGGCCAGAACAGCTGCCTGAAGTACTCTGGTCGTATAGAACTTCTCACCGAACAGCAACAGGTCATACCCCATTTTCCTTGGCATATGGGTGTGAAGCTATATTTCCTGTCGAGTTAGATCCGCCCTCACATCGTAGAATCGCATACGACCAAGACCAAAATAGCCAACTGTTGATGGAGTCCCTAGACCTGATCGAAGAGAAACGAGAAAAAGCCCAACTCCGAGTAGCTGCATACCAGCAAAAAGTCGCTCGGTATTTTAACTCCAAAGTAAAAGAAAGAAAGTTCAACGTCGGAGACTTAGTGCTTCGAAGAGTTTTCTTAAACACCCACGACCCAGCTGCTGGAGTACTCGGACCAAACTAGGAAGGACCTTACCAGATTGAAGAAGTCCTTCATCCAGGCACCTATAAACTTGCACGCTTAAATGGATATCTCGTTCCACGTTATTGGAATAGAGAACACCTGCGCAAGTATTATCAATAAACAGTCCTTCTTAAAGGACTGGCTTGTATTAATTTTTACTTTTTACAAGTTTTGAAAAAGGGTTAGTCATGTTATGTGGCTAATCGCTTATAAGTGTAAGATCTTTCAAAGATCACTCATAAAGACATGTTTAGTCCATTTAAATACAAGAATTATAAGGGACTGTGTGCAGCCAGTCACTCTTGCCTAACTTTGTAATTTTTTACAAGTATTTGTTCATTACGTGTGTTGTTTTGCTGTATTATAAGTTTTACATTTTATAACGAACAGTAATGTCGTACAGGTCGTGGTCAAGGCAAGTGACCAAGGACCTAAAACTCCTCGATCACTTAGGGGGAATATAAGGTACATCGATAGCAAAGCATACCAAGATGTATGTAAACACATGAACAAAATAAGTGAAAGCATACTATGGTACTTAGAGTATTTTTCAAAATTTATATTTTGTTAAATCAAGCCAAAGTACTATGCTAAGTTCGGTCATGCGAACAGATATTATAATAAAGCATAAATATTATAATGTCAATGGAATCCTTTTACACCGCGAGCAGTACTGCTCGGATGTAACTGTTCAATTAAAAGTAAAATAGCTGCCTTTGCAGCAATAAAAAATAGTCTTTACATCACGACCCGTGGGTCGTGTATTTGAGATAAACAAAAGAAAAAAAAAAGATTAAGGAGCTGGAGGGTCTTGAGGAGAGCCTTGGTCGACGGCTGGGCCAACTTCAGCGTCTGCACCATCTATCCCTACTGCCAGGGAAATCTCTGGGGAAGCAGGCACTTCAGCCTTCTCTTCTTCTTCCAGACGAATGGCGCACTGCGACATTAAAGTTAAAGTCTTCCTCAAGCGTTCTAATAGATAGCTGAAGTTAGCCTCCCGGTTGTGCTTCCAGAACTCATAGAAGCAAAGATGAGTGGCTTCCTTATACTTCTCCAAGTTCTTGGCTCTAGCCTCCTCAAGCTCCTGCATTCATTTTCCGAGTTCCTCCGCCTCTTGCCTACTGGCGATCAGATCAAGTTCGAGTTATACAGTTTGTTGATAGTTGAGCTTGGCGCTTTCCCTGAACTTTTCCCTAGATTTGTTGGCCTTCTTCAGGTTGTCCCGGGTTTCCAGCAACTCCTTGGTCAGAGTAGCTTTGTCCTCGAGCAGTTCATCTTTCTGCTTGGACAGCTCCGTCTTCTCCGCAAGCAACTCGCCATTATGTTTGGTAAGCTCATTTTTTGTAGCTTCGAGTGCTTTCTTGGCCTCGGCAAGCCTGGCATCGAATTTCCTGCCCCGAGACACCAACGCCCCAGCACGGCACCAGCCAGTGGTTATGGTCAGTCCCTGAAGACAGATAGAAAAAGATAAAGTAAAGGCAGGGAATCAAAAATAAATGTTACATCAGCAGGAGTTGACTTACGCTAACTATCTTGTTCAGGCCTCTATTGAGAACTTGATCAGCCTCCCTAGAAGCGGTTTCAGTAATAGCTGCCTGGCTGCGTTTATGCTTGGAGAGCTTGTATATTCTCTCCCTGGCAGGGCTGACCACGAGGCTGGGCAGGGAGCCTTCAGGCTGAGTGTGCAATGTTTCCCTGCTAGGAGCCTTAGGAGAAGGCTGCTGGTCGGCGAGAGTTGAGGCCAACTGCTCGAGGGGTGTTGGAGGTGGTGAGTTCTTCTTCGAAGAGGCGGTAGCCAGAGGATCGTCGGTTCGGGCCTTCTTTGAGGCAATCTTGCTGCTCTCCCCTTGAGCCCTCTTGTTTTCCTTCTTTTGGCCAGAATAGGCGGCAATAGCCCTGTAATGCTCGAACACATCCTCGGAGTCCATATTTGCACAAAATGAAACAACACGGGCATTGAGACTAGTTGGTCACACAGGGCCAAAAAATGAAAGTGAAAAGATTACAAGTAAAGTACCCGCGCTACAACTATTGGTCGCTACATTATTTACCAAACTACCTACTGCCTGGAAGAAATCTAAATTTAAGATGGGAGCATTCTTAAAGTTGCCATCCACGTCAAACAGATGACAGGGAATTGACAAATGGTTTAAAAGCAAAATTACTGTACCGTTATCATCCAACGAGTCGTCAGAGAGTTCAGTAGGCTTGGCGGCCTTTTGCTTTCCTTTTCCCTTGGGATCCAAGGGCCTCTCCACTCGGTGAGTGTCGACAGGTTCCCTGATCGTAACCCCAGTTGGTCTCCTCCGCGGAGGAGACGCTTGGGGTTGCTGCTCGGGTTCCTCTTCGGCGTGAGCATTCCCCGTCGAAGGCCCACTCGTAGTTGGTTGAGGGTCCCAGAGGCCAACCAACCTAAGGTTAGCCTCTGTAACTAAATTTTTGACACTCTTCTCAGCATCTGACATGCTGGCTAAGAGTGACGCCCTTAACTCCATCCCTTGAGTTGGGTTTGGTCGTAGCCATGGGCCTGAAACACATTGTGGTGGAAAAACACTAATTGAAGCCAGCGATGTGAAAGTTTTACCTCCTCGTGTGAAAGCCAAGTTGTCTGCGACTAGGTCAGGCGTAAGGAAGTACTCCTGGTAGTACCTCCCCATGTTGGAGATATGGGTGATGTTAGTCAGGAAAGTGTGTGCAGTTTCTTGATGACAAAGATGGAAGAACCCCGTGCCTTCTTGGTTGGGGTTAGACTTGAGGTCGAACAGGTAGTTGACCTCATGTGGCGACGACGCGGGCCATTTTTTTTTGGCTATACATGATATAGAGTGCAGCCAGCATTCTATATCGGTTTGGGGTAATTTGGAAGGGGGCAACTCCGAAGTAGTTGGCCACCCCCTGAAAGAATGCATAAAGAGGAAAAGTGGCTCCTGCCTTAACATGAAACCACGACCAGGCGCTGTAAGCACCTCCAGGCAGATTAACCATTTGGTCGGAGTTAGGTTTGACTAGGTTCACCCCTGTCAGATTGTATTTGTTTAAGTAATTGGCGATCATTCTGATCGTCACCCAACTTTCAGAGAGGACGTGCTACTCGACGTCCGGCTGAGTAGCGTGTCGAGGGCGGGCATGCCTTTGCACATTTGGATCGGGGGCATTTTCGTCTCGACCATTGGTTGAGGGAGCATCAGCAATAGCCTGATGAGAAGTGTTGGGAGTTTTTCTTTTTCGAGCTTTGGTTTTGGTACGAGCCATATTTTGAGTTAAAACTGGGGAAGTGTTTAGGTTAACGCGAGAAAAAGGAATATCTGATATCAAGGTCGAAGGGTGTTCTTCGTCTTCAAGCAGTTGAACTAAGAGATCATCGTCGATGGGTCTTTCTCCTCCCCACAGGTCCTGCATATGAACTACAAACAGACAAAGGAGGAGATAAGACGCACAATCTAGGAGCTTATGTTGAAAGTTGGAATACGTTGCTCGCGTCTATCGACCAGCAGCATTCTAACCGAAACACTAAGTTTTATGCTAGTAGTTTGAAAAATGGATCAAAAAGTGAAAGTAAAGAGTTTTCTGAAAAAGAAAAAAAAAAGAAAAAGCTTTTTCAACTCCAAAGGGGCGGGAAAAACTCAGTTTTTCAACTAGCCTAAAAATCGAATTTTTACGTCGATTTTACGCCCTAAACCTATGATCCTGACTATCAAACTAATTCCTAACTTATATAGAGAAAAAGTACACTACCCTATCAAGCATCAACGACATATACAGAATCCTCACAAATTTCTACTCAAGAACACAAATAGTTTCAGGACTCAAAAGCAGTATGCATGGCATCTCAAAGAGTTTAAAAGACGAAGAAATTTACCTGGATGAAGGTTGGAGTTTCTTAAACAAGACGACTTTGGGATTGCAAACAAAGAACCCTTAAGCAAAATGACGGGAGACCTTTGAAGTTCTGAGTTCTGAGATGGAGTTCTTGAGAGTTCTTGGCAGGAAATGGCGAATAAAAGATTAAAAGGTGAATGAGGGGGTTACTTATAGAAGCCGAAGTATGACAAAAAGTAGTAATCATTAATTCCCATTTTTTGAAGCATGGGGGAGTGTAACAGCCGTCGAAGTGGTTTCTTGAAAACTGAAAAGGCTTGATTAGACGTGATTAGGTCACGATTTTAAAAAACGCACGAGGGTTCTGACAGATTTTATGGGGCATATGAAAGGTTGTTTTCCTAAGTTTACTTATTGCTGGTCGCAATAAATAAACTTGGGGGGCAAATGTTATCCAAAGAATAGGCGTGGATGACGTGGCAGACATTTTTAACATCTGGCTGACACCTGGCAAAGGTTCTGTTCGACTATCGACCAGGGAGGTTCCCCTGGCATAACATTTGGATTTTATATACAACCAGCTTGGTCGTATACTCCGTATATTTTGAGAAGATCTTATGCGATTGTAATCATATCTGAGATTATCTCTCATAATTCCTAAGTATCTGATTATTTAGGAAAGAATATCTGTAACAAATTTATGTAATCCTCCTTGAGCATATAAATTGAGAAGAAATAGCTCAAGGGAGGGAGGGGGGCCTTTTGGCTTATTTGAGTTTGTGCTTTACGAGAGAATTATAGCTATTATCTTTCGATTGTATTATTCATCCCTCTAAGGCTTGTGAAACTCGAAGAACCCTAGTTCTTTGATCACTCCTTTGAGAACCAATATCAATAATAGCTTAAGTAGACGTAGGTCATTACCAATTCGTGGGGCCGAACCACTATAATCTGTTGTGCCGTTTACTGTTCTTTCTATTAGATTTATTTCAATACCTTCCATCACATCAAGCATTTGACTCCGTGTCAGTTGACCAAAACAAGGGTCAACACTACCTTTTCTAACTTTTGGAATCGAAGACGTGGTCCCAGTCAAGGCTTTGGTAATGTCACACAGGCAAAAGACCTTTGACCAGGATCAGAATCACGACCTGCTTAATGCATCCCTAGATTTAATTGAAGAGCGATGAAAAGAATCTTAGCTACAGCTTTCCCATTACCAGCAAAAGGTGACCTGCTACTTCAACTCAAAGGACAAAGAGTGAAGACTCGCACTAGGAGATTTGGTTCTCTAAGGGTGTTCCTAGCTAACAAAGACCCTAAAGACAGTGTATTAGGAAGGACCCTACCAGATTGTAGAGATCTTACGGGAAGGAACCTATAAACTAGCTAGGTTAAACATAGAGATGTTTTCACAAACTTGGAACGCCTTGCATCTCAAAAAGTATTACCAGTGATAAGATATCTTTGTTACTTTAGTTATTTCATCTCTTGTAAGGCTTAAGTATAAAAGTCATATTTCCTGTTGTTTCAGTTTGAATAGTATAAGGTTGATGTGTAATTTAAACACGGTGCAAAATAGTTCAATTTATTCTTGTTATTTAGCACGAGTTGATTATGTAAAAGCGATCTAGAATATTTTTAAATTATGATCGCTTGGGCCCATATAACCCTCGATAGTCTTTAAAACATTCGACAAACTTAAGATAAATTTTTGCAACTTAGAATTTGGAAATTTGGAAAGTCTGCTGCTTTTTAAAGCTCGAGTTTTCAAAGCAATTATGAATGCGAACTAAGTTAAGAAAATTCAAACCAAAAATAAAAATCCTAGAAATTAACTAGGTACCAAAATCCTGGAGCCAAACCAATTCTGAGGCCTGAATCCTAATAGGTATGCGCAAATAGCCGATCAAAACTTCTAGATAAAACCAGGTCAACGAATAGAAATTAACTAGTCAAGCTATTAGGCACATGTCTTGATCTAAAATGCACTCCCTACAATTATGCAAGTGTATAAAAGCTTCAAAGTTTTATAAACACGATAATAATCAATGGAAAGGGGGCAAAAAGATTGAACATATAAAAAAAAATCAACATATACAAGGAAAATGTTTGTAAATTGTCTCAGCCAAAAAGGCCTCCTTGCAAGGGTTTACAATACACTTGACAATAAAAAAAATAATAAATAAAACATATGGAAGATTCCTCTCATCTCTGCGCTCTGTTGTTGTTTGCTTCTAGGATGACACATCTTCCTCTCCTCCATCAGCCCCAGCCCAAGAAGTCGTCTCCACTGTCTCTGTGGGCTCCTTTGCCAACTGGTCCTGAAACTTGGCGAGGTAGCACCCCCAGACATTGGCATCAAGGAATGAGAAATCTTCATCTTGATTGTATGCCCAAAATTAGAACATCTCTTCCAAGGAGCTCTCAATCTGGGCCCCGTGGCAATTCACCTGAAGTTCACACTCACTGATCCAGGCAACATCCTCCTTGGCCTTGGACAGGGAATTCTCCTCGACCTCTGAAATCTTCAGCTTAAGGTCCTTGACCTCCTACAAAAGCTAATCGCGGCTCTGGATCACCTCCAAAGCTTGCGCCTTAGAAATTTTTTAGTTATTCTTTGAGGTTTCTAGAGCCGACTTGGCCCCTTCCACCTTAGCTCAGATCCGATCGATACCTCAAATCTGAGCCATAAAAGACTGCAAAACAATGATTAATGCGGGGTCAGTTCATGAAAACATGGAACTAAAGAAAGAGGATAAGGATAGGGTTTACAGTCATAGTCATCCCCAACGCAGAGTCAAGAACGGTCGTCGAGGGTTTTGCCTCTATGGCCTGCAGCTCTCTTGTGCTGAACAGGTTTGGATGCTTTGTCATATGGTTCATGATCTCCTAGAGCAAACCGTGTAGGGTATCTAGTTGTTTCCCCACCTCGATGAGAAGACCTAGGATCGTGGTAGTTAAGGTTGTGGCTTGGACGACCTGCGGGATTTACACAAGATCACGAGGAGCTGGGGGAGGAGCCTCTTGGGTCGTAACCACAGAGGGTTGTAGCTGCTCCCGTTGGTTTTGGATGGAGATCCAGTTGTAGCTCCAGTTCCAGATGTAGCTTTCTTCAAAATCCTCAGCCTCTTGATGGCAGGGTCAGTGCCGAAGATGTCCTTGAGACTCATATCTTCTACTGGAAGGATGAACAGAAAATTTAGAACAGAGTTATAATTCTAACTGTGTAAAAAAAAAAAAGTAACAGAACAAGAACCCCATCCTCTGAAACTACTACGATCAGTTCTGGAATATGGACTGGGCTAGACATAACCTCTAACTCTTGGAATATTGGGGTAAGGGGAAATTATAACATTACTACTTCGCGGGACCTATTATGTTTGGGTTCCTCATCTGGACTAGGCTCGTATTTGGCATGCCTAATACCTGGGGTAAAGGAATGCCATGATAGAAGGTTTGTACCATATTGTTAAAAAATGGTGGACCTGAAATGTAAAGTGTTATCTACTACTACGGTATACTTACGGTAGGAAAAGTCATGGCGAATGACCAATTGGTCAATGCACTGATGCAAGGTTACATCCAAGTCTGAGTCTTCAGTATGTCTACTCATGAGTTGCCTCGGATTGAATCGGGTTAGTACAAAACTGGCAGCAGCTCGATTTATTTCTCTATCTTTATTACCTTGGCTGGAGGTGCCGGTTGCTGCCCCCGATTCGGCATGACCTTTGTCAGAATCCTTTCTGCCTTCAATGATCTTTCTTTTACGGACCAACGATACGACCTCCTCTTCTTCCTCAACCTCCTCAACTAGGGGTGTTCATTGGTCGGTTTGGGCAGGTTGGGTAGATTTTTTACAAACCCAAACTTATAATCGAGTTGGTACTTTTCAACCCGTAACCCACCCAATTAAAAAAAAAATTGAAGTTCAACCCGACCATCGGTTTGGGCGGGTTAACCCGCTCAAACCGCCGAAACTTTTTTTATTTTTTTCTAAAAAAAAATCATTTTCACCAATTTTTTTATTATTTTCTCTATTTTTTAGTTTGTATTTGTAACTAAAATAATTGTTACTTTTAAATATAGGATTTTTTTTATAAAAAATAATAATTTGAATTTAGTTTTATATATGTATAATTTATAATTAAATAAATATAAAATTGAAAAAAGTAGAAAAATTCTTAATTAGGTAGGTCGGGTTACATTGGGCGGGTTGCCAAAAATTTCAACCCACCCAATATAGTGATTGGGCGGTTTGAAATGAAGGACGGGTTTTTCGGGTTGCATTTTTTGTCCGTTTTTTCGGGTTGGTTTAGGCGGGCTATTTGGGTTGGGCGAGTTGCAAATTTTTTTGCACAGCCCTATCCTTAACGACTGGAGGTAGCCTCTTAGGAAGACCTCGAGGCCTGATGACCAGTGTCTGATCTTCCCTGGTCAGCTTGCAAGCCACCATGGTAGCGTCAGTCACCACCTCCTTGAACTCCTTCTCCTCGGCAAGAGCATTGGCCAAAGTATTGTACTGACCCCTAAAGGTCTCAAACCGCACTGTTCTCTTATAAATAGCTACGCAAGATAATAACTTGATCATAAAAAGTAAAACTTAGAAAAATTAAAGAATTCAAATGAAGAGTATAAAAGCAAAAATACTTACGAGGTTGGTTGAAATAATGGTGGTCATAGTTCTGAAATCCGTTTGACATACAGAACTGGTCATTGAAGTCATTTGGATGGCTGGGGAGATCGATGATGCTGCCAGATTTGGGAAACTGGGTGAGGTGTAAAAACCACCACCTTGGGTTTTAACATCTGGATTGGCCTTCAGACAGAAAAAAATATATATAAAATATCCTCTGGGGTGGGGACCTCCCACTCGTTCTTGAGGAATGGATACTTTAACCCCACGAGGAAGCGAAAAGATTTTGGAGGGAGCTGGAATGGGGCAAACTTCATGTAGTTCAGGAAGTTCGCAAAGTTCTGATCCAGTGGGAGGAAGGCACTTGCCTTCAGGTGTTCATCACTCTAGGCCCACAAGTCATCTTCCAACAGGGTACAACTCCGTTAACCTTCCTGTAACGTCCTCCCAATCCAAGACCGTTACACTATGTACTTTAAATTGTGTCAGACTTGCTAATCAAGTCATTTGGCTTTAAACGTGTAACTATAGTTAATGTCAAGGGTTAGGGTTAAAAAATTTGGTCAAAGGAAATGTGAATTTTTATTTAAAAAGTTTCATACATTTGTGGGATCCCATAATATTACAACCAAATTCTTAAAGTAGTGTAAGTATATCAAAAATTACATCCATCTGACCTAAGAGGTAAAAATAGGGCTACAACCCTAGTTCCTCTGAGATATCCTCGACCGTGGTGGTCGAGCAGCCAAATATGTAAACACTGCCATCGAAGCTATTCGACTCATGGCTGGTCAAGCTTTCCCTTCCCCTTACCTGCACCACAAAGCACCCTTGAGCCAAGGCTCAGCAAGAAAACTCAACATGTCAAAAAACAGAAAATACAGGTGTCCAGATACTTATCCAGCATGTCCAGCAATAATAACCTACACATACAATCATTCAATTACAAATAAATGGTCATTGGACCAATTTGGGGCCGCTACCCTGAACAGTTGATCATAGAGCCAACCCCGGGGCCTATGCCCTAGCTATGTGACCATAGGGTCACCTGGAGCCCTCACCCTTAGCTCTGAATAACTAGCCATAGAGCTAGCCCAACACCTTTGATTTTCCAACGGCCATAGGGTCGGCCAACGTAATAGTACGTTACTGATTTAGGCCTAAGCCTTTCGACCAGCGCGCAGCGTGCTTTTGTCGTCCTTGACTAATAAGTCAAGCCCTGATCCAGTATTTAAACTTCCATACAGAAAAATATATGAATAGGCATACCCCAAGAAAATGAGCACGCATGCATGTTAATCACATAACACCATCAAGTAACTGTACTCATAATAATAATAATATTTATTTAACGGGGCCTCAGGCCCTAACCATAAAATCCATGCAACCAACATGAAACACTTAAGCATGTATAGAATATTCAAGAAGGAACAATCAACATGTGAAACAATAGCTTAAACATAAACGTTCTCTGGGGCCCAAGCCCTAATCACAATTATTGATAACAATCGGGCCAAGCCTTGATCACATATAACACGTATTGGGTGCAGTTTTCTTACCTCAGGTCCGAGTATAGCGTAAAATAAGAATGACCCTCGAGCACGATCCTGGTTTCGAGCCCCTAGTGATAACCTAGTCATGACCATAATATAGGATTCCATCAATAATGAGCAAATAAAGGATTCCGGACCGAGTCCTAGCCTCCGGGGCCTCGAATTCCACAAAACCGGGTAGTGGAATAGATCCTGAGCCCTAAGGTAAAGGTTCTCGTTATAAAAAAACTCCCCAAGGCCAAAAATGCCCAGGCGGGCTGCAACCTGACCATGAGGGTCGCAGCACGTCCCTTTGATTCGAGAGCCTCCCCCTCTACCAAAGGGATGCGGGCCGTGACTTGCCCTTGAGGGTCGCGACCCGCATCCCAAATAGAGACCTCCCAGGGCCTTGGATTCAAGCTGAGTCGCGGCCACTCAAGAACAAAGCCGTGACTTGGCCCTACGAACCCATATTTTTCACACATTCCAACAGCCAAATTCAATCCAAACTATCCCAATTTTACCCAAAAACCATAATTCAATTTCCACTACAGTTCTAACATCTTCCCAGCAGCAAAACCCAACAAAAATCTAGTTTTAAAACTCATCAAAACACCAATTTCAATTCTTGAGCTGAAAGGTTCAAGAACACCTCAAAACAACCATGGATTCTACAGAAATTCAACTATAACAGAGAGTTTAAATGGTTACCTTAGCTGTGAATGAAGATCCTTTAATCACAAGTTATCCAATTCCCAATTCCAAGCCTTCAATTCTTTGGTTTCTAGCCAAAAATCCCCTTAGTTCTTCAAAGGTTAGCTTAATGAAGCTTAAAGAAGATGAGAGGAAGAGAGAGAAAGGGTCGGTTTAGTGTTTAAGTGTTTTTGTTGTTCTGTTTGTTTTCTAAGGCTTAAGTGACTTAAGCTAATCCCGAGGCTCGGGGTACCAAAAACGTCCCCGATGGCAAAATGGTCAAATTCCCTAGTATTTCCTCCTAAACTCCCTAACTCCAAATATATCTCCAATTATTCATTTCCATTACCCGATAACCCAATTAAATTCCAAATACCAAAAATACCCCTTAACTTGCCCCAAGTCAGGTATTGAGTCATGTTGTGACTTTCCCACTAACCTTCTTCCTAGGATAGTCTCGTGCCGAGTAACCCAAATAAACCCAATTAATAATTTGGTCTCATACATATATCACACATATGCACATATATATATACAATTATGCCCATAATGGGACAAATTATGAAAATTTCCCTTCTAAAGAAACGTGCCCACATGCATATTTAATACCCTTAAACATGCACAACTAGTCATATTATCACATAATACACATAATTATAATTAAATATAACAAATAAACATATAACTCCATATATTGCCATCTTGGCCCCCTAATCAAGGCCCTAAGCCTTATTAGGTAATTTGGGACGTTACAATTATCCCCTCCTTACAGAAATTTCATCCTCGAATATTTTACTTGAACATCTCAGAATACTAAGTCTGCATATCTGCCTCCAGCTCCCAGGTCACTTCCTCGACCTTTTTGTTCCTCCATAATACCTTAACTAAAGGTATAGTCTTGTTCCTCAGGACCTTGTCCTTCCTGTCTAAAATTTGAACTGGCTGCTCTTCATAGGATAAGTCTACCTCCAGTTCCAGATCCTCATAACTCAATACATGAGTTCCATCTAACACACGCTTCCTCAACATGGAAATATGGAATGCATTATGCACACTAGACAGTGCAGCAGGTAAGGCCAACCTATAGGCCACCTGCCCGATCCTCTCCAGGATCTCAAATGGTCCCACAAACCTAGGGCTCAACTTTCCCTTCTTCTCGAACATCCTCACTTCTCTTAGAGGTGAAACCCTAAGGAAGACATAATCTCCCACTTGGAACCCTACGTTCCTCCACCTTGGGTCTGAATAGCTCTTCTGTCTACTCTGAGACGCGAGCATCCGAGCTCTAATTATAACGCCCTGGTTACCCTAGGACAGATACGGTGAACGTTGAACTATGAATTTAACTCGCTACCCGAGTTCTTTGGTTAAAAATGTGCTTCTAGGTGTTATTAATAGGGTAAGGTGGAAAACCAAATCAAAAAGGAAGGATATATTTTATTTAAAACATAAAACTGTTCATGGGCCCATCAAAACATTTACAAGTTATTTACAACTCAAAATGGTCATTACTGTTTAAATTTACAACCCACCAACCTAAGCGACAAAAATAGGGTAAACCCCCTAGTTCCTCTGAGAACTCCTTGGCCGTGGTGGTCAAGCGGCCGCATATGTACACAGCACCACCTAAGCTCTCCACTCAAGGCTGGGTGAGCTTTTCTTTCCCTTTACCTGCACCACATAGCACCCATGAGCCAAAGCCCAGCAAGAAAACAAAATAACGCATGAATATAATATCAACAATGATCATAATAATCATTCAGGACTTTCAGTCCAAAATAGAGGAGTGAAAGTTGGAAAGTCACTAAAGTGAGTTCCGTTCCCATTAGCCATGTGACGATAGTGTCATCTGGGCTTTACAAATAAGTGATCCTTTCACTAGCTTATCAAGATAGGTGTTCGATGAACTAGTCACCAATATAACCTACCGCATGACCATAGAGTCACAACCATCTGATTCCACTCCCTAGCCACGTGACAAGCAGTCACCTAGGCCTTAGGCCCTGGCTCTGAGTAACTAGTCCTAGACTAGTCAAGCGCTTATAATTTTCATCGACCTTAGGGTCGGTCCAGCATTAATGCTCCTAGAGTCATTCAATGCTGATATCTATTAGATCTAATCTTTTATCGGCCCTACGTTCATGACGCTTATGCCGTTTCTGACTCTCAGGTCAGTAATACGCGACCAGTGTCGTCCCTGACTAGTCAGTGCCATACACAAGTAAGCAAGATCTGCTAAGCATTTAATATGCAATCCATATCCACATTTAACAACCAACATGCCTCTATAACAATCACGCATGTCATATACACAGGGTGCAATTTTCTTACCTCTGATTCGAGCGATAATGAATAAAGGAACGACCCTTGAGAACGATCTGACTTTAAGTCCTTTAGCGGTCACCTAATCATAACCAATTAAAACCTCCATTAATGAAAATCAACAATAATAGGGTCTTGACCTAAACCCCACTCTCAGGACCTCGAAACGTACCCACACGGTGAGTAGATTCGATCCCGGGCCTTAAGGATTGAAACCCCGAGCCAAAAACCCTTAAAAATACTCAAAACGGGATTCTGGAGGAACAGAGTAGCGTTGTAGCGCTACTCACTAGTGCCCCAGCGCTAATCACAGAACCAAAAACTACCCAAGCCTCCCCTAGGTAGCGTTGTAGCGCCCCCTTGTGGGCGTTGTAGCACTACACCCAGCCTGATCAGCCCCTGAATCTTCTTCCTTCAATTCGTTCAATTCCAACTCGATTCCAATGCTTCAAAAGCTCATTTTAGGTGCCAAATGAACCTGAAAACCATCCCCACAAGCCCTAAGCATCACAACCACAAGAACCCTATCCAAAAGCTCCCAACAAAACCAATCATCCAACCTAGAAATCCTAACTGAAAACCAAAGAAAAAACAGAGCAAACCAGGAATCTAATGGCTAGAAACTTACCTCAAGCTCAGATTATGATGCTCTTCAATGGTGGAACACACTCCCAATCTCTCAAGACTTATTTCCCAAGCTTGATTCCTCAACTTAAGCTCAAAAATCCAAGAAGAAAAAGAGAGAAAATAGGTACGGGAGAAGGTTTGTTCTATGCTTTGTTTTCCCTTCCTTCTACAGCCTTCAATGGCTTAAATCTATCCTAGGGGTGAAAAGACCAAAATACCCCTAGGTAAAATAAAGATTTCTAAAGGCTCCCAAGGGCAAAATTGACCTTTCCCACCTATTATGTTAATCATAATTAACACTCTCCAATTCCTGTTAATCTCAAAATACTCAAACACCAATAATTCATATCCTGTTACCCTTTAATTCCCGGCAACACTCTAATCATTAAAATCACCCCGAGACTCACCCCGAGCCCCGAACTAAACCTATTATGACTAAACCGCTAATTTGCACTCAAGATCGTCTCATGCCAAATGGCTTGAACAAATCCACATTATAATGTGGCCTCAACAATTAATCGCAACATGCACCAAAATATACAAATATGCCCTCAACAGGCCAAATTAACAAAACACCCCTGTAATGAAATGTGGACCCACATGCATGCATTTAACATCATATTATAATATAATTCACATAAACATTCATATAATCATTTAATGGCATAATTAAACAATTATGGCCCTCCCGACCTACTAATCCAGCCATTAAACTGCATTAGGGATTTCGGGGCATTACATTGATCTTCTTGATAGCCTCAGTGGTCGTCTGAACTGCATCAGGACCTAAATATTTCTTCTCACCCATCTTATCCCAGTGAATGGGCGATCTGCACTTCCTACCATACAACATCTCATAAGGTGCCACCCCAATGGTAGACTAGTAGATGTTGTTATAGGAAAACTCTATCAGAGGCAAATATTTACTCCAGGACCCTTCAAAGTCCAACACACATGCTCTCAGCATGTCCTCCAATATCTGGATAGTCCTCTCAGATTGACCATCGGTCCGAGGGTGATAAGTTGTACTGAACATCAATTGTGTACCCATCATTCTCTGCAAACTTCCCCAAAACTTGGAAGTAAAGATAGGATCCCTATCAAACACGATAGAACCCAGAGTTTCATGAAGGCCAACTATCTCTCTCACATAGAGATTTGCATATTGGTCAACCGTGTAATTTTTTCTCACTTGTAGAAAATGAGCTAATTTCGTATATCGATCCATGATGACCTAAATAGAATCATGCTGGCCCACTGTCCTTGGAAACCCTACCACGAAATCCATCGTGATATCCTCCCACTTCCACTCTGGGATATCCAGAGGCTGTAACAGCCCTGCTGGCCTCTGATGCTCAGCCTTGACCTACTCACGGTCAGGCACCTTGCCATATACTCAGTCACGTCCTTCTTCATCCTAGGCCACCAATATAAAGCTTTTAGATCTTGGTACATCTTTGTGGTGCTCGGATGTAGAGAATAAGGGGTAGTATGAGATTCTTCCAGAATCTCTTGTCTAATCCCGGTGTCCATCGGAACGCAAATCTGATCCTTGTATCTCAACAAGCCCATACTTGACACCGCATAGTCCTTAGCTATTCCAGCTAGAACGTCTCCTCTAATATGCCCCAACTGTGGGTCATCTAACTGCTTCTCTTTAATCTTCTCCAAAAGGGTAGACTGTAAAGTGATGTTGGCCAACTAGCCCACCACTAACTCAATTCCTGCCCTAGTCATATCATCAGCCAATTTCCTTGATATCTGCCTAGCACTATATAACTGGCTCGGACCCTTCTGGATTAAGGCATCTACCACCACCTTGGCCTTCCCAGGGTAATAGAGGATCTCACAATCATAATCATTTACCAGCTCTAACCAACGTCTCTACCTCATGTTCAGATCCTTCTGAGTGAAGAAGTATTTTAAACTCTTATGGTGAGTGTATATCTCACACTTCTCACCATACAAGTAATGACGCCACACCTTCAGTGCAAAAACTATTACTACAAGTTATAAATCATGTCTAGGGTACCTCTGCTCATATTCCTTCAACTGACGTGATGCATAGGCAATCACCTTTCCTGTCTGTATAAGTACACAACCCACACCCTGCCTCAAAGCGTCACAGTAAACTACAAACTTGTTTCGATTTGTAGGAAGGCTCAAAACCAGAGCAGTGATCAAACTCTGCTTGAGCTTCTGGAAGTTGTCTTCACACTTATCTGACCATACAAATTTTTTATTCTTGCGTGTTAACTCTGTCAGCGGTGACACAATCTTGGAGAACTCCTCCACAAAGCGTCTATAATACCCTGCCAATCCCAAGAAACTCTTGATCTCTAAAGCGTTATTCGCCGGATCCACCTTTATTTCATCCTTACTGACTATATGACCTAAGAAATTCACTTATGGCAACCAAATCTCGCATTTCTTAAACTTCACATACAGCTTGTGTTCTCTAAACCTCTGTAGTACCAATCTGTGGTGTTGCTTGTGTTCTGTCTCTGTCCGAGAGTATATCAATATATTGTCAATAAAGATGATCACAAACTGGTCCAAGTAATCTTTGAACACCATGTTCATTAAATCCATAAATATTGTTGGGGCATTAGTCAATCCAAACAACATCACCAAAAACTCATAATGCTCGTACCTGGTGCAAAAAGCTATCTTCGGTATATCCTTCTCTCTGATCCTCAGCTGGTGATAACCAGATCGAAGATCTATCTTAGAGAATATTGTTCTACCCTGCAACTGATCAAACAAGTCATCAATCCTTGGCAATGGATATCTGTTCTTTATAGTCAACTTGTTCAGTTCTCTGTAATCAATACACATCCTCATAGAACCGTCTGTTTTCTTCACAAAGAGGATCGGCGCACCCCATGGCAAGAAACTGGGCTTGATAAAACCCAAATCTAGTAATTCTTATAGTTGAACTTTTAGTTCCTTCAGCTCAGCTGAAGCCATCCTATAAGGTGCCCTAAACACTGGCTCTATTCCTGATGCCAATTCAATCACAAACCCAATCTCCCAGTGCGGAGGTAACCCCGGTAGATATTTTGGAAACACGTCCAGAAACTCAAAGATTAATCGGGTCTGTTCTGGTCCCACTGGTACGACCTGAGCGGTATCCACCACGCTAGCTAAGAACCCTATGCATCCCCCCTGCAATAGGTCTCTAGCTCTAAGTACTGATATCATAGGTATACAGGGTCCATGCACAGTGCCAACGAATACAAAGGGGTCCATGCACAGTTACCATTTTCTTCTTGCAATCTATCATTGCCCCATACTTCTCTAGCCAATCCATACCCAGAATTATATCAAAATCTGTCATCACCAATTCCACCAAATCAATTGATAATTCCCTGCCATCCATTGTAACTAGTAGTGATCTACCCCATCTCCTAGAAACCACTAACTCCCCAGTAGGCAACATAGTACCAAACTCCACAGGATAGAAGTCACATGGTCTACACAATCCATCTATGATCCTACTAGCAACAAAAGAGTGTGTAGCACCTGAATCAATCAAAATAGTATAGAAGGTTCCAGCACTAGAAAACTGACCAATAACTACCGAGCGACTAGCCTCGGCCTCTACCTGGGTCAAGGTGAACACCCGAGCTGGCGTTAGGCTATCAGGCAGTCTTTCTTCAGGTGCCCTTCACTACCACAAACAAAGCACACTTTCGCCCGACATTCCCCAATATAGCGCCTCCTGCACCTAGCACACCCTGTGAATGCTCTCCAGGTCTCACCGCCACTCTGGCGGCCCATCTATATGCCCCGTGGCCTCTTATTGTAATGCCCTAATTTCTCATAGATTACCAAGAACACAACGTTGGGTCATAATCGTAAATATTGCTCTTTTATTTAATAAAAACTTAAAAATAAAAACATGGATCCATGGTTTTACAAAAACAAAATAATTGTCTTTAACATAAAAATATGAGCAACATTTAAATAAAAATTTAAAATAATCATTCTTTAATAAAAATAGGCCCGCTTGATCTTGCTTGACTATATGGTCCTCACGAATACGTCACGAAGCTCTTAGGTCCCACACTCGCCACCGGCCTTTTTATCCTTAATTTCCTGAAATAACAACATCATAAGGAGTGAACTTCTAAGCCCAGTAAGGAAAATACAAACAAGAGTTAGTCATATAATCAAACATAACATAATTCACAAGAGTCATGCAAACACAAACCTCTAGATCATATCATAACTTAAGTCATAATTCTAAATCATAATCTAAGCCATAAATCATACTCTAAGTCATAAGTCATAGGTCATAAGTCATAGATCATAAATCATAACTATATGTCATATATCATAATCATAACTAAAATAACAAGTCAGATATAATAAAAAGATAAGTGTTTATACAGGGGTGGCAATTAAGCCCCAGACAAAAGTCCGTCATACACCGAACATAGGTTCGTCATAAAGTTTTGGCAACCCAGCCTACCAGACATAGTCCGTCATACATCATTGGACACCTTAGGCCCAAACACACTTACCCATTTATTTTACTTGAAATGTTAGATCATACAAACATAAACTATATCATTCATTACATAAACTAGATCATAATACTAAACTATCTAATTTTCCTTACCAAAAACCAGAATATTGGAGACAAGAGCGGGATTGAAACTCCTAAAACCAAACATAAAGAAACCATAAGTTTCTAAAGAAATGACGTTGAAAAGAAAATCTAAACTATCAAAGAAGAAACTTACCGAGAAGAACCTTAAATTAAGAACTTAAACACCTAACCATAAAAATCATAAACAGAAGTTAGGATCTGAAAGAAACTTAAGGAAAACTAAGGAATCATAAAGAATAGAACTTATGAATAGTATTACCTTGGATGAGCTAGAACCAATCTACACTTCAATATCAAAAACACACTTTATCTCACTACCCAAGTGTTTATAAAGCTTAAGATAATAAAACTTTTATCCCAAAACCCAAGTGTATCTCTCTATAGAAATCCTAGCAGCTTGAAGGCTCTTAACACAGCTTGAAGAATGAAGAAAATGGCTAAGCACTAGGTCCTATTTATAGAGTTTGAGGAGTGAAACTATCCTATTAAAAAAAATACTTAAATCCTTAAATAAACATGATTATGACAAGTGTCATGCTCTTAATGGTTTTGGAAGGTTCTAGAGTTTCTAGATCTTTCTTTTATTAAAAATGTTGACCCAGATTTTGGCCAATTGACACAGAGTCAAAATATGCTTGATGTGAAAGAATGCGTTGGAAGAAACGTAATGACGAAAATAATAAGAACACGATATTTTATAGTGGTTCGGCCCCAGGATCTGGTAATGACCTACGTCCACTTAGATTGTTATTTATGTGAGAATCAGAAGAGTGATCAAAGAACTAGGGTACAATGAGTTTCACTAACCTCTGAAGAAAAATACAATATTTCAAGTAGAATTACTCTAGTATCAAATAATTCGAAAGCCAAAAGTCCCTCCCTTGAGCTATCTTTCTCTATTTATAGGCTTAAGGGGGATTACACGAGATTGTTACAGATATTCTCTCCTGAATAACCGGATACTCAAGAGATTGTGGGAGTTAATTTCGGGATATACAAAGATCTTTATTGTAACATCATGTTGAATACGGAACCATCAACCAGACTGGTCGCAGGAAAAACTGGGCCGCCTACTGCCTATAATGTACCTTCTGGTCGATATACTAGCAGAGTTCCTCCAGGTGTCAGCCACGTGTCCAGGGATCACTTGCCACGTCATCAATGCCAATTTTTTGGATAACATTTTCCCCCCAAGTTTATTTATTACGAGCAATAAATAAACTTTTGAGTGAACGACCCTTCAGTGACCCCGCCATACGTGTCAAAACCCTTCGTGTGTTCTTGGAAAAAGCAACCTACTCTTGTCCAATCATGACTTTTCGGTTCCCCAGTAATAATTCGACGGCTATCTCGCTTCCCCATACTTCGAAAAAGGGGAAACTGATGATTACACCTTTTTTAATGCCACAGACAAACTTATATAACATCTTCGAAGTTCTTCTTTTTCTTTTTACGCACGCCATTACTCATTCAAGAAACCCTAAAACCAGAGCTTTCATCTTCTCCCAGAGACCGTTATTCTGCACTCTCAAGACTCAGCATGAGAGCTCCTCGATTTCCGAAGACTCTTTACCAATCTCCACGATCGTCTTTCTGGTAAGTCTTCGAATCTTTTATGTTTCGTATCTTTGCAGTGCATGTTCCTGTATGTTTTACTGTTGAGTTTATCTGCTTCTGGGTTGAGATGTTTGTCAATAGAATGTCTTGTAGGTGAAAAAGGTTATGAGTTAGTTTGATAGTTGGGATCATACTTTTAGGACGTAAAACCGAAGTAAAAATTTGATTTTTAGACCAGCCGAAAAATAAGTTTTTCCTGCCCTAAGGGGAGTTGAAAAAGCTTTTACGAAAAACTTTTTGTTTTCACCCTTTGATCTGTTTTTCAAACTGCTCGTGTGAAAATTCTTTAACTTTCGTTAGAATGCTGCTGTATAAAAGCTTGACTTTTATACTCGACCAGCGTTATTCTAAAAAGTCTTTAAAAATTCTTTATCCTCACCTCCCCATTCTTCTGTTTGCAGACTTTGATGCCAGATTTGTGGGGAGGTGAACGGCCCATCGATGACGATCTTCTCGCCCAGCTGCTCGAAGGCGAAGAACAACCGGCCGACCGAATTCACGAGATTCCTTTTTCACGATCTTCCTCCAGACCTCATCCTTCTCCTCCTCAAATGGCACGATCTAAATCCTTAGGCAAGAAAATACCTGAATCTGACGATAGTCCAAACCTTCCTGCCCAGCTTGATTCACAGGCTAAGGTTCCTTCGACCAGTGGTCGAGAAAATCCTGCTCCTGACCCTAATATCCAAACTAGAGCCCGTCCTCACCATCAGAATCTGCCTGATGTCGAGTGGTATTTCTCCCCGACCAGCCTAGTGACTCCTAGGATGCTTGCTAACTACCTTAGGAAGTATCCTCTCACGGGGGTCAATCTCAAAATCCCTGCTGCAAACCAAAGGGCTAACCTCCCCGGAGGTGTATACAGTGCTTGGTCTCGGTATCACATAGAGGCGGGGACTAGCCTCCCTTTACATCCTTTTTATTAGGGGGTGGCCAATTATTTCGATGTCGCCCCCTTCCAAATCACTCCAAATGGATATAGAATGTTGGTCGCACTCTATATCCTGCACAAACTTAAAAAATGGCCAGAACCTACTCCACATGAGGTCAACTATCTCTTCGACCTCAAGTCCAACCCTCAGCAGTATGGGACGAGCTTCTTCCATCTTTGTCACCAGGAGACCAACTGGACGTTCCTGAGTGACACCACGCACATATCCAACGTGGGGCAGTACAGCAAGGAGTACTTCCTTACGCCGGACATGACCAGCAACAACCTGGCCTTCGCTCGATGAGGTAAGTGCTGTTTTTACTGGTCGGTACTTTTCAATCAGCGAGAATTCTTTCACCTTTCTTAAAGTATACTTTGTCTTACAGGCCCATGGTTACGTCCGACCCCAACATCAGACATGGTGTTGAGGTCCAATGCACTGGCCAGGATGACAGACGCAGAAAAAAGCGTCAAGTCCCTGGTTACTGAAGAAAATTTGAGGCTATCTGGCCTCCTATCTCCTCGCCATGAAACAAGGGGACCTATGGTTGCTGATGCCACTGCCGAGGGGGTTCCCGAGCAGCAACCCCCTGCGTCCCCTCCACGAAGGAGGCTGACGGGGGTTACAATCAGGGAACCCACGGGCGATCCTTCTGTAGAAAAGCCCTCTGCTCCCCAAGGCAAGGGGAAACAAAAGGCAAAAGAGCCGATTGTAGACTTGGGGGAATCCTCCGATGAAAGTGGTACAGTAATTTCGCTTTTAAATAGCTTGCCCATTCCCTGTCACTTGTTTGACGGGGAGGGAAACTTTACGTATACTCCAAACCTAGGGCCAGACTTCTTCATGTCAGATAGTGAGTGTGTGACTAATAGAGTCAATAGTGTAGCGACCAGTAGTCGTAGCTCGGGTATTAAACTTTGTGACCTCTTTTCTGTTTTATCGAGAGTTTTTATCTGCCTTTATCTTATCATTTGCATGTGTTTACCTTTATGCAGATATGGCCACTCCCAACGTCTTTGACTTATACCAGGCTGAGGAGGAAGTAGAGGTTCCTCTGGTCTGCCGGAAGTCGTCTAGGAGACACAACGGCGAAACAAGCCAAGGACCTCCTGCCAAGAAGAGTCGAACAGAAGATCCTCCCAAGGACGCGCCAACTAGGCAAACTCCTGCCCAGCCCTCGGCTCCTGCTAAAAAGGAAACTCCACCCGCGACGACAAACCCTCAACCTGCAGCCGTCAAGGAATAGACCCAGCGGGACGAAACCCTTGGGGCCAAACTCTTGAATCGCGCCCTGCGAGCAGCAAAGGACCGCCTTGTGCACATCGTGAGGTACGACCACTGCAAGGACGTGATGGCTGAGGCAGAGACCATGGGGGTCGACCAAATTCTGAACAGGGCCCTAAATGAAATGGCCAGCGTAAGCACTTCGTATCTCTTTGGCCTTAGTCTTTCACTCTTTGCAACAGATTCTAACTTTATCCTTTGTCTAAAGGCTTTGCTGACTGCAACTGCCGCCCGCACCCGTGCCCAAGCCACCATCGACCAGGCTCGGACGAAGGCTATCGAGAGGTACCAGGCGAAAGCAGCTGAGGAGCTTCAGGTTGCAGAGGCCAGGCATGCGAAGGAGTTGGAGGCGGTCATTCAGTAGAGGGATACTGCGGTGATAAAGCTATCGGAGGCTGAAGCTTCAAAGGCAGTTATGAGGAAGTAGAGGGAGGAGTATCAGGAGGCCAGCCGAGTCCAATATCGAGAATGCAAGAGACTAGGCGAGGAGCTCAAGTCCAAGGACAAGGCCATTGCTACTCTTGAGAGCCAAGTAGAGCAGCTGAAGCTTTCCAATGCCAAAGATTTGGAAAGGTACAAGAACGCGACGCTCCAGTGTTTTTACAACTTCTGGAAAAAAAATCAGGGAGCCAACTTCGGTTATCTTTCAGAAGATGTTAGAAATGTTGAGCTGGCCCGCTGCACTGCTCAATTGGCTGAAGAGGAGGCAAGAGCAAGGATCCCTGCTTCTCCAAGCATCGCTGGCACAGAGGAATAAGAAGTTGCTGAGGATGCGACCAATCAAGATGCTGATAAAGACCCTCCTGCTCCTAATGCCTCTTGAGCTTTTATTATTATTTTTTTCTTTCCTTTATTACATGACCCACGGGTCGTGATGTAAAGACAATATCTTTTTTGAATTTGCTGCATGGGCAGCAAACTTTTCCTTTTATTTGAACAGTTACATCCAAGCAGTGATGCTTGCGGTGTAAAATATTGCTTTATAATGTTATAATATTTTCATCTACTATAACATTTGTCCGTATGACCGAACTTAGCATAGTACTTTGGCTTGATTTAACAAAATATAAATTTTGAAAAATACTCTAAGTACCTTAGCATCCTTTCACTCATTTTGTTCATGTGTTTACATACCTCATGGTACGCTTTGCTATCGATGTGCCTTATATGCCCCCCAAGTGATCGAGGAGCTTTAGGTCCTTGGTCACTTGCCTTGACCATGACCTGTTCGAACATTTCTGCTCGGGTGGAAAAGTAATACTTGTAATACAGCAAAACAACACACGTAATGAACAAATACTTGTAAATATAAATTTACAAAGGTTGGCAAGAATGACTGGCTGCGCACAGTCCCTTATAATCTCGTATTAAAAATGGACTAAATATGTCTTTACGAGTGATTCTAAAATAGAATCTTACATATACGAGCGATTAGCCATACAACGTGGCTAACCCTCTTTGCAAAACTTGTAAAAAGTAAAATTTAATACAAGCCAGTCCTTTAAAAAGGATTGTTCACTGATAATACTTGCGTAGGTGTTCTCCATTCCAATAACGTGAAACAAGATCTCCGTTTAGGCGTGCAAGTTTATAGGTGCCTGGATGAAGGACTTCTTCAATCTGGTAAGGTCCTTCCCAATTAGGTCCGAGTACTCCAGCAGTGGGGTCGCGGGTGTTTAAGAAAACTCATCGTAGCACTAAGTCACCGACGTTGAATTTTCTTTCTTTAACTTTGGAGTTAAACTACCGGGCGACTTTTTGCTGGTACGCAGCAACTCGGAGTTGGGCCTTCTCTCGTATCTCGTCAATTGAGTCTAGGGATTCCATCACTAGTTGGTTGTTCTGGTCCTGGTCGTATGGTACGCGTCGATGTGAGGGGGGATCTAACTCGACAGGTAACATAGCCTCATATTCGTAAGCTAAGGAAAATGGGGTATGACCTGTCGCTGTTCGGTGAGACGTTCTATACGACCAGAGGACTTCAGGTAGCTGCTCTGGCCATGCTCCTTTAGCGTCTTCAAGCCTTTTTTTCAGGGTGTCCTTAAGAGTCTTATTCACGGCTTTGACCTGCCCGTTTGCTTGGGGATGCGCAACTGAAGAAAAGCTTTTGATAACTCCGTACCTTTTGCAGAAGTCAGTGAATAAGTCGCTGTCAAATTGGGTTCTGTTGTCTGAAATGATCTTTCGGGGCAAGCCATACTGGCAAAAAATGTTCTTGATAACAAAGTCAAGAACTTTCTTGGTCGTTATGGTAGCGAGCGGTTCAGCTTCGGCCCATTTGGTGAAGTAGTCGACAACCACAACTGCGTATTTTACTCCACCTTTTCCTGTGGGCAAGGACCCAATCAAATCTATCCCCCATACCGCGAAAGGCCACAGACTTTGCATCTGTTTTAATTCGTTTGGAGCTGCTCGTGGAATTTTGGAGAACCTTTGACATTTATCGCAACTTCGTACGAATCCCATTGAATCTTCGTTCATGGTTGGCCAGAAGTAGCCTTGCCTTAGAATCTTCTTTGCCAAACTCTGCCCCCCAGCGTGATCCCCGCAGAAGCCTTCATGCACCTCCTTCATGAGTTCCTTAGCTTTTTCTGGGGTAACACATCTGAGTAGTGGCATGGAATATCCTCTTCGGTACATAACACCATCAACAAGTATGTATCTAGCAACCTGTCTTTGTAGAGTTCTGGCTTTGTTTCTATCTGTTGGTAGCACACAGTTTTTCAGATACTCCAAGTAAGGAGCCATCCATGTATCCTCCATTCGAATTTCCATGTTGGTCTCGACCGCTTGTATGCTTGGCTCGCTCAATCTTTCTACTGGCACAATGTTCAAGGTGTCAGCATCTTTCGCGCTCGCGAGTTTGGCTAAGGCGTCTGCATTTGAATTTTGATCCCTCGGTATTTGCTGGAGGGTGTACTTCGTGAACTGGGCTAGCAGGTCCTTTGTTTCATTCAAGTACGCCACCATTTTTAAGCCTCACGCTTGATATTCTCCTAGAACTTAATTCACCACCAGCTGTGAGTCACTGTAAATATCAAGCGTCTTTATGCTCATGTCTTTCGCCATTCTCAATCCAGCAAGGAGTGCTTCGTATTCGGCTTCATTGTTTGACGCGGTGAAGTCGAACCTGATGGCGCAGTGAAATCGATGCCCTTCCGGCGTTATCAATATCACTCCCGCTCCAGCATGGGATTCGTTGGACGACCCATCCGTGAATAACTTCCACGAAGGAGCTTTCTCTTGAGGCTCAGGCGCATGAGGCGATTCGTACTGCTCGCTGTCTGGGAGTTCTCTGAACTCTGCAATAAGATCAGCCAAGACTTGTCCCTTTACTGCTGCTCGCGGTGAATAGGTTATATCGAACTCCCCTAGTTCGACTGCCCATTTTAATAATCGCCCAGCCGCCTCCAGTTTTTGAAGGACCTGCCGAAGGGGCTGGTCGGTTAAAACTGTGATGGGATGGGCTTGGAAGTAAGGACGTAGTTTCCTTGAGGCCAGGATTAAGCAATATGCTAATCTCTCGATGGGTGGATATCTCAGTTCTGCCCCGATCAGCCTTTTGCTAACATAGTAGACCGCTTTTTGTACGCCTTCTTCCTCTCGTACTAGTACCGCACTGGCAGCAACTTCAGTAATCGCCAGGTAAATAAACAAAGTTTCTCCTTCGATTGGATTTGATAAAACGGGAGGCTGTTCCATATGTGCTTTCAAGGCCTGGAAAGCTTGCTCGCAGTCTCCTGTCCATTCGAACTTCTTATTGCCCATGAGCAGATTGAAAAAAGGGACACACATGTCTGTTGATTTTGAAATAAATTTGCTTAGGGCTGCGATTCTCCCGGTTAAACTTTGTACATCTTTGATTCTTTCTGGCGATTTCATGTCGATCAGGGCCTTTATTTTGTCGAGGTTGGCCTCGATTCCTCTTGAATTTACAATGAACCCCAAAAACTTCCCTGATCCAACTCCGAAGGAACATTTGAGGGGATTTAGCTTCATCTGGTATTCGTTCAATACATCAAAGCACTCTTGTAAATCCTTCACATGTCCTTCTTCCTTCTTAGACTTTACCAGCATGTCGTCCACGTATACTTCCATGTTTACTTCGATCAGCTCCTTAAACATGTGGTTGACTAGTCGCTGGGAAGTCGCACCTGCGTTTTTCAGTCCGAAGGGCATTACTTTGTAACAGTATAAGCCCGTATCGGTCCGAAAGCGGGTGTGATCCTCATCAGGGGGATGCATGCTAATCTGATTGTAGCCCGAATATGCATCGATGAACGAGAGGATCTCGTGTCCTGCAGTAGCATCGACTAACTGGTCTATTCTTGGGAGTGGGAAGCAATCCTTTGGGCAGGCTTTATTGAGGTCTGTAAAATCCACACAGGTTCGCCATTTGTCGTTAGGCTTGGGAACCAGCACTGGATTGGAGACCCACGATGGATAAAATGCCACCCTGATGAACCCATTCTCCTTTAATCTTTCAACTTCTTCTTTTAAGGCTCTCGATCTATCCTTATCGAGCAGCCTTCTTTTTTGTTGCACGGGTGGAAAAGTCTTGTCTATATTCAGGACATGGCTGATAACTGCAGGGTCTATCCCTGCCATGTCTTTATGCGACTAGGCAAAAACCTCCTGGTTCTTCCGCAAAAATTCCACCAGTGCGTGCTTCGTGGTTGGTTCCAGGTTTTTCCCGACCTTTATGACTCTGGTCGGGTCTTTTTCGTCGAGTTGGACCTCTTCCAGGTCCTCTACGGGTCCAACATTCTCTTCAATATCCCCAAAGCGAGGATCTAAGTCTCTATCCTCACTTTGGGCAACACCCTATTTGGTGACCTCATCACCGACTTGGGCTTGTGTATCAACCGCCATCTGCAACCTATCTGAAGTAGTGCTCTTTGGTGTTCCCTTTTTCTCCTTCGTGACTAAGGCGTTATAGCACTCCCTGGCTTCCCTCTGGTTCCCCAACATGTGTCCTACCCCTGCGTCTGTTGGGAACTTCATGGCTAAATTCCACATAGAGATGACAGCCTGTAGATCAACCAGTATAGGCCTCCCAATGACGGCATTATACGTCGAAGGACAATCGACTACTACAAAAGTAGCGAGTAATGTCCTGGTAGCTGGCGTTGTACCTGTCGTCACTGGTAGTTTGATCAATCCGGCGGGGGCGAGTCCCTCACCAGAGAATCCGTATATCGTTTGGTTGCAAGGCTCCAGGTCCTTAATGGACAACTTCATGCGTTCCAGTGAAGACTTATACAGGATATTCACCAAACTTCCTGTATCGACCAGCACTTTTTTTACCATCATGTTAGCTATCTTGATATCCACGACCAGCGGATCGGAATGTGGGAACCAGACGTGTTGCGCATCGTTATCGGAGAAGGTTACTTCACCCTCCTCTGATCGAGCCTTTTTTGGCGCGCGGTCCTCCACAGTCATCATCTCGATGTCCTGGTCATGGCGCAAAGTCTGAGCGTATCGTTCCCTGGCCTTTCCGCTATTTCCCGCGAGGTGCGGGCCTCCACAAATGGTTAAGAGTGTGCCAGTCACGGGGGTAGGCTGTAAGGGTGGCGAGCGTTGGCGCGTGGGTGCCTGCTTGTTGCTACCTGGAGCCTCTCGTTGGGAACTTCCCGAGGCCCGTACGTATCTTCTCAAGTGTCCTTGTCTAATAAGGAACTCAATTTCGTCTTTCAACTAGTTGAATTCGTTGGTGTCGTGTCCGTAGTCGTTATTATAACGACAGAACTTGGTAGTGTCTCTCTTCGAAATATCCTTTCGAATGGGACCAGGTTTCTTATAAGGCACACTAGAACTTGTGGCCTGATAAACCTCTCCCCGAGACTCAACGAGGGCAGTGTAGTTAGTGAAACGATGTTCATAATGGTTACTCTTGGCTTGTTTATTGTCGGAGGTGGAAGGCTCATTGTGCGGCCATTTTCCACCATTCTTGCCATTGCCATTGTCGTTCCCGTTGTCTTTGCCGTTGCTGTTAGGTTTAGACCCATTGGCGGCTTTGGCGGGCACGGCAGCCTTCTTATCCTTGCCTGAAGGCTTTCCATCGTCGGCAATGGCATCTTCGAGCTTGATGTACCGATCAGCCTGGTCCAAGAATTCCTGGGTGGTTCTAACCCCATCTTTGCGGAGGCTCTTCCAGAGAGGGGAGAGACGCCTAACCCCTGCGGTTATGGCCATCATTTTGCCTTCGTCCCCCACCATTTTTGCTCCAGCTGCTGCTCGCATAAAGCGCTGGATGTAGTCTTTCAGGGATTCTCCATCCTGCTGGCGAATTTCAACCAGCTGGTTTTCCTCGGTCACACGACCTGCATAGAACTGTCCGTAAAACTCCCTTACGAACATCTCCCAGGAAACTATGCTTGCAGGAGGGAACTTAAAAAACCACTCTTGCGCGGCCTCAGAAAGTGTTGCAGGAAGATCCTGCACCGAGCATCTTCGGACACTTTATGAATGTCCATCTGTATCTCAAACTTATTAACGTGAGATACCGGGTCACCGTACCCATCAAAATTTGGTAGCGTAGGAATTTTAAACTTGCTAGGAGCCTCTGCCATAGCTATCCTCTGGACGAAAGGAGTGCCTTTCCTCCTATCGTGGTCGATGTAAGATGTCCTTCTTCCGACCAGCTGTTGCACCGCCTGGTTGAGGGCATCTATTTGGGCATGTACAGCGACAGGAATCGTTGTGGCCTCTGTTGCTAGGGGGATGTTCTCGCCATGCCGCTCGCGGCGATCGTTGAGTACGTCTCGCAAATCTTCGTCTCTTCGTCCCCGAGCCGGTTGAAGACGTTATTCTGTCTGGATTGCCCCCAGCGTCCCGTCCATTGGGTTGGTCATCCTGAGGTGGTTGATTCCTGTTTCCACCTCTTTCGTCATTCCTCCGACCAGCATTTCCCCTACCGGAATCGGCTTCATCATACCCATGGCCATCTCTGAATCTTGATTGGCTATGGTGGGATCGACTGTTCCCTCGATTTCCATCCCGGGCTGAAACGTCCCAAAGGTTAGAGGGTGGCCTGCGCTGGTCGTTGTGTCCCCGTGCATTATCATGCCGTGGGGGACCTCGGACCGCAGAGCCTAACTCTGAGTTCCTCCTGTTACCAAGAGGATTCTGACCTCTGTTCGGTAGGTTTGGCTCATCACCCCTATGGCGTCTAGGACTGCGAGGCTGATGCTCGGTCCTATTCTGCCTCTGTTGTGGGGGATTGCCGTGACCAGCTTGGGATGGAGGCTGTGCCTCAGGATCCAGCGGGACATCGTCATGGGGCACCTGAGGCTGCTCGGGCCTTTGTGGGCTCGAGGGTTGGATAGGCGGGCTAGGATTAGGACCCCTTTGGGGTGGCCCATTTGTAGGATGTTTAGGCTGCGAGGCAGGTGCAGCCTGATTCCTAGCCAATTGCAAGGCTGCCTCGAGGGCTGCCGTGGCTTCGCTCTGGCGGTAGTCCATCTCCGCCTGCCTTTCGCTTAACTCCGCGCGCTGTCGTTCAATCTCTTGCTGCTGCCGCGCCATGATTTCGGCAGCACTTTCTTGGCTGGCTCTCAGATTGGCCAGCTCTTCATGCAACGCCCCCAGAGTACTTTTCAGCGTCACGTCATCCATTTCTTCCTCCTCAAAGTCCAAATGTGGCTCATCCTCAGCTACGCTTCCAGGAGGAGGAGGAGGAGAATTTGACGGTGCAGCGGTGGCCGCCTGTTCAGTTTTCCTTGCAGTTTTCGCCATTGATTTTTTCAACGATGACAAATCAAGCTCTCAATGAAAGCACCAGAATGTTGACCCAGATTTTGGCCAACTGACACGGAGTCAAAATATGCTTGATGTGAAATAATGCGTTGGAAGAAACGTAATGACGAAAATAATAAGAACACGATATTTTATAGTGGTTCGGCCCCAGGATCTGGTAATGACCTACGTCCACTTAGATTGTTATTGATGTGAGAATCAGAAGAGTGATCAAAGAACTAGGGTCCAATGAGTTTCACTAACCTCTGAAGAACAATACAATATTTCAAGTAGAATTACTCTAGTATCAAATAATTCGAAAGCCAAAAGTCCCTCCCTTGAGCTATCTTTCTCTATTTATAGGCTCAAGGGGGATTACACGAGATTGTTACAGATATTCTCTCATGAATAACCGGATACTCAGGAGATTGTGGGAGTTAATTTCGGGATATACAATGATCTTTATTGTAACATCATGTTGAATGCGGAACCATCGACCAGACTGTTCGCAGGAAAAACTGGGCCGCCTACTGCCTATAATGTACCTTCTGGTCGATATACTAGCAGAGTTCCTCCAGGTGTCAGCCACGTGTCCAGGGATCACTTGCCACGTCATCAATGCCAATTTTTTGGATAACAAAAAAAAATACTTAAATCCCTAAATAAACATGATTATGACAAGTGTCATGCTCTTAATGGTTCTAGAAGATTCTAGAGCTTCTAGATTCTTCTATTATTAAACTATTCATCTAAAATGCTTAAATCCTCAAATAAACAAGATTGTGACAAGTGTCATGCTCTTAAAATTCTATCTAAACCTTAGGTTATAATAAATAATATTTCTATGTCCAATAATATTAATCAAACTTATGTTATAATTAATATTTCTAAACTATAGGTTAAACTTATAAAATCCATAACTATTGCTATGAGTATCCAACTAAGTCCCAACTTGAACCAATATTCACGGAATTTAAAATACTACAAGCTACTACTATCTACTACTACTACTATTATCTAACTAAGTAAAATTCCAGAACACTACAATTCTCTCCTACTTAAAAGAATTTCGTCCTCGAAATTTACTTAACAAACATCTCGGGATACCGCTCCCTTATATAATCCTCCAATTCCCATGTAGCCTCTCTTTCTGTGCTATTGCTCCACAAGATTTTAACCATAGGGACACTTTTGGACCTTAACTCCTTAGTTCCCCACTCTAGAACACGTACTGGCTGTTCTTCATAACTGAAATCTTGTTTTAACTCCAAAGCCTTGTAATCGAGCACATAGGATGGATCTGTTATATATTTTCTCAACATCGATACATGAAAAACGTTATGCATTTCAGCTAATGATGGCGGTAAATCCAACCGATATGCTACATGCCCTACTTTGTCCAATATCTCAAAAGGACCTATAAACCTCGGGCTTAACTTTCCTTTCTTTCTGAAACGCATAACCCCCTTCATCGGAGAAACTTTAAGAAATACTTGATCGCCTACTGAAAACTCAACAGTCTGTCTCTTAGTGTCGGCATAGCTCTTCTGGCGACTTTGAGCGGAAATCATTTGTTGTCTTATCTTTTCTACTGCCTCAGTTGCTTCTCTTATAGCCTCAGGTCCTAAATATCATCTTTCACTAACCTTGTCCCAATGAAGTGGTGATCGGTATTTCCGTCCATATAGCATCTCGTAAGGTTCCATGCCTATCGTTGTCTGATAACTGTTGTTGTAAGAGAATTCTATCAATGGAAGATACTTGCTCCATGATCCTGAGAAGTCTAACGCACATGCCCTCCACATATCTTCTAATATTTGTATGGTACGCTGTGACTGACCATCAGTTTGAGGGTGAAACATTATACTTAGTTTTAACTTAGTGCCCATTGCACGCTGTAGACCTTCCCAGAATTTTGATGTCAAAATCGATCCTCTATCGGAGACTATCAACTTTGGAACTCCATGCAATCTCACTATCTCTGCCACGTAAAGCTCTGCGTACTGCTCAGCATTATAAACTGTTCTTACCGGCAAGAAGTGGGCAGATTTTGTGAGTCTGTCTACTATCACCCAATTAGAGTCATGCTGCTTGGTGGTCCTTTGCAATCCCGTCACAAAATCCATCGCTATATCTTCCCATTTCCATTCGGGAATCTCTAATGGTTGCAAAGTTCCAGCGGGTCTTTGATGTTCAGCTTTAACTTGCTGACATGTAGGCATTTTGCTACGAATTCTGCTATGTCTTTCTTCATTCCCGGCCACCAGTACATTGTCTTGACATCGTTGTACATCTTGTTCGATTCCGAGTGAAGTGAATACAGAGTAGTATGCGCTTCTTTCATAATATTTTATCTTAATCCTCCACTTTCTGGCACACATACTCGGTTTCTATATCGTAGCATGCCTTCTTTTGTCAAGGAAAAATCAACATTCTCTGAGCTTTGTATTGCTGCCTTCATCTTAAGAAGAAACTCGTCCTCATGTTGTTTCTCCTTTATTTCCTCCATTAGAGTTGACTTGATTGTGAGGTCAGCTAGTTGTCCAGTTATTAGCTCAATTCTGAACCTCTTAATATCATCTTGCAAGTGTTGAGCTATCCCCTTAAGTGTTGACAAACTTCCATAATACTAAGTGCGTCTGCTACAATGTTAGCCTTTCCCGGATGATATAAGATCTCACAATCATAGTCCTTTATTAACTCCAGCCATCTTTGTTGCCTCATATTGAGCTCCTTCTGCGTAAAGAAGTACTTTAGACTTTTGTGGTCCATATAGATTTCGCACTTTCTCCGTACAGATAGTGCCTCCAAATCTTTAGAGCGAAAACTACCACTGCCAATTCTAAGTCATGGGTCAGATAGCGTTGTTCGTACTCCTTTAGCTGTCTCGAGGCATAGGCGACCACTCTTTCATCTTGCATCAAAACGCATCCAAGTCCCTGCTTTGACGCATCGCAATACACTACAAACTTGCCCTTATCGTTTGGGACGCATAGAACTCGGGCAGTTATAAGCTTGTCATTTAACGTTTGGAATCTTTCTTCATATTTCTCCGTCCATTCAAATTTATGTTGCTTCCTCGTCAAATTTGTTAAGGGTGTAGCTATTCTGGAGAACCCTTCAACAAACCGTCTATAATATCTTGACAATCCCAGAAAACTTCTCACCTCCGTGGCACTTTTGGGTTTGGGCCAGTCCTTCACTGCTTCAATCTTGGCTGGATCTACTTCCACGCCATCTTTAGACACAATTTTTCCTAGAAATTCCACCTTCTCTAACCAGAATTCGCACTTCTTAAACTTAGCGTATAATTGATGACCTTTGAGTCGTTTCAACATCATTCGCAGGTGCTCTTCATGCTCGGCTTTCGTTTTTTAGTAGATCAATATGTCGTCTATAAACACAACAATGAACTTATCCAAATAGTCCTTAAATACTCGGTTCATAAGATCCATGAACGTTGCTAGTGCATTTTTTAATCCAAAAGACATCACCAAAAACTCGTAGTGTCCATATCTAGTCCGAAAATCCATCTTTGGGATATCTTCTTCTCGTACTCTTAGTTAATGATACCCTGACCGCAAGTCTATCATTGAAAATACCGTAGATCCTTGTAGTTGATCAAAAAGATTGTCTATTCAAGGCAAAGGGTATTTATTCTTGATCGTCACTTTATTCAGTTCTCGATAGTCGATGCACATCCTCATACTCCCGTCTTTCTTTTTGACAAAAAGCATTGGTGCTCCCCAAGGCGAATAGCTTGGTCAGATGAAACCCTTGTCTAATAACTCTTGCAGTTGTATCTTTAACTCCTTTAACTCGGTAGGCGCCATTCTATAAGGAGCTTTTGAGATTGGTGCAGTCTCAGGTGCCAATTCTATTTCAAACTCAATTTCCCTACTCGGAGGTAATCCCGGTAGATCTTCTGGAAACACCTCGAGAAATTCACATACAATAGGTACATCCTTTGGTTCGAGCTATGTCTCTCGTGATTTGTCCACCACACTAGCTAGAAATGCTTGGCAACCACTATTGTTAATCACTGAGCTTTGGGAGCTGAGACTATCGGTATGCGAGTTCGAGAAACTTCTCCTTTGAAGGTGAACTGCTCTCCACCTTCTATTTTAAAGTTGACTATCTTACCCTTACAGTCTATCGTTGCCCCATGTTTGGCTAACCAATCCATGCCTAAATTTACGTCATAATCTTTAAGGTCTAACTCGATCAAATCTACTGGTAATTCTTTTCCTTCGATTCTAACTACAACACTACGCACCCCTCTACTAGATAACATCCTTTCCCCGAGGGTAACTCCGTGACAAACTTATCTCTAAAAAGTTCGCATGGTCTATCTAAGTTATCAATAGTATTCATAGAAACAAAAGAATGTGCAGCTCCTTAATCGAATAACACATTGCATAATTTACCAGAGATAGTGACCTAACCTGTTACCACAGTATTACTAGTTTCTGCTTCACCTCTAGTAAGAGCAAAAACTCTAGCTGGCACGAGCTTATCATCTTTCTTTTGGTCTTTCAACTTTGGACAATCCTTTTTAATGTGTCATTCTTCTCCGCAATTGAAACAATCTTTTGTCTTATATCGACATTCTCCTGAATGCTTCCTCTTGCAGATAGGGCGCTGGGGATACTCCACATAGGGCTTCTTATTCTCGTTACTTTCTGGTGCAGTCTTATTCTTCTTGTCGACTTTCTGATTTTGACCACCATCATGCTTTTGTTTGTGGTCATTCTGATCATTGTTATTCTTTTTGGCATCTCTTCTGGTCGCGCCTTCTTTCCAGATCCTTTCTTCAGCCTGCTCAGCTTCCAAAGCTACCTCTAATGTTTCTGCATAAGTGATTATTCCCTGAATCAACTCCACGTCGCGGGCTATCATAGGTTTCAATCCCTTCATGAATTTTTGAATTCTCAGCATCTCAGTGGGTACCATGTCTGCTGCAAACTTAGAAGCCTATCAAACTTCCTGGCATACTCTGTCACAGTCGAATTCCCTTGAGTAAGCGCAATGAATTCGTCCACCCTTGTGGCTAGAATCGTAGGAATGTAGTACTTCTTGTTGAACACTTGGATAAACTCTTCCCAAGTCATAACGTTCACATCTCTAGTCTGCTTCACTATACCCCACCAGATGCGGGCATCTTTCTTTAGCAAGCTTGAAGCGTAAGAGACTCGATCTTCATTTCCCAGCCCATATGTTCTAGAATGGACTCCACTGATCGAAGCCACTCTTCTGATTCTATTGGATCTGACCCACCATCAAATTTTGGTGGTTGCTGCTTCCTAAAGCATTCATATACTGCCTCGTAGCGAGGATCTGCCAACTGTAGTAATTGCGCTAGAGGAATGACTTGTTGCGCCACTTGTTGTTGTTGCCCTGATTTTATTTGGAACTCTTCTTCCCTTCTCCTTAGCTCTGCCCTAAGACGGGCATTCTCCCTTTACAATTTTTCTTGAGTAGCAGCTGTTGCCTGCTCTTCTACTACATTGGGTGCCTCTGGCACTTCTGGGGCTGCTGGAAATTCTTCATATGTGGGGGTGGCAGCTACTCTTCTTCCTCACCCCCTTCCTTGGCCTCGGCCCCTGCCTTGGCCCCTACCTTGGCCATTTAATCTTTCAAATCTTCTTGGTTCCTGCTCCATGTGTCTTTTCTATTTCCCCAAGAGAGAAAAGTTGAAAAACGAAGACAAACAAAACAAGTAAAGGATACAACTTAGCCTATTGTACTGCTGTCTATTAGGTCCATCTATCTATAAAAACTACCCTATTACAATTAAGTCCAACTCTGATAAATGGGCCTTAACAATTGAATCTTCCATGGAGGAGGGCTAGGTTCAGTATATCGTACCCACTACTAAGGGCCCCTAACTTCCACTTCGACCCAAAAAACAGGAATTTGAACCCTTGCTTTATTAATTGTTATTCATTTAAATTGGACCCAATCTAATAATGCAAAGCAAATGGGTCTTCACAAATGGGCTAACCCATAAGAGAGGAATTTAAACTTTACACTTTGAATTGAATCCAAAACTCTTAACACTTACTAAACAATGAAATAAAATCAAATAACATGTTTTATAAAAAAAATAGCCACTGGTGAAAATATTCTAAAAAAACATATAATAAAATTTAACGATGTATTCTTATATGCGTCTAATCCTCCACATCGGATCCATTATCATACACAAGGTCTGATATTCTTCTTATAGCTTTAACCTTTCTAACCACACTTGAGTCCATTGGGCTAATTTCTGAAAATAATACAAAAAAAACATTACAAACATATTTGGAAAACAATGTGTATAGTTACTTGGTAACGAGTAGGTCATTTGTAGCTATCGTGTGTATTTCGTGGGAACGTTCAGGACCAATATAGCTGTGGGCTCTTATACCACCTGTAACGCCCTAATTTCTCATAGATTACCGAGAACACAGCGTTGGGTCATAATCGTAAATATTGCTCTTTTATTTAATAAAAACTTAAATATAAATACATGGATCCATGGTTTTACAAAAACAAAATAATTGTCTTTAACATAAAAATGTGAGCAACATTTAAATAAAAATTTAAAATAATCATTCTTTAATAAAAATAGGCCCGCTTGATCTTGCTCGACTATATGTTCCCCACGAATACGTCACAAAGCTCTTAGGTCCCACACTTGCCACCGGCCTTTCTATCCTTAATTTCCTGAAAATAACAACATCATAAGGAGTGAGCTTCTAGGCCCAGTAAGGAAACTACAAACAAGAGTTAGTCATATAATCAAACATAACATAATTCACAGGAGTCATGCAAACACAAACCTCTAAATCATATCATAACTTAAGTCATAATTCTAAATCATAATCTAAGCCATAAATCATAAATCATACTCTAAGTCATAAGTCATAGGTCATAAGTCATAGATCATAAATCATAACTATATGTCATATATCATAATCATAACTAAAATAACAATTCAAATATAATAAAAAGATAAGTGTTTATACAGGGGTGGCAATTAAGCCCCGAAAAAAAGTCTGTCATACACCGGACATAGATCCGACATAAAGTTTTGGCAACCAAGCCTACCAGACATAGTCCGTCATACATCATTGGACACCTTAGGTCCAGACACACTTACCCCTTTATTGTACTTGAAATGTTAGATCATAAAAACATAAACTATATCATACATTACATAAACTAGATCATAATACTAAACTATCTAATTTTCCTTACCAAAAACCAAAATATTGGAGACAAGAGCAGGATTGAAACTCCTAAAACCAAACATAAAGTGTTGACGCGGTTCTTCGCCAACAGGTAATTAAGAAAATAAGAGAAAGGGATTAGTGTAAATAATTAACCGAAATAGATGAATGATCTTAAGATGAACTGATGATACGAATACGCTTTTAGGTGGTTCAAAGGTTAAAATCCTTCTACTCCACTAGCCAATATTATTGCTATGCTTCTGGTATTCTTTTACAGGGTATTTCGTTACACAATAGAATCCAACCCCTTGCAACTCCCAGGGTCTCCATATTTATAGGAGAGGGCACCTGGGAGTTGGTAAGGGGGGTCATCTCGTGAACTTCTGACCCATCATGTCACTTCTGTGACATTCATGATTAATTCCTAAAACCTGACAAATGAAGTGTGGTCTAATCAATAGGTAAGGGGGATAATGGGCCGCACGGCCCAATCCAGTCGTGGGTGCCTGAACACGCACGTTCATGCGGTGTGTCCGAGAATTAAGGGATATATCAGGCATGTGATGTCTGATATATGTGTTAGGGTCATTTTAGGTTTGTTTTAGAGATCGTTTTAGGTTGTGTTTTTAGTTATTTAGGATTGTTTAGTACATATTTATGCTTGTTTTCTTCTTGTTTCAGGTTTTAATGGTCAATTGCATAATATGGAGTGAAATGAGAAGAAACATGTTAAATATGATTAATAAGATGGATTTCGTGTTTATTGTGGAGTTTCAAGACATTATGTGTGGAAAATACTACATTGAAGATGCTCAACACACGTCGTTTATGCTCTAAAACACAAGTCTGAGACTTCAAGCCGCATTTTGACCATGATTTATTCACTTTATGGAAACACTTCTAGAAATATAAGTTGTAGATATTTCTCTTAGCTTTCCATATCTTTTTTCATCATTCAATTCGGAGTTATATCGAAGGAGTTATGATCAAAATAAGATGAGCTAACGCTGCAGGCTGTTCGAAACGAGTTTCGTTCCATTCTGACTTTAGCGCTACAGCGCCATAATAAGAGCGCTAGTGCACCAGATTTTGAAGCATTTTGGCACTGTAAATAGCGCTACAGTGCTCCAGAAGTAGCGCTACAGCGCTGGTTACGTATTTTTCAGATTTTAAACCACTTTTTGAAGGGCAATTTGGTCTATTCACTTGGGAACATTGGAGGGCTATTTTAGAAACATAATGTTGCGACTGGAAGGGGGGAAAATGGAGGGAGACGACGGCTGAGAGTGGAGAACCCCATTGGAGGATTCATTCTTGAGTTTTTCATCATCTTCTTCAATTTTTATGTTTGTAATTGAATTCTCTAATTGCTAGAATGAATATTATGGGCTAATTTCTCCTTTAGGGCTATTATGTGAATCTTTTGGAAACCTTTTTTATGGATTAATGCAGAATTCATGTTCTTCTTCATATCTTTCAATTCCTTACAATCTGTGTTACTTGTGCAATTATTGATTGATCACCTCAAATTGTTATTTCATGAATCAAATTGAAATCTGAAAAGAGAAATTTGATATTCTTTGATTGTTTGGATGCAAATTCAATTTAGAACGAAAGTATCTAAATTGTTTGCCTATTTTACTGAGTTGCGTGTTTAATGCATTCTTCATGATTCAACTTACCATAGAAATATAGGAAGTTGTCATTTAGATTGAATTTTGTAAATCTTAACCAGATTATGAATTGTTTTTGTAACTTGTTCTTGAATAGGGAGAAGGGGATATAATTCTTGCATTAGGAAATTAAAGGGTGGAAAATAGAGGATCATAATTGTCCTAATTTCATTTTCTCTGTTATTTTCTGTTTAAATTCTCATTGTACTTCGTTAGTATTTTTTTTCTTTGTTTGAAATCTCTGAAATTATTTAATCAAATAGAATTAAAAAGATTGGTTGATTGGTAATTGATAAATCAGTCCTTGAGGACGATACTTGGTTTTTACCATTTTATTACGAATTGTGACTGTGTGCACTTGCATAGCAAAAATATCACAACAATATGCACGTTTACATTGCGTGGTTGACTTTATAAAGGGTCACAGCTTCCAACTCCAGCTCGTGCCTCGAGCTGGACGCCTTCTTGACCTGCGGTCTTCGTTTTCCTGACTCGGCCCTTAAATAATCTTGGTGAACCTTTGGTTACCTTGTGCTAAAGAGGTAGGACCTGACGACAGCAGCTCCGGTCATGTGGTATCCACGTGGCTGATATAATTAGGCCATATCTCAGCTCGCAAATAGCCCGTGGAAAATCAGGGAGTACATGTGCCCCCCAAGCCTCTACTCGTGGCACACGACATCATCTGGGACCACAGTGGGGGCTTTTAGGCTTCTCCATGGACTCTCCATATTCCACCTATTACGCAGGCACCGAATACGTGGAGCATCGTGGTTGGTGATGGTACGTCTTCCGAGAACCTTATTAAATGGCCTAGCCTATACTCAGCCGTCGTTTCGCCTTTCAAGTGGAGAGCCTCGGATCCCACATCAGGGAAATTCAACGGCCCTCCTCATGTGGCCTTTCACGTATAAAAAAGGGGTGGCCACCTTACGCATGGGCCACCTGTTTATTTGAAAATTTTCCAAATTTCCCATCTTCTTCTCTCTTCTCACCCTCAAAAAACCCTCTTTTTCTCCCGGTTACCGTTCCCATCATTCCAAAAGATCAGGTGCAAGGGCTCCTTCGAGGTTTTGGTACCAATTATCTCGTCGAGGCCCCAACCCAGACGACCCCTTCATCTCCCCCACAGCAAAACATTTCGTAAGTTTTCTGACTGTGCATGCCTTAAATTTTCTTTTCACTATAGCCTAGGTAAATAGTTACTGTAGCTACATGCTATATTCTGCTGGTTTTTGTGAGTGTGGAGGGTGTAGGTTTTTATTTTAGGGCATCGATTGTAGAAGAAAACCATTTAGGAGCATGGTTCATAGGGTGCGTTTTTCTGGGGAAATTTTCTAGGTAGGATCTCTTTTGGTATGCTTGTTTAAAATATCCAGAATTTTGGGTGCAAAACTGGGTAGCTTAGGGGACACGCTTCACAGGTGGTTTTGCACCTCTTGCCTACTCTTTCCTTCCAAGGAAAACTTTTACCCTGACCCTCCTGGCACACGAATTCTGAGTAATCGGGGATCTGTTGGGAGCACAGGCGCGTATTCATAGAACAGCGTGGTCTCACTCTCCACGGGTTGAGCTTACCTCAGCCCGTGCAAAGGAAACACTTCTCTTCAGATTCTTTCTTATGTTTAGGTCGCCCTTTCTAAAATTTCTTCTTTTGTTCGCTAGGCGACCAGATGGGACCCAAGAAGAATGCTCCTAAAAAGACCGCAGGTAGCTCGTCCTCCCAACAGTCCAAAGGAAAGGAGGTGATGACAGACTCCCCAATCCCCGCCTTTGGGCCGGCCGTGGAGCAGGAGCTCGAGGTGGTGCCCGATGCTTTTTTCGAGGCCGAGAGGATCGTCTCGAAGATCACCAACCAGGGGAGAGTGAATAAAATATTCCTCTCCCACAACATCGAGCTAGGAAGGGGCGCCCTGATCGCCGCCCTCCCCTAGAAGGTGAGCGAAGATGTGCGCTGCTCGATGAGGAATACGCGGCTGGAGTGACGAGCACTTCAAGGCTGGGGCCTTCCTCCTGCTGGACCAATACTTCGCCGACTTCCTCAACTACGTGAAGTTGGCTCCTTTCCAGCTCCCCCCAACTCTTACCGTCTGTTGGCGGGGTTGAGATATCTGTTCCTGAAACAGGAATGGGAGGTCCCCACTCCGGCGGATATCTTGTATTTTTTTTGCCTCAAGGCCAGCCCGGAGCAGCGAGGGTGAGGCGACGGGTTCTACTACCTGACCCGCATCCCAAACACGGCTGCGGTCATCGAGCTGCCCAGCCACCCCAACAACTCTAAGGACCAGTTCTTTATGTCCAAGGGGTTTCGCAACTGCGAACTTCATTACTTCAACCGTCCTCGTAAGTGCCTTTTTTTCTTAGCTTGTAAGTTTAGTATTGATTAACTCCCCTTTATCAGTTTCTGACTTAGAACAATTCTGCAGCCATTTTCGCGAGGACAGACGAGACAAGTCTGTGATCCTTGGGAGCCAGTACGAGACACTGGCGGGTCTGCCCCCCAGTGAGAAGGACTACCGCCAGCTCGTGACAGACGAGACGATGTTGGCATGCAAACTGATCACTCTAGGCCAGACTTTGGCCTTAAGGAGACCCCGGTGGCTTCCCCCAGCTCGCGAGATGAGACCCATCCCCGAGGAGGAGGCCGCGGGGGAAGGAGAGGAAGAGGATGAGGAGGACGAGGTGCCCCTCGTAAGGACGAGGAGGAAGCGGGCGCTGGAGGTCGCCCAAAGAACGGACGAGGAGAGGATCCGGTCCGAAGCAGCCGCAGGTCCCTCTGGGCAAGGTAATCCTTACATGTTCAGGAGCTTAGATAGGGCCACCGCCGATCCTCGGTTAGCTAGGTTTAATCCCAACCATCCCGTCCAACGCCATCGAAACAACCCCGACCTCGACGTAACCCTACTCCAGTGTGTCGACCGGCTCGTGTTGGATTACGAGAGTAGCCACCCTAGGGGTACTGTAGTCGTAGACAACACCTTAGCCTTTAGGTTGGCCCTCTTTGAGGAGTATGGAACTAATCTCCGGTCGTGGCCCTCTCTTCGGGAGGGTACTGTAGCTCCGAGTCTTAGGCAGTATGTAGAAGAGTCTAGTTCCGAACCAAATTCGGACCCAGACCTGTTCCAACTCGCAAAGTCATTGTCTTAGATTCCCTCGCAGGAGCTCTGGGACCGATGGCCGTGACCATAGATTCCTCTTCTAGCACGGGGGGTAGGATCCCTTTCAAAATATATATTCTTGAGTTCCGCTTTTTCCCCCTTATTTTTGTTCTTGCATAAATGCTTACTTGTATACTAATGTTGTCTTTGTTTTGCTAGAGGAAATGTCTCAGCCCGGGAACAAAGACCTGCGAGCTATGTTCACTGGAGGGAACTCTTCTGCTGGAGCCTCTGGGCCCAAAATGAAGAAGCTCCGGGTGGCAAAGAAAGCCGCTGGGACCCCAACCAAGTCCCCTGCAAAGGGGAAAGACCAGACCCCAGCTGCCCAGACCAAGGTACCTCCACCTCCTGCCGCAGTGGAGAAGATGCCCCCGCCCCCTCCACGAGCTCCCGCCTTTGTTCGCGATATGGGGACGGAGCCCGGATTTTGGTAGCTGCAGCCCCCGAGGTGCGCATTTTGGTGGACCCCCAGGCCCTGGAGAAAATTCCCGATGTCTTTCGGGGGACGATGTACGAGACAGCGACCTACACCGTTGACCACTACTACAACGCCACCGAAAGGGACCTGCGGGCGATCGAAACGAGGAGCCCGGAGAGCGTGATGGAGTCTTCACTGGGAATGGCTCTAACGGTAAGCTAGCTTTACACTTTGTACTCTTTTGGTTATCATGCATCGCACATTCTTTCTACCTTATTTTTTTTCTAAGGCAGTTGCCTCTTTGCTTTGTAGGGTGCCTTGGCTCTTCACCGGAGCATTTCCAGGTCCAAGGCTCAGCTCGAGGACATGAGGGGCGAGCATCAAGCTATTTTGGCCACCCAGCAAACTACCTTGGCCTCCCTGAAGACTGCCCAAAAGCAGGAACAGGAGGCTAAGGATGCCTTAGCGGCCGCGCGGGCCGAGCTAGACGCGTCCCGTCCCAAGCTGCAAGAGGCCGAGGCTAACAAGGCCGCCCTAGCCGCTGTAACGGCCGAACTCGAGGAGGCCAAGGCTGCCCAGGCCACGCTAGACTCTGTGAAAACCAAGGCTGCGGAGGCCAAGGCCGCCTTGGCAACGGAGAAGGCAGCTTTCAGCTCGACCATGGAGGACATGCTATACCACTGCTGGGTTTTCAACCCGGATGGCGACTTCTCCTTTCTAGGAGCGGATGTCTGGGAACCCCTCCTAGAGGGGTTAAAAGCTCGTCTCCAGCAAGAGGCGCCCTCTGAGACCGGGGAGACTGTAACGCCCCAACTCCAGGGTCCATTACGGTGTGCCTTGTAAACAGTGCTAAACTCGCTAATCGAGTCATTTGGCCAAAATCGTGAACTAAGTATGATTAGCGGTTTAGGGATTAAAATTTTTGATTAGGATAAAAAGTTTCACTAGAACGTTTAATATATATATAGGGATCCCAAAAATATAATTTCAGAGTCTATTACAGAAAATATTTACAACAGGCCGTTCTAAACGGCAAAACAGGGTTCAACCCTAGTTCCTCTTAAAACCTCGGCCGTGGCGGACGAGCAGCTGCATATGTACACGTCATCACCTAAGCTCTCCAACTCAAGGATGGTCCAGCTTTCATTTACTTTTACCTGCACCACATAGCACCCGTGAGCCGAAGCCCAGCAAGAAAACACAATATAACATGATATAATATCAACATTGCTTGTATTAATTATTCAGGACCAACCTTCCGAACAAATAGGTGACTAACACAAGAGTCACGAATGTGGGGTCAGTACCCTTTAGCCATGAGATGATAGGATCACCAGGCTAAGAAAATAAGTGAGCATCTCACTAACTTTAGCAGGATAGGTACATGGTGATTGGTCACCAACATAACCTTCCTCCCGACTCTAGAGTCGTAACTATGGACAGTGTCCCCTAGCCATGTGACAAACAGTCACCGGGGCCATATGCCCTGGCTATGAACATCTGGTCTTAGACCAGGCAAGCGCTTATAAGTTCTTCGACCTTAGGGCCGGTCCAGCATTAATGCCATAGAGCCATTCAATGCTGATATCGATTAGATCTAATCTTCATTTGGCTCGGCGTTCATGACGCTATGCCATTTCTGACTCTTAGGTCAGAATCCCTGACTAGTCAGTGCCATACGGAAGTAAGTCATGCCACCAAACATATGTCACATATCCAATATCCATAAACAAGGTATTCAGCATGCTTACTTAACAAATATTAATACAATTAGGACCATGCACAAACCCAGAGGCACAAGCTCTGAACAATATCATAATCAGTACTCAAAGCATGTCCTATTCACATGTTTCTCATGCATCATATGCATTATTTTCAACAATCCAACATGCACCAATAACCGTCATGCATGTCACGTTCAATAATCCACCAACATGCATCGAGAATAGCCATGCACGTCATACTCAGTAATCAGCCAACATGCATCAATAACAGCCATGCATGTCTTACTCAACGGTCAACCAACATGCATCAATAACAGCCATGCATGTCACATATATACAGGGTGCAGTTTTCTTACCTCAAAGTCGAGCTAGAACGATTAAAAGGACGATCCTGGAGAACGGTCAACTTTTAGTCCTTTAGCGGTCACCTAGTCATGTCCAAATATAGGATATCATTAATAAAAATGATCAACACAAGTTCCCAAACCAAAATCTAGCCTCCAGGACATCAATCCCCACTTAACCGGGTACTAGGTTCAACCCCGAGGCCTATGGCTTGAATCCCCAAGCTAAAAACATGTTTTTGGTCAAAATGGCCTTAAGGGCCGCGGCCCTCCCCAACTGCGCCACGGCGCGCCCTCCAGACAGAGAGGGCCTCCCTGCCAAACGCCAAGGGCCGCGGCGCACCCCAGCTGCGCCGCGGCGCTTAGCCCAGACCAGGCAAAAACCAACACGCACCCCAGATTTTTCCCCTGCATTTTCCCTTGAAACCAGCCCTTAAAACCAACTCCAAACCTCCTCCAAACACACAATTAAACCCCTAAACATCACCCATAACTCCCCCTCATCAAAACCCAAACAAACATACACAAAAACCTCCTCAAATCCACACTTCTATCAAGAAATCAAAACTGAAAACTAAAGAGGAAAAACAGAGCACCAACTGAATTCAATGGCTAGAACTCACCTTAAAACCAGCTTTGAACCTTCCTCAATGGTTGAATCAAGTCTACAAACCCAACCCCTTGATTTCCTAGCTTGAAACTCACTTTGAACTCAAAAATTCCAAAGAGGAAATGGAGGAAAATGATGCACGGGAAGGAGAAGGAGAAACCCTATTTTTGTTATGTTTTTCTACAGCATTCCTAAGTCATATATATCCAAACCCAAATGACCAAAATACCCTTAAGTCACTTAAAGCCTCTAACACCATTCCAAGGGTAAAATTGGTACTTTCCACCTATCTCGTTAATCATAATTAACGCTTCCCAATTCCCGCTAATCTCAATACTCTCAAACTCCAATAATTCATATCTCGTTACCCTATTATTCCCGGTAACGCTCTAATCATTAAAAACACCCCGAGACTTACCCCGAGCCCCGAGCTTAAGCTTGTTATGACCAGACTGATAAATCATGTTTAAAGATCGTCTCATGCCGAAATGCTCAAACCAATCCACATTATAATGTGGTCTCACAATATATCATTGACATGCAAACAAGTATACAATTATACCCTCAACGGGCCAAATTACCAAAACACCCCTGTAAACAAATGTGGACCCACATGCATGCATTTATCATCATATAGTAATATAACTCTCATAAACATGCATAAACACATTTAATGGCATAATTAAACAGTTATGGCCCTCCCGGCCTACTAATCCGTCCATTAAACCATATTAGGGAATCCGGGGAATTACAGAGACCTCCACAGCGGCCAAGCAGGAGGGCGAGACGGCGACCTCAACGGAGCAGCCCGGTGGAGCCTAGGGCCTTTCTTTTTCTTTTTTGAACACTTTTTTTTTTTTTTTTTGTAACTTTTGTATGAGGTTTTTCCACCTCAAGACAATTAGCTTTATCCATTTTTGCTTCTATACACTTTTCTTTTTGTTGGTGCTATGATTGATGCTTTTATACTTTTCTTAGAAAAAACATGTTAACCAATCTTGGCCCAACTTCTAAGATAAGTCCCGGTTGCACTCCGGACATTGCATTAAAAGCTTAGTTCGCGTTAACCTCTTATTGATGTCTCGTGCTTTTTAAGAAAAACAATGATCCATCAATTTGAATTAACTTCTAAGTTTTATGACCTGGTTATGTCCAGGACGTTAATTTGAAAACTTAGTTCGCGTTAATTTTTATTAATATCTCGTGCTTTTTAAGAAAAACAACGATCAATCAATTTAAATTAACTTCTAAGTTTTATGACCTGGTTATGTCCAGGACGTTAGTTTGAAAACTTAGTTCGCATTAATTTTTATCAATATCTCATGATTTTTAAGAAAAACAACGATCAATCAATTTAAATTAACTTCTAAGTTTTATGACCTGGTTATATCCAGGATAGGACTTAGTTCGCGTTAATCCTTTATCAATATCTCGTGTTTTTTAAGAAAAACAACGATCAATCAATTTGAATCAACTTCTAAGCCTTTTTAAGGCGACCTGGTTATATCCAGACACCATATGCCCCCCCAAGTAACTAGGAAAGGGTCTTTCGTGGTTACTTGAGATTACACCCACAAATATACACAATAATAAAGAAAGATTTAATTCTCAAAAAAAAAAAAAAGTGGCCTTTAAGCCTTACAAGGGTGCTACTGATAATATTTCTTCAAATGAATAGCGTTCCAGGTTCGTGGGACTGCTTCTCCATTGAGCCGAGCTAATTTGTAAGTTCCTTCCTTAATGACCTCGGTGATTTGATATGGCCCTTCCCAGTTCGGTCCCAATACTCCATCTTTGGGATCCTTACCGGCTAAGAAGACTCTCCTGAGGACCAGGTCGCCAATGCTAAAAACGCATTTTTTGACCTTTGAGTTGAAATAACGAGTGATTTTTTGTTGGTAATGTGCGAGCTGAAGCTGCGAATCTTCTCTTCTTTCATCAATCAGGTCGAGGGAGGCGCAAAGTAGTTCGTGGTTACGGTCCTGGTCATATGTCTGGACTCTATACGAAGATACCTTAATCTCGACAGGGAGGACTGCCTCACTCCCAAAAGTCAGGGAGAAAGGAGTATGACCCGTAGGAGTCCGATACGAGGTTTGGTATGCCCACAGAACCTGGAGGAGATGTTCTGGCCAGACCCCCTTGGCATTGTCTAGTCTCTTCTTAAGGCTCGCCTTTAGCGTCTTATTGACAGCCTCGACCTGGCCATTTTCCTGGGGATAGGCCACGGATGAGAAGCTTTTCACAATTCCGTACCTTTCGCAAAATTCGGTGAAGAGGTCACTGTCGAACTAAGTCCCATTATCGGATACGATTTTCTTGGGCAGCCTGAATCGGCAGATAATGCTCTTGACCACAAAGTCAAGGACTTTCTTGGAAGTTATTGTTGCCAAAGGTTCTGCCTCAGCCCACTTCGTGAAGTAATCGATGGCCACCACAGCGTAGCGGACCCCGCCCTTTCCAGTAGGGAGGGCGCCAACCAAGTCGATTCCCCAAACCGCAAATGGCCATGGGGACGAGATCATCTTCAGCTCGACTGGGGGAGCTCAGGCAACTGTGGCGAATCGCTGGCACTTGTCACATTTCTTGACGTATAAGATCGAGTCCTTTGATAGAGTGGGCCAGTATTACCCTTGCCTTAAGACTTTTAGGGCCAAGCTTTGCCCCCCAGTGTGATCCCCGCAAAAACCCTCATGCACTTCCTGCAGGATGGCCTTTGCTTCGCCTGATAGAACACATCGTAGGAGAGGTAGGGAATGCCCACGTTGGTACAACACCCCATCTACTATCGTATACCTTGGAGCCTGATACAATTCCCGCCGTGCGTCATTACGCCCCTCGGGTAACTTTCCTTTGGTGAGATACTCGAGGAGGGGGGTCATCTAGGTCGGTCTGGCGTCAATCATCTCGACCTCCGCCCCGACCTCTTCTATACTTGGTTTCTCCAGGAATCTACCGGTACTAACCCCAAAGCCTCCGTCTCCCTGGAGGTAGCGAGCTTGGCAAGGGCGTCTACATTAGCGTTCTGCTCTCGAGGTATCTGCTCGATTGAGCCTCGTTCAAACACGGACAGTTCGCTTTTTACCTTGGCCAGGTAAGCAGCCATCATGGCTCCCCGTGCTTGATACTCACCTAGCACCTGGTTTACCACGAGCTAGGAATCGCTGAAGCACTGAACGGAGCTGGCCTTCAGCTCCTGGGCTATCCTTAGCCCGGCCAGCAAAGCTTTGTATTCGGCCTCGTTGTTGGAGGCCTTGAATCCGAATCTCAAAGCCGAGTGGAATCTATGCCCTTCTGGGGATATCAAAATGATTCCAGCCCCGGAGCCGTTCTCATTGGATGAGCCATCCACGAAGATCTTCCATGACGCCTGGGTCGAGGTGACCTGGGGTGACCCTTCCACAGGATCCTCCTTGAATCCTGTGCATTCTGCCACAAAATCGGCCAGGGCCTAACTCTTTATAGCAGTTCGTGGGGTGTACAAAATCTCGAACTGACTAAGTTCGATGGCCCATTTCAATAGGCGTCCCGATGCTTCAGGTTTTTGCAAAACCTGCCTTAAAGGTTGATCGGTCATAACGTGTATTGAGTGGGGCTGGAAATACGGCCTCAGCTTTCGGGAGGCCGTGATAAGAAAGAACACCAACTTTTCCATCAACGGGTACCGCGATTCGGCCCCGAGAAGTCTCTTGCTGATGTAGTAGACCGGTTTCAGAACCCGGTCTTCTTCACGGACCAATACGGCACTAGTTGCATCCTCTGTGACAGCTAGGTAGAGGAAAAGGGGCTCTCCTGTCTTTGGTTTGGAAAATACGGGCGGCTCGGCCAAATGTGCCTTCAGGTCGAGGAAAGCACTTTCGCACTCCTCTGTTCATTCAAATTTCTTATTTCCTCGGAGCAGGTTGTAGAACGGCAGACACTTGTCAATGGATTTTGAAATAAACCGATTAAGGGCTGCCACCCTTCCTGTCAGGCCTTGAACGTCCTTACGCGACCTGGGTGAGGGAAGCTCTTGCAATTACCTGATCTTATCGGGGTTCGCCTCGATTCCTCTAGTGTTGACAATGAAACCCAGGAATTTTCTAGACGCGACCCCGAAAGTGCACTTCTGAGGGTTAAGCCTCATGTCGTATTCTCTTAGTATCTTCAAGCATTCTTCCAGGTCGGAAACATGGTTACCGACAGTCTTTGACTTGACCAACATGTCATCAACATACACTTCCATGTTCTTCCCGATCTGGTTGGCGAGCATTCTATTCACTAATCTCTGGTATGTAGCACCGGCGTTCTTCAGCCCGAATGGCATGACCTTGTAACAATAGACGTTAGTTGGGGTCATGAAGCTGGTGTGCTCCTGGTCCGCCGGGTTCATGGCGATCTGATTATAGCCTGAGTACGCGTCCATAAAGGACATGAGCTCGTGCCCCGCCTTGGCATCCACCAATTGGTCGATCCTTGGCAAGGGAAAACAATCTTTGGGGCAGGCTTTATTCAGGTCGGAGAAGTCGATGCAGGTCCGCCATTTCCCGTTGGGCTTCGGGACCAGTACGGGGTTGGCGACCCAAATCGAAAACTTGGCTTCGCGGATAAAGCCGCATTTCTTGAGCCGGGCTACTTCTTCTTCTAAGGCCTCAGCCCGAGTTGTTCCCAAGCGCCTCTATTTCTGGGACTTTGCAGGAATGCTCTTATCCAAATAAAGGGTGTGCATGATGACATTTGGACTGATTCCCACCATGTCCGCGTGTGACCATGCAAACACATCTAGGTTATCCTGTAGAAATTTGATCAGCTCCGCCTTCCTCTTGCCGCAGAGGGTTTTCCTGAGCTTAACCATCCGTGAAGGATTTTATGGATCGATATTTACTTCCTCGAGCTCTTCAATAGTCTGGAGTTCGGACTTGTCCTCGCCTATTCGGGGGTCAATATCCTCACTTAGGACGATACTTTCCCTCTAGGCGCTCTGAGGTTTTTCAATCTCAGGATTAGGCAGAGGTTCCTGAGATTCCTCTTCTCCACCTTGGATGGCCATCGTTAGCTGCCCGGGTTTCGATTTTCCCTTCATGGAAATGTTGTAGCATTCCCTGGCAGCAAGCTGATCGCCACGGACCGTGCATATCCCCGTGGAAGAAGGGAATTTCAGCGTGAGGTGGCGAACGGAGGTGATGGCTTCAAAAGCTATAAGTGTAGGTCGGCCCAAAATGGCATTGTATGCAGCGGGGCAGTCGATGACCACGAACTCAAGGAGTTTTGAGACTGTCCAAGGACCCTCTCCTAAGGTGATCACCAGCTCGATCGTCCCTATAGCCGTTGATCCTTCTCCCGAGAAACCATACAGCATCATGGAGGTCGCCTTCAGCTCGGCGACAATCAAATCCATCTTCTCCAATGTGGACCGGAATAGATGGTTTACCGAGCTCCCATTATCGATCAGCACTCTCCTAACCCTCCGATTAGCGAGCTGCACTGCTACGACCAGAGGGTCGTTATGAGGGAACTGAACGTGGCTAGCATCTTCTTCAGTAAAAATGATTGGTTGTCTTTCCAATTGCTGTTGCTTTGGCAGATGCTGCTCGGGGATGAACTCTACTCCATTCTGAGCCCTGAGTTCGTAGACGTACCTCTTTTGGGCACCCCTGCTCGTGCCAGCCAAATGGCCCAAGGGGAAGGTTCAACCCGAGGTTCGGCCAGAACTCGGGGCGAACAAACAATCCAAGAGGCACAAGACCGATTTTTGGGGGAAATAACAAAAGAAAATGGGGACCTCCCAATCAGGCAATGGCTAGTCACAACAAACAGCCGAGATGTGAGTTTGAACAATGGCCACTGTGCAACAAGTGTAACCGCCGCCATCGGGGCGAGTGCGGGGTCTGTTTTAACTGTGGAAAGCCAGGGCACTTTGTTAAGGATTGTCGAATGCCAGCCAAGGGCAATGGAAATGACCAACATAAACAAATTGGAGCTCCGCCTCGAGTCTATGCGCTTACACAAAGCGACAAAGGAGCTGGCCCATCTGATATGGTGTCAGGTCAGATTTCTATCGCCCAAACCTCAGCATATGCATTAATGGATACTGGTGCATCACATTCTTTTGTATTTGCATCCTTTGTGGAAAAATTAAATAGAAGTCATGAGCCTATGCCTATTATTTGTGGGGTATCCTTGCCTTCGGGTGAGGATATGCTGGTGCGGACATGGGTTAGAGCCATACCAGTTTGGGTTGAAAATCGTGAGCTAATGGTGGATCTGTTAGTCTTGGAGCTACATGAATATGATGTCATATTTGGGATGGATTGGTTAACCAAATATGGAGCAGTTATCAATTGCAAGCGCAGAAAAGTGGTCTTCACCCCAGCAGGAGAAGAACCATTCGAGTTCAAGGGTACGTCAAGAGAAAAGAAGTGTCCAATGATTTCTGCGATAAAGGCGAGAAAATTGTTGAGTGACGGGTGCATCAGTTTTCTGGCAAACATAGTGGATAAGGCTAAAGAAACGAGTCAACAACCATAGGATGTACCGGTTGTGTGCAAGTTTTCTGAGGTATTTCCTGAAGATCTCCCAGGGATTCCACCAGACCGAGAGATTGTGTTTGAGATAGAGTTGATTCCAGGAACTGCGCCGATCTCAAAGACTCCTTACAGAATGGCACCAGGTGAACTCAAGGAGTTGCAGTCACAACTGCAAGAGTTACTGGACAAGAAGTTCATAAGGCCAAGCCATTCTCCATGGGGAGCCCCGATCTTATTCGTTAAGAAGAAAGACGGTACGATGAGAATGTGCATTGACTATCGGGAGTTGAACAAAGTGACGATCAAGAACCGATATCCATTACCGAGGACCGACGATCTTTTCGATCAATTACAAGGAGCGTCAGTATTTTCCAAAATAAACCTGCAATCAGGCTATCATCAGCTCAAGGTTAAGGAGACGGATATACCAAAGACGGCCTTCAGAACGCGCTACGGTCACTACGAGTTCTTAGTGATGTCCTTTGGACTAACCAATGCGCCTGCTGCATTCATGGATCTCATGAACCGAGTATTTCGCGAGTATTTGGATAAGTTTGTCATCGTGTTCATTGACGATATTCTGATATACTCAAAAAGCCAGGAAGAGCATCCAACACATCTGGAACTGGTCCTCCAGTGTCTGCGAGACGAAAAGCTTTACACTAAGTTTTCGAAGTGCGAATTCTGGCTAGAGAAAGTTTTCTGGGGCACATAGTGTCGGGAAACGGAATTTCAGTAGATCCTGCCAAGATAGAAGCTGTTAAGCAGTGGAAACCTCCAAAAAATGCGCATGAGGTTAGAAGTTTTCTTGGGTTAGCGAGATACTACCGGCGATTTGTGGAAGGATTTTCCAAAATAGCCGCACCAATGACTGCCCTTACCCGCAAAAACATCAAATATGAATGGACTGACAAGTGTGAGGAGAGTTTTCAGGAGCTGAAAACAAGATTGACGACTGCCCCAGTGCTGACAATCCCCAATGGCACAGAGGGATATACTATTTATAGCGACGCCTCAGGCCGAGGGTTGGGAGCAGTGCTAATGCAGCACGAAAAAGTAATTTCTTATGCTTCTCGACAGCTAAAGAATTACGAGAAGAACTATCCCACTCATGACCTGGAGCTTGCAGCAGTGGTTTTTGCTCTAAAAGTATGGAGGCACTACCTATACGGGATACACTGCGACATCTACACTGATCACAAAAGCCTGAAGTATTTCTTCACTCAGAAGGAATTGAATATGAGACAGCGTCGATGGTTGGAACTATTTAACGACTATGACTGCGACATTCTGTACCACCCGGGAAAAGCAAACAAGGTGGCAGATGCATTGAGTCGACAACCAGGTGCTTATGTGATGACAGTGAAGGAAATTTCGCCACAGTTACAAGCCGACCTTGCTACCTTGGATTTAGAGATAGTAGTTGGTCAATTGGCTAACCTTTCTATCGAGCCTACCATTATGGAAGCTATAAGAGGCGGGCAGTTAGTCGATCCTTGGGTTCAAGGATTGATGCACGAAGTGAGGAACGAGGGGCGACCAGGATTCCATATCTCCGAGGATGGAGTATTGGGGTTCAAGGGAAGAATATGTGTTCCTGATGATGACGAGATCAAGAAGCAAATCTTTTTCAAAGGACATAATGCTCCTTATGCCATGCATCCGGGTACCACAAAAATGTACCAAGACTTGAAGAAGTACTTTTGGTGGCCTGGAATGAAAAAGGAGACGGCAGAATATGTGGCACACTACTTGACTTGTCAGCAGACAAAGGCCGAGCATCAACGGCCAGCCGGATTGTTACAACCCTTAGAAATTCCGGAATGGAAGTGGGAGATGGTCACTATGGACTTTGTCACAGGTCTACCAACCACTCCCAAGGGGCACGATGCCATTTGGGTTATCGTGGATAGGCTGACTAAGTCCGCTCATTTCTTGCCGATCAAGGTAACTTATGGCGCACATAAGTTAGCAGATATTTACATTGCATAAATAATGAGACTGCATGGTGTACCCAACTCCATCGTATCAGATCGCGACAGACGTTTTTCCTCGACATTCTGGAATAGAATCCAAACGAGGTTGGGTACTAAAATGAAGTTTAGCACTTCTTTCCACCTGCAAACAGATGGTCAAAGCGAACAAACAATTCAGACCGTGGAAGATATGCTAAGAGCCTGCGTGCTCGACTTTCAAGGGTCATGGAATGAGAAGCTTCCACTGATAGAGTTCGCTTACAATAATAGCTATCATGATTCCATCAAGATGGCTCCGTATGAGACATTGTATGGAAGGAAATTTCGATCACCGATTCATTGGCACGAGACCGATGAAAGAAAGTTTCTCGGATCGGATGAGGTTGATCAGATTACAGAGGACATCCGACGGATAAGGCAACGCTTGCAAACTTCGGTTGATCGACAACGTAAATATGCTGATCGACGCAGGAGAACACTTGTGTTTGAGGTTGGTGATAACGTGCTGCTGAAGGTAGCTCCGCTATGAGGGGCTATGCGATTCGGGAAGAAAGGAAAGCTTAGCCCAAGGTTCATTGGACCTTTCGAAATCATAGAGAGGATCGGGGAAGTAGCTTATCGTTTAGCTCTTCCGCCCGCCCTGTCTAAGGTGCATGACGTGTTTCATGTATCCTTATTGAGAAAATACATGCGTGATCCCTCGCATGTAATCAGCTATGAGCAGCTGAGCATGGATCCTCAACTCGTCTATGAGGAAAAACCAGTTATGATACTAGACCGAAAGGAAAAAGTGTTGAGGAACAAGACGGTGCCATTGGTAAAGGTGCAGTGGTGTAACCATGGCATTGAAGAGGCAACCTGGGAAACAGAAGACAAGATGAGGGAGTTGTATCCTCATTTGTTTTAAGTTTCGAGGACGAAACCATTATAAATTGTAGGTATTGTAAAGTCCTACGTTTTCGGGTACCTTTAAACGACTCGAGTCGGGATTTTTCCCCCGGGTTAAGAATATTATTTTAAATAATATTATATTTTGTTTGTAAGTATTCCATGAGTTATTGCTAGCCAAAATATGAATTTTGTGATTTTAAAAGTCAAGATAAGACTTTCGATCCTGGACCGACACAAAATCCCTGATCGGGTAAAAATCTCGGAAAATAAAACGAAAAATCATGGCAATTATATTTTGGGCATAAAATACATTCATAAAAGTTAAAGTTTGGCCAAAAATAATAAACATAAAAGAAAATGGAAATTTTAAGGCATTTTGTGTTAAATGCCTAATTTTGCCGAAATGGGGAATTTTATTCCATGAATGGACCTTAGGTTAAATTTTATTATGTGATTAATTAAATTAAATGTGAGAGATATTTAATTTAATTAATTAATGTTAAGTTTGGTGGTTAAAACTTAATAAGAGTGAAAAATGTGTCAAAAGTCAAATTGGGTTTTTCTTCTTATGAAATAATTGTTCACCATTAAATATATATATATATATATATAAAACATAGAAAAAATGAAATGGTGGCCGGCCATGTGACTCTTTTTAAAGATGTGAACAAAAAAATAATTGAGTTTAAATCCCATTTTAATTAAGAAGTCAAGTGGGCAAGTGGGAGTAAAACACTTGAGTGTTTTTAGGATAAATTAGATAGTATAAACTATTCTCACCCCCAAAACCGACCCCCACACTCTCTCTCATTCACTCATCTGATTTTTGAAGACCGCTCAAAGTGTCCTCTCCATTTTTCAACCCCAAGAACACCAAGGAAACTTTGAGGCTAAGTCTTGGCTAGGAAGTATTTTCCCTAAGGTAAAGCTTCACTAATCTAGGCTTTTGTAAAGTTTTAAGCTTAGAGTTTCAAATAGCTAATTAACTATGTTGTTGGGGGAAGTTAGTTAGGGATTTTTGAAAGGTTTTGGAGGAGTCAAAGCTTATAGGAAGGTCCAAACCTTAAGCAAGAACACCAAAGAGGTAAAAAGTTTACTTTTGATGATTTTGTTGTAGGGTTTTTAGTTTTAAGCATGATTTAGTATATTTAATGCTTAAAGTTTCTTGTTGGTGATGTAATAAGGTTATGTTAGTTGTTTAATAATATTTAGGATGCATGTGTATTGATTTTTGAAAATGGGAACCAAAACCCCCAAGGGTTTTGTAGGATACCCTAAAACAAACATGTTTTGAGCTGTGACTTCCAAGGGGTCAAGCAGCCACTGTATATTGTTTTTGTAAAATTAAATTATACTGTGATGTTGTTGAGATTGAGTACATAAAATTGAGCTTTTGAAACACAAAAAAATGTTTAGAAATGAGTAAGTTATGCTATTTCAAAGTTTAGGTAAAAAACTGTTTTTTCGTATTCTTATTTTCGGAACCAAGTTTGGACAGCCACTGTATAGGGCAAATAAACCCAGTTTTTTCTAAAATTTTGTGGACATATTTCTGGCATAACCTATTATTCCACTGTAAAATTTGGTAAGAAAATATTGAACGGTTTGAAAGTTATTAACTGTCAAAGTTTGGAAAAAATAAGGGCTTGAAAATAAGGTCATTTTTACCTCATTGTTGGAAAATGATTTCACCAATCAAAAATGCTCATTTTGACCTAAGATTTTACAAAGACCTAAATGGCATAACAAAAATGGAATTGGGAAATTTTGGTAACAATTGGGTAAGTAAATTTCAAGTTATGAACTAACAAAGTATGTAGTTAAAAATGTGAAAAATAGGTTTTTCACACTTAGTGTAAAAATGAGATTTTGGAACATAAGGTAAAAAGTAAAATTTTGCTTATTTCAAGATATAAATTGGTAAGTCTTGAAATCATATTTTCACTAAAATTACCCCTTTGAGTTTAAATGAATTATTTTTCTAGTACGTAAAAATTGATTAATTGCTTTTGGAAAATTAATTAGTCAAGATGAGAAATTTATAACGGTTTTCCTAATTAAGACAAATTAGGCAATTTTCTTAAAACGGTTTTTAGATATTAAAACTTTAAGAAAAATAAAAGGAAAATTTAAAGAGTTTATTTTCTTTAAAAATAATTAAGGAATTTATTTGTATTTTCTGGATATAATACCGGCTAAAATCTTACATATTTTAACCGACTAGTCGAAAGTACGGGTTAATAGCGATACCTTGAAAGAATAAGATTTTTAGCAGGTTGTGGGGAAATACCATTGTGATACCCGAGCCTAGGTATCGAGACCTTAGGATAGGTCTCCCCGAGACTTAGGGTTTAGTCTCGAATATTTTGTATGACTTTCCTTAATAGGTTTAAAACCAAATAAGGATTATAAATCCTTACAAATGGCTTTTATTAAAATGACCAAACTGCCCAAAATAATAATAATGAATTATGAGTGCCATAATTAATCCGAGTATACTGTATGGATAACTACAGTATTGGCTAAGCGTAACTGGACTGAACGTTGGAGGGTGAAAACCTGCTGAGCGCTAAGGACTCCAAGTAAGTCAACTTATATTGTATGGCTGCAACATGAAATGATTATTGTCTTGTATGTTAGTATAGGGATACATGCACATATATAGGCTGTCATAGAAAGTTGCTTAGAGACGTTAGTCTAGTGAGTGCTGATTTAGAAAATATGAACGGTAGAAGTCCGTCATATCCTAGACGGTTGATCCCCGTCACACTGCTTGATTTTATTTATGTCCGGTTCATTACCGCAACGAGTGGCCATGAGATGAGGATAAGCTGGTTAAACCTAGGGGCGTCAAGATAAATGGGACCTAGGGGCGTCAAGATAAATGGGACCTAGGGGCCCTCATGCTTACTTAATCATTGGACGGTTAGAATCCGAGCAAGTGCTCTGATAAGTTATTCCCGGATAGCAGCCGTGAATATTGGCCATTCAGTGAGAGTGCCTAGAGATACTAGGGGTTGCCAAGATTGAGTGAGGCTGAACACCCTAGGGGCAACTGCTCACCAGCACCACTGATTAACATAGAAGTCTCCGTAAAACAGTGTAAATTGGATTAAACTCTTGGATAAGTAGCGATGCCCTAGGTAACACGATAGTTACCATTGTTGAGGATATTTATTGGCTAGATCTTAGTGTGGAGACTCAGTTCTCTTTTACAGATTAGCAATTATGTTGAAGGGCGCGTTACGCCTGAATTGTTGGAAATTGTCGAGCGTTGGTCTCGAATTATATGGTGATATAATATATCTGCTTGCTCTGGGATTTTCTGAGTGCAGGGATATAATTGTTGATAAGATATAGTTGTGATATAATATATCTGCTTGCTCTGGGATTTTCTGAGTGCAGGGATATAATTGTTGGTAAGAATTAGTTGCGATATAATATATCTGCTTGTTCTGGGATTTTCTGAGTGCAGGATTTTTATCTAGATATGAATTAATTTATCATTGGTTATCAGGCATGACCATAAGTTTGTCAGGACGCTTTAGCGTTCTTGAAATTGATTGTGTAGGGTCCGGATGGGTCCGGATCCCTATTTCTCTATCTTCTTTGTTTGGAAGTTGATCTTACTAAGCGTTTTCGCTTACCTAGTTGTTTCATGTTGTAGGTAAGAGCAAGGGCAAGGCAGAGCAGTGACCGCTGGAGTCTTCCTTGCAAATGTACATGTGGACCGACCTTTTGGGAAGCCGTTTTATTTTTGGAAATGTTGTGTAATTTTCCTAAACTAGGCTCACTCTACTCTTTATAAAACATGTTTGTAACTAAATGTTAAGTATGGCCATACGACTTTTTAAAAAGTTTTTTTTCTATGGGTTTTTGAGACATTTTGTTAAATGAAAACATTTATATTTCCGCATTATCGAGTCTTGAAAATCCGGGTCGTTACATTATAAAGGGTCACAGCTTCCAACTCCAGCTCGTGCCTCGAGCTGGACGCCTTCTTGACCTGCGATCTTCGTTTTCCTGACTCGGCCCTTAAATATTCTTGGTGAACCTTTGGTTACCTCGAGCTAAAGAGGTAGGACATGACGACAGCAGCTCCGGTCATGTGGTATCCACGTGGCTGATATAATTAAGCCATATCTCAGCTCGCTAATAGCCCGTGGAAAATCAGGGCGTACATAAAGAAACCATAAGTTTCTAAAGAAATGAAGTTGAAAATAAAATCTAAACCATCAAAGAAGAAACTTACCGAGAAGAACCTTAAATTAAGAACTTAAACACCTAACCATCAAAATCATAAACAGAAGTTAGGATCTGAAAGAAACTTAAGGAAAACTAAGGAATCATAAAGAATAGAACTTGTGAATAGTATTACCTTGGATGAACTAGAACCGATCTACACTTCAATATTGAAAACACATTTTATCTCACTACCCAACTGTTTATAAAGCTTAAGATAATAAAGCTTTTATCCCAAAACCCAAGTGTATCTCTCTATAGAAATCCTAGCAGCTTGAAGGCTCTGAACACAGCTTGAAGAATGAAGAAAATGGCTAAGCACTAGGTCCTATTTATAGAGTTTGAGGAGTGAAACTATCCTATTAAAAAAATACTTAAATCCTTAAATAAACATGATTATGACAAGTGTCATGCTCTTAATGGTTTTGGAAGGTTCTAGAGTTTCTAGATCTTTCTTTTATTAAAAAAAATACTTAAATCCCTAAATAAACATGATTATGACAAGTGTCATGCTCTTAATGGTTCTAGAAGATTCTAGAGCTTCTAGATTCTTCTATTATTAAACTATTCATCTAAAATACTTAAATCCTCAAATAAACAAGATTGTGACAAGTGTCATGCTCTTAAAATTCTATCTAAACCTTAGGTTATAATAAATAATATTTCTATGTCTAATAATATTAATCAAATCTTGTGTTATAATTAATATTTCTAAACTGTAGGTTAAACTTATAAAATCCATAACTATTGCTATGAGTATCCAACTAAGTCCCGACTTGAACCAATATTCACGAAATTTAAAATACTACAAGCTACTACTATCTACTACTACTACTATCTAACTAAGTAAAATTCCGAAAGGCTACACCTATCTGGCCTTGAAGCTAAAATTGTATCCAGGGTCTTCCTCACTGGTTATACAGAGGACCGGGGAAAGGACTCCAGGGTGACTCATTAGTCCCATATCCCAGGATATTGAACCCCAGGATGACTTATTAGTCATGAATTAGGGCGCTGAGCCCCAATATGATTTATTAATCGTGTATTTTGGGCATTGGGCCCCGGTATGATTCATTGATTATTCATCATGAGTTATTGGTCCCATATGACATTGTAGTCATTTATATGAATGGTATGCATGCATGAGTAGGGTTATTACTGCTAGGCATGCTTATTATGATTTGGTAATACGTTATTAATAGCTTATGAGCATCTTTAAGTTTTCTTGCTGAGCCTTGGCTCATGGATGCTTTGTGGTGCAGGTAAGAGGAAAAGAAAGCTAGACCATCCTTGAGTTGGAGAGCTTAGGTGATGATGTGTACATATGCGGCTACTAGACCATCACGACCGAGGTTTTAAAGAGGAACTATGGTCAAACCCTATTTTGTCGCGTAGGTCGACTGGTTGTAACTTTTCCATTGCAATTAACCTTTTTAAATGTATTTTGGGATCCCATGTATGAAGTAAACGCTTTAATGAAACGATGGTACCTTTGACCAAAAATTTTAACCCTAAACCATTAATCACGTTTAGCTACACAGTTATGACCAAATGACTCATTTAGCGAGTTTAGCACTATTTAAAATGCACAGTGTAACAGTCCCTAAGTAGTAGGGAGTTACACAACGCCTTCTCAAGCAAGTTATGTTGATAAAGTGTTGGAAAGGTTCTCAATGGAGAATTCCAAGAAAGGTTAGTTACTGACCAAACATGGAACTACTATTTCCAAGGAGCAGTGTCCCAAGACACCTTAGGAAGAAGAGGACATGAGAAAGTATCCCTATGCTTCAGCAGTTGGGAGTGTGATGTATGCTATGTTGTATACAAGGCCCAACATATGTTATGCAGTGGGAATTATCAGCCGTTGTCAATCAAATTCCGGTTTAGAACACTGGATTGCGGTAATGCACATACTCAAGTATCTTTGGAGAACGAGAGATTATATGCTTGTTTATTCAGGGGGTGTGTTAAACTCTACTAGATACACTGATTCTGATTTCAATCAGACAAAGACAGTCGTAAATCGACGTATGGGTCAATTTTCACTCTTGGTGGAGGAGTAGTAGTTTGGAGAAGTATCAAACAATCCAGTATTGCAGATTCAACCATGGAACCCGAGTATATAGCAGTCTGTGAAGCATCTAAGAAAGCGGTTTGTCTTAGGAAGTTCTACACAAATCTAGAAGTAATTCCAGATATAGAGAAGCCACTAATATTGTATTGTGACAATAGTGGAGCAGTAGCTAATTCAAAGGAACCTAGAAGCCATAGTGGAGCAGTGCACAGAGGTGATGTGAGAGTTATGAAGATAGCGTCGGAACAAAATTTGGCAAACCCGTTTACCAAGACACTGTCTGTAAAGTCTTTTATGGGTCATGTACGAAATATGGGATTGAGTGAGATGCCTCACTTGATTTAAGGGAAAGTGGGAGATTGTGAGGGTTGGTGCCCTAAAAACATATGAAAAGATATTTTTATTGATTTAAATAAAAGTACAATTTTATTATATTTGATTATCGAAATTATTGTTTGAATAATTTATACATAAATATCATAAAGTTTCATATTCATTTATGAGAATATGATCTTGTATGCATACGAGATAATTAAGATCACATATAATGAATAAAATAGTCAGCAACATATTAAAGTAAGGAATCTTTAATCAATGGTTGCTAGTATGGTTTACTAAGCATATAGTTGGATGCAAGTAATCTAGATTCGGATTATTGATATGGATAGACATCTTGGTAAGTGTACTTTATATAATTATAATTATATATGAAAGGATCGATGTGAATTAATTTCTTTATAAACTTACCGTTTGCATAAAAAAAATTATTCATATTTTAAAAGCTAATCATTTGTAAATCAGTCTAAATCCTGAGTAGTCATGAACTCTTGTTCATGTTTATTGGATATTTTGATTCATTCATTAATGTCTCTTGATATAATGATGCTAGTGACTTATGATTTGGAGATTTAATAACTTGAATGGCTGGGAACATGATTTTACAATAATAGAATCCATGCGTTCCTAACGGATCAAATATTGGTTCTTTTAAGGGTCAATCCTGAGAGTGAATAGTCATTGAGCTCTAATCAATAATATGATTATAGATTAATTATTCACTGGTGAATTAATGGTACTTAAGCAACAAGAGGTAATTATAAGGGTAAAACTGTAATTCTTGACAAGCTCTAATTAACGAACCAATAAATGGAGAACAAAACTACATATATTGATTACATCAATTAACTACAAGAGATTATTGTGTAAATATAATTTTATAATTACTAAGAGTCTATATTTATAGTGGAGTAATAATGGAATTAATAAATAAGATTATTTAATTAAAGAGTTTAATTAATAGTCTGATTTATTGGGGGCTTATTATTATAGGTATATGGTCCCCGAGTTACATTTGTACTACATTGTCAAGGGTAAAGATGTCACAAGCAAGATTAATGGAAAAAATGACTAAATTGCAAAGAAATTAATTTTCTGGAGCTAAGTGATAATTATGTGTAATTAATTAATTATTTGACTGATTAGTTTTTATTTGAAAAACTTTATATTAGTTTAAATTAATACTAATCAGTGTTTTGATTAATATTGAGAGAGCTTAATATAAGATAATTATTCAAATCTGATAATTTAAGATAAAGTTAATTTTGATTAATTGATTTATTTTGAAATAATATTTATATTATTTTTTAATATATATTGTCTTAATTTTAATTAAACAAACAAATGAAAAAAATTAAGGACAATGGAGCATGCTACAAGCCACTCACTATGCATTCACAGTGAGTGGTGCCACACTTACTGTCCAAATGATTTTAATTTTCAATTGTTTAACATTCAAATACTATTATTTGTTTAATTATTGTTTTAATTTAATTAAATTAAAAATCTAACAGATGAGTTTTGAATTAATAAAAGAAAATAAAGTTGTTTTATTATCTTTAAAAAGAAGCAACCTTTATGAGATGCATAAGTGAGAATAAGTCAATAGAATTTTTTAAGCTTGAAAATTTTCTAGAACTCTCTAAATCTTTCTCTTCTCCAATTTCTCCACATTTTATGTGTTGAGAATATCTAGATAACCTAAATAATCAAACAAGTGGATCTTATGTGCCCACATACGTTCTTATTGAGAAACGACTTGGAAAACTTTAGTTTGAGTCTTTACGTGGATAGGAAGATCGTTTAATTATACAAAAAGATTTAAGGATTCTTGATAGGCTACAAGAAGTATTATTTTATTCTTATTATGTGTATTGATTTAATGTATAAATATATGTATTGATCCTGACTCAGTATTAATATTTTTTAAAACAACCACCCTTCCGTTTCATCCTTGATTTTCCAAATTAATACCAACATTACCAAATACTTCCCTTCACTTTTTTATCATCTTCCTTCAAACCCATCACCAACTACCATCTATACAATTTTTCAGAGTTAGAAAAATAGAAATTATAGCTCCTCGGTTGAACGAAGATAATGAAATAGACTTGACCATAAGCTCCCAAACATCTTTGCGAAAATCATCTCTGAATGAGTTGTTCCATTACCATAGAGGGGATTAGTCACCAACAGACCTAAGATTTAATTTAACGGGGCGTAAATTTTTTTAAATAATATGCCAAAAAAATTAATTAAAAAATCAAGACAATTTTTTTTTATAATTATGACATGCAAATATTAAAAACCAAACCATTCAACTTGATACGAAAAATATAAATGCACACAATATAATAAAATCTTAGCAAAAAAATTAATTTTTATCTCATACATTTAAAGTTGTAGCTTTCATATTTTGAAAATGATGGATGATAGGCACATTGATTTCCCTTGAGAACAATACATATTATCCATATTAAGAACACTCCACACAGAAATTAGAAACTTCTTCCACGAATTCCATTCATTGTTTCCAGCATGAACTCCATCATTAATTGATTCTTACAAGAAATTTAACATATTTGAAACTCTTTTATAACAAAAAAAATATAAAAAAAAATTCATACTTGTTAATTTCAAATATGTTTCAAATATGGTTTATAAAATATTTTCATATCATTTGCATTCATATGCATATTGATAAAAATATCAAATAAATATAGCATAATTTGTTCAGTTATAAAATTTTGAAACTTTCCTTCTTATAAAATAATTAAGAGTTTTTTTCCATAAATATATTTTTCATGATTTTTTTCATTTATACAGTTTTTTTTTTCAAAAATATAAGTGTGTTTTTTTTTTAAAAAAAATATGGTTTGATCATGTTAGTTGTTTTGGGTTTGCTTGGGTTGCTTTGAAACAAAATCAACATAAACAACCAAAACAGATAACTAAAGTAACCTAATCAACCAATATTAAAAATCAACTTAAATAAACTAGCATGCTAATAACAACAAAAAAATAATAAGAAATCATATTTGATTTAGTTAGAAAGAATATACATAGTTTATTTGGTTGCTTAGGAGGTTGATATGGTTGTTTTACCATGTTGATTTGATTGTTATACCATATTTATTACAAAATGCTTAGTTCATTTGGTTCCTTTATCAAGTTGATAAGAAAATACTTAGTTGGCTTAGTTGCTTAATTAGGAAGTTGATTTGGTTGCTTTTGTTGTTTTGACACAAAATCAACCTAAGCAACCAACACAGATAACAAAAACAACTTAATCAACTATTATTAAAAAGGGATATTTACAATTATATACTTATAATATAAAATAATTACAAAAATCACCTACAACATTTTATTTACATAAATACATTGCTACATCATCAAATAATACCAAATTCTAAAAGTAATATACCTGAATTTGAAACTTTCCCGAAATCCCGGTTTTCCCATTTTTCTGGGTTTAGAAAAGTAACATTTTGGTTACTTAAAATGTTAATAAGTTATCAATTAGTTACTTTTTTCAGCATTTTTATACCGCTTTTTTTAACTTTTTTTTATTTTCTTTTTGTTTTTTTATGGTACGGCCCCGCTCTCTCTCTCAACTATATACTTTTTTTTATTAATTTCTTACATTCTCTCTTATATTTAATTTCAAAAATATTTTCTGGTCATACCGCTAGTCAGTTGGGTTTAGAAGTAGTATCATCGCGACCTACTCTTCAAGGTGGTCATTTTGATATGTGGGAAGCATTTGTTTTTTGGTCGTCGCCGGAGAAGATAACCAGAATAAGAAGCAACCTTTTAGTTTCTTTTTTATATTGTATTGGCCAAAAAGTAACTTAATTTTAAACTTGATCAAAATTTAATATACTAAAATTTGTATTCTTATTTTACATTTAAAAGATATTATATTGTATTATAAACAACTTAAATTTATTTAAAAATATTCCAAGTAACTTTTTTAAAATAAATTTTTTTAAGATATTGTTTGGTAACTTTTGAATAGAATAAAAAAAATATTATTGTATAATATACTTAAAGTAACTTTTAATAATAAAATATATAGTAATTTGTTATATTTTATTGTAACTCATTAGTTTCTAAAAAATAACTAATTGACAACGTAAAAGTATATTAAGTAATAAGACAACACAATATAACTTCAAAATAATTAATCAGTGTCTTAAAATAAAAAAGTTTCAAAAAATAAGTATTAGAGGTAACCAAAATGTATATAAAATATTATGTTATAAAAATAAATTTTTTCATGAAAAAAGTAACTAATTAGTAACTAATTAACATTTTAAGTAACCAAAAGGTTACTTTATTAAATCCAGAAAAACAGGATTTTGGAAAAGTTTCAAATTCAAATATATTACTTTTAGAATCCGATATTTTTTTTATAACGTGGTAAGGTATTTTTGTAAATAAAATTTTGTAAATTATTTTTGTAATTAGATTATAAAAAAAGTAAATAATGTAAATTTCTCTATTAAAAATCAACATAATCATCCAAAATGAATAAAAAAAAAAGTGAAATGTAATAAACAATTAACTTTTGTACAAAAGGCAAAATGCTTAACCTTTTGTAAAGGAATTTGTGTAAGCGTCTTGAATTCAAGTTTAAGCCAAGCCATACATAAACAATAAGGTGTCATATTACAAGCTCAGCAAAACAGGGCCACATTATTTCAAATAGTTTTTGTTGAGTTAGAGAGAGATTATGGTCGCTTGTGCATTAACCCATAGAAGCTCAGACACAACCATGAAGCTTAGACTGTGGTTTGGATCCAATCAAAACAACAAGCTTAGGATCCCACCTTCATCGATCAAATAAAAACCACCTGGCGAAGATGTCCGATCAAGGATGTTGCTTTGAATATTTACTGCATGACTGGGCGAGTTGATCTGGAAATAAGTAACCATATCGTATTTGAAAAAAATTAATTAAAACCTTATAAATGAAAGAAAAGGTTTAAAATCCCAATATAAGGTAATTTCCCAATAATTAAACAATTAGATAATGAGTGTAATTAATAAAAATATAACTTGCTTCACATCAAACACCTAAAAGTTTAGAAGAAACTATATTATGTTATTGTTTGGGGTGGGGAGATTATACAGATGGGAGTGAGAGAAAAATTTACTTTCCAAACGCAATGTGGGATTTTATATATTTTAATTTTAGTTTTGGGAACTTGTGTTTATATATATAGAACTAGAAAATATAACCGCGCTCCGCGCAGTCTTTTGTAATTATTAAAACATATATATTTTAAAATATTTTTTGGGAGATTTGGGGGGTGATTCATTTTCACCATACTCGTACAACATGTTCTTTATATGGACACGTGACGACATCTTGACCATAATTTTTTATTTCATAATGGTGTTCACTGTTATTGTATAGCGAACCTCCTGTAGGTTTTTTAAAAATTATGACAAATTAAAGTACCGAAAACAAAGTTCAAAAAGCTTGTTGTAAATTTACTTTTATTTATTATTATTATACGATTTGCGTAGTTCTTTTTATAAAATGTCTAAATTATGTATAAGAAAATTTATATTTTGTGTAAGATTTATTTTGGGCAATTACTTGTTTGAAGTCTTTATTTTTAAAAATTAACTTTTAGATCTCGTGTTTTGTCAAAAGAATAAAAATTGGAATTGATAGATTGATTATTTAAACACTGTATTTTTGCTCATTACCCATTTTGACCCTATATTTTTTTAAATGAACCTTTGGACCATGTATTTATTTAAAATGTTCAAACTTCTTATGAAAATTAAATTATATATTTATATAATTTTTGTTTTCGGTAAGGGTTCACACTATTTTGAACCTTGTATTTTAGTCGATCACCCATTAGAACTTTTATTTTTACAAATTAACTTGTAGACCTCAAGTTTTGTCAAAATATTAAAATAGAAATAGATAAATCGATTATTTGAACACTATATTTTGGCCGATTACTCATTTTGATTGTTTATTTTTAAAAATTAACCTGTGGATCATATATTTATTCAAAAGGTTAAAAATTATTTATAAAAAGTAAATTATATATATTATATAATTTATGTTTTCTATAAGGGTTCACACCATTTTGAACCTTGTATTTTAGTTGTTTACCCATTTTGACCATTAATTTTTTTAAAAATTAATTTGTGGACCTTGTATTTTGTCAAAAATTCAAAAATAGGAATGTAAAGATAGATTATTTGAACCACGTATAATTTGGTTGATTACCCGTTTAAATATTTTATTAATAAAAGTTAATTTATTTTTATAAATTAACATTTGGACCATATATTTATTCAAAAGGTTAAAAATTCTTTATAAAAATTAAATTATATATAATTTATGTTTTTTTGCAAGGGTTCACATCATTTTGAATATTGTATTTTAGCCGATTACTCGTTGGGGTCTTTCTTTTTAAAAATTAACTTGTGGACCTCAAGTTTTGTCAAGATGTTAAAAATAGGAATAGATAGATTGGTTATCTGAACACTATACTTTGACCGATTACTTGTTTTGACTCTTTATTTTTAAAAATTAACCTTTGGACTATGTATTTATTCAAAGTGTTAAAAATTCTTTATAGAAAGTAAATTATATATACACACTATTTTAAACTTTGTATTTTAGCCGATTACCCGTTTATTAGGTATTTAATTCAAAAAATATCTTATTTAAATATCTAAAATAATAAAGTTTAAATAATTATTAATAAAAATGAATAAAAAAATTAGATTAAAGGAGAAAATAGAAAAAAATAGTTTGGAGTAATTTTAGAATGACACATCATTTCCTTATTAATAAAAATGAATAAAAAAATTAGATTAAAGGAGAAAATAGAAAAAATAATTTGGAGTAATTTTAGAGTGCCACATCATCTCCTTGAAGCTCTCCTTTATATATATATATATATATATATATATATATATATAAAGATATGCCGCTTTTTTTTCTAAGATCACTTGTGAGATTTTATCAATTATTATTGTATTCTGAAACATAAAAATCCAAGTGATATGCGTGGAGAGAAAAAGGTGGGGGCTAAGATGATATTTATGTTTAAATTAATTAATGATATAAAAAGATTTTAATTAACGTAAAATTGGAAAGATATTACATATAAAAATTAAACAAATTAAGAAAACACATAAAAGTGGAAAAAATACGAGAAATTACAGTATTTAGGATATTTTCCTGAATATTATTCAAAACTTGTTACTATTAATAAAACACATAGTTTGGATGGTTTCATATATATAATGTATATATTAAAATGGATTTATGTTTTTTTTTTAGATATTGTGTTTTGCTTCATTATCTGTTTGGACTCTGTGTTTTGATAAATTATTTTTTGGACTCTGTGTTTTTTAAAATAGTTCAAATAGACTCCTAAACCCGATTTTGATCAAAAAAAAATTTAACTAAAATCACAAATAATTCATCAAACTAATAACTCAAAACAAAAATACAATCATTCTGCATAATAACTGTGTTGTTATATTCAATTTTTTGTTCATCAAAATAAGGTTTAGGGGCCTATATGAACCATTTTACAAAATATAGGGTCCAAAAAATATTTTGTCAAAATACAGAGTCTAAACAAATAATGAGTCATAACACAGGGTCTAAAAATATATAACCCTTTTAAAATTAATGTAAACCATTTTTTTTTTCTCAGGGGCTTTTTGTTTCAAATTAGGGTCACCTCGGCAATGATGAAAAAGATGAAGTCCTCCCACACAAAATAATTAAATAAAAAAAACAAAATTAATTAAAAATACTATATTGATAGAAAGATCTAAAGATTTTTAAATTTTTTTTGGTTGAATTTATGTAATAAATATGAAATTTCGTTTATAGTAATTACTAAATTAATTAAATTATGTAAATTAATTAAGGTTTGAAATGGTAATTAAATGTTGAAACAGATTTCAGATTTGTCGGGACAAAATAATAATTTGTCACGACAGAAACTGAACATAATAAAAAGACAGTACAAAAAACAATAAAGAACACAACGAATTTTTACAAGGTTCAGAAACTCTTTCGGATAACCTACTCCTTGGAGCCACACCCAGAGAATAAAATTAATTAATAAAGAATCACAAGTACAAAAATATTGATTTAAACAAAACAAGACTCCCTCTTGAGATTTGCCGCAATTTTATTGTACTTCTCTTCACTAATCTGATTTTGATTGGAACGCCTAACCACTTGAACTCCTTTCAATGGCCAGCGAGGACTTGCATCCTCTCGACGCAAGACTTGTAAAAATCTTCTCTTGAAGATTATAAGAATTGTGTTCAAATTACAACATGTAATCACTCATGAATGTGGTATAGACTCACCACAAAACTAAAGACTCATTTTACTACAAGAACACGTGAATACAATGATCTTGAATACAAGCCATGAACCCTCACAAATATTACAATTAACTTACAAAACTATGCACCAAAGAGTTCACTTTTTCTCAAGGCCCTAGAAACCTATTTATAGAGATCATTTCGTACTCAGAAATGCTGAAAAATAATCTCCAATAAAAACAAGAATATTTGAAGATATTCTTGATTGATGAAGATTTTTCAATTTAGTTTGTTCTAATCCAACAGACACGAATTTTGCGGGGATAGCTAATACCTGCGTCAGATCAAATTTCTCAAGATAGAAATAACAATTAATTTCTCAAAGACTATATTTCATGTGGTTAATTATCTTGGAAAGCACGAAAATCAATAGAAAAGATTTCATAAATGAATTCGAATAAGCACAGAATATTTTCTTTATAAAACCAAGATACAAATTTCTTTTATAAACATATTGTGAGAATATCAAACTAAATAAGGAATTATTTGCAAACCTTACCAATTAATCCAATATATTAATTCCAAAAATCACAATAAAAAGTAATTTAAAATTATCTTTTAAATAAAAATATATCTCTATAAAAAATTTATTTATTACACAAAGTTTCCTTCTTAAAAAAAGGAAACTATATTTTTTGAATCTTTATTTTCACAGCTAGCCATTACCATGAAATTTTTCAATAAAAAATATCACAAAATATTCTTTAATTAGTTGACAAAAAAATCTCAAAGTCTAAAAAAGGAAAAATATATTTTCTTTAAAGAAAAATCTTCTTATAAATAAAATAATATTTTCTCAGTGAATATCAACATATATGGACGAAATCCTAAATCAAAAAATTTTCATAATCATATATGATGATTTCTAGAGAATTAAGAATTAAGACTTAAGAAAACAAATCTGGAAAAAACAAGTTGTTGTGACATATCATAAACATGTCGGGACAACTGCTTCAAACTTGTCAAAAATAATACTTTTGAGATATAAAATATATTGTCTATTTAAGATAGTCAATTTAGAGTTTTACAATCTTCCCTTCGACATCTTTTTAGACAAAAATCTCTTATTTTACCCTCACTCAAAAGTACGTGCAAATCACACATTAGTTGAAGCATAGAGTTTTCTCAAAACTCCCTCTGCGCAAGATATAACAAAAAATAGGGCATAGAATAAAAAAAAACATGTTCCAAATTCGATCAATTAGCACAAGAACATGAAACTTTTTATACTCCCCCTAAATAATTCTTCTCCCCTTTTTTTTTTCTATCAAAAGAGCCAAAGGAACACCATCAAGGGCCAAACATACTTCCATCATAGTTCATCACCATGGTTTCCTGCACACATGTTAGATAAAAAACGAAACAAAGAAACAAGAAGAAGAAAAGAAAATGAAGTGGAAGAAAAAAAAATGGGTACCAACCAAAACACTACAAAAATTGGGAAAATGAAAACTTTTTCTTGTCTAAGAATATGATCAATGCACAAAAAAAATTGTCAATATTTTTTCGATTCCCATAAATGATCAACAATTTTTTTGTTTTTTTGTTTTTGATAATAGTACAAAGGTATACATATAAATATAAAAATGTAAAAATGTCTTTTTGTGCCCAAAAAATCTTTCATGACCTGTTTATTGAGAAAAAACCAAACATTAGTACATTTTAACAAAATTTTACTATAATGTTTAGTAAATCTATTTAACATATCATGCTTTTATTTGTCTCAAGAAAAATAGCTAGTCATATCCCATGAAATATTTAAAGTGAATAAAATGGTATATGTGCATTTTAATATATTTGTTTTACCACTAAAATCAGTCTCAAGCATTTGTGTGTGCATGTGAAAGCATGAGACATCTCCCTTTGGTGGCAAATTTTAACCTTTTTCGCAAGTTGCATGAAGTACCCATCTTAGACGCTTTCACACTACACCGATGGTAGCCTTTTTCACATGGTATAGTATCTTCTACATAATTTTAGTTACAGAGTTCCAACTTACTTATGGATGGCTTTCACACACCAATTAAGGTAGCTCTATTCTTAAGATGGAGCATGAGACAAGATAAAAAATGTTATATACTCACACACCACATACACATATTGATTCATAAAAATATTAAATGGATAGGCCTATCTATTTTTCGAGACCACTAAGCATGATATATTAACTAGAAAAACTAACCAAGTAGTAAAATAATATTAAAAGCTAATTTTTGCAATTTTCTCAATTTAGACAAAAACAAGACAACTTTTGAGCAACACAATGTCAAGGATATGGAATAATAATAATAATAATAAAATTAAGTACAAACCCCCAAGGATTTCTTGAGGGAATCAAACTTGTGGGAACCTTTTCAATGAATTATTAAAAAATTGATACATTAGAGTTGTGTGTGATATGAGAGAAGTCCCACATGGATTTGGAACACTCTTCATAGAGTGTATATATATTGCAAATGCAATGACTTGGGGTGTGCCCCAAGGGGTACCCAGTTTTGTGCGAATGGGTGAGGACTCACACACTTGACCACCACACGCGCGCGCGCGCGCCGCCGCCGTCCGTCCGTCCGTCTGAGCTGGCGGGTGGGTGGTGTGGTGTGGTGTTTTCGTTTATATCATTTTATTAATTAAATTAATTTTAAAAACGTTCATTTTAATAATACCAAAAACGGTTTTATTTTTATTAATTGAAGATAAACGTTTTTTTCCGTTTATATCCTCCTCTGATTTAATGAAAAACGTTTTTAGAAGTTTTGGAATTTTCTTCTGTCTATAAGTTAGATAGAGTTCCTTTTTTTGAAAGATACAGAATTCTTTCTTGGTTCTAGGAAATTTCTCAGAACAATTTTATAAAGGGTGTACAAGAATGATCCTCTCGGTGCAGGGAGGGATCGTACAGAGGCTGTTTTATCCTGGGGACGGCGTGGTTGATAGACTGCCATGCACACTTAGGGCAGAGCCGCGAAACGTCTTAAAGAGAGCGACTTTGTCCGCGACTCAGCCAGAAATATTGATCGGTAAACTCGTTCCATTTTTTTTTCAATTGTGGAATATCAATTTTAAGACGTTCTGTTCTGCTATGGCTGCGACCGATGATTTTTCTGGTTCTACCTTTGTTGATATTAACAAGCCATTTCGCTTTGAGGGTTTGCACTTTAAGCGTTGGAAACAGAAGATGCTTTTTTATCTGACCATGAAGAAAGTGGCGTTTGTGCTCACTACTCTGAAGCCGGTTGTCCCTGAAGCCTCGACCGACAAGGACAATTAGACTGAACGTGAGAAGCGACAGAAAGACTTGGACTCCTGGGTGGAAAACGATTTCCTATGTAAGAATTTTATTCTTAACGGTTTATCTGATGATCTTTATGACTATTATAACTCAGACAAGTCAGCAAAGGAGATTTGTGAGGCACTGCAAAAGAAATATGATACAGAGGAGGCGGGGACTAAAAAATACGTTGTTAGTCGCTACCTGAAGTATCAGATGGTTGATGATAAATCTGTGGAGGCCCAATCTCACGAAATTCAGAAAATTGCTCATGAGATTATCTCAGAAGGTATGGCCCTTGATGAACAGTTTCAAGTTGCTGTTTTAATTGACAAATTACCTCCTTCCTGGAAGGACTTTAAAAATGTTCTCAGGCATAAGACTAAGGAATTTTCCTTAGAAAGTTTGATCACCCGCCTTCGTATCGAGGAGGAAGCAAGGAAACAAGACCAGAAAGAAGAGGTGCTTGTTGTCTCTAATAGCATCCCTAAGAAGCCCACACCTGCGGTTCTGAAGCCAAATGGCAAAACCTTTAAGAATCAGAACCGGAACTCGAATTCAAATTCCAACCGCAACGCGAATTCAAATTCCAACCGCAACAACCAGCACAATCCTCGAAACAACAATCAGAATTGGAACCATAACAGGAACTAACATGGAAGGCAGCAGCCTCCACCCAAACAGAATGACTCTGGACAATTCCTTTGTTACGTTTGTTTGTAACAAGCCAGGTCATATGGAACGTAAGTGTAGGAACAAGCCAAGCACTGCTCCGCAGGCTAACTTGACTGAAGAAGCTTTTATAGCTATGATTTCTGAGATCAACCTTCTTGGTGGATCAGATGGGTGGTGGGTAGACACTGGCGCTTCTCGCCATGTCTGCTATGATCGTGTTATGTTTAAAACATACACTGCTGCTGATGATAAGAAAGTACTGTTGGGAGATTCCCACACCACTATTGTTGCTGGGATGGGAAATGTGGAGCTTAAGTTTGCCTCAGGAAAGACTTTATTACTAAAAGATGTAATGCATACTCCTGAGATGAGAAAGAATCTGGTTTCTGGTTTTCTGCTTAATAAGGCTGGGTTTACTCAAACTATTGAGGCTGATTTGTACACCATCACTAAGAATGGTATTTTTGTTGGGAAGGGTTATGCTACTGATGGTATGTTTAAGTTAAATGTTGAATCCAATAAAGTTTCTCCTTCTGCTTATATGTTGTGTGATTTTAATGGTTGGCATGCTAGACTTTGTCATGTTAATAAGCGCATTATTAAGAACATGAGTAACATAGGACTGATTCCTAAAGTGTCAGAAAACGATTTTGAAAAATGTGATTTTTGTAGTCAAGCAAAAATAACTAAGACTCCTCATAAGTCTGTTACTAGAGAATCTGAGCCACTAGATTTAATTCATTAAGATATTTGTGAACTTGACGGAACGTTAACTAGGAATGGTAAACGTTATTTTATCACTTTTATTGATGATTGTTCTGACTTTACTTACGTGTACTTGATGAAAAATAAAAGTGATGCGCTTAACATGTTCAAATTATTTGTGACTGAAATTGAGAATCAATTCAATAAGAAAATTAAAAGGTTTCGTAGTGATAGAGGAACTGAATATGATTCAAACATGTTTGTTGAGTTTTATAATTCACATGGCATTGTACACGAAACCACTGCACCATATTCACCTGAAATGAACGGTAAAGCTGAAAGGAAGAATCGAACTTTTACTGAATCTGTTGTGGCTGTTTTATTGAATTCTGGTGCTGCATCTCATTGGTGGGGTGAAATTCTTTTGATTGTTTGTTATGTGCTTAATAGAGTTCCTAAGTCTAAAAGTAAAGTTTCACCTTATGAGATCTTGAAAAATAGGCAACCTAACCTGTCTTATTTTAGAACTTGGGGTTGTCTGGCTTATGTTCGTATTCTTGATCCTAAGAGAATTAAACTAGCAAGTAGAGCCTATGAATGTGTATTTATCGGATATGCAATGAATAGTAAGGCATACAGGTTCTATGATTTAAATGCGCATGTTATTGTGGAATCAAATGATGCTGATTTTTATGAACATAGATTCCCTTTTAAATTGAGAAATAGTGGGGGCGCATCTACTAGCAACATTCCTGTGATTAGGAATAATGAACATATTGAGGATAGAGAATCAGAACCTAGGAGAAGTAAGAGAACTAGAGTTGCTAAAGATTATGGTTCTGATTTCTGTGTCTATACATTAGAGGAGGATCCTGCTAACCTCCAAGAAGCCTTGTGCTCTCTAGATGCTGACCTCTGGCAAGAAGCAATAAATGATGAGATGGAGTCTCTTGAGTCTAACAAAACGTGGCACTTAGTTGATTTACCTCCTGGTTGTAAGCCTATAGGTTGTAAGTGGATCTTGAAAAAGAAATTGAAACCCGATGGTACTGTTGAAAAATACAAGGCTCGTTTGGTAGCCAAGGGTTTTAGGCAGAGAGAAAACATAGATTTCTTTGACACCTTTTCACCTGTTATGAGAATAACATCCATTAGAGTCTTGATTTCCCTAGCTGCAATTCACAATCTAGTTGTACACCAAATGGATGTTAAGACTGCATTTTTGAATGGTGAATTAGAAGAAGAAATCTATATGGATCAACCGGAAGGGTTTGTGATCCATGGCCAGGAACATAAGGTTTGCAAGTTAGATAAATCTCTGTATGGTCTTAAGCAGGCACCTAAGCAATGGCATGAGAAATTTGACAATTTAGTTATCTCACATGGATTAAAAGTGAATGAAAGTGACAAATGCATCTATTATAAATCTGATAATGACATTTGCACTATTGTATGTCTATATGTGGATGACTTGCTCATATTTGGTTCGAATATCCATGCTGTGAATGTTGTGAAATCTCTGTTGTGTGCTAACTTTGATATGAAGGACCTCGGAGAAGCGAATGTAATCCTTGGTATTAAGATTACTAGGTCCGAAAAGGGAATTTCTTTGGATCAATCTCACTATATTGAGAAGATTCTAAAGAAATACAATTACTTTGATTGTAAACCTGCTTGCACACCATATGATCCAAGTGTAAAGTTATTTAAGAACACTGGTGACGGTGTAAGACAATCTGACTATGCGAGCATCATTGGCAGTCTTCGATATGCCACTGATTGTACGAGACCCGACATTGCCTATGCCGTGGGATTATTGTGCAGGTTTACTAGCAGACCTAGTATAGAGCATTGGCATGCTATTGAAAGGGTCATGAGATACCTAAAGAGAACCATGAACCTTGGATTACATTATCAAAAGTTTCCAGCTGTTCTCGAAGGTTATAGTGATGCAGACTGGAACTCTCTGTCTGATGACTCCAAAGCAACAAGTGGCTATATCTTTAGTATAGCTGGTGGAGCTGTTTCTTGGAAATCTAAGAAAGAGACTATTTTGGCACAGTCCACCATGGAGTCAGAAATGATAGCACTAGCTACAACTAGTGAAGAAGCAGGTTGGCTGAGAAGCCTGCTAGCTGAGATCCCTTTATGGGAAAAACCGATACCAGCTGTGTTGATCCACTGCGATAGTACCGCGGCTATTGCAAAAATTCAGAACCGTTATTACAATGGTAAGAGACGACAGATACGTCGTAAGCATAGTACTGTTAGAGAGTTTCTCTCAACAGGAGCTATTAGAGTGGATCATGTACGCACTGATGATAACCTAGCAGATCCTTTGACGAAAGGATTAGCTAGAGAGAAAGTCCTTAAAACATCGAAGGGAATGGGACTATTGCCCTTAGAATGATGAATCACTCATGATGGTAACCCAACCTAAAGACTGGAGATCCCAAGAACTAGGTTCAATGGGTAATAACAAGTTGTGAAGTGATATGAGTTGAATCATGCTATTTCCATTAAAGCAAATAGAAGCATGAATTCCTGAAGCGATGAGAGGATGAGTTAATAGAAACTCTTAATGAGATCTATACTCTATGTGGAGTGGAGTACCGAGCTACAAGAGTACTCTTGATAGACTCACCTATGTGAATGTGGAAGTGGGGCCGCTTCCTATGGAATTCGGGCAAAATTTCTAGAGCATTCACTATACTGGGATAGACGTGCATGGCCATTAACGCACGGGCTTTTTTGATTACACCCTTGAAAGGTTGGTGCGTGGTACGATGTTAGAAATAGAGTTCAAGACTACGTGTCACTCTAGTATAATCTAAATCGTATTCACTACGCAAATGTTCAAATCGAAAGATACATTTGTTTATGCACAATCTTATAGATTCTGAAATTGCTCAAGAAAATATTTTTAAAAATTCAAGTGGGGGATTGTTGGAACCTTTTCAATGAATTATTAAAAAATTGATACATTAGAGTTGTGTGTGATATGGGAGAAGTCCCACATGGATTTGGAACACTCTTCATAGAGTGTATATATATTGCAAATGCAATGACTTGGGGTGTGCCCCAAGGGGTACCCAGTTTTGTGCGAATGGGTGAGGACTCACACACTTGACTACCACACACTCGCGCGCGCGCCGCCGCCGCCGTCCGTCCGACCGACCTGAGCTGGCGGGTGGGTGGTGTGGTGTCGTATTTTTAAGTTTTATTTTTTCAACAAAGGTATACAAACGTTTATATCATTTTAATAATTAAATTAATTTTAAAAACGTTCATTTTAATAATACCAAAAATGATTTTATTTTTATTAATTGAAGATAAACGTTTTTTGCCGTTTATATCCTCCTCTGATTTAATGAAAAACGTTTTTAGACGTTTTGGAATTTTCTTCTGTCTATAAGTTAGATAGAGTTCATTTTTTGAAAGATACAAAATTCTTTCTTGGTTCTACGAAATTTCTCAGAGCAATTTTATAAAGGGTGTACAAGAACGATCCTCTCGGTGCAGGGAGGGATCGTACAGATGCTGTTTTATCCTGAGGACGGCGTGGTTGATAGACTGCCGTGCACACTTAGGGCAGAGCCGCGAAACGTCTTAAAGAGAGCGACTTTGTCCGCGACTCAGCCAGAAATATTGATCGGTAAACTCGTTCCATTTTTTTTTTCAATTGTGGAATATCAAAACTTGATCGCATCTATGGATTTTTTGAAAATATTTGCAATTTGTTTGGCAATCACAACATATTCAAAGACCAAAGTTTTATTTTCAACAAGTTTCATTGTGCGTCGCGACACACCACCAACACAAAAACATTTTTCATAGGAAATTTTCAAATGTTTTTCCAATCGACATGGTTCACATTTACCAAAAGAATATTTACTTAAATTCGGTAAATCATGAACATGACTCACACTTCCAATTTTTCTCAAATTTTCAAAACCCACATGACCATGTTTTTAATGACACAAATTAGTATCACTCTTTGTGTTTGTGTGACAATTGTGTGATTGAGATAATGTGTAACAATTATCAACATATTTATATCCCTTCAAAACACAATTTCCATCTTGGTTAAGCACAAAATAATTATCATGAGAAAAAATTTACAAATAAGTCTTGGTCACAATTTTGACTTATACTAATTAGATTAGTTTTAAGTCCATTAACCAAAATAACAATTTGCAACTTTGGTAGACCTTTAGAATTTAGAGTGCCACTACCAAGTACCTTACAAGACTTATTATCTCCAAATGTGATTCCCCCATTTTTCAAAGTCTTGAAGTCAGTGAGTATGCTTTTGTTACCCGTCATATGCCTAGAACAACCACTATAAAAAAATAAAGAGTTAGAAGCACATGTTCTAAGACAAGTAATGGCAGCAAGACATTTGAATTTATTTTTCTTCACCTAAATTTTTTTAGGTGGATTCATTTTCTTCAATGGCATTTGTCTAAAATTACCATGATGATTAAAGTAATTTCTTTGAAGAAAATTCATCAAGGTAAAACAGTTAAGTCGAATATGACCTTTCACTCCACAAAAATGAAAAATTGGAATAAAATGACTAGTTTTTTTATTCTGGAAATTTTTGGTATGCTTCTCATGTGTTGTGACAAATTGAGAATATGAGGTCACATAAGTCTAAGTAGAACCTGCAGAAGGGTCAGCCGTCGAAACAACAGGAAGATTTCCATAAATAAAAATTGTTTTTCCTTTGGGTTTAGATCCATTTGATCCTAACCTAGAAAAATCACAAGCTTTTTGACTTGCAAGCAGAATATCACCCAAAACCATATATCTATGATTAAGCATTTTGACACCTTTCATAATTTGATCAACTTCATTAGACAAACGTTTGATTTCAGAATCTTTAGCAACAATATCAATTTCATGTATTTTAACAAGAGAGTTAAGTTCTTCATTTCTCTTCTTGAGAACTTTGTTATTGTTTGCCATCAAACGATTATTTGAACACACTTTCAACCATTGATCATACATGTTTTTGTATGATTCTTTCAAGGAATCCTCATCCAAATCGAATTCATCTGAATCATCATGGGAACCCTCATCTGTTGAAATAATATTATTTAAAGGTAAGCAAGAAAAAATAGAAGTTAAGACAAGATTAGAATTTTCTTCCTCGTTACTACTTTTAGAGTCCTGGTCACTCCAAGTGGCTGCCATGGCCTTCTCATTTTTCTTCAAGGTATTGGAACAGTCAGACTGAATATGTCCAAAACTTTCACACTACCTGCATTGAATACCTTTTTTATTAGTATATTCAAAAGGTTTGGAAAAATTATTACCTTTGGAGGATTTAGACATGTTTTTCTTGTTACCAATCTTTTTATAAACTTCTTAAAGTTTTTTTATAAAAAGATCATTTCATCATCATCTTCTTCATCTGAGCTTTCCATTTTCTCTTTGGAAGATTTCAAGGCAATCGATTTCTCCTTCACAGCAATTGGTTTCTCTTGTTGGCGGATTTTTTGATTAAGTTCAAAAGTTCGAAGAGATCCCATCAATTCCTCAACTTTTAAGGTATCAAGGTTCTTTACCTCCTCAATGGCTGTGAACTTGGATTGAAACCTGTGAGGAAGAGATCTAATGATTTTCCTGACCAAAACAGAGTCAGACAACTTTTCTCCTAAAGCAAAATATTCATTAGCAATGTCAGACAATTTTTCATAAAACTCAGTGAGGGTTTCTTCTTCAGACATGCGAAGATTTTCAAATCTCGTGAGCCTAGATCGCTTCACATCAGTGGTTCTTTCAAATTGAGTTTGAAGGATTTCCCAAACATCTTTGGTAGACTTACAAGATGAAATCAATTTTATATAACTCTCACCAACACCATTAAAAATTGTATGTAAAGCTTTATTATTATAAATTGACAATTTATCTTCTTCATTAGACCATTCAAGTTCAGATTTTATCTGTGTCTTATCAGATTTTGAATATGTCTCGACAGGTGGTGTCCAACCGGTCAATATTGATCTCCAAGCCCTTTCATCAAGGGATTTGATAAAAACTTTCATCCTTACTTTCCAGTATGGATAGTTTGTATCATTCAAAAATTAAGGCCGAGTTATAGATCCACCTTTTGCAAAGAAAGACATTTAACAAGAAACAAAGCAAACGAAAACCACAAAATCTCACTAAAAGTTTAGTGATTCGCTCTGATACCAATTGAAATTCCAGTTTTAGTAATTACCAAATTAATTAAACTAGGTAAATTAATTAAGGTGCGGAATGGTAATTAAATATTGAAACAGATCTATCGAGACAGAATAAGAACTTGTCACGATAGAAATTGAAAACAATAAAAAGAGAGTGCAAAAAATAATAAAGAATACAACAAATTTTTACAAGGTTCAGAAACCCTTTCGGATAACCACTCCTTGGGGCCACGCCCAGATAATAAAACCAATTAATAAAGAATCAGAAGTACAAAAATATTGACTTAAACAAAACAAGACTCCATCTTGAGATTTACCACAACTTTGTTATACTTCTCTTCACTAATCTGATTTTGATTGGAACGCTTAACCATTTGAACTCTCTTCAATGGCCAGCGAGTGCTTGTTTTCTCCCAACGCAAGGCTTGTAAAAATCTTCTCCCGAAGACTATAATAATTGTGTTCAAATTACAACCTGTATTCACTCATGAATGTGGTATAGATTCACCACAAAACTAAACATTCATTTTACTATAAAAACACGTGAATACAATGATCTTGAATACAAACTATGCACTCTCACAAATATTACAATTCACTGACAAAACTATGCACCAAAGATTTCACTTTTTTCTCAAGGCCCTAGAAGCCTATTTATAAAGACTATTCCGTGCTCAGAAAGGTTGAAAAAGAATCTCCAATAAAATCAATAACATTTGAAGATATTCTTGATTAATAAAGATTTGCCAATTTAGTTGATTCTGATCCGACAGACACAGATTTTGCGGGGACTACACAGATTTTGCGGGGACTACTAATACCTGCATCAGATCAAATTTCTCAAGATAATAATAACAATTAATTTCTTAAAGATTGTATTTCCTGTTGTTAATTATCTTAGAAAGCACGAAAATCAATAGAAAACATTCTAAAAATGAATTCGAATAAGCATAAAACATTTTCTTTATAAAACCAAGATACAAATTTCTTTTATAAACATATTGGGAGAATATCAAACTAAATAAGTAATTATTTGCAAATCTTACCAATTAATCCAAGATGTTAATTCCGAAAATCATAATAAAAATGAATTTAAAATCATCTTTTAAATAAAAATATATCTCTATAAAAAATTTCTTTATTACACAAAGTTTCATTTTTCAAAAAAGTAAACTACATTTTTTGAATATTTATTTTCACAGCTAGCCATTACTATGAAATTTGTCAATAAAAAATATCACCAAATATTCTTTGATTAGTTGACAGAAAAGTCTCAGAGTCTAAAAAATAAAAAGTATATTTTATTTAAAGAAAAATCTTCTTGTAAATAAAATTATATTTTCTCAATGAATATCAACATATATGGACAAAATATCAATATATATGGACGAAAATTTAAGTCAAGAAATTGTCATAATCATATATGTTGATTTCTAGATAATTAAAACTTAAGAAAACAAATTTGGAAAAAATAAATTGTCGCGACAGATCATAAACCTGTCGGGACAACTGCTTCAAACTTGTAAAAAAAAAATACTTTTGAGTTATAAAATATATTGTCTATTTAAGATAGCCAATTTAGTATTTTACAAATTATCAATAAAAATAATTTTAGGTTTTGGAAGAAACCTGGTTCGAATTTTATAAACATATATGTTAATCTATATAAATATATACCAAAAAAATGGTATATGTTTCTACAAAAATTTCCAAGAAATTAACGTATATGTTTTCTACAAAAACCTTAAAAGCAATGGCATATTATTTTTTAAAAAAATTTGTTGTATATGGTTATTTTGGAGTAAAAATAATTTAATACATTTTATTTTGAAATATCTTTGGTCTATATTTGATAATAAGTAGATATAAGCTTCTACAAAATAAAAATAGAATAAATGTTATGACAAAACACAATAATCTTATAAAATAGTATATATTTTCTGGAATAAAAAACATATTAAGGAAGCGTTTGAAAAATCATGTAATTGGAATTGAGTGTAATTCAGAGTAATTACTCAATTTAATGTGTTTGTCTGACTATGTAATTATACAATAATTATGTAATTAGAAGTAATTGAGGGTCTCAATTATACTCTCTAAACAAAAACTAATCATATACCAAAAATTAAACATATTTAAAAATAAAAACATAAATATATACCAAAACATGTGCAAATTAATGAGCTAAAAATAAAAAACATAAAAAAAAAATTGAAGAAATAAAACTAAAAATATTAATCAATAAATATATACATGGAAATATTCTAATATTCATATTAATATATGAAATTAAACACACGTAAAACTTATGTCTATGTTTTGAAAAATTAAAACAAAATGTCTTTTTTTTTTAAAAAAAAAAACCTAGTATATATTAAACAAGATAAAAATATACACATTATATTTTTGGTGAAATTTGAGATACTTTTGAAATAGTCAAGAAACATTATAGTTTTATTATAATTACTTAAAAAATGGTATATGTTTGGTATATGATACAGAGATTTTGGTTGCAGTTACTCAATAAACATTATATGTTGGTATATATGTTTTGTTAGAATACTTTATCTGAACTGACATAATTAAGCGTTGCTTATTCAGTGTCATTATCATATTACGATAACTGTATATTTATATGCATGGTATTATGATCGGACCATAATGGGATGGACATAACATACTAACATGCTCGGGGCTCATGAACACACTCTCAACATCTTTCGGCCAGCTCATTGGGCCAAGACATCTAACTCTCCCTCTCTTTATGTATCAAGGCCCACTAGAACTATTTATGTTCATACAAAAGAGAGATACACTCTAGCATATGTTGGTGTGGTGTGTATGGTTTAGAGAGAAATTCAAGAGAGTAGTGTTCATAGACACCCCTTGCTCTTCTTATTATTTTCAGCTTCTCTTGGCAGGTAGTACGCAGTCATTAATCGCCCCATGAACGATGATGTTGGAGGTAATTTTCTAACTCAAATTCCATTAAAGACTTGCCTCAATATTCTATGAGAATGTATATATTGTGATTGATGTTGTAGAATATGATTGTTATTGTTTTCTACTCATCCTTCTTTAATAAGTTTAACATGTTTAAGATATTTTAGCTACATTTTTTTTATTAAAAAAAAAATTTCTTTTTAAGAAACTGGTCTTAAGTAATAAAATAACTAAAATATAGGAATTTAGTTTATTTTTTAAAATGTGGTATTTTTCTAACCTCTCATTTTCTCTCACCACATACCCTTGTTTCTTTACTTTGTCCCTCGTGGCCAATTCAATTGCAACAAGGCAAGCCTAAGAGTTGCAGATTACTCTGTTTACAAAATTATATAGTAACCTGTTTTAATTAATGTGCATCATTAAGAAAGGGTGCAGCCCACGGTTAATGCTTTTGAGTTTGAGGAATCAACTTCTAATAGAAAAAACTTAAGTGTAACCCAAAAATTAACCAAGATTAGTAACACCATGTAACCCAAAAACCAACATGCAACACTTATTTTTCGTTTTTCTCGTTTCTTCCTCACAACCAACAATAATGGCTACATCATTACACGGTCACCAGTGACACGTGCTCTATGGCCCCCATGCGAGCTTAACACTTTGAATGTCAAAACCTCATCTTGGTTGCGTGTGATGCTTCCATCTTTTGGTGGAGCTTCTTCTTCTAATCACCAACGACGACAACATATGTTGCCTAAACCAAGCATGCAAATCAGTTCCCACCATTGATTAAAGCAAGATCCATCCTCAAATCAACTTTGAAGATTGCTAGAGAGGATAAAATATGGTAATGGGAAAACTTTCCAATGCTTTTTTTTTACTAGATCCAACTCTTCCAAGAGATAATGAGTCGTACTATAAACACCTCTAGACTCTCCACGACATGGACTTCAAAACCTAGTGCTTCATTTTCACAATTGTTGGAGTTATGCAGTGCCACCACTGTTCACCACCATAGAGTTCCAGTCTTGTTTTTCAATCGTTGTTGGATTCCCATGTTAATATTATATTAATAAATCCCATGTAAAAATTAACACTAAACTCTATAACTATATTTTTTAAAATAAGAATTTTCCCCATAATTTTCAATAAAAATATTTAAATTCTACTTTTGGTAAAAATTATTTGAAATCCAGAGGTTTTGAGTCCATATTTGGTATATGTTTCGAAGATTGTATATTTTTTAAAATTGTATTTTTTTTTGTAAAAAAAGTGTACTTTTGAAACAAAAATAGAATGGTAAAATTGATAAAATAAATGATTATCTATTATTTTTGAAAACTTTCCTAAATATATGTTTCCTTAATATTAATATACGGACACGATTTTTGAGAAATATCACATGATCCTTTGATAATATTCTTCCCTTTGTAAGTTCGCTTTTATTTTGAAAAATATATAAAAAAATGATAGGAATGCAAAAATTAATGTATCGATCAATATTCAACGGTTAATTCAATATTTACCTATTGACATGACAATTATTAGTTTTAACTATTAAATTGTTACCAATATTATAATTAATTGGGTAAATAATACTTGGGTCCCAACTTTTTTTTTAGCAATTAAATCTTAACATTTACTTTTTGACTTACATAATATTTTTATAAGGTTAAAATTGAATTTTAACAAAAAAAAAAAATAACACAACACCAATTTTTTTTTCTCTTTAAACTCATTTTACCAAATATATTATTTTAATAAATTGATCTAAATATTATTATAAAATAATAAAAATTTATTTTCTATTATACCTCTAAAATATTTATTATATCATTTATATATTAATTATTTTATCATTTTTAATAAAAAAATTATATACTTTAAATTTTATAAACATGAAACTTATTAAGTGTGCTTCTATCTATATCCTTATTTTTCTCACTAAACACATTTCTATTTAAACTCCTCGATAATTGTTAAAAATTATTTCCATGCATATAAATTTTTTATTGTTTTTCGTGAGGATTTTAATTAGAAATGTGTATAGTGAGAAAAAAATAGGATATATGATAGACCCAAAATGAGTATGTTTTAAAAATTTATAACTCGCAAGCGCACGAATCGTATATGAAATATAGTGTTCGTGTAAGCACGAGATCGAACCCAAATGAGTTGTCTAAAATAAAAAAGAAAACTATTTTAAACCAAAATTAATAAATTCTAACCTAGCTCCAAAGATTGATGAGATTTAATGTCATGGACATAAAATAAAAGATTTAAAATAAAGTTATTTAAGAGAATACAAATAATCCAATAATGATTTGAAAATAAGTGTTAAAAGGAAAGATTATTAAGATACTAGAATCCACAAAATGTAAGTTTACTAATACTTATTAGTATATTGATTCCCAAGTTTTAGTGATAGTTAAAATAAGTCGAACTATCATTTTCCAAATAGATTTATAATTTTAAGCACAAATTACTTCTAAAAAGATATGATTTTTCTTCACTTTTCAAAAAGTATAATTTCAAAATATTTAATGTGAATCAGCCTAATGAAACAACAAAAAATCAAATAACATTATTTATAAGGCAAAACATAATATTTTTGTTCTAAACATTGGATGTGTACAATTTAATGACACATCTTGCACAAAGAATATTATGTTTTGCAAAATGAAGAACAAAGTGCATATTATCTAACAATCCAAAATATGAGACATTAAATATAAAAGACATATATGAAGAAGAAAAATCCATAAACTTTGTTACATTACAAGGGAAATCAACATATAATATAAATATTATCTAGTTACAAGTTTCTTCATCATGATCTTAATAATCTTATGAAAAAGATTAGAAGCACATAACTAGAATAGAAATTACAAACATAAATAGAAAAATTTGGAGGAAGAACCCCCAAATTTTTCCTCTAAAATCTCATAGAAAAAATGACCAAAAAGAAGAAAAAGATTAAGAGAATGGAGTGGTCTTCCAAGTGTAGAGATTTTGTAGTGTAACCTCCTCCTCAAATAAGCACTCCCAAATGGTCTTGAAAATTCCCTATTTATAGCCAAAATGAGAGTATTAAAATAATCAATTTAAATTAATTAAATTGATTAAATTAATAATAATACGACAAATAGGAGTAAATTTTAAGGTGTAATGGTGATTTTTTGATAAAATGTGTAGAAAAATTTAGATAAAAAATGGCAATTTTAAACAAAGGGCACAAGGGGATATTTAGGCATTTGTTGGGCTCAAGAGGGGAAAAGTGGTGGCTGGGACAGGCATGGGCCAAAGCTGCACGGGGGTTGGCTAGGTGCTGGCGTTGGGCCTGTGCGGCAGGGGCCTGTGGCTGGCGTTGGGCTGCGTGCATCAGGTGATGTATGGCTGAGTGGAGTTGGCTGCTGGGATTGAGGATTGGTCCCAACTGAGCTGGTGGAGACGGGCTCAGGTGGGGCAAGCGGCTGGAGGAAGTAGGCACGGCTGGGGCTGGGCCGAGTGTAGGCGTGGGCCTGGGGGAGCACGGGTTGGCTGAGGCTAACGGGCCTGGGCAGCTGAGATGCGGATTGGGCCTGGCTGAAGGGGTGCAGGCGAAAATACCACAATTTCTGTCTTTCTTTCTTGACAATGCCACACTTTTTCTTTATTTTTTCTTGGCTTTTCAAACACCAACAATACAACAATTTCCTACAAAATACACATAAATTAAGTCATAATCAAATATTTTGAAGTATAAATAAATCAAATTAATTCTTTGAAAATATTAATTATAACTTAATTCAATGTAGCATTAACTTCAAAAGTGCATGATTTTACTTCTAACTTAATAGGACTAATTTCAAATAATTAAACTACAACATATTATAATCAAATATTTATAAAAACACACAAAAATATATAAAATCAAAATAAACTCAATAAATTTAAAATTACTTAAAAACTTAACAATTCAATTAAAAACTCAAAAACTAAGCAATAATTAACATATAAAATATGGTAAAATAACTCTATTTTGTAGAATTATCAATATAAATAGAAGCACCCTTAATAATTAATGCTTCTAAAATTTAAAATATATAAATATTTTTATTAAAAATAATAAACTAATTAATATATAAGTGATATATTAAATAGTTTAGAGGTATGATAGAAAATATTTTTTATTATTATTTCTTAATATTTGAAGAAAATATTTAAGTCAATTTACCAAAATAATATATTCGGTAATACTTAATTGATTAAAAGGGACTTAAAGAAAAAAAATAGGAGTTATGTTTTTTTTTTTTGTTAAAATCTCATTTTTTCCCTAATAAATTATGGTTTATTTAATAAAATAAAACATTGTGGACCTATGTGAGCCAAAAAGTAAAGGTTGGGATCCAATTGCTACAAAAAAAAGTTGGGGACTTAAGTGATACAACTAGTAAAATTTGGGGACCCCAAGTTCTATTTACCTTAATTAATTTGATAGTAGTCTAAAAAAATTTAATGAATATTAATTCATGACATATTAACATCGTATTTATTGAACATATCTTATTTTATTTAAAAAAGTAATAATAAGAGATTGCCTTGTGAGTTTGGATGTGCTCGAGTTCGGATGCATGACAATGCCATGCCCATGCATGAAATACCTTAGTCGATGTTACATGTATGCTTGGGTAGAAAGAATGATAAGTGATCAAGCGCGCACATGATTTCGAGCAATTAAGAATTTAAGATGGTTAATCCCTAACAAAGAAAACTGAATGTCCTCAAGTGTGTGGAAGATGTTAAGCTGAATTTTGAGTCCTATAAGGTAACGTTGATCCCAGAAAACATAGGAAAGGTAGTCAATGGATGGATGCCTCCATTCTAAGGTCTGATGATGCTTTGCGTAATGGCTAGAAACCACTTGGGGGAAGTGCTTTGGGTAGTTACAAAGGAAACAATGTCGTCCTCTCTGTGATGGTAGGTGAAGCCAGGGCTGGCCTCCTAGCAATCAAGACTGCTTTCTCAAAAGAGCTCAAGTATGTACAAATTGAAGGGGATGCAGCAACTATGATTGATAACTTTAAAGGCTTTGTTAGGATTTGGTAAATTTTGGTTGTTGTTAGAGATGTGGTTACTGAATGTTCTAATTTTATAGGTGTACGCCCTAGCTTTCCCACGGGCTGTTTAGCAGGACGATCCTCGGACTAAACATGATTTAGCCCGAGGCTCCCACAGGCCAGAGGCTTTATCTTCAGGACGGGCCCTTTCTAGCTCGAGGGGATGGAGTTTCCTGCTCCTTCTTGTTGTTCCAGGAGCTGGGAACAACATCCGGCGACCACTGACGGATCAGCTCGGGTTATGTATTGTTCCGGCAGCGAGCTTCTCAGGAAGCTCTGACCCTATGGGAAGTCAACACGCAAGATAAACGTGCATAATCCTGCCATCACGTGTCCGATATCCCCCTGACTTCTCGGACACGCAGCAGGAACGTGCGTATTCAGACACCCACGGACGGGTTGGGCCGTGCGGCCCATTGTTTCCTTCCATACTGATTAGACCGCACTTGTGTGTCAGGTTTAGGAATTAATCATGAATATCGCAGACTTGATATGACAAATGGAAAGGTCACGGGATGACCTCCCTACCAATTTCCAGGTGCCTTCTCCTATAAATATGGAGACCCTGGGAATTGATAGAGGTTGGAAAAAATAGTCTTGTAAGAACTATATATTTTGTAAACCAATTACCCAGAAAAGATCAATAATATTGACTAGTGGAGTAGAAGGATTTTAACCTTCGAACCACTTAAAAACGTGTTTAAGGTCACCTAGTTCTTTTCACAAAGATTTCATATCTGCGGCGGTTCTACTTTTAAGTACTAATCACTTTCTCTTCTTCTCTTAATTACTTGTTGCCGAAGAACCGCATCAACAGTTTGGTGCTTTCATTGAGAGCAAGTCCAATTAGTACTACCACAAACATACAACTATGGTGACCACTCGATCCAAACATGGCAACGAGACAGAACAGCATGATGGGCAGGAGGCCCGCCATGTTGCCCTCCCCGAGGAGCAAGTTCCTGAAGTCCAGCAAAGGCCAGGAAAGCAGCCGGCCGGCCAAGACGACACTGGTAGTTCGGCGCCCCGGCCGCCTAATCCGAATCCATGTTATTATACTGCGGTGGAGATGGAGAATGCTCAGCTGAGGAGCCAGCTAGCAGCAGCTGGTCAGCAAATCCAGGATATTCTGAGTCGACTACCCCCTCTCACAACCAACGGTAACGTTGGAGAGAGGCAAGGCGAGGCTCCTAAGTCTCGCCGGAGTAATCGATCCAGGCATAGCCGTTCGGGTAGACTCCCTGCAGCCAACTCCACCCCTTCATCACGCCATCAAGAGGCGAACTTCAGGGAAATGCCTCAGACTGAACCGCAGCAGTACAGCCGTTCGGTTAGGACATCAACCCCTAGCTCTCAGCCTTCCTCGAGGACGCCCAGAAGAGATAGGGGAAATTCCCAAAGGAGGGCCGAGGAGATCCGGAGACGTCAGCCCGTCCCCGAAGAACGTCCAGTTCCTCGTCCAGATCGCCCAGCGCGAAACCATCAAGCTGGCAGGGCCGAGAGGCCCCCACTAAATTTAGTCCATCCAGACGGCACTAGGATCGCCTCTCCGGTCAGGCATCCTCCTTCTCCCATCAGATATCCGTCTCCTCAGACCGTCCGAGACATCCCGACCTACGGAAATAGTAGGAGAGACCCGCCATCGGCTGGGCCTTCCCGCCGCAGCAGGGCGCCGGGAGGAGGAGCAGGTCGGAGCCGCCAAAGACGCACATCGAGCCTGTCCAGCAGGAGTCACTGGACCAGTAGTGCACGGAGTGATCTTTCGGGAGGGGACCTGCGACAGCGACTAAGTTCAGCACAAAGTCACCATAATTCCCATGGAGGCGACCTTCGAGATCGCCTCAACTCTCACAGAGAGGGTCCAGTTAGGGATGGTAGCCAGGCCCGCTCAGTTGGGGTCCGATCCGAAGTACGTAATGGCGGGAATGCCCCAAATGACCTATCTCCAGATAGGAGGGGCAATAACCCGCCTAATATGTACAACGGGTCCGGAGCTGTTGAACAGCCCCGGAATAACCCAGGATCTCAGGACAAAACCCTAGAGCGCTTAACTCAAATGGAGGAGCTGATGAAGAAGCTCCTGTCGGAGAAAGAAAAAGACGAATATGATTCGGGGGATGAGATGGAGCTCTTCGCCCCCAACATAGCAGCAACGGCATACCCTTCTGGCTTTCGTATGCCTCACTTGTCAAAGTTCAACGGGGATGGAGACCCATCTGACCACTTAGGGATGTTCAACACCCTAATGATGGCTCATAACATCGGGCCAGAGCTTCGTTGCTTGATCTTTCCTTCCACCCTAACTGGACCTGCCAGGCAGTGGTTCAAACAAAGTAAAAGGCAGTCAATCAGCTCTTGGAAGACCTTTTCGGCTGACTTCAAGAGGGCATTCCGCGCCTCTCAGGCCGCCAGGGTCCAGGCCGACTCCCTAGCTAACGTGAGACAGCAACCTGGAGAAACGCTAAAAGCCTACTTGAGCAGATTTGCAAATGTCACTGCTCGAGCCAGAGACGCCGACGACAGCTCCAAACTCATGGCTATGAGGACCGGGATCCTAGTAGGCGGAGATCTGTGGAAGGATATTCAAAGGAGGGGGGTCAACTCAGTTAGTGAATTCCTTAACAGAGCCCAAGAATGGATAAACTTGGAGGAAGCTGAAGCTTCAGCCGCGGGGACCAGCCAGGCCCTCGAGAAGCCCGCTGGGGCGGGAACAGAGATCGTAGTAACGACTCCCGACGTCACGCAGAGCAACCAGCCCGGTGGCGGCAAAAGAAAAGGGAATGGTGAAAACGTCCAGCACGGTCAAAAGAAGAATAAGTCCGTGGATAAATTCAAGCCCGTGTTCACAACGTATACCGAGCTCACCCAAACCAGAGAGAATATTTTCCTGGCCAACGCTACGCGAGTCCCCTGGAAAAGACCGGAGCCAATAAAGTACCCTAAGGGAAAGAGAGACGCTTCCAAATTCTGCCGTTTTCATAACGACGTCGGGCACAATACCGACGACTGCAGGCACCTCAAAGATGAAATCGAGACTCTCATCCGAACAGGTCCGTTGGCGCAATACTCGCGGAACAGGGTCCCGACAGGTCGACCCGCTCCGAAGATCCCAGCCAGTCAACCTGGACCTCGAGTAGATCAGGACGTCCCTCCCCCCGTGGTCGAGGGAGAGATTTCCACCATCTCTGGAGGGCCACACATGGCTGGCACGAGCAGAGGCGCCCAGAAGAGGTACATAAATGAGTTGAAGGCCCACAATGGAGGGGAGTTCGTCCCGGAACAGCGTCAATCAAAACAACAAAGATTAGAGAAACAACCAGTCACTTTCACGGAGGAGGACGCGGGCCATGTCCAATTCCCTCATAACGATCCCTTGGTCGTAGCAGTCCAGCTCGCCAACCGGAGAGTAAGGAGGGTGTTAGTGGACAATGGGAGCTCGGTGAATCTCCTATTCCGTTCAACCTTAGAAAAAATGGGTCTGACCGTCTCCGAGCTAAAGGCAACCTCGATGATGCTATATGGTTTTTCAGGCGAAGGGTCAGCAACGATAGGAACGATCGAGCTGGTGATCACCCTAGGCGACGAGTCCCGAACAGTGTCCAAACTGCTCGAATTCGTAGTCATTGACTGCTCCGCTGCCTACAATGCAATTTTGGGCCGACCAACGCTCGTTGCTTTCGAAGCTATCACATCCGTCCGGCACCTCGCCATGAAGTTCCCTACTTCGACAGGGGTCTGCACTATCAAGGGCGATCAGCTCGCTGCCAGGGAATGCTACAGCATTTCCATGAAGGGAAAATCTAAACCCGGGCAGGTGGCGATGGCCATTCAGGATGAAGAGGAATCGCAGGGACCCAAGGCGGCCCCTGAGATTGAAAAACCTCGGGTTTCCGAAGACGAAAAGCTCGCCTTAAGCGAGGACATTGACCCCCGAGTAGGCGAGGACAGGTCCGAGCTCCAAGCTATTGAAGATCTCGAGGAGGTAGGCATCGATGAACAAAATCCTTCACGGACGATGAAGCTCGGAAAGAACCTCTGCGATAGAAGAAAGGCGGATCTGACTGCGTTTCTGAAAAAGAAGCTAGACGTATTCGCATGGTCGCACGAGGACATGATAGGGATCAGTCCGAGCGTAATCATGCACACGCTCCACCTAGACAAAAGCGTCCCTGCAAAGTCTCAAAAGCAGAGGCGTTTAGGGACAACCCGAGCCGAGGCCCTTGAAGAAGAAGTAGCCCGGCTCAAAAAATGTGGCTTTATCCGCGAAGCCAGATTTCCCATTTGGGTTGCCAATCCCGTGTTAGTTCCAAAGCCCAATGGCAAGTGGCGGACCTGTATCGATTTTTCCGACCTGAATAAAGCCTGCCCCAAGGATTGCTTTCCGTTGCCGAGGATCGATCAACTGGTGGATGCCACGGCGGGGCACGAGCTCATGTCCTTCATGGACGCGTACTCGGGCTACAATCAGATCGCGATGAATCCAGCAGACCAGGATCATACCAGCTTTATGACCCCGACTAATGTCTATTGTTATAAGGTCATGCCGTTCGGTCTTAAGAATGCCGGGGCAACCTACCAAAGGCTGGTAAATAGAATGTTCGCGGATCAGATCGGGAAAAACATGGAAGTGTACGTCGATGATATGCTTGTCAAGTCAAAGACTGCCACCAACCACGTCGCCGACCTGGAAGAATGTTTTAACATACTGCGAGAATATGGCATGAGGCTCAATCCTCAGAAATGCACTTTCGGTGTCGCATCGGGGAAGTTCTTGGGTTTCATAGTCAATACCCGAGGAATCGAGGCAAATCCCGACAAGATCAGGTCACTGCTCGAGCTTCCATCCCCCAGGTCGCGGAAAGATGTCCAAGGCCTCACAGGAAGGGTGGCAGCACTGAACCGGTTCATTTCCAAATCGACCGACAAGTGCCTGCCTTTCTACAACCTGCTCCGCGGAAACAAGAAGTTCGAATGGACAGTAGAATGCGAGGGCGCATTCCTCGACCTAAAAACGCACCTAGCTGAGCCACCTGTGCTATCAAAGCCCAGGGTAGGAGAACCTCTTTTCCTCTACATGGCCGTGACTGAGGACGCAGCTAGTGCCGTTCTGGTGCGAGAAGAGGACCAGGCTCAGAAACCGGTTTATTACATCAGCAAGAGACTCCTCGGAGCTGAGTCAAGGTACCCGTTGATGGAAAAGCTGGCGTTCTGCCTAATCACGGCCTCGCGAAAACTCAGGCCATACTTCCAGTCCCACTCTGTACACGTCATGACCGATCAGCCTCTAAGGCAGGTTTTGCAAAAGCCTGAAGCCTCGGGACGCTTGCTAAAGTGGGCGGTCGAACTCAGTCAGTTCGAGATTTTCTATACTCCCCGAACTACCATAAAAAGTCAAGCCTTGGCCGACTTCGTGGCAGAATGCGCGGGATTCCGTGAGATCCCATCGGAAGATTCACAGCAGCTCACCTCCTCAGATTCATCGTGGAGGATCTTCGTTGATGGCTCATCTAACGAGAACGGCTCCGGGGCCGGAATCATTCTGATATCCCCAGAAGGACATAGATTCCATTCGGCGCTGAGGTTCGGGTTCAAGGCGTCCAACAACGAGGCAGAGTACGAGGCCTTGTTAGCCGGACTTAGGATAGCTAGCGAGCTAAAGGCAAGCTCTGTCCAATGCTTCAGCGACTCCCAGCTCGTGGTGAATCAGGTCTTAGGCGAGTATCAGGCGCGGGGTCCCAAGATGGCCTCTTATTTGGCTAAGGTAAAATCCGAATTGTCTACGTTTGGGCAAGGGTCGATCGAGCAGATACCTCGGGAGCAGAACGCCAATGCAGATGCTCTCGCCAAGCTCGCCACCTCGGGGGAGGCAGAAACCCTGGGGTTGGTGCCAATTGAGTTCTTGGACAAACCAAGCATAGATGGAGATCGAGCAGATATTGAGATGATTGACATTAGGCCGACCTGGATGACTCCCATTGTTGAGTACCTCGTCGAGGGCAAGTTACCCGAAGGGCGCAACGACGTACGACGAGTCCTTTATCAAGCTCCGAGATATACGCTAGTCGAGGGGGTGTTGTACCGACGTGGGCATTCATTACCTCTCCTCCGGTGTGTTCTTCCAAGTGAAGCGAAGGCCATCCTGCAGGAAGTTCATGACGGATTCTGCGGAGATCACACTGGGGGGCAAAGCCTGGCCTTGAAGATCCTTCGGCAGGGTTTTTACTGGCCGACTCTGTCCAAAGACTCGATCTCATATGTAAAAAAGTGCGACAAATGTCAGCGGTTCGCCGCGGTTGCACGAGCACCCCCGACCGAGCTAAAAATGATATCGTCTCCCTGGCCCTTCGCCATTTGGGGCATAGATCTAATAGGCGCCCTGCCCACCGGAAAGGGCGGGGTCCGTTACGCCGTGGTAGCCATTGACTACTTCACAAAGTGGGCCGAAGCAGAGCCGTTGGCGACAATAACATCGAAAAAGGTGCTAGACTTCGTGGTTAAAAGCATCGTTTGTCGATTCGGCCTACCCAAAAAGATCGTTTCCGACAATGGCACTCAATTTGATAGCGACCTGTTCACCGAATTTTGCGAAAAGCACGGAATTGTGAAAAGTTTCTCATCCATGGCCTATCCCCAGGCGAACGGCCAGGTCGAAGCTGTCAATAAAACTCTGAAGGCAAGCCTCAAGAAGAGGTTAGATGAGGCAAAGGGGATCTGGCCAGAACAGCTCCCCCAAGTTCTGTGGGCCTATAGGACCTCACATCGGACTCCCACGGGTCACACTCCTTTCTCCCTAACCTTTGGAAGTGAAGCGGTCCTCCCCGTGGAGGTGAAGGTCCTGTCGCACAGGGTCCGGTCCTACGAACAAGACAAGAACCACGAGCTCCTATGCCACTCCTTAGACTTGATGGATGAGAGGCGAGAGGATTCACAACTCCAGCTCGCCCATTATCAATAGAAAATCACTCGCTACTTCAACACTAAGGTCAAAAGACGTGCCTTTAGCGTCGGCGATTTGGTCTTGAGGAGAGTTTTCCTGGCCGGGAAAGATCCCAAAGATGGGGTTTTGGGACCAAGCTGGGAAGGACCATACCAGGTCATCGAAGTCATCAAAGAAGGGACGTATAAATTAGCTCGACTTGGTGGAGGGGCGGTCCCGCGGACTTGGAATGCAATCCACCTAAAGAAATATTATCAATAAACATTTGTAAGACCTAGAAGGTCACCTTCCATGTATAAATAAAAATCAAATGTTTCTCGTTATTTGCAAGTGTAATTTTAAAGTAACAACGAAAGGCCCTTTCCCAGTTACTTGGGGGGCATATGGTACCTGGATATATCCAGGTCTCCTTAACGACTTAGGTGTTAATTTTTATCTACGGATAAGAGTCATCACAAACTAAGTCCTATCCTGGTCTTAACCGGGTCATCAAACTTAGAAGTTAACAAAAATTTGTTGACCGTGGTTCTTCTTTAAAGAGCCCGGGATACGGATAAAAGTTAACGCGATCTAAGTTTTTTCGAAATAAGTTCCTGGTCTTAACCGGGTCATAAAACTTAGAAGTTAACAAAAATTTGTTGACTGTGGTTCTTCTTTAAAGAGCCCGGGATACGGATAAAAGTTAACGCGATCTAAGTTTTTTCAAAATAAGTTCCTGGTCTTAACCAGGTCATAAAACTTAGAAGTTAGCTAAAATTTGTTGACCGTGGTTCTTCTTTAAAGAGCCCGGGATACGGATAAAAGTTAACGCGATCTAAGTTTTTTCAAAATAAGTTCCTGGTCTTAACCAGGTCATAAAACTTAGAAGTTAGCTAAAATTTGTTGACCGTGGTTCTTCTTTAAAGAGCCCGGGATACGGATAAACGTTAACGCGATCTAAGTTTTTTTCAAAATAAGTTCCTGGTCTTAACCAGGTCATAAAACTTAGAAGTTAGCTAAAATTTGTTGACCGTGGTTCTTCTTTAAAGAGCCCGGGATACGGATAAAAGTTAACGCGATCTAAGTTTTTTCAAAATAAGTTCTTGGTCTTAACCAGGTCGGAAAACTTAGAAGTTAGCTAAAATTTGTTGAACGCGGATCTTCTTTAGAGAGCCCGGGACACAAATAATGTTAACTTGAACTAAGTCATAAAAATAAAAAGATAAATTGTGACCAAATGCATACAAGTATATATATAAAACTGGCTGAGCAAGATGTCTCGAGGCGGAAACGCCCCATACAAAAAGAGAATTACAATAAAAATAAAAAATAAAAAAAAATAAAAAATAAAAAATGCTCAAAGTGCGTAAACGAGGAGCATCCTAAGCCCCATCAGCTGGCCCTTTGGAGGTCGCGGTCTCGCCCTGTTCCGCCGCGGCAGAAGCCTCTCCAGTCTCCGAAGGAGGAGCCTCCTTATTCAGGCGGGCTTGAAGCCGCGGCAACAGGAATGCCCAGAGGTCCGGCGGCATGAAGGAGAAGTCCGCGTCCGGATTGTGGGACCAGCAGTGATAGAATAGGTCCTGTAAGGACTGCTCCGACACGACCCGCTCGTCTTTCAGGGCGGCCTGGGAGGTCTGGACTTCGGCCTTCGCCACCTCAAGGTCTGCCCGCGATGCGGCCAGGGAGTTTTTAAGCTCTAGGTTCTCGGAGCGAAGCTTCTCTAGCTCGGATGCGGCCAGGGAGCGTTTAAGCTCTTGGTTCTCCGAGCGGACCTTCTCTAGCTCGGCTTTGGACGCCGCCAGGGCATCTCTCGCCTCCTGAGACTCCTGGAGGGCAGTCTGGCGATCTGCTTCCAAACCCTCGAGCTGGGCCTTGGTCCTAACGATGCCTCTATAGGCGGCAGCCATGCCCTGCAAGAAAAGAATGATAAATTAGCAAACTGGAAGGAGAAAGGCGGCGTGTGAGTGTCAAAGCCTTAGAAGAAGGGGGCACTTTACCGTTAAAGTCATGTCCATAGCAGATTCTATAACTCGGACCGGGCTCGTTGTTTCGATGGCCCGGAGCTCCTTCTCCCTGATATTGTAATAGTGGCTGACGGCGTAGCTGGCCGACTCGTACACCGTACCCCGGAATGCTTCGGGCATCTTCTCCAGAGCCCGGGGGTCGACTGGGATACGCACGTCCGGGGCTGCCGCGGCCAGATTCCCGACCTCTATTACCCCGTCCTGGGTGGCCAGTGGAGATCGTTGGGGTGGCGGATGCATGAGTCCTGTCCTGGCGACAGGGAGGTTCGCCCCCGCGACCTGGGATGGCGGGTCTCTCTGCTTCTCCGTAGCTGGGGATTTGGTGGAGACCCCGGTCGAGCTCTTGGACTCGCGAAGCCTCTTTAACCTCGGCCCCGCTGGGGGATTCCCACCGAACACAACGCCCCGCAGACTATTCCCGGGCTGAGACATCTCTTCTGCCAAAGAGCAAAAAACACGGTTATTAGCAATCATACAGAAATAAAGGCAATAAGAAAGAAAATACTAAGGGAGCCCTACCCCCCGAGCTGGAAGAGCCTAGGACGATTATCTCACGAACTGGCGAAGGTTCTAGGTCCGGTTCTGAATCGGGGCTGGACTCTTCTACGTACTGCCTAATCCCCGGAGCGTAGACGCCCCTCTGGAGCGCAGGCCACGTGCGTAAATTGGTCCCGTACTCCTCAAAAATGGCCGACCTAAAGGCTAGGGTATTATCTACTACTACGATACCCTTGGGCCGACTCTCTTGGTTGTCCAGCACGAGCTGGTCAACGCAGTGGAGCAGAAGCGTGTCCAGGTTCGGATTCCTTGGGTGACGATGGACGAGCTGCCTAGGGTTGAACCTAACCAGCCGGGGGTCTGCAGTGGCCCTATCTACGTTCTTAAATAAGTAAGAGTTACCTTGACCGGAAGGACCCGCCGCTGCTCCGGATTGGGCCCTCTCCTCGCTCATCCCCTGGGCGACCTCCAAGCTCCTCTTCCTGTTCCTCACCAGAGGAACTTCCTCACCTTCTTCCTCGCCTTCGTCATCTGCGACCTCCTCCGCGACGATCGGCCTGTTGTCGCGGGCTGGGGGAAGACCCCGGGGCCTTTTCAAATTCAAAGTCTGATTTGGGAAAATCAGCTTGCAGAATACCATCGCCTCGTCCGTCACGAGCACGCGGTAGTCTTTCTCACTGGGGGGCAGGTTCGCCAGTGTATCGTATTGACCCCCGAGGGTCACGGACTTTTCGGTCCTCGAGTAGATGGCTGCAAGGTTGGTTGAAATCAGAATTGGAATAAGGGACGAGCTAAAATAAGATAACCGTTAAAAGGCGAGCTAAATGGAGGATTACTTACGAGGGCGGTTGAAATAATGATGATCGCAGTTTCGGAACCCAGTAGACATAAAAAACTGGTCTTTGAAGTCGTTTGGATGGCTCGGCAGCTCGATCACTGCTGCTGTGTTAGGGAAGCGGGTTAAGTAATAGAACCCGTCGCCTCGCCCCCGCTGGTCCGGGCTGGCTTTGAGGCAGAAGAAATATAGGATATCAGCAGGAGTGGGGACCTCCCACTCATGCTTTTGGAACAAATACCTCAGTCCCGCCAGCAGACGGTAGGAATTGGGGGGGAGCTGAAATGGGGCCAACCCCACATAGTTCAGAAAATCAGCAAAATACTGATCCAGGGGGAGGAAGGCCCCTGCCTTGAAGTGTTCCCCGCTCCAGGCCGCGAACAACTCGTCGAGCGGCGTGCAGCTCCTCTCCCCATCCGCAGCAGGTCAGGCGATCACGGAGGTCTTCCCCAGAGGAATGTTGTGGTTAAGGAAGATTTTGGTGATCTTTGCCTGGCTGGTTATCTTCGAGACGATTCTCTCCGCCTCGAAAAACGCGTCAGGAGCCACCTCGGCCTGCTTCTCCACCGCCGGCCCAAAGTGAGGAATTGGCGAGCTGGTCACCACCGCCTTTCCTTTATCCTTCTGGGAGGCCAAACTTCCCACATTCTTCTGTGGCAGATTTCTCTTTGGAGCCATCTGGTCGCCTATCGAACAAAAGAAAACACTTTAGAAAAGGCGACCCAAGCAGGAGAGTGAAGCAAGTATTAAGTACACGAGCTGGGGTAAGCCCAGCCCGTGGAGAGTGGTGCCACGCGTTCCAAGGAACACGCGCCTATGCCCTCAACAGATCCCAGATTACTCGGAATTCGTGTGTCAGATGGCTCAGAGTAAAAAAATTGCCTTGGGGGGAAAAGTTTCAACAGGCAAGGCGTGGCAAAACCGCTTTTAAGGCGTATTCCCTAAGCTACCCGGTTTTTGCACCCAAAGTTCCTAAGGATCCTACCCAGAAATTGTTCCTAAGAGAGAATCATGGAACCCATGTTCTAAGGCGATGTCCCATGGCAAGTGTGCCCTAATCTAAGAAGGGCCATCACCCTCCATATCCGCGCGACCCAGAAAACCTCTGCATGTGGCTACAGTAAAAATTTTTACCTAGGCTACAGTGGCATGCTTTCAAAAATAAACAGGGACAGAAGACTTACAGTATAGGGTTGGATGGTGAGCGAGGTTGCTGCGCTGGTAGGAGCTTCGTTGGCACAGTAGTCTCCAAGGCCTTGAAGGAACTCGCACGCTTAAGCTTCGTGAACGGAGAAGATGAGAGCAATGGAAATGAGGGTTTTGTTCTTCGGAAGGTCAGAGAGAAAAGAAGGAAATTTGAGAGGTTCTGAATGGTAAGGTGGCCCGTGCGTGGGATGACCACCCCCTTTTTATACAAGGGAGGATCACGTGTAAAAGGCTCTTGGGAGACCCTCCACTCGAAATGTGAAACGACGGCTGGACAGTAGGCTAGGCCATTTAATGCGGTTCTCGTAGAGTGTACCGTCGCCACCCACGGCGTTCCACGTATCAGACGCATGCGAAAAGCATGGAATGCGAAGGGTTGTGGGAGAAGTCTAAAAGCTCCTACTGTGGTCTCCCATATCTGACGTCATGGACCACGAGCAGGAGCTTGGGCGGCAGATGTACGCCCTGGCTTTCCCACGGGCTGTTTAGCAGGACGATCCTCGGACTAAACATGATTTAGCCCGAGGCTCCCACAGGCCAGAGGCTTTATCTTCAGGACGGGCCCTTTCTAGCTCGAGGGGATGGAGTTTCCTGCTCCTTCTTGTTGTTCCAGGAGCTAGGAACAACATCCGGCGACCACTGACGGATCAGCTCGGGTTATGTATTGTTCCGGCAGCGAGCTTCTCAGGAAGCTCTGACCCTATGGGAAGTCAACACGCAAGATAAACGTGCATAATCCTGCCATCACGTGTCCGATATCCCCCTGACTTCTCGGACACGCAGCAGGAACGTGCGTATTCAGACACCCACGGACGGGTTGGGCCGTGCGGCCCATTGTTTCCTTCCATACTGATTAGACCGCACTTGTGTGTCAGGTTTAGGAATTAATCATGAATATCGCAGACTTGATATGACAAATGGAAAGGTCACGGGATGACCTCCCTACCAATTTCCAGGTGCCTTCTCCTATAAATATGGAGACCCTGGGAATTGATAGAGGTTGGAAAAAATAGTCTTGTAAGAACTATATATTTTGTAAACCAATTACCCAGAAAAGATCAATAATATTGACTAGTGGAGTAGAAGGATTTTAACCTTCGAACCACTTAAAAACGTGTTTAAGGTCACCTAGTTCTTTTCACAAAGATTTCATATCTGCGGCGGTTCTACTTTTAAGTACTAATCTCTTTCTCTTCTTCTCTTAATTACTTGTTGCCGAAGAACCGCGTCAACAATAGGATGCCAGTTTTCTTATGTTACTAGGAACTTTAATTATGTTGCTCATAATGCTGCTAAATAGGCAATTTTGAACAATTATTCAGGTGAAGTGAACATGAGTTCCTTCCTTGAGAATATCATGTGTAATGACCAAGTTTGGTCTTTTTGATTAATGGAGTAGTTTTAACGTATTTTATAAAAAAAAAAAAAAAAAAAAGCGCTAAGACAAATATGGTTCGATCTTTGGAAAGGTAGGAAGGCCATATTAGATCAATAAGTTTTAATTAGCCTAATTAATGGTCAATCCTTAGAATATAAAATTTTGGCTAAAGATATTAAATTTGTAAAAGGTAGTTGCTTGAATATAAATATTTGTTGCAACAAAATCAATGATTTATAAAGGGAGATTTGAGTTTTTATGCTCAACGAGGAGAGGAGTTGTAAGTCAAAAAAAAATGTTAGGCATTCAAATAATTTTAAAAAAAAATGCAAATTTTTTTTATAATACCTAAAATACTCATTCCATAATTTTTCTCATCCACTTCCTCTTCTCTCTTCCCTCTCTCTCCCTCAACTCAAACTTCTCAACTCTCTCTCTGGAAAAAAAATCAATGGGTAAGGTAAAATATAAGAGAACTCAATCTAATGGCAAGTATTTCTCACTTATGATACTAAAATGCTACATTTTGAACAAATCTGGGCATGATTTTTGGGATTTTTTGCGATTTTTTTTTTTCAGTTTTGAAATTTGGAAATCTGCAGAAAGTCGACGTATTTCGATGCCAGTTCGATGGAGCCTTCAAAATTAAGATTTTCATAAAAAAATCGATGTTGCTCGATGTGATTCTTGCAAGATACGTAATTTTTCACTCGGGTATCCGTTTGGGGTGATTTTTTTTATTGTGGGTATTTTTTCAAGATCTACACGTTTGAGATGTGTATATACACATTTGAGAAATGTAAATCTTGAAAAAAAAATACAAAATGCAAAACATACATTATGTTCAAGATATGTTTTGGTATGTTTTCAAGTTCTAAATTTTGAAAATGTGTATGTGAACATCTAAAACGTGTAGATCCAAAAAAATACCCAAAATAAAAAAAAATTCACCCCAAACGGATACCCGACTGAAAAATTATGTCTCTTACAATAATTACATCGAATCACCATCGAACCACCATCGAGCAACGTTAATTTTTTCATGAAAACCTTGATTTTGAAGGCCCCATCGAGCCGGCATCGAGCACCATTGAGCAACCATTGAGTTGGGCATGGTTTTTGAGTTATTTTTCAGATCTGAAACTCTAAAATCTGTAGAAAGCGAACACCCAACTCGATGGTTGCTTGATGGTGTTCGATGGCAACTCGATGGGCCTTCAAAATCAAGATTTTCATGAAAAAATCGACGTTGCTCGATGGTGGTTCGATGCAATTCTTGTAAGAGACATAATTTTTCACTCGAGTGTCTGTTTGGGGTGATTTGTTTTTCTGATTTTGGGTATTTTTTTTAGATCTACACGTTTTAGATGTTCACATACACATTTTCAAACTTTAGAACTTGAAAACATACCTTGAACATAAGGTATGTTTTGCATTTTGCAATTTTTTTTCTTCAAGATTTACATTTCTAAAATGTGTATATACACATCTCAAATGATTAGTTCTTGAAAAAATACCCAAAATAAAAAAAATAAACTCAAACGAATACCCAAGTGAAAAATTACGTTTCTTACAAGGATCACATCGAGCACCATCGAACCACTATTAAACAACATTGATTTTTTCATGAAAATTTTGATTTTGAATGCCACATCAAGCACCATCGAACCACGTCGATTTTCTGCAGATTTCAAAATTTAAGATTTGAAAGAAATCGCAAAAAAACCAAAAAATTATGCCCAGATCTGTTGAAATGCAGTATTTTAGCGTCCTAAGTGAGGAATACTTGTCATTATATTGAGTTCTCTTATATTTTACCTTACATTTTTTTGCTAGAAAGAGAGTTGAAAGGAATAAATTGGGGGAGATAAAAGGAAGAGAGAAGAGAGAAGAGAGAAGAGAAACATAGAAAATAGAGGGAATTCTCTTATAGGAGCTTCACTTTAAGCCCTACCGGTAGGGCTCTCAGTGTTTACAATCCGTGAACAGTTTTCGGCGCGATTTTTTTTTTATGACCGTGTATATTGTAGTTATTTAGAGCATCCTGCAAATTTTCAGAAAATTTGGAATAGTTTACAGTACCGAAAATTAGGTTCAAACATGTTGTTGCACGCGTGACTAATTTTTTTTTATGCGCGTGGAAAACAACATGTTTGAATCTAGTTTTCGGTACTGTAAACTATTCCAAATTTTCTGAAAATTTGCAGATGTTCTAAATAGCTACAATATACACGTTCATAAAAAAAAAATCGTGTCGAAAACTGTTTACAGGTCAAGAAACACTGAGAGCCCTACCGGTAGGACTTAAAGTAAAACCCCTACAATAGAATTGTCATTAAAAAAAAAAAAAGGTGAGTGAGAAAAATTATAAAAAAAATATTTTGAGTATTATCACAAATTTGACATTTTTTTTAAAAGATGAGAAAGTCACATTTTTTAATTTAAGACACCTACTCAAATTTGCCTTTATAAATTAAGGATGCGATGTAGATTGTAAGTAGAATTTCACACGTGAAAATACTTTTGAAATTTTAAGTGAAATGCTAAATAAAACTCGCAAGTAGATGTACATCATATTTGTTTTGTCAAACGATTATAATTCTGGTGTCTTTTTATTCATTTAACTACAGTTCTTCTCTAAATCATTAGTTGATGAAAAACTAGTCCACATATTAGTTTTATTTTATTTTTAATTTTGCTAAATATTAAAAAATGATTAATAATTCATTAGTTTAAATTAAACAATAGGTATTTGAGTCATATTTAAAATGTGTTGACAAAAATCTAGTTTAGTCTTTTACTTTTAACATTTTTTTCAAAATAAAAAAACCTATTTATATTTATCTTCAAAGTCCAAATTAGAAAAATCCCAAAAAATTACCCAAACACAAAATTTCCACCCTCCAAGAGAGAAATTTTTTTCTTTTCTAAAAAGTAATGAGAGTAAATTAATTTACTAAAAAATAAATAAATTAGAAGTCCCATTTTAAATTAATAAACTAATATTTTTTTTATCGTCACCATTTAATTAGTTAGCTATACCCCTTATTACTCTTTTGTTATATTTGAATGGAGACACTAGCGTGAAATTTAAGAAATGTCAGACTATACAGAGTCTAAAACTTTTGACGACATATAGTTGCTTGGCTTGGCTTGGCTTGGCGAGGAAGAAACTTGTGTCCACAAACTCCATTTCTGGTTTGGGAAAGATAATGAACCAAACATTCGACTCTCTGCTCTAATCAAACCCTAAACACATTGGTTTCTGACGGAAAGCGATGGCCCCACATCGTCATGCGCTTCTGGTCCTTTCAACCATTGCCATTCGCTCTTTTTTCGTCACTATTTGATTAACCTTTCGCCAATTCGCCAAACCCCTTTCCATTTTCGACAATGGCAGAGCTACTTTTCTCTTCCTCCTCCTCTATCCATCCCTCTCTGTATTGTGGTACCATACGTTTTGTTTTTGGAGAGAGAGAGAAGGGAGCTAGCTAGCTAGCTAGGATTTGAAATCGAAGGAGAAAAATGGTGAGAGGCAAGATTCAGATCAAGAGGATAGACAACGCCACCAATCGCCAAGTCACCTTCTCCAAGAGACGCAAAGGTCTCTTCAAGAAGGCTGACGAGCTCAGCGTTATCTGCGATTCTCAGGTTTCTGTTCTCATACTTGCCGGTTCTGGAAAAGTCTATGAGCATAACAGCGGATCAACCACGTAAGTTGCAGGCCTTTACTTTAAAACCCTAGATTTTTATCCTGCATAAGCTTGATTTTCGATTCTGGCTTAACTTGAACTTTGTGTTTGTTTCAGAACGAAGCAAGTAATCGATCAGTACCAGACGACTACGGGGATCGATATTTGGAGAACAAACTATGAGGTCTCTTTCTCTCTTTTTACATGTAGAAGATACATTTACACCATTCTTTCTTTCCTTGAAGCTTTTTGTAATCCGTGCAGAAAATGCAAGATTATCTTAAGAAGCTGAAGGAGAAAAATAGGAGTCTTCGAATGCAGATCAGGTGAAGAAGAGTTATAGTGTGTGTTTATATTTTTATATATTTCTTCTCTGCTCACAAAAATAGTAAATATAAAGACTTGCTTATGAATATTCGTTGCGTGTGTGTATATTATAGACAGAGGATGGGTGAAGATCTGAATGATTTGAGCTTTGAAGAACTGCATACTCTGGAGGAAGAAATGGATACCTCAGTGCGTGTTATTCGTGAACGCAAGGTGAGCTGTAACTTTTCAGTGCCTTTTCGGTATTTAGATTAAGGGTTAACTTAGATTTACAGCCTAAGGTAAATGTGAGGCTATAGACGGTTTATAAACTCAAATGAACAGTAGAACCGGGTCATTCTGATTCAGTGTGCGTCGGCATAATTTATTTTGGTGAACTTAGTCTATTATATGGTTCTCAGTTTGTCGCTTTGTTTAATAACTACTCTCCTATGCCTTTTGAAAAGATTATGTTATCTTTTCCTTCGTTTGTTAGAGAAGAAAAATGAAAGGAAGGAAAATTTTAGAGATAAAAGTGGAGAGAATAAAAAAAATCTAGTTTGGTAAGAGGGAAGATAGAGTGGAGAGAAAGTGAAGGAGAAAAAATGTGACTAAATATTTGATAAATACATGATTGTAATGTCCTTAAAAAGTTGAATGAATATAGAAACATTTGTAAGGATAAAAATGTCTTTTTCTCAATTTTAATTAAAATAATAAATGAAGAAAATATAATGATTTTTTAAAAATTTTCTTTCCTCTCTTTATACCAAACCTAAAGAAGAGAAAATGTATTTATCTTCTTTCTTTTACTTTTTCTTTCTTTTCTAATTTTTCTCTCCTCCCTAATTTCTATCCCGTCTACCAAACATAGGCTAATGGTTTTACTGAAAAGAAGGGAGAGTTGTTGTTTGGAGGTATCAAAGTAATATTGATTTCAATACTGTTCAAGATTTATTTGTGAAAGATTTTTTTTTTCTTTCTATATTGGAGCAAATTTTGCTTCATTGTAGTTTTTTAGTCGTTCCTGTGTAATAAATTATTACGGTACTACCAGCGTGTACCAGGGATTGCTGTCTTTGTAATTTTTTCTAATTCCTGAAAATATGTACATGACATGGTTGAAATAAGTTCTCCGTGTAAGAAAAGAATGAACTTTAAGGGTAAATAGCAGTTGAGGTCTTTTTTAATACTAATGGTATCACTTAGATCCCATTTTAAAATTTGTAGCACATAAATTCTTATTTTCTAATAAACGCTACAATTTAGTCCCTACATCCTATTTATCATTTAAAAATTATTAAATTTAAAGGAAAAACAATAATTATAGTATTTTTTTATTATTTATATAATATATCTATTGTTTGTTTCCTTTTTCGTCATTTCATTTTATTACTGTAATTTTTTTTTTCTCAAACCTTAATAGTTTAGAGAAAGTCTCAAGTGTTATTATAGATTTCTCTTTAAATTCAATGTTTTTAAAATGGTAAATAGAGTATATCAAAATTTAAATTGGGACCTAAGTGGTTAGATTGAATAATGTAGTCTATAGTGTCTATGGGTGCTGTGTGCGTTGCTTAGCATATGCTGACATACTCAATTATGGACAGTTTAAGGTGCTGTCTACTCAGATTAGTACTACCAACAAAAAGGTAATTGGTTAATTAATTGTTTTGTTAAATTAGAAATGTATTTTCTGTCTTTAACCCTCTCTTTTTTCTTGGGTTGTTGTAGTATCAGCAAGCGGTGCAAGTTAATAGACTTCTTACAGATGTAAGCTTTTCACGATTTAATTTATAGTTAAAAACTTCTCTGATTCTATATAGGTGTATTTGTTTTTCTCTGGCCTTTACATATCTGTGTGTGTTTCTATATTCCTTCAAACTGTATATTTTTGCGTTTATATATAAGAACACAACTTACAGGACTGCATTCTGTGTGTTGGTTTAGGGGATTAAGCAGGATGATTCAGACTACGGATTAGTTGGCAGTGGTGGGGATTACGATTCTGTTACTACATACTCAAATGGAATTCATGACATCTTTGCTTTACGCACACAACCTAACCAGCCTAATCAATCTGAATCAGTTCTCACCTCTTGCTCGGAGAATTGGCGTGTTGCAAAATTTTAGAGCACCATTCAGATTTGGGTGTGTCTTTTAAGGAGTATGGATTGTAGTAAGGTTGTACTTTTCATATGAACTGACTTAGCAGCTGGCCTTTTTCTATTTTCTGATTAAAAAATGTCCTAAGTTGAACATCGTTTAACTCCTAACCTATGTGCTAAAAATGATGTATACGTTGAGACTTGAGTTCTTAAATGACAGTTGAACTATGCTCAAAGCTTTCTGTGTGTACAGACAAGCTCTTGTGGTCATGAACACGCCTTGTTCTTTCTGAACAAATTGTTTGATCACAAGAAGAGGATGCGCCCAGGTATGTAAAATCCTTAATGTATGTATGTATGTATGTGATTTTATAATATGCGACTTGTGACTTAAAATCTCCTGTCGAGGCTTCTAGTTTTAAAAGCATTCCCAATAGCTTTTTTAAAATTGAGAATTCTCTATAATTATAGAGAAAGTTGTCAAAATCACATTCAATAGCTCTTTTAAATCAATCTTTTATTTTAGAGCTCCTTTGTATTCATAATTTCACTCTATATAGGGTAATTTAAAAATTTAATGTAAACAGTGAAAGATTTTGGTAATGTACTATAATTTAAATAATAGAGGATAAACACTGTTAGGAGTGCTCTTAAGAGTTTATGGAAAGTTTACAAATACTTTTAGAGAGAATTTAATTACGCTTTCTCTACCAACCATAAAAAGAGGACTTAGATCACCCAATAACAACTATATCACTTAAAATTTTAGTACTAGATTAACGGTGTTAACTTCGCAGTTTCGTAGAAGTAGGCAATGCAATTTTGTGCTAGTGTTTTTAATATATCTCTTCTATAGATAACTATATAATAAGTACGTAGATAACGGAAATTCTTGGTTTTAACAGTTTTTTATTTTTTTAATGTTAATTTTAACGGAATATTCTTATATTTAATAGAATATTCAAATATATAACGGAATTTGTAAACACTTAAACTTAAATAAAATTAAAATTTAAAATATAATATTTTTTTGGTATTTTACAATGATAATTATTTAAAAATAATAAATAGTTAAACAAATTAAAATATGATATTTTTTTAGATATTTTATAATGATAATTATTTAAAAATAATAAATAATTAAACAAATTAAAATATGATAATTTTGAGATATTTTACAATGATAATTATTTAAAAATAATAAAATCATATGTTTGATAACTTAAATAAAATTTAATTAAACTTAAACTCACTTATTAGAATAATATCATATTAAACATGTAATATAATCTACTGTGAATTAGCAACAAATTAAAACTAGCAAGAAATTTAAATTTAAAATTCACCTATAATATTTAAGATTACATTAAACATATAATATACAATCTCTTATTGTTATTCCCAAATTCAAAAACTAGAACAAACATAAACTTAAACAAAAATAAATAAATTATTTAATTAAAATATGATATTTATTTGAAATTTATATGACATTAATATAAATTTAATAAAAATAATTAATAAATTCTATAAATAAAACTAAACAAATGTGCATATTGCACATTTGTTTATAACTAGTATATATATAAACACTAGTTAAAAATAATATGCAGTGTTATAAAAATATTTATTTAAATATGTATTTATTTTTATTATTTAATTATTATATAAATTTTAAATAAATAAACAATATCATAAAAATAAATAAAATATGTTTAATATAATGTATAATATAAATATATTAAAAAATTAACGCAAAACATTGTGTATAATTTTAATAAAAATTGATTCACTTTTTTCTTCTTCAATATATAATAAAATAAATTACAATTTTATAGTATATTTAAATATTTATGTTAATAATATTTACATATATGACATTTAAACACAATATTGACATAATATTTATATATATGACATCTAAACGCAATATTGACATAGAGATATATATTTTCATGGTTACATGACATATATATAAATTACAATAATATTTAAAATGAAATTAATAATAGAATAAAATAAGAATAGAAAAAAAAGTCATAGTGTAGAGTAGTAGTTCTTTCTTCCCACCCAAACGGGAAAACATTTCTTAATTAATTAATAGAATCAAACTTGCATGCATCAATTATTTTTATTTTCTAATATATCTTGCAATGTCTTTGGTGAATTTGATGAAGAAAAAGAATTCCAATCACTTGATAGAAAATAAACTATCACACAAATTTATAAGATAAAAAATCAATGATATGTATGATTTTATTATTTTTAAACAAATATGATTTAATTATTTAAATTATCATAAAATATTTTTAAAATATTTTATTTTAATTAATTAATTAATTTTTATTTAAGTTTATGTTTGTTCTAGTTTCTGAATTTGACAGTGATAACAAGAGATTATATATTACGTGTTTAATATAATATTAATATTATACATTGATTTTAAATTTAAATTTGTTGCTAGTTTTTTTTTAAGAAGTTTATTTCTAGTTGATAGTAGATTATATTATGTTATATATTTAATATGATATTATTTTAATACGTGAAGTTTAAATTTAATTAAATTTTATTTAAGTTATAAAATATATAATTTTATTATTTTTAAATAATTATCATTGTAAAATATCTCAAAAATATCATATTTTAAATTATTTAATTATTTATTTATTTAATTTGATTTAAGTTTAAATTATTTAATAACAATTATTGACGCATAAGAACGAATCACCCTAGGAACCATAACTAGAATGAGATCTTTCTCATGCGCATGAATCTGAATAAAATAGAAACTTACAAATACTTTTTCTAGATGTAGAGGACGTGTAGATCAAATAGCTCCGTAACCTCCTAACCCATCATCTTCCATAATACAACTCACCCAAAGAGAATGAGACAGGTGGATGTCTATGCTATTTGGTAGGATACACATTCATACATAACATGCCATTTTAATGATGCAATGAGTGGGCATTCCTATTCTATATGGCATGTGAAGTGATCATATCAACATGTTACCAATCATACAATATAATTAAATATTAAGGTATTGACCAGATTCTCTTTGTTAAACGAAATTACAAAAATACACCAAGACATTCATTTGGCTTCAAAGCTTCTTGGAATCTCCATGAGCTTTGTCCTTTGTTGTATGCCTTGAGAATTGCACACTCATACCCTAACCCTAAGTTCTAAATGAGATCACCTAATTTCCAAAATTAGGATTTATCAAAAGTTTGTTAACTTTTGTTATTAAAATAATAATTTCATAAATTATTAATTAATAACTAATGAAAAGTTGTTAACATTTATTAAATAATAATTAATAGTTTCCAAAACTATTATCAAATTTTTAGAAAAAATAATTCATAATTATTTTTATTTATAATAAATAGTTTCTTAAACTATTATTATAATTACTATTATTGGGATTATAATTACTAAAATTATATTTAATTAATAATTAATTAGTTTCTATAAACTAAATTTTGGCACTAATTAAGGTGTTAAAAAATTTCTATTTCTTTAAATGAAAATAAATTATTAATCTTATTAGTAATTTTTTAAACCAATATTTGATTTCAATAAATCATATATTTTTCATTAAGAAATGAAAACTAATAATCTTATTTCATAAACAATGTATTTAACTAATTTAATATTCAAATGTTCCCAATATTAAAATTGTTATCCAGATTTCCGGATAGCGTTTAGATTGATGGCCTCGGGGAAGCAGAATTATCGATGTCTTTCACGATAGGTGACCAGAGCTCGCGGATATACAGAAAGGCTTCACCTCTCCCGCTTGGTGTCCGGATTATTCTTCCAAGCAAACACAATACGGAAACTCGTCAACTCTCCCGGACTCCCGAAGGGGTATCCTTCGGGGAAGCTCCTTCCAGGAGAAGCTCTTCGAGTGGTCTCCGCGGAAGCAGTTCCGTGCCTCGCACGGAACAAAGCCAAACGGTCGAGTCCTGGAGGAGGCATATTTGGAATGATATCCGCCTGACACAGGATCCCGCCTGACACGCCCGTCAGGTCAAAGCCGCACACATCCCAGCACGCCTAAGGGTACCTTTTCGCCTACTGTTCCGCTGACAACTTGGAAAAGACGGCTGACTTTGTGTGTTCCCCATACTTTCACGTAAATATACCCACATAGAGTCTTGTAGCCATGCTATTACAGTAATTGTATCCCTATTTATGGCTGGTGTAATTAAGACTCATGTACGTAGAGAAAAACCCTGATCCAAAACCCTAGCTATAAAGACCCCTTCATTTTACAAGAAGAGGGAAAAAAAAAAAACCAGATAGCAAAAACTCTACTAAAATCTCTCTAGCTTCATCTTCTTCAAGAGAACCCGAGAGAAACATTGTGAGTGTGTGAAGTTCTTATGCACCAGCCATCTTACTGTAATCTTTTCCAAGTATAATAACATCGACTCGTGGACTAGGGCTTGTTAACGCCTGAACCACGTAAAAACACTGTTTGTTTAGTTACATTTCAGTATTTCTACAGTTCTTATCTTTTTATTATTCTGTTAGTTATTCGTTTCCGAAAAACTCGGTAAACATTTTGGTGCTTTCATTGAGAGCTGTAGGAAGTTGTTAGTCAGCTCTTTTTCTGTGTACGTTTTTTGTATTCACTTCGTACTAAAGAGATGGTGACTACGCGAAAATCTGCTGTTGACAAAAATGCTACGGTCAACCCCGATACCGTGATGGAAGATGTGGTGCAGAGCGAACCCTTAGACTACCGAGGTGAAGACCCGACATCCCGCCAGGATCAGGTCAGTACCGAAGATACAACATACTTAGAAGACGAAGAAGAGTATGTCCAAGACGGTTATTACAAGGACGGCTGCTACTATGAGAAGGACCCAGAACTGGTCCAAGTAGCCGAAGAACTGGTGGCCACTAAGGCCAAGCTTGCTGAGCAGGAGCGCGTCTCCGAAAGAATGCAACGCATGATGGAACGCCTCCAAAGTAAGTTCGGAGATCTAGGCGACTCGGACGAGGATACCTCTGTTCGAGGTGGTGCTGATGCCCCCATGCCGGATCCAGCCGCTGCTGGACCATCCAAAGCCGCCCCTAACAAGGGCAAAGAAAAAGTTGGAGAGCCTGTGCGCGCTGACGCCCCTGCACCTCCTAAAGGCGTGAATCACCAGGCCGACTGCCCCCCCCGCGCGCAGAAGGTCTCTGGCGCTCCTAAGCCCAGACGCCCTTCAGCCCCAAGGGGGCACTCTGTGCCTAAAGGGCCCGGTGCTAAGGCACCCAGGCCTAGGGGAAGGAACAACCGCCCCAGTGATTCCGTCAATCAGGACGGTCGGGCTGCGAACTCGCACTCCGAAGATAGCTGGTCCACGGTGGACCTAAGAAGAAGGTTGGAGGCCAAGTATGAGAAGGCCAAAGGGGAAAAAGCCCGACCTCGCGGAGATGACCTCCGAAATCATATTAATGACAAGCTCCGGGGACGTGACCTCCCGGAAAGTGATACGAAGAGGCTCGAGGAACAGATTGCCGCCTTGACCAAGCTGGTCCGGAAGCAAAGTGGGGCCCTGTCAGATTCTGAGGAGGAAGACCCGGAACCATGTATTAGGAGGATCGCGGAAACGTCCCTCCCGGATAACTTCAAAATGCCTCACATAGAATTATATGATGGGAGGACAGACCCGCGTACCCACCTAGCTAAATACAATAAAATGATGCAAGTGGCGCGCGTCAGTGAGGACGCCAAATGCATGTGCTTCTCACTCACCCTTACCAAGTCTGCGGAGGACTGGTGGAAAAGATTAGCTCCCGGATCAATCCACAGTTGGAAGGAGCTACAGTCCGCGTTTAGGAGGCAGTTTATTGCTGCCCGCGACCACGATATGGAGGTTGGTTCCTTAACCAACATCAAACAGCAACCCACTGAGAACCTCAAAGCTTTCATTCAGAGAATGATGGAAGCTGCTGCGAAAACCAAGGTCAGCGATGACATGAAGCTGATCGCCCTTCAATCGGGCCTTACTGTCGGCTCCCTGCTATGGGGGGAAATGCAAAGGAGACGGGCAGAAACCCTGTCCGAATTCATGTCAAAAGCTCAGGGAATCATCAACCTTGAGGATGCCTACCAGCAAGCCTTTGGAGTTCCCCCGGCTCCAACCCCTTCCGTGACTGCGCCGAGCTTTGCTTCGCAAGCTCCCGCACCAGTCCTCACGCTTCCAGGAGCCCGATTCACTCCGAGTGTGTATGGGCCTTCCGCGTCTGCTCAGACGCCGGGTCAAACCCATTTCTCTGGGTATGGAGCGGTACAAACCGGATGTAGTATCGCTCCTAGCATGCCGCAGCCGCAAGCGGAAGCCCCGGAACGAAGTTTGAGCCAATCGCGGAGCAAACGAAGCGGAAAAAACTCCAACCGGGGAGACCATTCAAAGAAACCCCGAAAGGATTATGAGCCCAAGTTCACGGAATATACCAGTTTGATAGACTCGCGAGAGAATGTCTATCGGGCGACCTGTAATATGGTCAACTACAGGAAGCCCCCGAAAGTGTCTCACGGAGGAAGGCGTCCGCGAGACTCCAATAAGAGGTGTGAGTTCCACGGAGACGTGGGGCACACCACGAATGAGTGCCTTCAGCTGAAGGATGAGATCGAGTCCCTGGCAAGAGCGGGACACCTCGGTCAGTGGGTGAGAATACCCATAATCTATCCCGGACAGGGGGTAGTTCACGGAGCTGCATATTCACCGGGACAGAGGGGGGCCGCTAGCGCTCCTGGAGCCGGTCACCCCCAAGCTCCCGGGTCTCAGTTCCCAGCACTTCCTGCTCCACCCGCTCCGGCGCCCATTGCCTTGTTGGCTCCAGGACCAGGCAACCCATATCCGCCCGGCCTTGCTCCGCCACCCGTTGACGGACACGTCGCCACCATTTCCGGAGGACCACACCTTGCCGGAAGTACCCGCAACTCCCAGAAGAGGTACTTGAAGGAGTTAGAGCACGCCGAGGAGATGTGCGCTTTGGTCCAATCACCTGCTCAACGTCCCCGAATGATGGATCTTCCCATCACCTTCACGGAGGACGATGCTCGACATGTGCACTTCCCCCACAACGATCCCCTCGTAGTGGAAGCCCAGATTGCCAATAAGAAGGTCTCACGGATCTTGATCGATAACGGAAGCTCCGTGAACATCCTCTTCAAAGCGGCCTTCCACGCGATCGGATTGACCGAGACGGACCTGGCCCCATGCCCCATCCAGCTTCAAGGTTTCAATGGGGACGCACTCATGCCATTAGGCAAAATTCAACTTCCAGTCACCCTCAGAGGAGAAAGCGACGCTTGTGCCTTCAAGCATAGCACATTCGTGGTGGTCGACTGCCCCACGGCGTATAATGCCATCTTAGGCCGACCAGTCCTGATCGATTGTGGGGCCATAACCTCGATACGCCACTTATGTTTGAAGTTTCCATGCGACGATGGGCGTATTGGCACCCTCCGAGGAGACCAAAGAAGTGCACGGAGCTGTTATAACGTCTCCGTCCGATCCGTCTACACGGTCCAAGAGACGTTTGCTGCCATTCCTTTGGCGGAAGAATTGCCAGAAACTGGGGGTGCTCAGGAGGCCTACTTTGACGAACTCGACCCAAGAGTGGGAATCGAGAAGGCAATAGAGCCGATGGAGGAAGTCGAAGAGGTGATCCTCAACCCGGGAGAGCCCACCAAGGTCATTCAGGTGGGGAAAAACCTGCCGTCGGCCGTTCGAGATAAGATCGTGGCCACTGTGAAGGATAACCAGGATATCCTGGCATGGTGCCACGCAGATATGACGGGGATTAATCCCAATGTTGCGTGCCACGCACTCAACATAGACCCATCTGCAACTCCAATTCGCCAAAAGAGGAGGCCGCTAGACCCAGTGAGAGCCGAAGCCGTCAAAGCTGAAGTGGACAAATTGATGTCCATAGGCTTTCTCCAGGAGTCGCACTATCCCGTGTGGTTGGCCAACCCAGTTCTGGTCCCGAAACCCGATGGGTCCTGGAGAATGTGCATTGACTTCACGGACCTAAACAGGGCCTGCCCGAAAGATTGTTTCCCTCTCCCGCGAATCGATCAGATGGTGGACGCTACTTCCGGGTACGAACTCTTATCCTTCATGGATGCGTACTCCGGATACAACCAGATCAAGATGCATGTCGCGGACCAGGAACACACCAGCTTCCTCACGGATAAGGGTGTCTACTGTTACGTGGTCATGCCTTTCGGTTTGAAGAATGCTGGGGCGACTTACCAGCGTCTGGTAAACAGAATGTTCAAGGACCAACTGGGGAGGAACATGGAGGTGTACGTGGACGACATGTTGGTAAAGTCCAAGACCTCCGGGGACCACAGTAACGACCTTGAGGAAGCTTTCGCCGTGATCCGAAAGTACGGGATGAAACTAAATCCAAAGAAATGTACTTTCGGGGTCTCGTCTGGGAAGTTCCTCGGTTTTATTGTCAGCTCCCGCGGCGTGGAAGCCAACCCTGAAAAAATAAAGGCGTTCATAGATATGCCTTCCCCCCGGAAGCATAAGGATGTCCAGAGCGTTACCGGAAGGATAGCTGCTCTCAGTCGCTTCGTATCCAAGGCCACCGACAAGTGTATCCCCTTCTTCAATGTTCTGCGAGGGAACAAGAAGTTCGAGTGGACCCCCGAATGCGAAGCGGCCTTCCAACACCTCAAAGAACATTTAACCCGAGCCCCCATTCTGTCCAAGCCGGTCGAAGGAGAGGCGTTGTTCTTATACCTAGCTGTGACTGAGCACGCAGTAAGTGCCGCTCTCGTCCGGGAAGATGGCCGTATCCAGCTCCCTGTGTATTACGTAAGCAAGAGGCTATTGGACGCCGAGTCCAGATATTCGATGATCGAGAAACTCTCCCTCTGCTTGCTGATCGCTTCACGGAAGCTGAGGCCATATTTCCAGGCGCACACCATCAAAGTACTCACCAACCACCCTCTCCGACAAGTCCTGCAGAAGCCCGAGTCTTCTGGCAGATTGCTTAAGTGGGCCATGGAACTAAGCCAGTTCGACGTCCACTACCAACCGCGTGTTTCCATAAAAGGTCAAGCTCTCGCGGACTTTATTGTGGAGTGCTCGGGAATGAATGACCTCCCAGAAGATCCTGTCCCGGAACTTCCCACCTGGAAGGTCTACGTAGACGGAGCCTCAAATGAAAAAGGAGCTGGAGCGGGGGTTATCCTAATATCTCCCCAAGGGCATCAGCTCCAGAGCGCCATCCGTTTCGCATTCCCAGCATCCAACAACGAGGCAGAACACGAAGCCATGTTAGCTGGGTTACGACTGGCCAGAGAAGTCGGAGCCCAAAAAATCGAAGTGTACAGCGACTCCCTACTTGTGGTAAACCAAATATCCGGGGAATACCAGACGAAAGGCGAAAGGATGGCTGCCTACGTGTCTCTCTCCCGCGACCTACTGCAGCATTTCAAAGGCTACCAAATCCGCCAGGTCCCCCGGGACCAGAACTCACTCGCGGACACGCTGGCCAAGCTTGCAACGGACCCGGAGATTGAACAGTATGGCTTAGTCCCCATCGGGCACTTAGAAGCCCCCAGTACTGAGACACGAAGGATAAACGCCATCATCGACCATTCCCACTCCTGGATAGGACCCATCCTCAGATTTCTCACCACCGGAGAGCTCCCCACTGATAAAGCTGACGCAAGGAAGCTCCAATATCAAGCTCCCCGATACGTGGTTATGGATGGAAAGCTTTACCGCAGGGGGTTGTCCATACCCTTCCTTAGGTGTGTTGCCGGAACCGAAGTCAGCACCATCATCCATGAGATTCACGGAGGCTTCTGTGGCGATCATACCTCCGGGCTGAGCCTCTCCAAAAAGATCCTTCGACAAGGATACTTCTGGCCCACCATGAAGAAGGATTGTGTGGATTATGTCAGGAAATGTGAGCAGTGCCAGAGGTACGCCAAGGTTCCGCGAGCGCCGCCTACAGAAATTACCCTAATGACCAGCCCCTGGCCGTTCGCCGTTTGGGGCATTGACCTAGTAGGTTCCCTCCCAACTGGAAAAGGTGGAGTGAAGTACGCCATAGTCGCGGTAGACTACTTCACCAAATGGGCTGAAGCTGAACCTATGAACACGGTCACATCAAAAAAAGCACTGGATTTTGTCATCAGGAATATAGTGTGTCGTTTTGGGCTTCCACGGAAAATTGTGTCCGACAACGGAAGGCAGTTTGACAGTGAACACTTCACGAACTTCTGTGCTTCGCATGGAATTATCAAAAGCTTTTCCGCAGTCGCCAGACCCCAGGCTAATGGGCAAGTGGAAGCTGTAAACAAAATATTAAAGACCACGTTGAAGAAAAAACTCCAAGCCTGCAAGGCTCACTGGCCGGAAGAACTTCCGCGAGTACTTTGGGCCTATCGCACAACAGAGAGAACTTCGACGGGGCACACGCCTTATTCCATGACCTTCGGTTGCGAGGCCGTCATCCCAGTAGAAGCTATGATCCCCTCTCACAGGCAAGACACCTACGATCCTACCCGGAACCATGCCCTCCTCCAGGAGTCCTTGGACATGATCGAGGAGCTCCGGGAGCAGTCGCAGGTCCAACTAACAATGTACCAAGGCAAGATAGCCCGACACTTTAACATGAGAGTCCAGAGCCGTACATTCGAAGTTGGAGATCTTGTCCTACGGAGAGTATTTCCTGCTACGCAGGACCCGGGAGTAGGAGTCCTCGGACCCAACTGGGAAGGCCCCTACGAAGTCCAAGAAAAAGTGGGCCATGGGACGTATCACTTAAAGAGACTCGACGGATCTAAAGTCCCGCGCGCCTGGAACGCGGAGCACCTCCGCCGTTACTACCAGTAGGCCCCGGACCATCCAGTCGGAAGTCCTTGGTGAAAATAACAAAAGTGAAAAATGTGGAAATAATCCTCCCTGTTGTAAAACTCACGCCTAGCAGGCTAATTCAATGAAACACGGAGAGATTCACTCCGCTTTTACTGCACTTTTTATCCCTGTGTTCAAAGCTGCGTTTTAACAAGTGACCACGCGGTCCGGAGACGTCCGGACCCCACGCTCACTTGGGGGGTATACATGGCTAAGGCATAACCATACGCCCCTTGAACAAAACGTACACAGAACACCACTTATGTGCTAGCATTGTGTTTGAAATTTTTAAATTGTTTGAAATGTTTAAATTGTTGAGCTTAGGTTTATTTGTTGCCATGAACATGCTTGCATTACGTGTCATATGTGCTTATGTGAAAATTGCCATGGAAATGCCTGCCATTATGTATCATAAGTATTATCTCCTGTGTAGCCCAGCGATGGACGGGACTGGGGGTTGAGGCACGTTCATAGAGCTACGCCAAAACACCCCCAACTCCCTGACAAGTCCTTTGCAGAATTCTCCGCGAGCGCTGTAGAGCTTTGCTTCGCAAAGCTCCAGCTCCGGATCCCGCAAGGAGAAAGATGGCAAGATCCGCGAGCGCTGTAGAGCTTTGCTTCGCAAGCTCCAGCTCCGGATCCCGCAAGGTGAAAGATGGCAAGATCCGCGAGCGCTGTAGAGCTTTGCTTCGCAAGCTCCAGCTCCGGGTCCCGCAAGGCGAAAGTTGGCAAGATCCGCGAGCGCTGTAGAGCGTTGCTTCGCAAGCTCCAGCTCCGGGTCCCGCAAGGCGAAAGTTGGCAAGATCCGCGAGCGCTGTAGAGCGTTGCTTCGCAAGCTCCAGCTCCTGGTCTAGCGAGGCGAAAGATGGCAAGATCCGCGACCGTTGTAAGCCTTGCTTCGCAGGCTCCAACTCCGGATCTCACAAAATAATGCATGGCAAGCTCCATGGCCATTGCAAGTTTCAGCTCCAGAAGCAGACATGCTTGATCCCCCCACTCACAGCCGGCTTTGCTTCGCAAAGCCCCTGCTCCAGGATCACACCTGGTGGGCGTGGCGATTTCCCCAACAGCAATAAGCCTTGCCTCGCAGGGCTCCATGCCAGGTCCCTGAAGTCAGCCACAATGAGGTTCGCAACAACAGTTAGTTTTGCTTCGCAAAGATCTAACCTTAAGTCTAGCGACGCTCACCAAAAGAACTCCCGTTCCAAACAATGGAACGACTCACCTTAGCAATCCCAGCGAACAGTATAACTACAAGTCCCGGGATTGGCTATTTGCCTCAGGAAAGATAAAGTACGGTGAAAGGAGCCTGGCCGTTGGAACCAGAAAACCTTCGTAACCTAGAAACTACGTGGGGAAAGACATCATCCGTTAAAGCTTCGACTGGGAAGTGCATAAGTTTTGGCCGTTGGAACCAAAACCCCATACGCCCCTACAACAGTTTCTACCGTATGAATGTCTACCCTAAGCGCAAAGATAAATAAAGAACTCGGCAGAAAAAGAAAGGAGAATGCTATGATTATGGCAAAATTGTCCGCAATGAAAAACTCAAAAAGAAAAACAATTAAAGATAAAACCCCTTCAAGCATTGGGGGTAACTACAGCGTCCACGACCGCAGCTTCGGGGGCATCTGTTTCAGCTGAGGCTGGCGGAGTCGGCTCATTGGAAGGAGGAATTTGGTCATGAGAAGGTTCAGAAGTCCCCGCCTCTCCGGGATCTCCCGCCTCAGGAGCTTCAGCACGATCGTCAATGTTATAAGTTTGGACGTACGCCTCTGGGCCCTGATCCCACACGAGTAGCTTCTCCCTCATGGCTTCGGCATCATCTCCCAGATAGCCTAACACCTCCGGGTTCACTTTCCAGAGTTGATGCATGAGGACCACATGCGATATATTAATAGTCCTGTTCAGTATCACCTCAGCATCCTCCTTCTCCTTCAACCGCTCCGCCTCGGAAGTTGCCAGCTGTGCTTCCGCGGCAGTTAGTTGGGCCCTCAATTTTTCCATTTCGGCCTTGGAGGCATCCCGCTCCCCCTTAAGAGAATCAATCGCCTTGCGCTGCTCCCTATTTTGGTTCAGCACGGATTGCTTCTCGGTCACATGCCCCCTGGCAGTGAATTGCAAAGCCCCGATCTCTTTATCCTTCTCGGCGAGCCCCAACTGAAGCATAGACACGAGATCCCTGCTCCTCTTATGGAGTTGCTCCTCGTCGTGCAGCTTACTCTGAAGAGTGGAATATTCCTCTTGCCGCTTAAGGAGGAGATCGTTCTTTGATTGCAAGCGGGCTTCCAGGGTATCTTTCTCCACCTTGGCTTGGGACAGCTCTTCCCGGAGCTTGGAGTTCTCGGTCTTAATCCCATCCGACCGCTGTCTAAACTCATTCTCTGCCTTGGCCCGGTACTCTTGATATTTGGCAAGATATTTCTTCTCCGCCTCTTCTTCAGCCGTGCGCCGGGCCTGATCAATCTTCTCCGAAGCCCCCAAGGCCTGTTGGGTCAGCTTCTGTTTCTCCGCCTCCAAGGCCTGGCGAGCCAGCTGGCTCTCCTCCAGCTGAACCAGAGCTGCACCAACCTCCCGGAACGAGCGTTCCGCGATCATAGAGGCCTGCAAGGAAAGACAACCGAATGAGCTAAAGCCGGACCAAAAGAGAGGTGATCCCAAAAAAAATAACAACTGACGGCTTACCCCGGACAGTTGCTGCTTCACAGCGTGTGTCAGCAACAGCGGATCCTTGCTGCTACTGATGGCCCATTTCTCAGAATTGAGCTCGCATAAGCTCAGGGCCATGTCCTCCATCATCTCAGCTCCGAACGGCGCCAATGCACGTCCGAGCCTAGGCACCAGCCTCTTCTCCAAGGCTGGACCATCCAGAACCGCTCCGGCCGGGTGAGGAGATCTCACCCCCTCGGCCAGCTCAGCCCTCTTCACGGCAGACAAGTTATCTGCCCGTCCCTGAGTAACGGCCTTCTCCGCCTCTAGCCGCCTCTTCAAAAAACTATCGGCCCGTCTTACACCCTCCAGGAGGGCAGCGGGAAAACTGGTCGGCTTCCGCGGAAAGTGGAACTTCAGGCCAGGCAGGGGAAGATTGGTTGTCTGAGAAGACGGAGACCCCGGAAGGGTGGACCCCCTTTGGACTGGAGGAGGAGGCAGCCGGGGTATTAAGGCCCCGGTCTGTTGCTTCTGCTGCTGCGGTAGCAGAAGTAATTGCCCTTGTTGCTGCTGCTGGTTTGGATGTTGCTGTTGCTGCTGCTGCGGCGTTGGTGATTGTCTCTCTTGTTCCTGTTGCTGCTGTTGTTGTAGTTGTGATTGCTGTCGTTGCTGTTGTTGTTGCCTTCGACCGGGAGAGGAGTGTCTAAGGCGTTTGTTCTTAGCACCCTCAGCATCTCCTCCGGGACGCTTGCTCACCCCAGTTGTCTTCACGGGGAACACAAGCCCTTCCCCGTCGCTACTGCTACTCGAGACCACCATAGTCTCGGAAGGCCCTTCAGCAGGGGACTTCTCTACCCTCGGAGACGCTTGCGCCTCGCCACTTGTCTTCTTGGGGGAGGCAGCCTTACCTCCCCTACCAGCCTTGGTCTTCCGTCCTTTCCCCGTGGGCGGGTCTTGGCTGGTGGCAGCCTTCTTAATAAGCAAAGTAACCCTCCCCAACATCTTGGCTTCGGGATACTCTGCAAGAAACGTACAAAGCAAGGTTAACGAACCAACAAGAAATGAGAAAGAAGATAAGCGGAAGACAAGACAATCAGCAACATAAAAGTACAAGCAAGCCCGCCAGCAGGGAACAAAAAACAAGAAAAAGAAAAGTTTGAAAGGGACGACCATGCACGAGAAACGTGGATGGCCTTCCCCGAGCAAAACAAAACATCGCTTCCTGCTCCAGGAAGCTCCCGTACTCCTTGAAGTCCGGGAAGAACATGCTGAGAGAAGAAGGGTCAACCATGATGACACCTTCTGGCAGACTACCATCACTCAGACACCAGAGGAGCTCATCTACCCTATCACAGTACCTGTCGAAAGGTATCCTACGCGGATCTAGCCTAAGGAAACGAGGATCAAACCCCATCTGAGAGGTTTGGGAAACTTCAGACAGGCTGGGGGTGTGGATCAATCGAAAACTAGTCTTACCTCTCCCGGAGGAACTAGCCCCCGGAGCCCCTTCGTTAGGGTAAGCCGCGGCGTGGCGAGCCTCGATCTCCTCTCCCTCCGGCTGGGGGTCGGGGAACCTCTCCGCCCAACTAGGAGATAGAGTATTTTCGTCCCGAGCGGCTTGGGTGATCACCTTAGACAGCTCCAGGGCAATCTGCTCCCGGATGTCAGCCGACACCTGAGTCTGCCCCCTACCACTTACTGGCTCGATATTTTGGAAGGAGGCGAGTAACCCATACTCCCTCAACGATTCGGAGGTCACAAGTCCCTCCACTCTCAACTCTTCCTCGGAAAGCCCTTCGTAGAACTTGGACCTCCTTATCATCTCCGCGCAGCGAGGTCTCCGCGGAACGACTTCTGCAAAAATCAAATACAAGCGTTAGAGATCCTCCCAAAAGGCAAATCAAACACAAAGAAACAAAGTTGAAAAGGAAAAGAGGAAACACTTACCAGGGATTTTGAAATCCAAAGATAGAGCTGGCACCCTCTTCAGCGGGAAGCCAGTCGTCAGGAACCAGTATTCCCGGAGGTCTGGAACCCTCGCGGTATGACAAGTGGGGCACATCACATCCGGGTGCCTTTCTAGCCTGTAAAACCCCACCTTGTCTGAGTGACCCCTCATAGGCTGAGACTTCAACCCGTAAAAGTACAGCACCTCCTCCGGGGTAGGAGCTTCCAGTCTCCGGGACTTGCAAAAGATGAACCACCCCGCTAAGAGCTTGTAGCTGGGAGGAATTAACTGGAAGGGGGCAATCCCCGCCTTCACACAGAAATTGGCGAAATAACTCCTTAGGGGCAAGTGCGCTCCGCACACTATGTGTGCCCAACTCCAGGCACCAAAGCCCTCGTGGCTCTGGCTAGCTGACTCGCCCAGCACCGACAGACGGTGCCACATCAGACCTGGGATGTTCTTCAGGCCTGCCTCAGAGGAATACAGCTCCAGCATGCCATAATTCCTGAAAAGGTTCGGTTTTTGGTCCATCTCCCAGATGGAACTATTGGAGGTTGGTGGGCTAGCCGCGACCGCTTTCGCCTTTCCTTTCCCCTTTCCACCAGCGACAGGAGAGCCCTTCTCTTGGGCAGAATCAGCCTCCCCCGCAGCAAGGAGTTGTTCCTTCGAGATGTTCGTCACTGGACAAAAGATAAGAAAGAAGAAAACACTCTAAGCAGTCAGCACCCTTGTCATACCCTAGTGGTATCAAAGGCGTCGGGGAGACCCTCCTCGAAAACTGCTTGGAGAGGCTCCCACCGAGCTTACCGAGGGATTGGCACCATGCCACCCGAAGGACAGCAAGGAACCAGACTCAGACCCCGAGCCTAAGCCCACCAAAAGAAGTGTTTTTCCAGAGGAAGACACCCTAAAGGCGTTCATGCTTATGCCCTAAAACAGCAAAACAAGGGACGACTTTCCAAACGCAAATCGCCAAAACATGCAGAAAAGGCTACTTATCGACTCACAATCAATCACATGCCTACCAAAGCCCTATTCACAAATGCACATAAGCAATAATGGCAGAAACCTCTACTCTAACAACTACCAACAACCTAAGGTTTGGGAGGAAAGAGCAAAGTAGAAATACTTACTGATATTCGGGTAGTTGGAGGTTGAAGGAGTAACTGGATCACTGCGCAGCACGATCGCGAGAAGTAAAAGCTGCAAAGACGAACGGCGATTCAAACCAGGAACTTCGGGGAATAAACCTACTGCCAAATCAAAAAGAAAAGTTTCCAGATACTTGCCAAAAGAAATGGCGAGTTCGGGGGAACGTAAGCTGGGAAGCCTGAGAGTTCGAAGGTTTGGAAATCTGAAAATCCTAAAGATGGAGAATCTGAAAGCGTAAAGAGGAAGAAAGGTCCTTTCCCTCGTTTTTATAGCAGGGAAGAGGCCGTTTCGAATTCCTTAAGTGGACGGTCCCGATCTTCCCATTCCTTGTGCATCAGATCCAACGGCTGGAGAGGAAGCGACGATCCTATTTATGACTCCTCGGATAGGAATAAAGTATTTATTTCCCATCATTGCACCACCTCGGGCCCGGAGTACCATTAAAAACCGTCAAATCATTAGTTAGATGACTGACGCACGCATACTCAACCAGTCGCCTCACGCACACGTCTTGGTCGCAGAACCATTCCCAGAATGACACGTGGTCCTTGCCGCACTTGAGTACTTGATCTCAAACAGAAGAAATTCTCTTTCTTTTCCATACTAACACTCAGGCGGGAAAAAGGAACCCTTCCGGGAACACAGAAGGTACCCCCTCGCCTAATCTAAGAAACCGATTGTACAAGCTCCCGGATCCCTCAAAGCTCCGTGACCTTGGGGGGTAAATGTTATCCAGATTTCCGGATAGCGTTTAGATTGATGGCCTCGGGGAAGCAGAATTATCGATGTCTTTCACGATAGGTGACCAGAGCTCGCGGATATACAGAAAGGCTTCACCTCTCCCGCTTGGTGTCCGGATTATTCTTCCAAGCAAACACAATACGGAAACTCGTCAACTCTCCCGGACTCCCGAAGGGGTATCCTTCGGGGAAGCTCCTTCCAGGAGAAGCTCTTCGAGTGGTCTCCGCGGAAGCAGTTCCGTGCCTCGCACGGAACAAAGCCAAACGGTCGAGTCCTGGAGGAGGCATATTTGGAATGATATCCGCCTGACACAGGATCCCGCCTGACACGCCCGTCAGGTCAAAGCCGCACACATCCCAGCACGCCTAAGGGTACCTTTTCGCCTACTGTTCCGCTGACAACTTGGAAAAGACGGCTGACTTTGTGTGTTCCCCATACTTTCACGTAAATATACCCACATAGAGTCTTGTAGCCATGCTATTACAGTAATTGTATCCCTATTTATGGCTGGTGTAATTAAGACTCATGTACGTAGAGAAAAACCCTGATCCAAAACCCTAGCTATAAAGACCCCTTCATTTTACAAGAAGAGGGAAAAAAAAAAAACCAGATAGCAAAAACTCTACTAAAATCTCTCTAGCTTCATCTTCTTCAAGAGAACCCGAGAGAAACATTGTGAGTGTGTGAAGTTCTTATGCACCAGCCATCTTACTGTAATCTTTTCCAAGTATAATAACATCGACTCGTGGACTAGGGCTTGTTAACGCCTGAACCACGTAAAAACACTGTTTGTTTAGTTACATTTCAGTATTTCTACAGTTCTTATCTTTTTATTATTCTGTTAGTTATTCGTTTCCGAAAAACTCGGTAAACAAAAATTATGAAAAAAAATAAACAATTCATTTTCTTAATTTTGAATCAAGACATTAAATGTTTTGTTTCCCAAAATTAACAGTTAACAATTTATTTGTATATAAATTAATTAATTAAACAATTTAATTAATTATTATTAATTTTAAAAATTTGAAATTAATTAAGATAATTAATTAAATCAAATTTAAATTTGGTAACCACCACCAACTTCCCTAATTTTAAGGAGGATAATATTTTCATTTTGTTTCATAAATGGAAAAGATTAGGCCATTAAACTAACAGCCCAATTATTCTTATAAATAATTAATCCAATTAATTAAATAATATAAAACCAACTCCTTCACTCATACACGGCATCAACTATTGATATATTTTTTTTAAAAGTGATCATTGCATTAATCAAAAAGCTGATTTTGTTGCTCCCTTGTCAGTGTTGCCGTGACTTATATAATTTTTTTTAATATATAGTTTTAATGGTTACTATGATTATTGGATTAAGATTAATAATTCATATTTATAGTTGTTAATTAATATTTTAAAAATAAATTGTGATTTTTTCAAATTTTTGGAAGGATTACCTGATGAAAAAAAAAATTATTATGAAAATATAATATTGTAAACTTTTTATTTTTCAAATGCATGTCAATTTCTAAATATAGCTAGCAGTGTCTTTCATTGGTTGGAAACAACATTAATTATGGCAAAAAATAACTAAATTCAAAATTAATGTAGAAAAAAAATATTTACTTGTTGGTGACTTGATATACCAAGTCACTATGTTGCCACATCATCATAATTGTTAGTACCCATTTATGGGTAGTAACCATTGAGAATGCTTGGTACGGAGGCGGAAGACATTCTACCTTTTGATCTGAGCCATTGATTTTGATTGTAATGATCCAACGATGAAAGCTCAAGAATGTTGCATTAATATGGGTCATTGAAAGTTGGATTAATGATCCAACAGGTGGAGAGTATTCTGCAAAAGAAGTTGCTCATCTGACAGTTTTTTGCAGTTATAGTCTACTTTAGTAGGGGTATGACTTAAGTTTAATAGTGCAATGATGGACTTTGACAACCGGTCACCTTCCCACCCATTGTTTCAAAGAAAACCCTCTCATTTTCTTCTCTTCCATACCTCTCCTTTTCTCTATCTGAAACACAAACATTACTTAGTTTCTTTTTTTTTTTTTTTAAAAAAAAGCTTTGGTTTTTCATCAAACAAACCATGCATGAAGACATCCTACCTGAACTAAGATATTGAAGTTACTGGGGTACAAAATCTGGGTTAGTATTGTTTTCAAAATTCTCTTCTCTCTTTGCCGTTTCCCACTCTCTTCTCATGAAAGAAAATAGAGTCATTATTTTTTCTAATTTTTTCTGGGTTGATTGTGTTACAGGCACGGTGCGATCGAGGGCTCCATCATTGAACGTACGACAGAGAAAGTGGAATTGAAATTAGCAGTTTATGTTCTTGAGGTACGAAACCTGAGTTTGTAATTTAAGGAAAATAGTGAATAACTTCAGCCATAATGTTGTTGCATGTGTTGTATCACCAAAACCATATTCGTATCTACACGTCAAACAGTAATCATTTTGTATTCATTTGCTGATAATTTTAATTCTATTTTATAAGTAGTATACTCTTTTTTTATGAGTAGATTTTGTATAAAGGGAAAATTGTAGTGACAATTACTTTGCAAAAATGACCTTTTAATAAATCCTGTAATTAATGGTAAGCTCTGCAACGTTAAATCAATATGCCTAATAATAATGTGTGATTAAACTTTTTTCATGTTTAGAGATGTTAACTGTATATTTAGTTCATGAGCCGAACTCCTAATTTTGTTATCATTCTATTTATAGGCGTGATATTAAATAGTATATCTTGAGTTTTAAACATGCACATAACCTATTTGATTGAATGCTCTAATAAAAAGTACAACTACTACTTATTATTATATTTTATAGACTTTTTTTGATTGTGAGATACCTAAGCTCTGGATTTCGAGATTTAGTTGGATTTGATATATATGTAGAAACTAGTTTATTTATTATTTCTAATTAATTATTGTTATTGTGTTGAGTGTCTAACATTTACTTGCTTGCAATAGTAGGAAAATTTCTTGATACATTGTCAAGTAGAGTGACTAATTTAGGGCCAAAGTAAAATAGATACTTGAAAGTGAACCTTTAACTAGTTGCTGGCCTATGAAAAATCAAATAACCTAAACTTATGGGCATCATAAATATCACATTGAAATTGTAAACTTTTCCGCTATGACACATTAGCAACTTTGTCAATTGTTAATATTTTTTCCTTGCATAAGTCAAATTTTTTATCAGAATACTTATTTGGATTAGTTAACCATCAGGTTGGTTTTGTTACTTTGAGGAATCAATTGATGCAAATGAGCATTGTTCTTGGTATCATTATTTTACATGAGTCCGAACTTCAAAATGGAGTTGCAAAACTGAGTCATTGCTTTCTTTTTGTTAGCTATAATAGAACTTGTTAATTATAGCTTGGCTTATCATGCCTTGAGATATGTATATTTTTGTTGACAAGGACCTATGATTCTCAAATAAGTTATGCAAGTTGTGGAAATTATTCTTTAATACCTATCTAGAGCACTGATTTGGTTTTCCTTTTATGTTTAGTATCCTATTCTTTACATTGCATTCATTATTCATAGGTTCATTTCTCTTTTCTGTGAATGACCATTATCTTTAGAAAAAATAATAATCTCCTTACTCTTTGTTTCCATTTTTCAAGACTAAAAATAACAAATAACCTCCAAATTATGTCTGAAAACAGAGAAAGCCTATTTAATTATCTTAATGCTTCATAAATGCTCCCATTGCAACTTGTTTTGGCTACCCAATATTCGTGCCTCGGCTCATTTTCTTAGCTAGTCAACTCACACATTCCACATTCACAACTTGATGTCGACGCAAGGCTTAAAAACTATGAAAGATATCCACTAAAATGTTAGCAAATATTCATTACTGTAGTACTATCCTTTCTTTGTTGTTAAATTTTTAATCTATACTTGTTAAATGTATCTTTTGTATGTAGCAATTTATTGGGGACAAATTATTAAAAAAAAAACTAATATATATGTATATATTATTTTAAAATGCTAGCAACTCCAATAAAACAGTGAGGATTAATTTATTATATGAACTAGAGGTTGTATAAGTTTACAAGTAGAATTGTCCTTAATTTTGGAGCTAATTCTTGACTTTTTGCAGGATAAATTATTTAGTTGTTGCCTGAATCCCTGTGCTAGTCATAACTGATTGATTATTTTCAAATGACGATTAAACGGAAGCGTGGTGCTGTGGCTAGTAATGATAAGGTGGCTAAGAAGGATGTGGTTAAGAACGAAAGGGTTGCTGCTAAGAAGGACAATGTGACTGATTTAATGTGGGCATTTGTTACCAGTGTCTTTTTCAATTAGTTTGTTGAGTATTGATTAACTGGCCACATTCTTTTTTATTTAATGTTTACTATGTATTATTATCTTAGGAGTGTTACAATTGAGAAAATGGCAGCAGAAACAGCCCAAAAAATGGAGGCCATTATAAGATAGCAGAATCAAATTCAGCTCGCTGGGGTATGATACTATACTTGGAATATAATCACACTTTGTATTTTTCATGTGTTATTTATTAGCAATGATTAATGGTATTATTTGATTTCGTGCAGATGCAAAAGGAGTTGGCTGGAAAGTGGAGGGCTACTTTTAATACAGCCTCCCCAAGCAAGTTTGGGCAAAAAAAAAGCAATTAATACAGCTTCTTCTAGCAAGTCTGGAGAAGATGAGGTTTGTATAGAGGTTGATTCACGTGACATAGTCACAAGATGTTCTTTTGAACGGGGAGTTAGGATACTGAGTTGCTTATCTAATGAACAAAAAGCAATGGTAGTAGCGGCAGGATTTGGTTCTTATTAAAATGTAGATTTTCCACATGTGTACAGTCCACTAGTTTAGTGGCTTGTTCAGGGGGTTGATGTGGGTAGTAACTGTCTCAATCTATATGGCCAGAATATTTTATTATCGAGTAGGATTTTACAACGTGTAATGGACATTCCGAATGGAAACTTACCTATTGAAGTTGATGAAAGGGTCCGTGATAAGGATCTGAAGGCTAGGATTTCGGGTGGCAAACCTCAAATCTCTCTTGCATATTTGGAGAGAAGTCTTAATAATTACAAGCTGGTTGATGATTTTTTTCCAAGGGAATTTCATTCTTATGATTGTTGGCAGCATCTTGGTCCCTGGTGCTGGACCGGATATTTGAGCCAGTTACATAAATGCAGTAACTGATGCCACCAAGATTTGGTCTTACAACTGGGTCGACCACTCATACAACATGCTAATGAAATCCATTGGCAAGTATCAGTCTAATTCTACATATCACATAAACGGATGCACTGCTTTTCTTCAGGTAATCATTCTCTTTAATATCTAACTTATCCACTTTATCATATTTTATTTAACTTTACTTTGCATACATTGTGTAATTGGTTAGTGACCCATATTTATTTTTCTTTATAGCTTTTGTACTTTAACCATATTGATGTGCCCCAATTTTCTATTAACTGGAGTGTTCCTCCAATTAAATTTTGGAATGATGCTTATTGCAAAAGGGTGAAGAATCATATTTGTCATAATGGTGGTTATAGTGGGTGCAAAACTGTAAGAACCTTCTTATATTTCCTTTATTTTATTAAGTCTATTGTATTTTATGTTGGCTAATGTTGTCTTTTGATACCAAATCAAACACGTAGATGTCCTGAATGACAATGATACTAGTCTGTCTACCTCATATAATGATGTTATTAACTTATTGATGGAGAAGGTTACCAAGCTGTGTTGTCAAATGGATTCCTTGGTTGCCTTAGTTGAGGGCTTACCAGAGGTAATTAAGGTAATGGTTTCAAGGGAGATGAAGAACTTCATTGCGAACAATATGGTTGTGTATGGCCCTCCCAAACAGGACGACCATACTGCTAAAGATAATGTAGAAAAAGACACTAAGGGAGCTGGATTTGCTCACATTATGGACTTGACCAGTGTGATCGATGAGTTCTAAAATGCTAGCAATGACCATTTCAAACGCCCTGCTGAACCGAAGAATTGGGGGAAAGAAGGTTATGAGAAGTTTCAGTCAAATGAAGGTCTTGTAGTAGGTCCTTTCAAGTTGTCTTCATCGATCTCCTTGCAAATGTTCTAGTTGGCAGAGTTCATCTATAACCCAGAACTGCAAGATTTGTAAGTTTTGATAATTCCTAAAATTATTACTGTCAAGTGTGATTATTATACGAAAATAATTAAGTTGATTTTCATTTTCATTAGATGCAGTTATGTAGTTTGTGATTATGATGAGCTTAAATTGGATAGGGAATGCATGAGGTCAATTCAGCCTCATAATAGGGTGGTGCGCAAAGAGGTATAAATTGGTTCAATTATATGAATAATTGTTTTGTAATGATAACTGGTGCTTTGTATGATTGAATGGCCATTTTAAGTTTTCTTATTTACTTCATTTCTTTGCATTGAATGTTTAGTTCTAAGGTAGTTTAGTGGACTAAATGTTTGTTTTCAGATAATATCGGCCTATGCACGGATCATGACTTTTAAGGAACGCCAAAAATACCTTCACGATTCCTCTCCTCTGATCTGGTTTATGCCAGCAGATATTTCGGTAATGAACTTATAGATTTTTTTTTTGGTGTGTTCTATTGTCTGAAATATTGTATCTTATATGCTAAGAAATATCTAATTTCCATTTGTTAAATTTAAATTTTACAGCAAGAATAGCTCGGGCCTTATTACCCTGTTCGACAGGCTGCGTTTGAAAACAAGTGGAAGGAATTTCATTTTGGAAATTTTTGCCTATGTTGAGAGGTTATATTATCCCTACTTTGAAAGTTTTTGGACATAAAATATTGGAAATCATTGTTAATTGATATAAAGTATATCACGTTTGTTGGTTCACAATTTGATTTTCAGATTCTAGTCCCTATTTTCACTGATAATTGTCCTATTGTGGTAAACTGTTTCCTGGCGAGGATGATCATGGGTAAAAAAAGCAGTTCAAATTTGGGATCCTAAATAAACTGAAGAGGAAAAGGATGAAAAATTGGATCACACCAAAGAAATGGTATATGCATATACCTCAATTGATCATTTATGCATTGATTATTTTGACTAGAGTTTATTTTGTGCATTTCTAATACTTATTTCATGACATTTTTCAGCTGGCTACTATGGAGGAGCTATTCAAATATGACATACATTCCACACAGGAGCCAGATTTTTCATTCAAGACATTTGCCATCACATTTGAGAATGGTCTGCCCCAGCAGAATTCTGAGTTTGATACTAGTCTTTATGTTATGAAATATATGGAAGCACTTGGAGATGGGAGCAGTACGGTGTATGAGGTATGAGGGTACATTATTTTGATTTATATCAACACATTAGTGAAATTATAATTGTTAACACTTGTATTTAATGTTTACTTGTATCCAGTTTGATACCATGGCTGAGCGATACCGTTATGGCAATGAGATTGTTCTCCACGAGCTGAATCAAAATATGGAGCAAGTGCTTAGGGAAAGTGAGGACCATTTCGAGTTTGAACTTGGGCTAGCTAATGGAGACACTGGAATTTCTTTGGATGAGGAAAATCGTCCACCATCTGGATCTCTAGGCAGTCCTCTTAAAGACAAACTCGACGTGCGTTTTTCGACAAAGAAAGCTAAGCGTGCGAACATGATACCTGCCGTGTCATCTAGGACTCGAAGTGCTTCTAAGTATTTTGTTGCCCGTAAACTTTACGTTTAGAAAACAAGTTAACACTACCGCTTTTGTGAGATACTTTGACATGTTTTTGCCTTAAGTATTTGTAACGCCCTAATCTCCAGGGACCGTTACGGTGCACATTGCAAACAGTGCTAAACTCGTTAATCGAGTCATTTGGCCATAAACGTGTAACTAAGTATGATTAGCGATTTAGGGATTAAAAAATTTCGGTTAAGATATAACGTTTCACTAGAACGTTTACTGTATATATTGGGATCCCAAAAATATAATTTAAAGGTTTATTACAACAAAATATTTACATCCGGCCGATCTAAGTGGCAAAACAGGGTTCCCTAGTTCCTCTCCTTCAAACCTCGGCCGTGGCGGTCGAGCAGCTGCATATGTACACATCGTCACCTACGCTCTCCAACTCAAGGATGATCCGGCTTTCTTTTGCCTTTACCTACACCACATAGCACCCGTGAGCCGAAGCCCAGCAATAAAACTCAATATGCTCATGAACAATCATATCATGATATCAAATCATATCTGGCATGCCTAGCAAACATAGCTCAATCCAAGCATGCAAATAATCTCATATAATGCTAGGGAATCAAGGATAAGAAATCCTGCCCTCCTGATTGGATGACTATCAAGTCAATCCTAATTAGATGAGTGATTTAACACTTGAGTTTCTAGTAAACCATACTGAGTGACTGACAAGCAAGTCACTACGAGGCTCAATACCCAAAGCCATGCAAATGATGATCAGAATGATTATACAGAGCTCATAGCTCTAAACAGATGAGTGAATATCACTTGGAGGTTCTGTTAACCATATTGAGTGACTGATAAGCAAGTCACTATGGGGCTCGGTGCCCATAGCCATGTAACGAAACCGTTACCTGGGCTTTCCTCCAATGGCTCTAATCAGATGAGTGACTGCTGGGTAAGTCACTAGCTTAAACAGATGAGTGACTGATGGGTAGTCACTAGCCTAAACAAATGAGTGACTGCAGGGTAAGTCACCAGCTTAAACAGATGAGTGACTGATGGGTAAGTCACACAAGTGCTTTTAGTTTTCATTGAACTTGAGGTCGGTTCGACATTAAAGCTCTTCTGGGTCATTTAATGCAGATGTAGATTAGATCTAATCTTTTATCGGCCCTGCGTTCATGACGCTTATGCCATTACTGGCTCCCAGGTCGGTAACACACGACCAATGCCAAATCTGAGTGATCAGGGCCATGCACAAGTAAGCAATACTACCAAACATATATCATATGTCTAATATCCAAATACAGGGCATTCATCATGCTTACTTAACAATTACTAGCACAATTAAGATCATGCATACACACAGAGGCTCAAGCTTTGAACAATCTCATATTCAATATTCATGGCATGCCCTAATCACATGTTTCTCGTGCATCACATGCATCATATTTAAACATCCAACATGCATCAAGAATAACCATGCATGTCACATATGGGGTGTAGTTCTCTTACCTTTGGTCCAAGCACAGGTTACCAATAAACGAGCCACAAGCACGATCCCAATTCCAAGCCTCTAATGATAACCTAGTCACAACCACAAATGGTGATCCAATGAGCTCAAGTTCTAAAACTAATCCCAGAACCAAGACCTAGCCTCCGAGACATCAAACGCCACCAATCCGGGTAGTAGGAATGATCTTGAGGCCTAAGGTTTAAGTTCCCATGATTAAAAACCCATTTTGGTCACTTTTCCTCTTTTGAGTCGCGACCCCAACCATTAGAGCCTCAGCTCTACCCAATAGAGTTGCAGCTCAAATAGCCCATCAGCACCAAACCACCAGCTTCTTCAAGCTTGAGCCGCAGCGCCCAAGAACAGAGTCGCGGCTCAACCTCGAACCCAGCCAAAGAAACTCCATATCTTCATCTAAAAACCTTTCAAAAACATATCCAAACATCTCCAAACTCAAAAATCAAAGTTCCCAAACATCCCCATGATCCAAAACCAACAAAACCTAAGTCTCAAATCACCCAAAAACACATCAAAACACAAAATCCAATTCAAGCTTAAAAACTTTAAAAACTTAGAACTTAAAACTTGAATTACCTCCGATTGAGTTGTTCCCAACTAAATCCTCTGGCTAATAAGCTTCTAATCTTCCCTAGGATCGATATGCCTCGATCCTCGCTTGAATCCGAGTCCTAGAACTCAAGTTACCTTCGAAAATGCGATCGGGAGACGAAAATGGAACTTTTAGGGAGAGAGAACGTACAGAACGTTCTTTTTTTTTTCTTCTTAAAATGTTACTTCAAGCTTAAGTAGTCTCAACTAAATCCTAACGCTCAGGGTCACGAAAACACTCCCGGGGACAAAATAGTCAAAACCTCCAGAATTTCCCCTTGATCCTACTAACTCCCAATTTATCACCAAATATTAATTCCCATTACCCAATAACCCGGTAATGCTCTAAATACCCCTTGACTCACTCTGAGTCAAGAATAAATCCCGTTGTGACTTTCCCACTAGCTTACCTCCTAGGATCGTCTTGTGATGAGTAACCCTAGCATAACCAAACAATAATGAAGCACCACACAGACATCACATATATGCCAAATATGCCCGAAATGGCCAAAATATGAAAATCACCCAATTACTCAGAAATGAGTTCACATGCATATTTAATACACCTAAACATGCATATTATCATTTAATAACATAATAAAGCCATTATGGCCCTCCCAGTCTCCTAATCAAGGTCTTAAACCTTATTAGGAAATTTGGGGCATTACAGTATTAAACATGACAGTAATTATTAGCTTTACTTACTGCTACTATTATCTTTTGGAACTATATTCCTCTTCTTGGTGGAGTGGTATGATACACTATTTGGTTTTAGACTTGTGGCATTTATGACCATTAAGAATGCTGAAACAATAGTAGCGTGTTATTAAACCTCTCTGCATTGGACTTCTTTCTATGTGTATGTATGTTTAACTAGATATGAAACTAATCAATCTAATGCAGTTCTGTATTGTTTTGTCTTGATTTTTTTTTCATAATGGGTCATGGTGTGGATGGATTTCATTGCTATAAAGACATGGTGTGGATGATATTGGGTTATGGTATGCAGCCATACAATTTGTGTTTTTGTATTTTGTCTGTAGTTAGATTATAATCGAAATGCATATCACATATTGGGTATAATCAAGAGCTTATGGTTTGGACTAATTAATTTGTTTATAGAACCTAACTATTAGAGATCATTATAACATATTGGTTATGAGTGTTTCCATAAGGAATATCTTTATTACGTTCATTTATTGTGTTCTTGCCATTTGTATTTATATGTAAAAAACTTCCAATGAATCATGTCACTTTTTAGACTAGATAAACATTATTGGAATCTATATAGCATATGTATAACATAAACTAAAGCCAAACATAATGACTAAATTTAGGACTAAATATATGAAAGTGGGAGGGTTAAATAGATAGTAGTTGGCAATCACTTAGTCAAAGAGCCTACCACACTGAACTCTAAACGAATATTAAAATACATAGAAAAACCAATGACAAGAAAATGATAAATATCATAAGCCGTTTGCAAGTCAATGCCAACTCTCCATATTTCCTCTCATCTTCCTTAATACGAGCAAGCAATTTGCGCAATGCATCTGTAGACCTGTTAGACAGTTTTGATTCACACCAGCTAAAGTGACCACATTCACTATGGTCACTAGTCGACTAAATCAAAAAACAATAGCATATAAAATATGTCATTATTAAAATGGAACTCTAGTATGTTATTGAAGACGTGAGTATTTGGATCTCATAGCAAGAATACTTACATAGTTTGAACACCCATAAAACTGTCGACCATGATTGTTTCTCGTCCATGCAGTTCGTATCACGACTCTAGTTCCACAAGCATATTTTCGTCGGCTTTCATCTACAATAATCCCAGTGATCGATCCTTCAATGCTTGTTTCACTAGCATAATTCACGGTATTTTCATGGTGGCCTTCCGGAAAAGATGAACTAAACATTGGTTGATGTTGCCCCATGTTCTTTGACCTCTCCATTATAAGATTGAAAAATATTGAAAATATATTAGTATACTGTTGGTGGGCATCGACCATGTTTTACTACATCTTATATAGGGTGGGAAAAATATAATTAAACTAAAATGATAAAAAAATTTCATTGTTTAACAAATAATACCTAAGGCGGGAATGTGAAATCTTTGTACATGGGCTTTAAAGGGTTTGGCATCAGACCTTCTTTTTAGTTTCATTTTCTATGTTCCTTTATTAAGCACAGCCAAGACTGAGTATATAGGACACCATATAGAAAGTGGAAAGTACTATCTGCTTTCATTAATAAAATAAACTTGGTCATGTACTAGTTTGATATAAATATTACTCTCATGTGAAACACTTCTTCACCTACCAAAATGTTATTATATATAATTTTTAAAATTTAACCCACATACTCATGATCTAGTTTGCAAAAATGAAGGCATAAAATGGACTTAAATGTATGGATAACATACTCCACAATAATCTATAAATCCTAAAAAAGGAAATCTCATTTAAGAAATGATTTACGTAACTAGTTGTCTTACAACTATATATCAATTTGGTTTGATTATGCCTCACGAAAATCAATAAGGTTTTTTTTTTTAGTTTATTCGATGTGTAATCACCCTAACGAGTTCCTCGGTCACCCGTACTGAGTTGCATGGAAGTCGGTGCACCCAAAGTAGGGCCGAGACGGTGTTAATCACACTAATGCATGACTCGGTGCATTCGAGCGAGTCCAGCTCGGCACTCCTAACCCGAACCCTTGTCTCGGTGAATCGAAACAAGTCCAGATCTTGTGTAATCACCCTAACGAGTGCCTCGGTCACCCTATTGAGTTGCATGGAATTCGGTGCACTCGAAAGAGCGTCGAGACGGTGTTAATCACACTAATGTGTGACTCGGTGCATCCGAGGGAGTCCAGCTCGGCATTCCTGACCCGAACCTTTGTCTCGGTGAATCGAAACGAGCTCAGATCTTGTGTAATCACCCTAACGAGTGCCTCGGTCACTAGTATTGAGTTGCATGGAAGTCGGTGCACCCGAAAGAGCACCGAGACGGTGTTAATCACACTAATGCATGACTCGGTGCAAAACTTATACATCAATTGACAATCTTCTAATGGTTTTCATGGATAAGTATAAGAATATATTTTTTTCTATTATTTTACCTATCTAATTATTTTGTATAATATAACGAGTCCATGCATTCAACTATAAGTAGATGTACATAATGACTTACTAAATAAACATGCAATAGAATATAAATTGTCCTTCCTGTACACATAAGACAAGAAATTTTTTGAAATCATATATGTTGAATATAATATTCTTTACAGTATCTGTCTACTTTATAAATTTACTTTTAACACGTTATCCCTTTTTGTTTGCTTTTCTCATGCATGCTTCGTGCAGTGCAAGGGTTTCCTCTTTTATGATAATACAATGTTTAATTTCTGCTGGATAGAAAATAAAATACTTTAGACTGAGACTAAAATAAATACTTAGTCTTACCTATGTTGAACATAAAAGACAACATGATAGCAGGATGAAGTATGCATTTTTAAAGGAAAAATAGAGTTAACCTTTCTCTACACTCAGAGCAATAAACTCAAATACATTCCATTAACCCATGTTTATTAAATGAACCCTATCTTTCTATTCAATCAAACATGGCTTTACCTGATACATTACTAAAATAAAAATACATTATAAAATATCTAATGGTGATATAAAATGGACCAACAAGTGATTATTGTAGCTATACCCTAATATAAAACTAGGCAGATTTCACTCTTGTTGTAAAGTATCCCCGAGCCGTGTGGTAATTCACTACAGATGTCGTCTGAAGAATTCACGACCCCCCCCCCCCCCCGAACTATGACGATGAACAACCCATCTGGGTCGAAAAGTGGTCGTCGTTCAACTCCTGCTTCAGTCCGTAGTAGGCGTCTCCGTTCGGTTGGTACAGGTGGATGTACAAATTGCGTCATTCAAGAGTCACTTCGAGCTCGAGACCGACGTCTACGTGGTGTTGGTGGTTCGCATGCAAAGAAGGGACATCTTGCGTCTCTGGAGCTAGCTGGCATGTTGTACACCATAGTGGAGGCTGCACAAGCTTGCATCGAGAAACTGAGGGAAGTTGAGGAGCACACTGAGAGGGCTGCTGACTTAGGCGACTTGGACCTTGATGATCCAGATGTCGTTCAAATTGACTGAGATATAATGGAAAACCTTCCTCCTTTGTACTACTTCTAATTATTAGCATTATAATAAAGATTCATAGACTCATTTCATATGGTGTATGAAATTCCGTTTTTAGTAATTACCAAATTAATTAAACCAAGTAAATTACTTAGAGTGCGGAATGGTAATTAACTGTTTACACAGATTACAGTTCTGTCGGGACAGAAACCAAACTTGTCACGACAGAAACTGAACACAATAAAAAAGACAGTGCAAAACAATAAAGAACACAATGAATTTTTTCAAGGTTCAGAAACCCTTTCGGATAACCTACTCCTTGGGGCCACGCCCAGAGAATAAAACCAATTAATAAAGAATCACAAGTACAAAAACATTGACTTAAACAAAACAAGACTCCCTCTTGAGATTTGCTGCAACTTGTTGTACTTCTCTTCACTAATCTGATCTTGATTGAAACGCTCAACCACTTGAACTCCCTTCAATGGCCAGCGAGTGCTTGCATTCTCCCGACGCAAGGCTTGTAAAAATCTTCTCCCGAAGACTATAAACGTTGTGTTCAAATTACAATGTGTATTCACTCATGAACATGGTATAAACTCACCACTAAAAACTAAACACACATAATTCTACAAGATCACATGAATACTTATGATCTTGAATACAAAGAGGAACTCTCACAAATATTACAATAAAGCTCACGAATAATGCACCAAAGAGTTCTATCTTCTCACTACCTTTAGAGCCCTATTTATAGAGTCATTTTTCGTGCTCACAAAGGCTGAGAAAGAATTTTTCTAATAAAGGCAAGAATCAAAGGAGTTATTCTTGATTGACGAAGAGTTGCCTTATTTAGAAGATGCTGATCCGACAGATGCGATATCGGTGGGGACAGCTCAGACCTGTGTCAGATCAAAACGAGCTCAAAAAGGAAACAATAATTAATGACATTAAGAACCAGTTTCCTGATTGCAATCCTTGAGCTGCACGAAAATATATCAGCAAATAATCCAAAAACAACTTTGGGTAAGTACCGAATATTTGCAATAAACTTTGTTTCCTTTATAAACAAAATGAGACAATATATGCTAAATAAGGAAGCATATTATTGACCAAAAATCACACAAAAGGAAATAGGGTTTCCGAAAATTGAAATAAAGGAAACCAAATATTTCCAAACAATTCCGAAAAATATAATAAAGGAAAACAAATATTTCTGAAAATTATAATAAACGGAAAACAAATATTTCCGAAAATTATAATAAAAGGAAACAATTAAATCAACCAATTTATCTTTTAAGAAAAAAGATATTTCTATAAAAATGCCAATTATAGGATTTACAATCTCCCCCTTTGGCAATTTTATAGACAAGGAATATCTATTTTTAAAAGATCCATGCAAAACACAAGTAAGTGCTAAAAATAAACATACGAGTCACAAAATGATCAAAAAATGGCTCCCCCTGCGATAGATAACCAAAGCACAGTTAACAAAGAACAATATGAAACAGCAGGACAACATAATCAAAGTGCCAAAAATAGAGTTACTCTCACTCCCCCTCATTGTCTAAGAAAATGCCAAAGAACAAAGGAAACGAAACCAAAAGAAAGACCCATAAAGTGTTCTTTTACGTCTATCAAAAGCAAAATAAAAATAGATCAAAGGGAACTGTAACCATCATGGAGCAGGAGAGGTGGATGCACTGATAAGGGCCAATGAAGCAAGAATTTGGCGCTGAGTATCCTCCATTAGAGTGAACCGGTCAGAAAGATGTGTAAGACCTGTCTGGACAGAAGCGAGAGCAGTCGGGACAGCAGGGGTGATAGGCTCCTTGGATTTCATGGCTGCTAGAATAGAAACAAATGGAGACACACAAAGAACAAAAACCCTAAACACTTTGGTTATACGTGAGAGAGACAAACAAGAAAAACACTGATTATAAAACAACCAAAGTGAATCCGAATAGAGTATTCGGTGCACAAATGAGGCAAGTTCAAAAATGGGTAACCGGATTTTAGTGATAAATGCCAAAATATCTCCTCTTGTTTTTTTTTTTTTTTTTTTGTTTAAACAAATTCTTTCACACCTCAAAATTGGAAAATTTTTGAATATTTTTAGAATATATTGAGATAAAACAAATAAATTGCATCAATTAATTTTTCAAACCTTTTTTTAAGTACACGGTAGATAACAGATCTTATTTTTCAAATTTTTTTATTACAAAATTGCCGAAAATAGAGTTTAGATTGCCATACCATATGTGTCCATGTAAATGCCAAGTCCTGTTCAAAAGAAACAAGATAACCATATTTTTCACAAATTAGAGAAATGAGTTATAAATCAAATACTAAGAGACCATAATTCGAAAAATATACCAAACACAAAACATATTTGAATCAATTCATTATATGTATGAGTCTTACAGCCAACTTACACAGTCTAGTCAACAGGCATGTGTGTGTGCATGTGTAATCAATTTGGCGTTTCTTTTTGGCCTTTTAAAGCTAGGGTCATTGCCCATATTTGGCGATTTTAGCCTTTTTCAAAATGTAACCATAATGGAGGCTATAACTCTTATACTGATGGTAGCCCTTTACACTGGTAGAGTATCCTCCAATATAATTTCTAATTACCTAGTACCAACTTACTCAGTGTCGGCTTTCACACATCAGTATAGGTAGCTCTTTTCCAAAATGGAGCCTGAAAAAGAAACTGGATTAGGAATGCTCATACAATGATAATGATTTGATCAAATATGAATTGGATGGTCCATAATTTTTCAAATATGGTTTTTTATTTTAACAAAGTATAGGACTTATAACGATCATTTTCTAAAATACAAAAAAATATATGCTCATCAAATTTCTTCCAATCAGGACAAGAGATTACAAAAAACACATATGCAAGGCAAGATAATCAATTTATTGGCAATTTCATATAAAACAAACCCCCAAGGATTTTCTGAGGGAATCAAATCTGACCGTGTCTAAGGCTTTAGTAAAGATATCTGCAATTTGTTTGTTAGTCTTAACATATTCTAAAATCAATGTTTTGTTTTCAACAAGTTCGCTAATAAAATGATGACGAATGTCAATATGTTTGGTGCGAGAGTGTTGAACAGGATTTTTGGAGATATTAATAGCACTTGTATTATAAAAAAAATGGTTAAAGTTTTAACATCAAACCCATAGTCTGCCAACATTTGTTTCATCCACAAAAGTTGAGTACAACAGCTTCCAGCAGCAATGTACTCAGCTTCGGCTGTTGACAAGGAGATGGAGTTTTGTTTTTTACTATGCCAGGAGACCAAATTGTTTCCTAAGTAAAAACATCCACCACTTGTACTTTTGTGATCATCAGTGTTTCCTGCCCAATCTGCATCAATATAACACACAAGGTTATAATTTGTTTCTTTGGAGTACCAAATGCCTAAAACAAGAGTATTATTGATGTAACGAACAGCAGTTACATGAGACTCCATGGGGTTCCCTTGGAAGCGAGCACACACTCCAGCATTGAAACATTTTTCATGGGAAATTTTCAAATGTTTTCCCAATCGACATGGTTTACACTTACCAAAAGAATATTTACTTAAATTCGGTAAATCATGAACATGACTCATACTTCCAATTTTTCTCAAATTTTCACAATCCACATGATCATATTTTTCATGACACAAATTAGTATTACTCCTTGTAATTGTCTGACAATTGTGTGATTGAGATAATGTGTAACAATTATCGACAGATTTATAACCCTTCAAAACACAATTTCCATCTTAGTCAAGCACAAAACAATTATCAAGAGAAAAATTTACAAACAAGTCTTGGTCACAAATTTGACTTATACTAATTAGATTAGTATTAAGTCCATCAACCAAAAGAACATTTCACAAGGCACAAAACAAACGGAAAAATACAAGATTGCACTAAGAGTTTAGTGACCCGCTCTGATACCAATTGAAATTCCATTTTTAGTAATTACCAAATTAATTAAACCAAGTAAATTAATTAGAGTGCGGAATGGTAATTAACTGTTTACACAGATTACAGTTCTGTCGGGATAGAAACCAAACTTGTCACGACAGAAACTGAACACAATAAAAAAGACAGTGCAAAACAATAAAGAGCACAACGAATTTTTACAAGGTTCAGAAACCCTTTCGGATAACCTACTCCTTGGGGCCACGCCCAGAGAATAAAACCAATTAATAAAGAATCACAAGTACAAAAACATTGACTTAAACAAAACAAGACTCCCTCTTGAGATTTGCCGCAACTTGTTGTACTTTTCTTCACTAATCTGATCTTGATTGAAACGCTCAACCACTTGAACTCCCTTCAATGGCCAGCGAGTGCTTGCATTCTCCCGACGCAAGGCTTGTAAAAATCTTCTCCCGAAGACTATAAACGTTGTGTTCAAATTACAATGTGTATTCACTCATGAACATGGTATAAACTCACCACTAAAAACTAAACACACATAATTCTACAAGATCACATGAATACTTATGATCTTGAATACAAAGAGGAACTCTCACAAATATTACAATAAAGCTCACGAATAATGAACCAAAGAGTTCTATCTTCTCACTACCTTTAGAGCCCTATTTATAGAGTCATTTTTCGTGCTCACAAAGGCTGAGAAAGAATTCTTCTAATAAAGGAAAGAATCAAAGGAGTTATTCTTGATTGACGAAGAGTTGCCTTATTTAGAAGATGCTGATCCGACAGATGCGATATCGGTGGGGACAGCTCAGACCTGTGTCGGATCAAAACGAGCTCAAAAAGGAAACAATAATTAATGACATTAAGAACCAGTTTCCTGATTGCAATTCTTGAGCTGCACGAAAATATATCAGCAAATAATCCAAAAACAACTTTGGGTAAGTACCGAATATTTGCAATAAACTTTGTTTCCTTTATAAACAAAATGAGGCAATATATGCTAAATAAGGAAGCATATTTTTGACAAAAAATCACACAAAAGGAAAGAGGATTTCCGAAAATTGAAATAAAGGAAACCAAATATTTCCAAACAATTCCGAAAAATATAATAAAGGAAAACAAATATTTCCGAAAATTATAATAAAAGGAAAACAAATATTTTCGAAAATTATAATAAAAGGAAACAATTAAATCAACCAATTTATCTTTTAAGAAAAAAGATATTTCTATAAAAATGCCAATTATAGGATTTACAGTGTATGAAGCCATTATTGGTGATCCGTGCATATCATGCATTTGGAAATACCTTGGCATTAGGATAACTAATTCGGCATCATTAGATGTCCTTTTTTATTTGTTACCACGTATGGTTTAAAATGATGAGGAGGAAATGATCTTGATTGTAACTTTTTTTATGAGTATTAAATGTATTAAAGTTCCTTTATATTTTTCTACATGATTTAACTTTTTGTTTATTTTTTTAAAAGTGTTCTTGAGTTTTTTAAACAAGTTGTTAGGAAGAGACATGATAGCATTAAATAAATAACATTAAAGATTTAGTCAGAAGAAGTCATCCAAAACATCACCATAAACGGCAAAATACAACAAAACATAAATAAGAACTTTCAAATCCATACAAATAACTTCCAACTACTATCAAAAGACATTCAAGTAGACCATCTGAACGCTAAAAATCAACACAACAAGAGAACACTCAATTCATACATATTAATAACTTCCAACTACTATAAAAGAAATACACTACAAATAGAATGACTCTAATTTTTCCCGTCTCCTTCTGCATTATCTTTGACATCCTCCACGTTGAAGTCGATATCTTTCTTCTCATCACCCTCTTCTTCAACTCCTTCATCGTCTTCATCACCAATGTTATTCTTGAAAATATTTGTGTCGATAATGCATCCACAGTCCACAAAATGTTGTTTCAGAGGGTTAAATGAGCCCATCTGGAATGAGTTGTCAGCTCTGACTGCCTAAACGAAGCAACGATAAGGGATTAAAATGTTGTCATCAGTCTTCAAGAACTCCTCATGGGCAACTTTCCAGTTGGTGAACACACCAGATCTTGGCCCTTTGAATAAGACATAGAACATGGTCACTCCCTCCATATGCAACTAAGAATCTTAAATTGCCTCAAATAACCAATCCTAGAGATTTTCTCAAATTTAAATACTCTAGGAATGGCACAACCGAATCATGGCACTATGTACTTATATTCAAATGGTAGAAATGGTTACTCTATGTTTTTTTTAAGATAAACGTTGGAAATTTAATTGGAACTAAAATAATTGATTGAAGTATTTTTTTAATGTTAGTCAAATATTACAATTGACCTTTTATTCTTCTACTTATTACAAAACATTGAGTCGTGAGGCATGGACTGGGTAAGCTTTATAACATAGAAAAATGTTTTTACTTATTCAAGAAACTTGTTGACTTTTCTCTTTAAGAATTGTCACATCTACTTTATGTGTGTATCCATTTAGGTGATTGGTCTCAGGTGCACTTTTAAGCATTGAATGATGATTTCATATTTAAAGGGAATTCCTTCACATACTATATAATAGGGTTAGGGAAGCAAACTGCAGGAAAATATTAGTATACTTACATCCATGATTCAACTACCAAATTTAATGTATTATATGGTCATTAGTTATTGTATTAAAGATATGCATTTAATTGCATAACCTAACCTTCCCCGCACAAGTCAATTTATAAGGTGGTAGCTACGATGCATGAGTTTAGCACAAGTCCACCAACACACTTTCATTACAAAAAATAAAAATTAATAAAATTGGAAGACATATTTCTAACTCTCTTTGATGATGATGCTCTAGAGTTTCGTATCTATCAAATAGATATGGCAATGCACGCATGTTAAGCAAAGTTAGGATCTTAAGGTCTGTTTAATATCTATTAATTTTTCTTCACTCTAATACATTCTTTATTTTCAATTAAATTGTTGAGCAATCTATCTATATATCCTTCCTAATGCAATATTTGGTTTAATAAAATAGCCATCTTACATGATAAGTAGTCAAGCTAGGGCACCACTACAAGTAATACTACATCAGCTACGAAGGTATGTATCATGCATTTATTTTTTAAATACATGATTTTTTTAATTGGAAATGTATTCTTACTTGTGAATCATGCATGGATACATTCTTATTTATTTTAATCTAAGCAAAAATTAACGAAAAATAATCTGTGCATGTTAGTAAAGATCTTAGTGCTCCATAAACGTGTACATATGTTGGTGGTATAATGATGATATTATCCGTAGTTAAATCTATGTAGTTATACGTGTGTCTTTATGAAATCACAATATTTTAAAGTTATACATATGTAATATATGTAGTCTAGTCACAATTACTGATTTTTTAATTTTTTTTTAAATAAGGATTATGCATTTTATTAAAAGAATCTTGAATGAGACAATAATTTTTTTAAAAAAGAAATGTTGTAATGATAGTGTTTAAATAAGTTGCTAAATCAATACAATCTCACTTGTCTATTTTTTTAGTTCTCTTTTTTGGATAATGTTTAAGGATTTGATAAAATTCCACATTATTACTTACACAAAACTATTGTTAAAAAATATAAGTTTTTATATTAATACCAAGGGCTGAAAGTACATTTGAATATCATTTTTTGCCAACTATTCATGGCCTAGCAAATATGGGTATTACTAAAAGTACAACACACATACATTGGGCCCATTTCATTTAAAGATGTAGCCCAATCACAATAGCATGTCAAAATGCCCAATAATAAATGGGCTTATTTCATAATCCATATATAATTTAAACTGAACAAAATGTAACATGGTAAATTTAAGAAATTTTACTATTTCTTTACAGATGGTAGACGTTGATACAAGTTCAAATCCTGAGTGGGCTTCGATAATACATGAGTTAAATATAACTAAAACAGTTAACGAACTAGAAAAAATGGACATTGTTGGTAAGTATCTAGATTCGGTTGATAAGTGGGAGTCGTTCTACGAAATATATGCAAAGTGGATGGGGTTTGGCAAAAGGTCGGATGACGTGAAGAGAAGAAATGGGGTAGTATTAATGAGAAGGTGGGTTTGTACAAGAGAAGGTTATAGACGGAGCGAATATGCCCAATCGCAAAAAACGATCAAGACCAATCACAAGATATGGATGTCAGGCAGCTCTCAGAGTGGTTCATATTAAGGGTGAACATTTGACCCGAAAAACCCGCAAAACCCGCCTGACCCGCAACCCGAAAACCCATTTTTTGGGAAAACCCATCGGATTCGAGTTAAATCCGACCCGAACCCGACAAAATTTGGGTCGGGTTCGGGTTTGAAAATTTGTTAAACTCGGGTTCGGGTTCAAACCCGAAATCCGAAAAAAAAAATGGTATTTTTGAAAAAAAAGTGTAAAAAATGGTATTTTTGCAAAATTTGGCTTTTTGGTCCAAAACCCAATTGGCCCAGCCCAACCCAAAATAAAAAAAATGGTATTTTTGAAAAAATGGTATTATTGAAAAAAGTGTAAAAATATGGTATTTTTGTAAAATTTGGCTTTTTAGCCGAAACACAAATGCCCCAGCCCAACCCGAATAAAACCTGAAACCCGAAAAAACTCGAAAATTTCGGATAAGTTTTAGTACCATTTTTCTCAACCCGAAACCCGTAAAACTTGAACCCGATGAACCCGAAACCCGAAAATTTGACCCGTGTGCAACCCTAGTTCATATGAAAGATAACGACTTATGGTTGACAAAAGAATTTAGCCACGAACATAATCATGATATGGTATCGGTCCCTGAGTTGCAATTCCTCAAGAATAATCGTGTGGTGTCCGACGGTTTGCTTGCACAAGTTCGTTCGATGAACTCAGTCGGGATAAAAACTTCTCAGATTATGTCCCATATTGCTATGCAGTCGGGAGGTTATGAGAGAATTCCATGTCAAGTCAAAGATGTGTACAATAGAGTCGCATGAGCAATTAGGGAAGAAAAACTAGAAACGGATGCAAAAGGTGCATTAGGATTCTTGGATTGTCTTTCTGTGCGAGATCCAAATTTTTTGTGTACCACCAAGCTGACACAGAAAGCAGACTTAGTTGCATCTTCCAACAATTTTATGGAAACATCTGCCTTTGCCACGTGGGAATTGGATACTACTGAATTCAAAGCAGGGATAATACACCAACGAGATGATCCCGATCGTAATGGTATGTTATACGGGGTGGCTCGTGGGAATAAAGTAAGACTATACGACGTAATTAATGGATATAGGATCTTGCAATGGCATCTAGCTCAACCACTACACGCTTTTCAATTCTCAAGTGCAATACACTGGAGAAACAATCATCTCGTTGTCACTACTGGCAAAAGAGATGTAACCGTATGGGATGTAAATTCTAAACACCAAAACGTGTCCTCACATCAGCAGTAGAGATTGGGGAAATCATGGCCACTCATGTCGAGCACCAAGAGGGTGATATCACATTGCGTGATTATTATAGGTAATTTATCTTCAATTAATTATTTTATTAAATGTAAAATATATTCCACCCATGCATATTAACTTTTATTGCCAAACATATCCAATAACAAATTAAGTGAAACATTATTGGGCACCGAATGCAAATGGCATAGACGATGTCTACTGCACAAACCATATTCTCCATTTGTTTGATCTTCGATCATGCACTACACGCCAAATACGACTTTCTCACTATGTATCCAAAGTAAAGTGTGTTCATTATAATGAGGACACCGTGATTGTAGGATATGAAACTGATGTCCTAAACAACAGGGGTAATGAAATTTAAATGAAGGAGGACCATGTGGTGGTTATCCTTGTCAGAACACTAACTACGATGAAATGTTACAAGGTGTCGGTCCAAAGAAATAGTTGTTACAACACAGGAATTTCAAGTGTTAGGTACAACAATGGAAAATTCTATGCTCTCAATGAGGTGAGACTATATGTCATATATGAAGATGTCATGTACAATGAACCAACAAGCATTTGCAAACTCTTTGAAGGTCAAGCGACCGCGAATTTGTTGTCACGTCAGCCACAGATTGACCATTTTGGTTCGGTACCTGAATTCACACAACAAATTCATTGTCTCTACCATCCATGGAAAACACTATCATACCACATGGTATAATGACTTAGTTTACTTAGGGTATCGTAAGTTTTAGATAGCTACTACCTATTTTACGAACTTGTTGAATGTTGTGTTACTTACTCAATTATTTAATATGATACATTGTCAAATTTAAGCACTCTGTGTTTCATAAATACATTACATAAAGTATAAACTAAATTTTATATTTTAAAAAATAACCCCAATTCCTATATGATTTGGAACATTGTATTTTAAAAAACTATAATTTTAAAATTTAAAATAACAAGTTTACAATCAAAATCTCATTATTAAGAAAATAATTTAACCATGTATTTCCAAAAATTATAAAAGATAAATAAATAGTTGATAATCATCTTTCAAGTTAAAAAAAAATAATATAAATGTTGAAGGCCATGAGTTCTAGCAACAAAAAAAAATCAAAATATAAATGTGCATCTTAAGCTTGTGTTCTTTTTGTTAGTTTAATTTTGCAATTTACATTTAGTTTCTGTATTAGTAGGGCTCTCAATTAACTAAATATGATATTAGAGGATGTCAGCACTATTAGTGGCATTAGGCATAGTCAAATGTTTCAAATATCATACCTAGTAATCTAATTAGTTAATGGTTACCAAATTCGTTCTCAAATTATGAGAGATTAGCTTGGAGGTTGCAATTTGTGGATACAAATGATGCGGTTACCTCATTATTAGGGCTCCTGAGTAACAAAGTGGGATATGAGGGGATTTTAGTACAATTAGTCAAATTATGCATAGTCAAATGCTCTAAATATCATAACTAGTAACCTAATTAGTGGATTGTTACCAAGTTAGTTCTCAAGTTATGATTTATTAGCTCAGAGGTTGCAAATTGTGAGTATAAATGATGTATTTCTCCTCATTAGAAGGGATGTTGAGTGAGTAAATGAGATATTGGAGATATAAGTAACACTAGACACAGTCAAAATCTTTCAAATATCACACCTAGTAACCTAATTAGTGAATGGTTACCAAATTAACTATCTAATTGTGAGACATTTGCTTGGAAGTTGCAAATTGTAAATAAAAATGACGTGGTTTCCATTTTAGTAGGACTCTCGAGTAATTAAATGGGATATTAGTACTTTTAGTGATACCAGACATATTCAAATTGTTTCAAATGTCACACTTAGTAACCTTATTAGTAAATGGTTACTAAATTAGTTCTTAAATTATGGTAGATTTGCTCAAAGGTTGCAAATTGTAGTACAAATGATGTGGTTCCCTTCATTAGTAGGGTTGTTGGGCGAGTAAATGGGGTATTAAGGATGTTAGTACCATAAGTAACACTAAACACGATCAAAATATTCCATATATAAAACCTAGTAACATAATTACTAAACGGTTACCAAATTAGTTCTCAATTTATGAGAGATTAGCATCCAAGCGAGTCCAGCGCCGGACTCCTGACTCGAACCCGTGTCTCGGTGAATCCAAACAAATCTAGATATTGTGTAATCACCCTAACGAGTGCCTCGGTCACCCGTAATGATTTGCATGGAAGTCGGTGTACCCGAAAGAGCGTCGAGATGGTGTTAATCACACTAATGCGTGACTCGGTGCATCCAAACGAGTCTAGCTCAATAATCCTAACCCGAACGCACGTCTCAGTCAATCGAAACGAGTCAAGATCTTGTGTAATCACCCTAATGAGTGCCTCGGTCTATTGTAATGATTTGCATGGAAGTCGGTGCACTTGAAAGAGCGTCGAAAGGGTGTTAATCACACTAATGTGTGACTCGTTGCATCCGAACGAGTCCAGCATCGGAATTCTGACCCGCACCCGTGTCTCGGTGAATCGAAACGAGTCCATATCTTGTGTAATCACCCTAACGAGTGCCTCGGTCACTCGTAATGATTTGCATGGAAGTCGATGCACCTGAAAGAGCGTCGAAAAGGTGTTAATGAAGCTAATGCGTGACTCGGTGCATCCGAACGAGTCTAGCTCGGTACTCCTGACCGGAAAGCGTGTCTCGGTGAATCAAAACAAGTCCATATCTTGTGTAATCACCCTAACGAGTGCCTTGGTCACCTGTAATGATTTGCATGGAAGTCAGTGCACCCGAAAGAGCGTCGAAAGGGTGTTAAGCACACTAATGTGTGACTCGGTGCATCCGAACAAGTCTAGCGTCGTACTTTTGACCCAAACTCGTGTCTCGGTGAATCGAAACGAGTCCAGATCTTGTGTAATCACCCTAACAAGTGCCTCGGTCACCTGTAATGATTTGTCAAATTTAAGCACTCTGTGTTTCATAAATATATTGCATACAATATAAACAATTTTTTTTTTAAAATAACCCAAATTCCTATATGATTTTAAACATTGTATTTTAAATAACTAGAATTTTAAATTTTAAAATAACAAGCTTACAATCAAAATCTCATTCTTAAGAAAATAGTTTAACCATGTATTTCAAAAATTATAAAAAGCTAAATAAATAGTTGTTAATCATCTTTCAAGTCAAAAAAATTAATATAAATGTTGAAAGCCATGAGTTCTAGCAGAAAAAATAAAATAAAAATATAAATGTGAATCCTAGAGCAATAGCTGTGTAACTTTTATTAAATCTTTGTGCTAAATTTTGTAAATAATGTGCAGTTGGTTATTACATTGTATGTATACTAACAATTTCAACATACTACTTTTATATAGAAATACATTTATATCTCTATTCAATTAAATTTTTTAATATAAAAAAATCCAACCGGTAACCAAAACCGGTTATTATGAGTTGAAATTGAATATTAAAATAAAAAATAGACCTTCACCCTATAAATCAATTGTCATAATAGTACATAGAAATGTACTTGTGGACATCACCTACTTGATATATATTATTTATATAATAAAGTGGAGGAGCGGGAGCCATTCCGCCTATATACCAAGCAGTTTGGAATCGTTGGCCTATATATATATATATATATACTAGGTAAAAGCTTATTCAAACATTAAAGTTCTAAACATGCTTATTCAAACATGTATTTATTTTTATTATATTTTTTTAATTATCATATAAATTTTAAATAAATAAACAATATCATAAAAGTAAATAAAAAATGTTTAATATATAATAGAATGAATTACAGTTGTATAGTATACACAAATATTTATATCAATAATCTGTAATAATTTGTACATATATGACATCTAAATGCAACATTGATATATATATTTAGACGCTACATGACATATATATAAATTACAATAATATTAAAAAAATTAATAATAGAATAAAATAAGAATCACATCCCGCCAAGCTTGAGGGCGTCCATAATGAAGACCCATATGTGAGGGCATACTCCACTCTCTATGGGAGGAAGCCTCTCTTTGATGTGTGCTTCTCCATAAAGTCAAGCTGACGACTTTAAATCAAGTGCTTATTGGGAGGCAGCCCAAGTTTCTAAAATTTGTTTTAGTTTGGTTAAGTTCATTGCATTTCATCTATTAAATATTTTTGAAAAAATAATCAAATTTAAAAAAAAAAAACTTAGTTAGTTTAGTTTTAATTTTTGTTATTTTAATTTCATTTTATTGTGATGTTTTTGGAGTAGTTTTATGTTTGTTGATGAATTTCAGGTGTTAAAAAGGAAGGAAATGGTGTTTGTGAAGTAATGAGAGGGTTTGATGCTTTTGCGGAATTTTGCTGAAGCCAAACGGGGAGCAAAAGGGTGCTATTTCCAAAAAAAATGAGAGTTCCACTTGCTAAAGAAATTTTTTTACTCGTATAATTTTGCTGCAGCGAAATTTTTACTCATATAATTTTGCTGCAGCAAAATTTTCAGGATTGGGTAACAGAAGTCAGAGGGCTTCACAAGCCCGTGAGAATGGGACGCAGGCTTATAAGGGCAGCTGAGTTTTCATAAAAATAATAACAAAGAAAAGCAAGGTTGCCCGATACCCTCTCTTCTTCTTCTCTCTCAGTTACTTCTTAACCCTGGCTGCCATCCTCCATCTTCTCCACCACCACTCCAAAATGAAGGCCATCGCTTCTAAATTGACCATATCCCTTCAGATGACAATTCCGAAGGATAGCTGGGGGGAGTTTTCTTCTCTCAACTCGTTTTTTTTTTCCTTTGTTGTTTTTGTTATCAGCTATGCTGCTCTTGTTTATTGTTGGTGTCTTTGTCTTGTTTCTAGTTTGTCCTTGTGTTGTTGTTGTTTTGTCGTTCTTTTGAGGATGTACTTTGTCTTTGTTAGTGTAGTTGTCTAGTTTGTCTTAGTTGTATTTTGTTGTCATTTTCTTTTGAGGATCTGTGTTTCTTTAGTTGGTGCTTGACTTGGGGCTCGATAATGAACCATTTAATAAAATACATCAATAAAATCCACCATTTTCCCTCTTGTTGTGTGTTTGACTAATAGTAATCAAGTGTTGATGGAGTTGGAAAAATCTTGATGATTGTGTGGATCCCAATTTTCTGTGCATAGCTTGACCAATAATTTCTTGAATCCTTATAGTTAGATAGATTTTTGGGAGAGCTTAAGTTTCTAGAATTGCTTAGTGGTTCCCTTGAGGCGAAATCCTAGACAACACTTAACCAATGACATGATTTAGGCCATCTTTGGATCGTTTGAGCCTTTCGAGTCAACCATTATATACGTTTTATCCCTAGTCACCCCTTTGAGCTTAATTGAATCCGTTTCTTTCTTTACCACATGCTAGCCTAGCTATATACACTTCCATTGACCATACCCTTTAAGCACTTTGGTTTTTCTTGGATATATGTTGAGTGTTGTATCATAAGGGGGGATGAGAGGAGTGTACATTTGTTGAGTGGTATTTTGGTGAGTGCTTACATTGTTTTCCTTTCTTGTTTTCAACATTGTGGACAAAGTTGATTATTAAGTTTGGGAGTGTGTGTCTCATTTTAATGTTTACTTGCCATGTATATATATGCTTATAATTAAAAAAAAATGAGTTCACCCCTAAAAAAAGCAACAAATTAAAAAAAAATAGAAAAAAAAACAAAGAGTTTGCAAATTATATACATATAGTTAAAAGCAAGTTTGGGGGTGTAGCATCTTATAAAAAAAATTATGTCTCATTTTCTTTATTTATTTATTTATTTCTTTCTTTCTATGTTAGCAATAAATGATAATGGCAATAGTAACATTGATTTTTGTGAAGTAATCTTTTGGGGAAGTGATTGTGAGCTCTTACTTGGTCTTAGGAAAATTAAGGTGCTTTTAAGGTGAATTGAGCCTAAAATGACTTCTTTTAACCACCCTCACTAAAGCCTTACATTGCAAGCTTGATAAAGTCCTTTCGATCTTTGGTTTAATGGTTGTCTACATTAGTGGAGATGGAATCATTATGTCAACCTATGGAGATAATTAATAGGCTTTAGGATCAAAGTTTAATTTGCTTTGAGGGAGAATTGAGAATGTTTGGAAAAAGCTATGTACACACTTTAGGGACAAACACTTGATTCTTGGTTTGATAGCATCATTAACATTTGAGAATTTGGTTGAAAAAATTTACAAGAGGCATAATCATCATCATCATTCACCATCTTTTAAATAAATTTTGGAGAGCATTTCCCTTGTTAAGCATAATACTAAATAAACATTTCCTATATTTTGTGCGTCTTTGTGGTGTTTAGCTTTTGTCTTATTGTGTCTTGTTTTTGTTGTCTTTCAATTTTTCTTTTGTTGTTCAATTTTTGTTGTCTTTTGAGTCTTTTTAGATTCATCACTCGAGGATGAGCAATGACATAAGTTTGGGGGTGTGATAACTCTTGAATAAATAGTTATTTTTTAAACTTTTAAGCTTATAAATATATAATTAAGAAGAGTGGTGTTTTCTTTTTGTTATTATTTTATGTTAATTTCCTTTTCTTTTTTGTGTTGTTGTGAGTTATTGTTTCTTTTTAGTTTTGAAGAGCTAAAAGTGTGAAAATAGTGAATTTATGCATTCCAAGAAAAAATATGAAAATAAAATTAGTTTCCAAATTGTTTTGTTTGTGCTGAAATTTCAGACTTTGCTGTAGTAAAGGAAATTTTGCTGGAGCATTTTCATCACGATTCAAGTGGGGAATTTCAGCATATGAAGAAGAAACACTTGGCATGTCATTAATAGAGTTCGCAAGGAGTGATGAGGTGACAAAAATCAGAAGCAATGAACTGCATTTTGCAGCATTTTCTAGAAGAGAAAAAAAAAGGAAAAATGATTGGGCCAAAAATAAAGCAAATGATGTGGGACTTCTAATTAGGGAATGATAAGTACCCTGGCATCATTGAAAAGAAGGAGTCACCATTTTAGAAGGAGAATCCTTGAGTTACCATGGGAGAAAGAGGAAAAAGAGAAATGAAGAAAAAGAAGAAATTCTAAGTTTGAAGAGGAGAATCCAAGGAAGAAAAGGAAGAAGAGGAAGACAAGATTATTGATTCATTATCTTTGGCTCATTTTCTCCTCTTTATTCTCATTTAAGTTTGTAATTTCTTTAGCCTTTTCTATTTAAATACCCATGGACTGTTTTGATTTTGGATTTGTGCTCTTGAATTTATCCATGAACTAAATCGATTGAGGCTTGAATTATTAATTAACTCTATGTCTTAGTGTTTAAATTTGTAACACTTTATTTTAGCAAAAATACCCATTTTTCATTCAAGTGTGCTTAATGATGAATTCTTGTTGTTGTTTGGCCATCAATAGTAAGATGTTGAGTTATATTTGTGCTGGAAAGTTTGAATATAATGGATGAACTTGAATGACACAAGTCGATAATCTTGTTAGATTATGTTTTGTGAATAGCAAAAGAATGTGTTATTTGCTTTGTGTAACAATTGTGAATTGAAGCTTGAAATTGAATTTTTAAACTTGATTGGATAGGAATATGTTTAATTAGGTGAAAGAATTAATAACATAGGATTTGGGAAAATTATATAAGCTAATTTGGAATTTTTGTTAACTTTGGGAATTTTATGATATTTTGTTGCAACAAACGTGATAGGTTATTTGACAGTGAGGAATTTAATAGTTTAAGCTCATTTCACTAAATTGAATTTCTCGTGCTTTTAGATTATCACTTAGTTTATTTCAAGAATTTTCAATTTATTTTTCATCACTATTAAATTGTTTGGTCATTGATTTGTGCACAATTATTTGCTAATTTAATCCCTGTGGAGACGATACTCAACTTATCATTATATTACTTGTTGATTGTGTACACTTGCACATTATAGATCAAATTATATCAAAACACTTTCCTCCCTCAGCGATGGTGGGAGGAGGGATTTCGTCAGTGGCATTCCGTCTGGTAGTCATCATGGCTAAATCAATAAAGCTTTCTTCAAGTTCTCAATGAAAGCGCCAAAATGTTGACTGCCTTTTTTGCTATCAACTAATTAAATAAAAACGTAACGAAACTACAAGAAGAGCACAAATATTTTACGTGGTTCATGTTATTAATTAACCCTAGACCACGAGTCACTTGTATTAGGATTTGAGAAGCTTGGGGGTCTCAAGCTTCCATGGAGTTCAAGCAGTGCTTTAGCAATGCACTGAATACAATAGTAGAGAAATGAATTAGGGATTAGTACAAAGTGTGCACTAGCCCTATTTATAGATGGCTGGGGACAATCAATTCCCTTAATGGGGATTTATTACAAATATTCCCCCTTAATGAGGTATTAATGCTAAAATATACATTTTTGTAGTTAAGGAACTAGTGGGCCTAGGCGTATCACACGAGGCCCATTTACGAGGTTACAACCCACAATTTTTTTGGGTAACATGCCCCTAACAGTGTCAGGGGGTAGCTGCACATTTTCTCATGTCAGGCGGCATTGTGAGACATCCTGCTTGTTGCTTGTACGAACTCGACACCAAGGCTTGGGTAACTGTAACATGTCAGATAGCTACTTGTGGTCAAATGCCACTACACTTGACACCTGTGACAACATTCCAGGCCCCGAGGATGTTCCTCGCAGACCCAAATGACTTGAATGGAAAGGACCTGGAGAACATCGTAATCATAGTCCTTGGGACATAGTCTTTCTCGAGGTCATACTTCTCTTGAGGCGATGCACGATTAACATGGGTAAGACCTTCCTTCCGAGAAGCTCTAGGCGAACTTAGAGGGCTTCTTTACCTTTCGCAAAGCTCAATTACTCCTTAATGAGTGACACGTGTCACTTAGAGAAAACACGAACAACAAATATTATTATATATATTTTTTGACAAATATTAATATTGTTATATTTTATATTTGAATTTTAAAACATTAGATAGTTTATGATTAACATTATGTGAGAGATTATGTCAATTCTTACTTATTTATTTGTTTGTTATTTGTTATTTGCTATTTGATGTTATTGTGTTATAATTAAGTTATTGGTTATTCTGATGGATCATCTAGGGACCAAAAGTTGTAATTACAGTTGTTTTGTTATCCAAGGAGAAGGTGTGACTTTAATGATGCTATTGGAAATAGCAGTACTTCACATGTAAGTTTTATCCATTATAATTGATAATTATATAATTGTCGTAGTATTTAGTATTATTATCCATTAAATTTTATCATTCATTCAATTTCATTAACTAATGTTGTTTTTGTTTGTATGATATTTTATTTTGTAGGTTGTTTCTCAGTTATACAAGCAAAATGTGTGAAGTAGATGGTGGCATTGGATTTGATTCTTTGGCCAGATCTTCCGGATGGATTTTGTGGGCACGTCTTGTTTAGCAGTGGTGTCTACTTTTGCTATAAGAGCTACATTTTACAATGACATTGAGTCTTTATTAGAGGTTATAACAAGTTTGCTATCAAGATTTTCAGGAGTGCCCCTAATCCATAATTTGTCATTTTATGGTTTGCTCTTAGGATGGAAAGATAACTTGTTTAATTAGAAAATATCTCTCATTTTCTTCGGGATATTTAGACTTTCTAGGCTGTACGACATTATGATATTTATCAATGAAGTTATCATTACTAAAAATAAACTTCGTTGTTTCGTCAATTTTCAATTTTTATATATAATAATATACCCCAATGTCTCTCTCTTTCTTAACTCCTACGAGTCATTATTAAATAAAAATCAAACATTGACATTTAAAAAAAAATGAAGAAGAAAAAATTATTCAGATCCAGCAATTTAATCACAGAGAAAAACATAAAAAATCATAAAGAAAGAAAACAAACACCCAATATCCGAAAGTGACTCACTCCCAAATGGCAAAGAGGAGAGGGAATTTTTAAGTGAGCAGACTCAATGGAGAAGCCATGGTAGTCAGTCTTAAAAAAATAAGAAAAACCATAAACCACACCTTAATTCACCATTTTATACCATAAAAAAATAGAAGACTTTTTTCTTTAATGTGGGAAAAAAATAGTAGATTTTATTTAAGTTTGAGTTAGACCAAATCTAAGAGAAATCTGGAGTAAACTTGATTTTTTGTTCATATGAAAAAAAATATATATAGGTAGTGAGAAAAAAAAAACTCTTAGCTGTATGTTGTGTTCTTGTGAAAAATGGACATTCTTACTTTCAAGAGATATTAGTAAAAAAAATAAGTCTGTGGAGAGAGTAGGGAAGGTGGAAGCACACAACCCAAAGTTAGTGTTCAAATAAAGGGGAAGTAAACTCAAATACTTTTGACAGAATTTATTGTAGCAGAAAAAAAAATATTTTCAGAACAAAACCTTTCGCTAAACTAGTATTAAAATTTTAAATAATTGTAGCATCTCAGAATTTTACTTAGCTAGATAGTAGCAATAGCTTGTAGTATTTTAGTTTTCGTGATTATTGGTTCAAGCCGAGATTTAGTTGGAAACTCATAAAAATAGTTATGGATTTTATAAGTTTAACCTATAGTTTAGAAATATTAATTTTAACATAAGGTTTGATTAATATAGCTGGTCCTAGAAATATTATTTATTATAACCTAAGGTTTAGATAGAATAATTAAGAACGTGACACTTGTCACGTGTATGTTTATTAAGGATTTAAGGATTTTAGATTAATAAATTAATAAAGGATAGATCTAGAAGCTCTAGAACCTTTCAGCAGCTGTTAGGATCATGTTTTACTCAGTCAAAGTTGTTTTAATAAACTTCAAGTACGCTGAAAGTGTGCACAAACGTGTTTAAAATATCAGCGTATGCCGATATATCGTAGCTATAGGGGCCGATATGTCGCCTAAGGTTGATACGGAAAACATGTCGACTTTGCACGAACGAAACCACGAAGGATCGGGACATACGGGTAGGCGATATATCACCTAGGGGGGCGATATATCGGCTCATTTAGGGTATTTTTGAAACTTTGTGGAACCGAATTAGAAATATCCTTAACAACTTAGATTTGCTCCTGAACGTTTTTTGCCAAGTTCTGGGCATCTGTTGAATAGAAAATTCAAATTTATTCAATTAATATTCATTTTTTTAAAAAGGGGGTTAGTTTCACTCCTTGAATTCTATAAATAGGACATTGCACTCAGCCATTTCATTCATTATTCAAGCATTCTTCAGAGGCTCCAAGCTACTACGTTTATTCTAGAGAGAAAACACTAGGGTTTCAGGATTAAAAGTTTTCCATCTAAGCTTTTTCTAAACACTTGGGAAGTAAGATAGAGTGATATTTCGGTATTGAGGTATAGATCAAAGTTCTAGTCTATCCAAGGTATTCTTATCCTCAGGTTTAATTCATTATAGTTCTTTTATTCTTTCATTTTCTTCCAGATCCTAACTTGTTATTATGGCTTTTGGTTAGGTGTTTAAGTTTCTTGAAACTTGAGGTTTTCGGTAAGTTTCTATCTTGATGGTTTAGATCTTCTTTTCATCTTTATTTCTTTAGAAAACTGATGGATCTTCCTGTTTAGTTTTTGGAGTTTTCATCCCGTTCTTATCTCCAATATCCCAGTTTTTGGTAAGGAAAATAGGTTAGATTGTATGTGTTATGACATGTTTATCTGCTATGTTATGTTTATGTATATGTATGTATATGTTTTATGTTGTAGTCACTTGGGAAATATAGTTTCTTAGATAGCAAATGAATCCCGAGATTTTTATCATTATTGTAGATTAGAGTTATGATTAAACCTACCTCGATTAGTAGATAGAGGACCTAGATGGTTTATCATATACTATTTTGTGATCTAGCCTACATTGATTAGTAGACAGAAGACCTAGATGGTTTTGTCACATACTACGGTAATGAGTTAATGGCCATTAATATTGTAGTCCTATGTTTATATGATATACGTTTTTACGTCATATGTTTTTAATCTTATGTTTTATAGTATGTTTTAGTAGATTTTCCTTGCTGGGCATTAGGCTCATTCCTTTTTATTTTAGATGGTGCAGGAAAATAAGCTTGGAAGGCGGGACAAATTTATGGCAGCTTCGGCATGTGTATCAGGAGAGGACGAAAATGAATGGACTGCTGATAACTCTTGAATAAAGAGTTATTTCATGTGCTTTTGAACTTATAATTGTGGAAAAATCGTGGGTGATGTTAGTTTATTTTTAGCTTTTGTAGCTAACTTTGGTATTTTTATGATCTTAATTAAGTTTAATTATTTTTGTAGTTTTTAATAGCTAATGGGTTAAAGGTAGTAGTTTCATGGATAAATATTTGCACAAATAATGATCTAGCATGTGAAACTATTTTAATTGAATTTTTGATGGCTGAATTATTAGGTTTGCTGCAGCAAAACAGATTTTGCTGAAGCATTTTGATCAGGCAGTTTTCAGGCACATGGAACACATGGCAAGTCAATGGGTGAGTTGGAATATTGGCCGAGGTGGCAAGGGCAGAAAGAATCAGTCAACATATGGGAGAAAATGACAAAAGAGAAAAGAGGAACTCACGTTTTGAGAGGAGGAAGGGCAATATTGGACTTTTGGGGGGCTAAAGGAGGAAACCTAGAATGGACTTAAGGAGGCATCAGCCGAAATAGGAAACAAGCAGCCATTTTTGGAAAGAAAAACCAGTAAAAGAAAAGAGAGAAACTCAAAAATCAACAAGGAAGAAGGAGGACGAACAAAGAAAGCTCAAGCATCATTTTGGATTTGTTCTTTCTTTTATTCCTAAATTTTATTTTTATATTTTCTGAGTTAATTTCTAAATCTGAATATTATGGGCTGTTTTGATTGTGGATTAATGTTTATGAACTCAGTCATGAACTAATTTTTAGGTGGCTTGAATTGTTGATGAACTCTATGTTATAGTCTATCAATTTCTTGCACTTTATTTTAGCAAAATCTCTCTTGTTCATTCAAGTGTGATTATATTAATTTCTTGTTGTTTTTTGGCCAGCAATGGCAAGTTATTTAATTATGTTTAATGCTGGAAAGATTAAATGTAATGGGAAGAACTTGAATGACACAAGTCATAATCTAGGTTAGGTTATGTTAGTAAGTAATATAGGGATATGTTATTTGCCTTATGTAACTTTTGAGAATTAAATTTTGAATTGCATTCTTAAATCTGATTTTGCATAGGAATATGTTTAATTAGGTAAAAGAATTAATGTCATAAAATTTGGGAAAGTTTTATGAGTGTTTAAATGAATTCTTGTTAACCTGAGAGTTTTGCTATAATATTACTGCCGCAATCTATCCGCAATTTGTTCAGGATGATTAATATAAGGGAATTCAATAATTCAAGTCCATTTTGCGATCCATATATTTATCTCAAATTTCTTGTTCAGTTCAGTTTTTAATCTCAGTATTTCCATCTTTTTAATATTTTTCATAGCCTAAAAACAACCCATTTGATTTTTAGTACTTATAAGTTGTTTAGTAATTGTTTTGCTTATTTTTCTATTTAGCAATCCCTGTGGAGACGATTTACTTATCATTATATTACTTGTGTGATTACTTGCACTTGCGTATTTAAAATCGAATATTAATTTACTGCTAGAAAAGATCAAGGATGAAGTTTATATTTTGAGTCTTTTTAATTTATGTATTTATTTATCTGCATTTAGTATTCGAACAATTGATTAAAGGTTTTGTTTTCCATATGATTTTATGTAATAACAATGGGATCCCTTATTTTGGATTTTTTTATAATAAAGTTATATTATTTTATGCATGTCTTCCAAAATAGTAGCTATGTCTTAGTAGTTTTTAATGGTCCGAAGTCTTAGAACTAGTCGGGGCATTATAGTTGGTATCAGAGCCCACAGTTCATATGCATGAAGTTCTCCTTGATACACATGCAAAAGCTCTGATTCTACCGCCAATGTAAGTGTTTATGTTATGAATGTTATGTTTATGTTAATAGCTAATGTTTTAGTCATTGTGTTTTCAGTCAAAATGAATGGAGCTTTGACCTATCATGATATCCGAGCCATTAAGGCATTGAAAAGGGTTAGAGAGCCAAGGGATACAATAGGAGTGCTAGAAAGAATCACTCAAAGATTGATCAAATTTCACAAGGAGATAGTTCTGCTTTAAACCACTTAGCAAATTATGATGAGAGCCATGGAACAATATGTCTTAGTAATTAGGCCTTTTATGGATTTTCCTTTTGTAGTTTCAAAATTAGAAGAATTATGAGAGACTATGGATAGTGAAGATGATTTACCAGTAGCCATGATATATTATTTTCTTATACTTAGGTTTACCTCTAAGCTTGAGCTTCAATTCACTAATGAACAAAAGCATAATATCTTAATGAATATTCCAAGAGGTAGTTTCGAGGCTCATAGTAATGATGATTATGAAGAAATAGATGATGATATGTTAGATGAAGGGTCAGATGTAGAAGATCCTGATTTTTAGAGATTTACCCTAGTTATTATTAGCATATTTTCTTTATTTCTATTTTTTTTATGATTGTAATTATTGAAAATATTTTTCCAAATGAATAAAGTTGTTATTTTTGAATGGCATGTATGAGTTTGATTTTTTTTTACAATCATAATAAATTCAGAATAAATAAATAATGCCTGAGTTCGGTGAGGGTGGATACAAATCAATGAACCGGGTTTTGTATTGAGAGTTTAAGGGGCCATAGTAGTGGGAACGATTTTACTGATCCCAGCCCTCCCTCAATATGGTTAACTTTGGAACAGCGACAAATTTCGAGCCTGAGAATTAAGTCATATAGGGTGATTAGAAACAAACTTAAGAAATAATAAAGATGGCTTATTGTTCTAAGTATAGAAACACACCATAATTTATAAAGAAGGCTTACATAATTTTTTCATAAGAAATCATAACTGATTGGTCCGAGTTATGTTTGCTTAGACTAAGTTTTGCCTTAGAACCTATTAGGGTAAGTTCTAACGTGTTTTCTCAACTGTTAGAACTTTGCTGAAGATGTCGCTATGAAGGTCTGCACGCACGAACGACAATGCTCCCAGCACCGCTAACGAGACTCACGAAGCCTCTCCAGTCTGAAGAAGGGGAACGCGTGCTACTGCCACTACAACAAAATGCCCCTTTTGTGTCACTGAGATTGAGCATTTGTGTCAGTTGGGCACTGCCACAAATGCAAGGGCATTTGCGTCAGTACTAACACTGACGATGTTAATGGGGAAAATTTGCGTCAGTGGCAATATAACGCTGTTAACGGGGACATTAGCGTCAGTGCCTAACTGATGCTAACGGAAGGTTTGCGTCAATGCCCCACTGACACAAACCTTCCGTTAGCGTCAGTTAGGCACTGACGCAAATACTGTTAGAACCCAATAATACACAACTTCATCCCCAATTTCCATTTGACCTAAAAACTCTAAAAAAATGCTTTATGCAAAACCCTCCACACCAGCGCCGCCTCCGACTTACTTGACCCATTTTGGTGAGTTTTTTTTCTTCATATTTAAGGTTAAATTGATGAATATAATATGTTTATGAAGCTTATACATGGTTTATTTTGAATTTTTTGTGTAGATTTTTTATTCTTGATGGGGGTTGGGGTTGTTTCTTTTTTTATTCTCTGCTTGGGTTTCATTTTGCAGGAGGCGCTTGGTGGTGGTTGTGGTGGTCGTCGGGGTTGTGGGGGTGGCTGGGGTCGTGGGAGTGGCTGGGGTCGCGGGGGTCGAGAGGGTGGCTGAGAGCAGGGGTCGCATACGGTGGCTGGCTAGGAGCTGGGTCAGTATTTGCGTAGCATTTTTTAATTTTTTTTTAATGTAACATTTGCGTCGGTGGACAACACTGCTGAGATTATCCGGCTACGTCAACAAGTAGAAGAACTACTGCAGCAACAACGACTACAACCACAATCGTAGCCTCAGCCCCAGCTGCAACCTTAGCCGCAGCCTCAGCTAGCGACTCAAGCACCTCTGCTGGTAGGATATCCATATGGGGGATGGCTGATAGCGAACTATGCGCCTTATCGAGCTCAGTACATAGAGCCAATCTACGAGCGTTTCCGTAAGCAGAACACTTCAAACTTTGAAGGGACAACCGACCCCTTTGAGGCGGAAGAATGGCTCAGGAATGTAGAGCCTATGAACCTCGGCAATGCAGATCGCATATCCTATGTTTCCTCTCTACTGAAAAAAGATGCTAGAATCTGGTAAGATTTGGTACAACAGACTCATGATGTCACCACCATGACTTGGACCGTGGAGCTGTTTCACAAAAAGTATTACAACTCGGTTGTTATCGCTACAAGGGTGGAAGAGTTTGCAAGTCTGAAGCAGGGCAATTTAACGGTAGTCGAGTACGCTCGAAAATTTGATCGTTTAGCCAAGTTTGCACCAGAGGTTGTCCCAACCGATTTCTTGAGGGTTACTAAGTTTACCAGAGGGCTCAGACCCAAGATTGAGTTAGGTGTCAAGCTGGCAAATCCTGGAACCACTTCTTACGCCGATGTTCTGGAAACGGCTATAGAGGTGGAGGGGCTCCAAGCAAACATTAGTAAGGAAGAGGCCAAAAAGTCTAAAACCAAGCAACAGAGTTAGACTCAGAATGGTCAAAACCACAACAACAACCAGCATGGGAATAATGGGCAGAAAACAAAGCATCCTGATAATAAGCAAGCCGATGGTGACAAAAGAGCACTATCTAATAACGGTAATAATAGGTCGGGTTATGTGGAATACCCTCAGTTCCCCAAAATGCCAGAAAAGACATCCTGGGGAGTGTCGTGCAAACACCAAGTGTTGTTTCAATTGTGGCCAGGAAGGTCATCAGAAAAAGGAATGTTCGCAGCTCAAAACAGAAGAAATGAAGGACAACAAGATGGTTCCAGCTAGAGTCTTTGCCTTGACCCAGGGAGAAGCCGAAGATAGTAACCAAGTGGTCACAGGTCAGCTTCCTATCCTCAATAATATATGTTCAGTATTGTTTGATTCGAGAGCAACACACTCGTATATCTCGTTAAGAATGACAAAAAAATTAGACAAACCTTGTGAAAGATTTAGAACTAGGTTTGTTACAGAATTGCCTTCAGGCGAAGTAGTTCTATCATCACGAATAGTACGAGGAGTACCGATCAAATTTGAGGGCACAAAACTACAAGGAGACCTGATAGAGCTAGAGATCAAGGACTTCGACGTAATACTGGGCATGGATTGGCTAGCAAGGCATGGCGCAACCATCGACTGTAGACGCAAGCAAGTGACATTTGAAACTCTTGACGGTTAGAAACTATGTTTTATGGGAAAGGTTTCAGGACTACGGACACCACTTATTTCATCTCTCAAAGCTCAAAGGAGGATAGAGAACGGTTGCCACACATTCTTAGCAAGCGTCATGGATGTTGCACAAGAAACACCATTAAAGGTTGGAGATGTCCGCATTATAAAGGAATTTCCAAAGATATTTCCTGACGACTTAGTAGGGTTACTGCCTACTTGGGAAATTAACTTCACAATCGAACTAGTACCGGGAATCAAGCCTATCTCAAAGGCACCATACCGAATGGCACCAACCGAACTCAAGGAGTTGAAAACGCAATTACAAGAACTCTTAGACTTGGGTTTCATCAAACTGAGCCATTCGCCATAGGGAGCACCGATTCTATTTGTGAAGAAGAAGGATGGAAGCATGTAGATGTTTATCGATTATCACAACAAGTACCCGCTACCCCGGATCGACAACTTATTTGATCAACTCCGAGGAGCGACCGTGTTTTCTAAGATTGATTTACAGTCTGGTTATCACCAACTCAAGGTACGGGATGAGGATATACCAAAGACAACTTTTAGAACTAGATATGGACATTATGAGTTTCTAGTTATGTCTTTTGGTCTTACCAACGCTCCAGCCGCATTTATGGACTTAATGAATCGGGTCTTCAAGGATTACTTGGACAAATTCATCATAGTGTTCATTGACGATATTTTGGTCTATTCCAAGGACGAAGTCGAGCACGAGGAGCATTTAAGATTGACCATGCTGCGACTAAAGGAGCATCAACTTTACGCCAAGTTCAAGAAATGCGAATTTTGGCTATCGCAAGTAGCGTTCCTCGGCTATATAGTATCCAAAGATGGAGTCGTAGTAGACCCAACAAAGGTAGAGGCTGTGAAGGATTGGCTAAGACCTAAGAATGCGTCGGAAGTTATAAGTTTTCTCAGGCTAGCAGGCTATTATCAGAGGTTTGTAGAAGGCTTTTCTAAGATAGCCACTCCGCTTACCAACCTAACCCAGAAACAGCAAAAGTTCAACTAGACGGATAAATGTCAAAAGAGCTTCCAATTGCTTAAAGATAAACTATGCTCAGCACCAACACTTTGTGTACCGACACTCAACGACAAGTTTGTAGTATATTGTAATGCGTCGAAGCAAGGTTTGGGTTGTGTGCTGATGCAAAATGACAAAGTGATAGCCTGCGCCTTAAGGCAGCACAAGGAATACGGGCAACGCTATCCAACACACGATATGGAGTTGGCACAGTGGTCTTCGCATTGAAAATCTGGCGCCACTATCTTTATGGAGAGCGGTGTGATATTTATATGGACCACAAGAGCTTGAAATATTTATTCATGCAGAAGGAGCTCAACATGAGGCAACGCAGGTGGTTAGAATTAGGGAAAGGATTATGACTGTGAAATCCTATACCACCAGGAAAAGCGAATGTAGTTGCAGATGTGTTAAGTCGGAAGAGTTACGGAAATCTAGCAGCACTATCTGGAATAGAAAAGCCGCTTCAGCAAGAGTTGATTAATGCCGAAATAGAACTAGTCATTGGTCAACTGGCTAACTTGTCCATCCAGTCGAGTCTATTAGAAGATATACAGATCAGGCAAGGGCATGATGACACATTAGTATCACATATGGCTGCAGTTAAAGAAGGCAAGACTACAGATTTCTCTATGTCAGGACAGGGGTTCTTGAGATATAAGGGTCGTGTATGTGTGTCGAATGACTATGCAATTAAGATGAGATTTTAGAAGAGGCACACACTACCCCATACTCAGTTCACCCGGGTTCGACCAAGATGACTCACGACCTTAAGGCACTATATTGGCGGCCAGGAATGAAGAAAGACATATCAGAATATGTGTCCAAATGCCTAGTATGCCAGCAAGTAAAGGCGGAACATCAGTGACTTGCAGGCTTATTGCAATCGCTTAGTATTTCAAAATGGAAGTGGGAAGACATAGCCATGGACTTCATGACTGGATTGCCACGAACAAATAAGCAACATGACTCGGCTTGGGTTGTGGTAGATAGACTCACCAAGTCGGCTCACTTCCTGCCTATTAAGACTATGTACACTGTAGATTAGTACGCAGACATTTATGTTCGAGAAATTGTACGACTGCATGGAATCCCTAAGACCATAGTATCAGATAGAGGATCGGTGTTTACATTGAGATTTTGGGGAAGCTTGCAGCAAGCCATGGGTACCAAGCTAAGTCTCAATACGACATTTCATCCTCAAACTGACGGTCAGTCTGAGCGTACCATACATAATTTAGAAGATATGTTGCGCGCTTGTGTACTGGACTTCGGAGGATCCTGGAGTAAGTATTTGCCACTTATAGAGTTCTCCTACAATAATAGCTACCAGGCAATGATTGGTATGGCACCCTACGAGTTACTTTATGGAAGGAAGTGCCGGTCGCCATTACATTGGGACAATGTAGGGGAAAGACAACTTCTTGGACCCGAAGCTGTTAGAGAGGCTCAAGACGCAGTGGAGATGAATAGAAAGTGTATGCTCGATGCTCATAGTCGACAAAAGAGTTATGCAGATGCCAAGCGGTGAGATGTTGAATTCAAAGTCGGAGATCAAGTCTTTTTAAGGATATCTCCTATGAAAGGAGTGAAGCGGTTTGGGAAGAAAGGCAAACTTATTCCCCAGTTTATAGGTCCTTTTGAGATGTTGGACAAGGTGGGACCAGTAGCATATAGATTATCCCTACCGCCAACTCTAGCAGATAGCCACAATGTGTTTCACATCTCGATGCTGCGTAGATATGTGTCAGACCCATCTTAAGTTCTCAAGTATGATACGTTAACACTTCAGAAAGACCTAAGTTACGAGGAACGACCGGTTAGCATCCTAGAGAATGGGATAAAGGAATTACAGTCTAAGAGTATTTGATAGTCAAGGTCTTATGGAGTAATAGTTCAGAATGGGAGGCAACATGGGAGTTGGAGGAAGACATAAGAGCTCGGTATCCAGAATTGTTTGGTAAGTAAATTTTGGGGACAAAATTCTTTTAAGTAGGGGAGAATTGTAGCATCTCAGAACTTTACTTAGCTAGATAGTAGCAGTAGCTTGTAGTATTTTAGTTTTCGTGATTATTGGTTCAAGCCGGGATTTAGTTGCAAACTCATAGAAATAGTTATGGATTTTATAAGTTTAACCTATAGTTTAGAAATATTAATTTTAACATACGGTTTGATTAATATAGCTGGTCCTAGAAATATTATTTATTATAACCTAAGGTTTAGATAGAATAATTAAGAACGTGACACTTGTCACATGTATGTTTATTAAGGATTTACGGATTTTAGATGAATAAATTAATAAAGGATAGATCTAGAAGCTCTAGAACCTTCCAGCAGCTGTTAGGATCACGTTTTACTCAGTCAAAGTTGTTTTAACAAACTTCAAGAGTGCTGAAAGTGTGTAAAAACGTGTTTAAAATATCAGTGTATGTCGATATATTGCAGCTATAGGGGCCGATATGTCGCCTAAGGTTGATACGGAAAACACGTCGACTTCGCACGAACAAAACCACAAAGGCTCAGGACATAGGTATAGGCGATAAATCGCCTAGGGGGGGGGGGGGGGGGCGATATATCGACTCATTTAGGGTATTTTTGAAACTTTGTGGAACCAAATTAAAAACATCTTAACCACTTAGATTTGCTCCTGAACATTTTTTACCGAGTTCTGGGCATCTGTTGAACAGATAATTCAAATTTATTCAATTAATATTCATTTATTTATTCTTTTTAAAAGGGGTTAGTTTCACTCCTTGAACTCTATAAATAGGACCTTGCACTCAGCCATTTCATTCATCATTCAAGCATTCTTCAGAGGCTCCAAGCTGCTAAGTTTATTCTAGAGAGAAACACTAGGGTTTCGGGATTAAAAGCTTTCCATCTAAGCTTTTCTAAACACTTGGGAAGTAAGATAGAGTGATATTTTGGTATTGAGGTATATATCAAAGTTCTAGTCTATCCAAGGTATTCTTATCCTCAGATTTAATTCATTATAGTTCATTTTATTCTTTCATTTTCTTCCAAATCCTAACTTGTTATTTTGGCTTTTAGTTAGGAGTTTAAGTTTCTTGAAACTTAAGGTTTTCGTTAAGTTTCTATCTTGATGGTTTAGATCTTCTTTTCATCTTTATTTCTTTAGAAAACTTATGGATCTTACTGTTTGGTTTTAGGAGTTTTCATCCCGTTCTTGTCTCCAATATCCCGGTATTTGGTAAGGAAAATAGGTTAGATTGTATGTGTTATGATATGTTTATATGCTATGCTATGTTATGTTTATGTATATGTATATATATGTTTTATGTTGTAGTCACTTGGGAAATATAGTTTCTTAGATAGCAAATGAATCCCGAGAATTTTATCATTATCGTAGATTAGAGTTATGATTAAACCTACCTCGATTAGTAGATAGAGGACCTAGATGGTTTATCATATACTATTTTGTGATCTAACCTACCTTGATTAGTAGACAGAAGACCTAGATGGTTTTGTCATATACTATGGTAATGAGTTAATGACCATTAATATTGTAGTCCTATGTTTATATGATATACGCTTTTACGTCATATGTTTTTATGATATATATTTTTAGTGTTATGTTTTAGTAGATTTTCCTTGTTGGGCATTAGACTCATTCCTTTTTATTTTAGATGGTGCAGGAAATTAAGCTTGGAAGGCGGGACAAATTTATGGTAGCTTTGGCATGTGTATCAGGAGAGGACAGAAATGAATGGACTGTTGGAAAAGATCGAGGATGAATTTTATATTTTGAGTCTTTTTAATTTATGTATTTATTTTTTTGCATTTAGTATTCGAGCAATTGATTAATGGTTTTGTTTTCCATATAATTTTATGTAATAACAATGGGATCCCTTATTTTGGATTTTTATAATAAAGTTATATTATTTTATGCATGTCTTCCAAAATAGTAGCTATGTCGTAGTAGTTTTTAATGGTCCAAAGTCTTAGAACTAGTCGGGGCATTACAATAATGTGGTAGATTTCTCTTGGGTAGACAAGGTTTCTGACAGGAAAATTAGACACGTGATCTTATATGTAAATGAGACAGAACTAATCTTGGTTAACTATTAATTAGAAGAATATAAAATTTAACTATTTATATACATTTTTTCTTTCCTAAAGACTTTTTATATTCTTTGTTATTGATTTTACAAACCTTTGTTTACTATATAGAAACTTTACAAATGAGAAAATCACTCCGATTTTCAAAGATATCAAAATTTTGTTGCCTTAAATTTTAGGAAAATTTACCATTAGGGAAAAAAAGACTAAAATGAAGAAGGAAGTAAAAGTGTATTATGGACTGAAAATGAAGTTACAATATATAGAGGCATAAAGCCTTGTAGTGGAATGAAAAGAAACACAAAATGTAAGAAACTAAGTTTGTTATGTAACAAAATGTGTAACAGAATAAACCTAAGGATTAGTGAAGTTAAGCTAATCTTAATATGCCCCCTCTAGATGGAATGTGTAGACTTTTGGCACCCATCTTGGATACAAGGTCATGGAAGTAAGTCAGAAATAGTGCCTTGGTGAAGGCATCAACAATGTTGTTCTTGGAGTTGACATGGATAAGCTTGAGTGTTCCATTGGTGACTTTGTCCCGAACGGGGTGACAATCTATCTCAACATGTTTGGTACGCTCATGGAACACTGGGTTCTCAGAAATGTATATTACTATACTATTTTCATAGTAAAAAAGTGCAGGTTTTGTGTGAGATATGCCGAAGTCCTTTAGTAGAGCAAGTAGCCATGTTATCTCACAAGTATCATTGGCCATAGCACGATATTCAACCTTTGTAGAAGATTTGGACACTGTTTGTTGCTTCTTTGACTTCCATGAAATGAGGCTTTGGCCAAGGAAGATGCAGAAGCCAAAAATGGAGCGTCTGGAATCAACACAACTTGTCCTATTGGCATCAGTTAAGATCTTCAATTAGGCATCTGTTGAAGAAAGGCTTGTCTCGGCATAGGCATGAATGTGAGGAATGGAGGTTGCTGGAAAAAACAAGCCTTAACCAGGAGTGCCTTTAAAATATTGTAGAACTCTTTGTGCTGCTTGAAGATGAGTGTACCGAGGTGTTTGAAGAAATTGGCTGAGGTGATTAAGGGCATAACATATGTCTAGCTGTGTAATTGTGATGTAGATGAGTTTCCCAATGATACTTCTATAATTGGTTGGGTCTGGTAGTATTTCTCCTTCATCCTTGCTGAGTTTGAGGTTGGGCTCCATTGGAGATGATGCTAGTTTTGTACCGAGATAACTTGCATCAGTAAGAAGCTGTAAGATAAAAGGACGTTGAGAAATGGAAATACCTTTGGAAGATCTGCCTATTTCTAGGTCAAAAAAGAACCTCAGTTGGCCTTGTCTTTTAACTTGAACCGACTGTCTAAGTTATTTTTTAAGTCATTGAGAGCACTATCATTGTTACTTGCTTTGACAGTGTCATCAACATATATTAGTAAAGCTATGAAAACACTTGAAACATTTTTATTAAACAAGGAATGGTCAGAAGGAGATTGAACAAAACCAGTTTGAAGAAGAGTGGCACTAAGTTTTTGAAACCATTGTCTCGATGCTTCCTTGAGACCATAGAGACTCTTTTGGAGTTTGCAAACAACATTGGAAGGAACCGTCCACTTAGGTGTATAGCTTTGTGGAATCTTCATGTAGACATCTTCATGGAGGTCACCATAGAGGAAAGCATTGTTGATATCCATTTGATGAAGAGTCCAATTTTTTTATGGCAGCTAGAGCAAGTAACAACCATAGGGTGGTAAATTTGGCAATCGGAGCAAAAGTTTATGAGTAATCTATTCCTTGTTATTGGGTGTATCCCTTAGCAACTAGTTAGGCCTTGTAGCATTCAATATCACCTGGAGGAAGTGTAGTTAATGTCCATGTGTTGTTGGCTTCAAGAGCTTGAAGCTCAACATTAATGACTTGCTGTCATTGAGGTTGTGTACAAGCTTCTTTGTAAGATTGTGGCTCAGTTATAGTGTGTGCTGCAAGATAGCTGCACGAAACTGAGGAGAAAGTTTAGTGTAAGAAATAGTAAGAGGATGGGCTGTAGTAGAATGAGCACAAACATAATCTTTGAGATGGGCTGGTGTATTATCCATATGACCAGATTTAGTTCCTATGCTACCAGTCACTCTAACTTCTATTTTATGACTTGTTTTAGCTGTATAAAGAGGTCTTAAGCAAGGTAAAACATTGTTAGTGAATAATGATGATATGTCATCATTTGTGGTTTTATCTTAAAAAGGAAAATATGCTCATGGAATTTAAGATCTCTTGAGTGAAAAATCTGGTTTGTTTCAATATCAATTAAAGTGTATGCTTTCATGTTTTCGGGGTAGCTAATAAAAGCACAAGCCCGAGAATGTTTTGTGAATTTGTGCCTGGTTTTGTCTAATGTAGATGCATACGCAAGACAGCCAAAAACTCTTAAATGTTCATAAGAAGGTTCCTTGTCATGAAGAATGAAATAAGGTGTTTTGTCCTTAAGAAGAACAGAGGGAGTACAGTTTATAAGATAAACTACAGTTTTCACCATAATGCTCCAATAAAGAAAAGGCAAATGAGATTGAAATGCAAGAGCCCTAGAAACATTAAGAATATGTTGGTGTTTTCGTTCCACAATAGAGTTTTGTTGTGGCCGATCTACACAAGAATGATAATGTAAAATACCCTTGCTAGCATAAAATGATGGTAAACTAAGTTCTTTAGCATTGTCACTTCTTATAGCTTTGATGTTAATGCCATATTGTGTAGAGGTAAAGTTAAAGAAATGTTGTATGCAAGATGATGCATTGAATTTGGCTTTCAACATGTAAATCCAAGTATATCTAGACTTGTCATCAACAATGGTTAGAAAGAATTTATATCCTTTTACACTAGTTATGTGAAAAGGGTCCCCATATGTCTATGTGAATAAGATCAAAGACAACAGAAGCAAAATTATTATGAGAAACAAAAGGGATCCTTTTTTGTTTGGCAAAATGGCGAATGGAGCAATGCTTATCTACTGAATTATGAGTAGAAAAAGAAAGAATTTTATTCATATTATTCGAAATTGAATGAGAAGGGTGACCAAGTCTTATGTGCCATTGATTGGCATCAATACAAGGACTAGCAAGAGAGTAATGATTATTGGAAAATAAAGACAAATCTAGTTCAAAGAAGAAAAGTTTTCCATATCGTCTAGTTGTTCCAATCTTCAAAGTCGTTGTAGGTGCCTGCAAAAAACAACAAGTAGGAGTAAATATCACATTGTTGGTAGTTTGAGCTATATAAGATGTTATCGAAAAAAAGGTTTAGCTTGAAGTTGGGAACAAAAAGAACATTTTTGAAGGATATCTTTTCGATTATATGGACAATGCCTGATTTGGCAATAGGAACTGTGAAACCAGCAGGAAGAACAACTTGGGAAACAACCACTTTATCATCAAAGGAAGAAAAACAAATAATGTTATAGCATATATGGTGTGCATCACCACTATCAACAACCCAAAGGAAAGGAGGTAGAGATACAGTTTTACCAGAAAAGTTAGATGTGGCAGGAGCAACTGAGCTGGTATTTGCTTGTTTTGGAGTTGTTGACACATTAAGGCCATGAGTTTCTGATAGTTCTCATTGAAGTCAACTGTCTTAGTTTGTTCTTCAGGTGGAACAGAGACTTGAGAAGATTGAGCTTTGTCAATTTGTTTCCGCCTATCACCATAACCAGAGGGAACCCATGAAGAAAGTAGCATTTCTCAACACGGTGCCCGGGTTTGTGACAATGAGAACAGGTGTATCTTGGTTTCTTGGTCCATGATGTTGCAGCAATGGAAGAAGTGGAGGAAGGGGGAGGATTGTGTGGTAGAATTGAATGTGGATTTGGAGGTTTTCGAGCAACTGTTGGAGCAACAAGATTGTTAGTAACAGTGGTTCCAATCTTGCATTATTTTTCATCATGGATTACCATAAAGAAAACTTTAGCAAGAGAGGGAAAATGTTCAATCAAAAGGGTTTGGCCTCTAATGGAATGAAAACAATCATTTAATCCAGTTAGGAATTGTAAAACCTGATCCCGATTGTATAAATCAAGATTATTCTTAGCAGCTTCACAATTGCAGATTCTATTGGCTTGGTATTCATAGATTTCGTCCCAAATAGACTTAAGTCTTGCAAAATAGCCACTGACAGAATCATCTCCTTGCCAAAGTTGAGCAAGAGCTTGTTTAAGTTTGAAGATACGGGGACCATTCCCTTCGCTGAAAAGATCAATGATCTCTTGCCATATAGCAGCAGCAGTCTTGAGGTACATCACAGAATCCTTAATTTCTTTGGAAATGGAGTTTAAAATCCAAGACATGACCATATTGTTGCAACGTAACCAGGAGCCGTGATTGGGGTCTGTGGTAGGAGGTTTAGGAAGAGTTCCATCCACAAAATCCATTTTGTTCTTAGCACCAAGGGATATGGTCACTGAGCATTTCCAAGATTGAAAATTGTTTTCAGTGAGGATAGGAGAAGCAATGAGCATTCCGGGGTGATTTCTAGTGCCAAGATTGTAGGGACTTTGAAAATCCTCATAGGCAGGCCGATCAAGATTGGTGAGAGGGTCGAAATGATTTGAAGAAGAAGACAATCTGCCATTGTTACCAGTGGGTTGAGCTTGACGAGGCACTGGGCGATCAGTGGTGGAGTCAGTCGTCGGAGCTGGAGGTGGAGGATCTTGGCGTTGAGAAAAGTTTCTGGTGCGTGGTCGGGCCATGGGTTTCAATCAAGAAGAGAGTATTGCGTCTGATACCATAAGGATTAATGAAGTTAAGCTAATCCTAATATTTACCACAATCACGACAATTTGAAATAAAATTTGCAAACGTGAAAACAATCATAAAAATATGGTTAATGAGATTTGGTTTCTACTATTATCTCTTCCTCTGTCTCAAACCTTGTTATTCTCTTGTCTTTAAAGTTCAATTCTCTGCCTAATGATAACCCTCTTCTCATATGCATTTCAATCTCTAATCAAAAGAACTATTGTGTAACGCCCTGGATAACCAAGACCGTTACACTGTGCATTTAAAATAGTGCAGGACTTGCTAATCAAGTTGTTTGAACAATAATGTGTACCTAAAGTCAACTACTGGGTTAGGGTTAAAAGATTTTGATCATAAACGGCTAATTTCCATTAAAATAGATGTTTGGTACATGGGATCCCAAAAACAGGGTTTAAGAGACAATTTGCAACCCTAAAAAAATTTTATACAACCAAAAGCCACTATAATGGCAAAACACAAACTTTAAGGCTCTGTCCATGTACTTTTCCTCGGCCATGGCGGACGAGCAGCTGACAATGTACACCTCAACCCCAGAGCTCTTTAACTCATGGTTGGTCCAGCTTCCCTTTGCCTTTACATGCACCATGTAGCACCCGTGAGCCAAGGCCCAGTAAGAAAACCATAACAGTAAGCACATAAAGCAACAATTACATATAATCAATCTTAACTCAACCAATTCAATCAGTTAACATAATTCAAATATAAAACCAAACAATGGTAAGCACTTCATCTCAAATACATATCAAAGTCAATAACACAAATGCTTAGGGTTGGTACGCTTAGCCCGAGCCCTGTGTTTATCTGGCTGCCCCGACTCGCTTAGGCCGAGCTGCGTTCAGTACGCTTATCATTAGCCCCGATACCCTTAGGTCGTTCATTCACAGATGTCATATCAATCATAAAATCACACAGTACATGTATTCAATTATTGGGAACCACAGTCTCATTCACAACCACAAGGGTGCAGTCTTCTTACCTTGAATCCCGAGCAGAGGATACAAAACGGTCTCGAGCACGATCCTTAGTCCTGAGCCTTGATGATAACCTAGTCATAGTGTCAATGGGTAACCATCAATTTCTAATCCAAATAAATACTTGGAAAACAATAGCTAGCCTCCGGGACCTCGATTTCTAGTAAACCGGGTAGTAGAAATTGTCTTGAGTGCTTAGGTTTGAACCCTCGAGCCTTCCCAAGCCTAAACATTAACCTAGACCAAAGTTCCCTAGGCGAGTCGCGACCAGGCGCTAGGGGTTGCAGCGCGCCTCAAGTCAGAGGCACGACCCCCATGCATTTGGGGGAGGCGGGCTGTGACTTGCCCCCCAAGGCTGCGGTGCGCCTTCAAGACAGAGAGCCCTCCCAGGGCATTCTGGGCATGCAGGTCGCAGCGTCCATGAGCTGGGTCATAGCGCGCCCCCACAAACCCAGAATTTCCTGGGTTTCCTCAGCATTCTTCCCAGCCAAATTATCACAATTCAATCTTAACAAGCCTCCAAACCAAAACCAAGCCCAGTTACGAGTCTAGGACTCTGAATCACATATTTTAAACTCAAAACCTCAAGAATTATACTGAAGTTACGACCCCAATTCAGTGATAATTCCTCACCCAATAATCAGTTTAATTCCAACCTAATGATCTAAATTTTCTAACAAAACAAAGACAAGAACTTACCTCAATCGTTGCCTGAATTATCACAAGCTTTCTTCCCTCTACGAGCTTTAAATTCCTCACTTCTTAAGCTTCAAGTCCAGCCTTTCCCCAGCTTAGCCCAAGCCTTTCTTCTTCAATTTTAACTTTCCCTTCAACATCCAAGTATAGGAGAGAGAGAGAGAGAGAGAGAGAGAGAGAGAAAATCGTGAGTGAGAGGGTGAGAAATTTTCTTAATGTTCCTGATCATTTCCTATTCTTCTGTGTATATCCTAACCCAGCAAAATACTATTTTGCCCTCTATGATTATTAGTCCTCTAAGGGTTCTAAAGGGTAAAACGGTCATTTCCCATCGGTTCCCGCTAATTCCTCAAATGTTCCTACCATTAACCAATTAACCTTGTCATGTCTAATTAATTACCAAATACTTATTCGTTACTCAATAAATCCCAAAATATTCCCTAAATTCCCAAAAATACCCCCAGGCTCCCCCGAGCTGGGTATTTATACCTCGTTGTGACTATTTTGCTAATCCTCTCACTAGGACCGTCTCGAGCCATATCCTGCAAATATATCCACATAATAATGTGGTCTCAACCATATATCACACAAAATCACATTTATGCCCTTAACGAGCTAAAATTACAAATATGCCCTTTGAAACGCCCTACTTCCTTAGAGTCGTTACTAAGTGAGTTTTAAACATGCAATTAACTCGCTAATTGAGGTTTTAGGTTAAAAGTGTAGCTAAACTGTAATAAAAGTCATATAATTTGAAAATGTATTCATTCACTGAAATTATAAAGTGTTATACATTTGGGATCCCAAAATTTATATTTAGAAATGTTTACAACTCAAAATAAGATTTAAGTCGACTAAACGACAAAACTCTGATTAATACAAAATGTCTCTAAAAAAATACTCCTGGTTGTGGCAGCCAGGCAGGCCAAACATGTACACGTCCCTTCACGCTCTCCGTACTAATGGTTGGTCGACCTTTCCCTTGCCCTTACCTACACCATAGAGCACCCGTGAGCCGAAGCCCAACAATAAAACTCAACATATACATATCAAACAACCAGCATATAACCAACAGGCTAAACATATAGCGGCCATGCCGTCCCCTTTGTGACTTTCCCGCTAAACTGCTCCCTAGGACCGTCTCAGTTCGTGCATCACAAATATATCACCACTCACACGTGGTGTCAATCACAATATACACAAATATTGCATTTATGCCCTCAGCGGGCTAAAATTACAAATATGCCCTAGCAACCAAATGGGGCCCACATGCATATTTAATTCACCTAAACATGCATTTCTAATCACATACTTATCAAATTCACATTTTAACACAATAAATCAAATATTGCCCTTCAGGCATGCTAATCAAGGCCCTAAGCCTTATCAGCAAATTTGGGACGCTACACCCTTATAAGCAGAAAAGGGCCCACATGCATATTTAATACTCATAAACATGCATATCACACAACTGTATAATCATATTAATCATGCATGCCACATAGTCACACATTTAACCAATTAAATATACATATATCTAATTATGCCCTCCTGACACGCTAACCAAGGCACTAAGCCCTATTTGCAATTTTGGGTTGTTACAACTATCCCCTCCTACTGAGAATTTCATCATTGAAATTTACCTAAATAACTCGGGATACTGATCCCGCATAGCTAACTCAAGCTCCCAGGTCGCTTCCTCGACCTTGCTATTTCTCCACAACACTTTGATTAGTGGAATCGTCTTGTTTTGTAGAACCTTGTCTTTCTTGTCCAGGACTTGAACCGGTCGCTCCTCATATGACATATCTATATGCAATTCCAAATCCTCATACTTCAACACATGAGCGTATATGAGACGTACTTCCGAAGCATAGAATTGTGGAATACGTCGTGAACCCCTGATAATGATGGTGGTAGTGCCAACCTGTAGGCCACTAGTCCGATCCTCTCTAGGATCTCAAAAGTTCCTATTAATCTTGGGCTCAGCTTGCCCTTTTTCCCAAACCTCCTCACCCCTTGCATTGGTGACACTTGCAGGAACACGTGGTCCCCCACCTTGAACTCCACGTCCCTACGCTTAGGATCAGCGTAGCATTTCTGTCTGCTCTGTGAAGCGAGCATTCGAGCTCGGATTTTCTCAATAGCTTCACTAGTCTTCTGAACCAACTCTGGTCCTAAATACTTCCTCTCACCCATCTCATCCCAATGAATGGGTGATCTACATCTCCTTCTGTACAACATCTCATATGGAGCTACTCTAATCATTGATTGATAACTATTGTTGTATGAAAACTTAATCAACAGGATATACTTACTCCAAGACCCCTCAAAGACCAATACACACACCCTAAGCATGTTTTCCAATACCCGAATCATCCTCTTAGACTGTCCATCTGTCTGAGGATGAAAGGCTGTACTGAACTTCAACTGAGTCCCCATAGCCTTCTGCAAACCACCCCAAAACTTGGAGGTGAATATGGGATCCTAGACTGATACTATAGATTTAGGAACCCCATGGAGACGTACAATCTCCCTCACATACAACTCTGCGTATTGATCCACAGTATAGGTCATCCTCACTGGAAGAAAATGAGCTGACTTGGTGTATCTATTTACTATCACCCACACCGAGTCATGTAGCCCCACTGTCCTGAGTAAACCTCTCACAAAATCCATAGTAACGTCCTCCCACTTCCATTCAGGAATACCCAAAGGCTGTAGCAACCCCGCTGGTCGTTGATGCTCCGCCTTCAACTGCTGACAGGTTAAGCACTTGGCCACATACTCCACTACATCCTTCTTCATCCCAGGCCACCAATATAGAGTTCGTAAATCCTGATACATCTTCTTGGTTCCTGGATGAAGTGAGTATGGTGTGGTATGGGATTCAACAAGTATCTCTCATCTAATATCTGCATCTGTCAGGACATAAATCCAACCCTTATACCGTAATAAACCAGTCTCTGAAATGGAATAGTCCTTAGCCACTCCGACTAGGACATTCCCTCTAACTTCCTACAACTGTGCATCATCCCCCTGGCCCTCCCTTATCCTCTCTAGAAGGGTCGACTATAAGGTGATATTGGCCAACCGACCCACAATCAGCTATATCCTCGCTCTAACCATCCCCTCTACCAACTCCTGTGCATAGCTAAATAACTGTCACGGGCCCCTCCGATTCAATGTATCTGCCACTACATTGGCTTTCCCTGGGTGGTAAAGGATATCACAATCATAGTCCTTTACCAACTCCATCCAACGTCTCTACCTCATATTCATGTCCTTCTGAGTGAAGAAATACTTCAAGCTTTTATGATCAGTGTATATCTCGCACTTCACCCCATACAAGTAATGTCACCAAACTTTCAGCGCGAACACCACCATTGCCAATTCTAGATCATGGGTAGGGTACCGCTGCTCAAACTCCTTTAGCTGTCGTGATGCATAAGCAATAACCTTCTCATTCTACATCAACACGCATCCCAGTCCCAATCTCGATGCGTCACAGTATACCACATTCAACACATGAGTAGTAATCAGTCGTCGCTTCAGTTCCTGGAAGCTATTCTCACACTTGTCTGACCAGATGAACTTCAAATTATTTCGTGTCAATTCTGTCATCAATGCAGCAATCTTCAAAAACCCTTCCCCAAACTGTCTGTAATATCTCGCTAACCCAAGGAAGCTCCTAACCTCTGAGGCATTCCTTGGCCTTGGCCAATCTCTCACTGTCCCTACCTTAGTGAGATTCACCTTAATCCCATCTCCACTGACAATGTGTCCAAGGAATGTCACTTCTGGTAGCCATAACTCGCACTTCTTAAACTTGGCATACAACCGATGTTCTCTTAGTCTCTACAATACCTTTCAGAGATGTTGTTCATGCTTTGCCTCTGAACTGGAGTAAACCAAGATGTTGTCGATGAAAACAATCACAAACTGATCCAAGAAGTCCTTGAACACCCTGTTCATCAGGTCCATGAATGTTGTTGGGGCATTGGTCAGACTAAACGACATGACCAGAAACTCATAATGCCCACACCTCGTTCGACAGGCTGTCTTCGGTATATCCTCATCCTTGATCCTCAACTGGTAATAACCAGATCGAAGATCAATCTTTGAGAATACCGTCTTTCCCTGCAGTTGATCAAACATGTCATCGATCCTTGGTAAGGGGTATTTGTTCTTGATGGTAAACTTGTTTAATTCCTTGTAGTCTATACACATTCTCAGAGTCCCATCCTTCTTCTTCTCAAACAAAACTGGAGCACCCCATGGCGAGAAGCTAGGTCTGATAAACCCCAAATCAAGAAGCTCTTGCAACTTTATCTTTAACTCCTTCAGTTCTGCCGGAGCCATCCTATATGGTGCCCTCGACACTGGCTCAGTACCTGACGCTAACTCGATAACGAATTGAATCTCCCTATGTGGCGGCAGTCCTGGTAAATCCTCAGGAAATACATCCAAGAACTCGCATACCAATCTGGTCTCTCCCGGCCCCGCTGGCACAACTCTGGTGGTATCCACCATGCTAGCTAGAAAACCTATACAACATCCCTATAATAGGTCCTTAGCCCTCAATGCAAATATCATGGGTATGTGGGGTCCATACCCAGCATCCACGAAAATAAAGGGATCCTCACCCTCAGACTCAAAAGTCACCATCTTCTTCCTACAATCTATAGTAGCCCCGTATCTGACTAGCCAATCCATCCCTAGAATCATATCAAAGTTATCCATACTCAACTTGATCAAATCTACTGATAGTTCCCTACTATCCACCATCACTGGCAGTGCTCTAATCCATCTCCTAGAATCTACCAATTCTCTTGTAGGCAGTATAGTCCCAAACCCCGCAGTATTACACTCACTAGGTCTACACAATCTATCAATTACCTTACTAGAATCAAATGAATGTGTAGCACCAAAGTTAATCAATACATTATACGAAGTGCCAGTGCTAGAAAACTGACCTGTCACTACCGAGGGGCTAGCCTCGGCCTCTGCCTGCGTCAAGGTGAACACTCAAGCTGGAGTTAAGCTGTCCACCTTCCCTGGTTCCTCCTTCTCGCTGTTGGGTAGTCCTTCTTGAGGTATCCCACCACCCCACACAGATAGCAAGCCTTTGCCTGACATTCGCTTGGATGGTGTTTTCTGCATCTCGTGCATTCGGGATAACTCCTCCATGTCTCACCGCCTCCCTGGTGGCCACCCTGAGCACCCAGACCCCTCCTATCAGGACCAACAGTGGTCGAGGTGTTAGGGGTCTTCCTCTTCAAATCACTGGGGCCTCCGCCCCTACCAGACCTTGTGGATGGAGGCACTGCCTTGCGAACATCCCGTCTCGCAGCGTTCTCCCTCCAGATAGTATTCTCTGCCTCCTCAGCGGTAAGAGCTTTCTCAACATCATGGGCATAAGTCATTTGCCCAGGTACCGATGTGATCCTCACATTCTGGGCTATCATAGCATTGAGCCCTCGAACGAACCTATCTTGCTTGGCCACATCTATAGGCACCGAGTCTGATGCAAACTTCACCAGCCTATCGAACTTCAGGGCATACTCTGTAACTGTCATGCTGCCCTGTACCAGGCCCGTGAATTCATTCACCTTTGTTTCCCTGATGGCAACATTGTAATACTTTTGGTTGAACACATCTAAACCCATCCCAACTCAAAGTGGAAACATCCCTGGTCTGTGATGCCACCTCCCACCAAATACGGGCATCCTCCCTAAACATATAGGTGGCATAAGCCACCCTATCATTACCTTCCACCCTCATGAAATCCAAGATGGAAGTGATTATACTCATCCACTGTTCAACCTTAAGTGGTTCTGGTCCTCCCTCAAAGGATGGAGGATGTTGTCTCCTGAACTGCTCATAAAGTGGCTCCCACCTATTCCCCACCTCAGGTGGTCGTACTACTGGTGCCACATCAGGTGGCATAATAGGTGCATCACTCTCTGACAGAGCCTGTTGTCTCAAGAGACGGATCTACTCTTCTTGACTTTGCAATTGGGCTTGCATATCAGCAAGTATCTGCTGCCAGTTCTCAGGGACTGGCGGACGGTTCTGGCTGTGTTCATCATCTCTAGCCTCGGACCCTGTGCTGACTAGTCGTATTGGTCACCTTGGACGCATAGCTATCTAAGTTTATCTGCAATCAACGACTCGACAATCAGGCAATGATGACAGGTTAACAGTCTTTCCATTGTCCACGATTGAAACTCAACCAACAATAAACAATCAAGATGCAAACAAGCATTTAAGCATTCATTCACATGCAGCAGCAATGCTAATGAGCATGCCTCATTATGATCACACAGCAGTCAAGGGCCAAGCCCTATCAGTATCTCATGCTCCCTATTAATCATACAGATTAAAACATTTATATTTCATTCAAGCATTTAAGCATGTAATCGTATATACAGTTACCAAACCTTGAGTCGAGCTTGTCTTTAGTGGCAAGTGTACATGCTCAGGCAGTATTCAGGAACCCTTAAACCTAGACCACTTTGATACCAAGTTGTAACACCCTGAATAACCAAGACTGTTACACTGTGTATTTAAAATAGTGCAGGACTTGCTAATCAAGTCGTTTGAACAATAATGTGTTCCTAAAGTCAACTACTGGGTTAGGGTTAAAATATTTTGATCATAAATGGTTAATTTCCAATAAAATAGATGTTTGGTACATGGGATCCCAAAAACAGGGTTTAAGAGACAATTTACAACCTTCAAAAATTTTTATACAACCAAAAGCCACTCTAATGGCAAAACACAAACTTTAAGGCTTTGTCCTTGTACTTTCCCTCGGTCGTGGTGGACAAGCAACTGACTATGTACACATCACCCCCAGAGCTCTCCAACTCGTGGTTGGTCCAGCTTCCCTTTGCCTTTACCTGCACCATGTAGCACCCGTGAGCCAAGGCCCAACAAGAAAACCATAACAACAAACACATAAAAGCAACAGTTAAATATAATCAATCTTAACTCAACCAGTTCAATTAGTTAACATAATTCAAATATAAAACCAAATAGTGGTAATCACTTCATCTTAAATACATATCAAAGTCAATTACGCAAATGCTTAGGGTTGGCACGCTTAGGCCGAGCCCTGTGTTTATCTGGCTGACCCCGGATCGCTTAGGTCGAGCTGCGTTCAATATGCTTATCACCAGTCCCGACACCCTTAGGTTCTAAAATGCCATATCAATCATAAAATCACACAGTACATGTATTCAATTATTGGGAACCACAGTCCCGTTCACAACCACAAGGGTGCAGTTTTCTTACCTTGAATCCCGAGCGGAGGATACAGAACAGTCTTGAGCACGATCCTTATGTTAGGAAAATATGTATTTGCCTCAATAGAAATGGTAAGATAATACAACTCTATGCAATAATATTACAAATAAATATAGATTGATTAAAAAGAGTGTTACAACTCTATAATTGAAAATACAAATAAAAGGAGAAGGAGATGTAAGATGATAGAAATAGAAAGTACAACTCTATTACAAAAAGATACAAGTAAACTAGAAGTGTTTGAAAAAGGAAATAAAAGGATTACAACTCTTAAACAAAAGTACAAGTAAATAGAGCAAGAAGAAAAGAAAAAAAACAATAGAAGAAAATAAGAACAAGAACAAAAAACAATAAACTCTCACTCACACAACCAAAGTGAAGAGTGTTGGGGATCACCAACTTGAACAAGGTTTGAAACCTTTGTCCAAATGCTTATTTCCCCCTAACTCAAGCACTAAGGGATCTCTCACAGATTTTTGGAAATGCTTTTTGGAATAATCAAGCCTCAAGGTGTTTCTAGCCAAGTGCTCTAATGGATAGAAATGTTGTGTCTTTCAAGTGAGTTATAGGCTCCTATTTATAGAGTTTAGAGACACCCTTTGAATTTCAAATTCCACCAACCCCATGGCTGTTACCAATGTTTAATTGGATTAATATGAAATTAAAATTGAGATTTGGGAGTTATTTGGGTTTTTGGAACCGTTCAACACATTTGGAAAAAACTGAAAAATTGGCCTGAAATGCACCTGTGGCCACGGCCAGGGACATCAGTGGCCGCGCCCACTGCTCTCTATCCCCCAGGCCGCGGCCTCCATCATTCAGTGGCCACGGCCATAACCCAGTTTCAGCACTTGAAAATGTGTTGTTTTTCCAAACGGTTCCAAACCCTCCCAAATGATTTTGTAACTCCCAAAACACATTATTGGGGTTAAAATCATATCTCTAATAGCCATTTCACATATGGCTTTATGAAATTCATCTCAATATTGTGTAACACCAAATTTACACAATAAAAGGGTAATATTTGGAAGTTACAAATTTGTAACACCAAATATGTTACATTATTTGGATATATCTCATATATCTAAATATTGTAACTCTCTATTATATGTTACAATATGTGACACTCTTTGTCACATTTATTTAATCTAAAACATTATATTATAATATAATATAATATAATATAATATTACATTATATTATAAAATAATATAACATTCCCCCACTAGATTAAATAGTTATCTATTGTAACACTTATTTAATCAATCATTATATTTTGAAATATAATATATCCCCCACTTGATTAAATAAGAACTCTCTCTTATAGGAGTCATTGCATTAGTGCATAAAGCAAAGTGTTTTTCAACTTGAACTTTACTATAGTGTAATTATCACAAAATTTGTCGAAAATTTGGTTGCACTAGGCATTGAACCATCTTTTCATGATAACAAATCGGTGATAACACACACACCTTTGCGATGTTCACTTGAGACCTCTATGTCTCGCTTTGCACCGTTAATGGCCATGTGCACTTTCCATTCATGGACGTTCTTGAGAATACTCCCAATTCTCATGAGAGGCGGCACCACCCCTAGGTCCATATAGGTAGAATTCTTACATTATTTTGTTACAAAAAATACTTGTCTTCACAAGACTGAATTCTATTAAAAAACCTTTCGGTTTTAACCCTCAATTTGGTAACACACAAGTACTCAATATCTCAGATGAGACTTGTTTTGAGTGCAACTAATATTCACTTGATTGACTTGTTGTTACCTATTGAACCTAACGCTAGTTGAATAACTAGTGTTAAGATAGGTTACCATCAATCGTGAATCTCTTTAGGGAGTTTAAGTCCCATACCTCGAGATGATGCAACCACTAAATCCCTCGTTAGTGGCTTAGTGAAAGGATCCGCTAGATTTTCACTTGTTCTCACATAGGATATTGAGATGACTCCTCTTTGAATCAATTCTCTTACATATCCATGTCTTAGACTAATATGTCTAGACTTCCCATTATACACTCCGTTGTATGCTCTAGCCAATGTCTCTTGGCTATCACAATGTATCGATATAGTAGATACATTCTCTTTGATTATGGAAATCTATATCAACAGATCCCTTAACCATTCGGCCTCTTTGCCGGTAGCAGCTAGAGCTATGAACTCTTCTTCCATAGTGGAATGAGATATAAAGGTTTGTTTCTTGGAACCCCAAGAAATTGCACCTCCACCAAATGTAAATACCCAACCAGTTGTGGACAAGTTGTCCCCAAGATTTGATATCCAACTTGCATCTGTATATCCTTCTAAAATTGAAGGAAATTTGGAGTAGTGAAGACTTAGTCCTTTGGTTTTCTTGAGATAACCTAGGACTCTTCCAATTGCCTTCCAGTAATCCACACTTGGATTACTTGTAAACCTACTAAGTTTACTTACCGCAAATGCCATATCAGGTCTAGTACATTGGGCAGCGTACATTAGACTCCCTATAGCACTAGCATACTCCAATTGAGCCACCGCTCTTCCTTCATTCTTCTCTAGTTTTACACTATGATCGAATGGAGTATTGGCATCTTTAACCTTGAGATGGTTAAATTTGTTCAATACTTTCTCAACATAGTGGGCTTGCCCTAATGCAAAACCCCCACTATGTTTCTTTACTTTGATACCAAGTATGGTGTCAACTTTTCCAAGATCTTTCATCTTGAAGGTTGATGATAGAAACCTCTTCGTTTCTTCTATCCCTTTCATGCTATTACTTAGAATAAGCATGTAATCCACATATAAGCAAACAATGATCACATATCCCGTACAAGTTTTGGAATACAAACCCTTGTCTCCATTGTTATGTCTAAACCCATTAGACATGATGGCTTGATCAAATTTCTCATGTCATTGCTTATGAGCTTGTTTCAATCCATATAAGGATTTGACAAGTCTACAAACTTTATGTTCATATTTTGGTAGGACAAACCCTTCGGGTTTTTCCATATAGACCTCCTCATTGAGGTCACCATTAAGGAATGCTGTTTTGACATCCAATTGATGAACATACAAGTTGTGTATAGAAGCTAAAGCGAACAAAATTCTTATAGAAGTTGTTCTTGCAACAGGCGCATAAGTATCGAAATAATTGATACCCTCTTTTTTCCTAAACCCTTTAGCTACTAATCTAGCTTTAAAGGTTTGGATAGTGCCGTCAGTGTGGTATTTTCTCCTAAATACCCACTTACACCCAATTGGCTTAGACCCCGGTGGGAGGTCTACCAATTCCCAAGTGTTATTGGAAAGAATGGAATCCATCTCATCATTGATGGCTTCTTTCCAAAATGCACTATCTCTCGATTGCATAGCTTCTCTATAAGTCTTAGGATCATCCTCAATGAGAAGTACAATAGGAATTTTCCTAATAACTTCCTCTCTATTTCCTTCTACCATGTAGAATGAAATTCGTTGAGAATCTATCTCATCCACTACTAAACTTTTATGATTTTTAAACCTTTGACTTCTTCTAGGTTCAAAGGGTTGCTTTACATCCTTTTGAGAATTCTCCTCTTGAGAATCAACTTTGGATGTAGAAGCTTGAGAATTGTTCTCATATAACAAATTCTCCTTTAGAGATGTTGAAGCTTGAGAATTGTTGTCACATAACATATTCTCAAAAAATTCAACTTCTCTAGATTCAATCACAATATTAGACTCTAAGTCTAATAGCCTATAAGTTTTACTATTGTTGGCATAACCAACAAAAGCACACTTTATGGCTCTTGAACCTAACTTTGTTCTATTAGGTTCGCTTTTCTTGCAATATGCAAGACACCCCCACACTTTGAAGTACCCTATGCTGGGTTTTCTTCCTTTCGATAACTCATATGAAGATATCTCATTTTTCTTCATCGGTATTCGATTAAGAATGTGACAAGTGGTTAAAAGCGCTTCACCCCATAAGTTGAAGTTCAACTTGGAAAATACCAACATAGAATTTATCATCTCTAAATAAGTCCTATTTTTCCTTTTGACAACACCATTGTGTTGTGGTGTATAAGGTGCAGCGCACTCATGAATTATACCATTTTCTTCACAAAATGTATTGAATTCATTAGAGAAGTACTCTCCTCCTCCATCACTTCTTAGCACCTTAATCTTTTTATTTAGTTGATTTTCAACTTCTAATTTATATAATTTAAAAGCATCAAAAGTTTCATCTTTATGCTTTAAAAGAAACACATAGGTATATCTATTAAAATCATATATAAAAGTAAGAAAATACCTTTTACCACCTCTAGTTAAAACACCATTTAATTCACAAAGATAACTATGGATTAAATCTAGTAAATTAGATGATCTTTCTACACTAGGAAATGGTTTCTTAATCATTTTTGCCTTAACACATGTTTCACATTTACCATAGTTTTTAATATTGCATGCAATCATACCACATTTTACTACTCTTTTCATGGTTGAAAAACCTATATGCGATAGTCTAAGATACCACAAAAATAAAGAATCATACTCAACAATATAGGCAGAATTAGCATTTTTATTGATAACATTGAAAGTTACATCATTGGTGCACAATTTAACCATACCCTCACAAGAGTACCCCTTTCCCAAAAATACATTTGATTTGGTAAGTATAAGTTTACCGGACTCAAAAATAGCTTTAATGTCGGGCTTGCGAAGAAAATCATCACTTACCAAGTTTCTACTCATTTCGGAAACATAAAATACATTCACTAATGTAACTTTCTTGCCGGATGTGAAAAAGACTTCAATGATACCTTTGCCAAGTACCTTGGATTTGCCCTCATTGCCCATTTGAATCTCATGGTTGCCCTTTGACTCTTCAAAGGTCTTAAACAATGATTTGTCATAGGTGACATGGATGGTGGCACATGTATCATACCACCACCCTTTCACCTTGCCTTGGACCGCATTCACCTCACTAAGGGTAGCAACTATGCTTTCCTCTTGAGTTGCGTTCACCTTAGGTCCTTGTTGGTCTTTTCTATGCCTACACTCTCTAGCATAGTGACCTTTTTTCCCACACACAAAGCAAGGGCCTTTCTCGCCCTTAAACTTGTTTGGGTTGGTTTTTGGACCCAAAGGTTTCTCATTACCATTTTTCCCTTTGTTTTTGGGATGTTTTGGTTGTGACACCGCATTTGCTTTGGAAGTCTCTCCATTAGACCCCTCCACAAGTTTATCTCTACATATCGATTCCTCTTCGATTCGAATATGTTTTTGGATCTCCTCCAAAGAATAATCCTCATTTTTATGAAGGATTCTTTTCCTATAGCTCTTCCAAGTTGGTGATAATTTAGCCACTATAGCACCAACTTGAAAGGCCTAGGGAAGCTCAATATTTAAAACTTTCAGTTTGTTAACAATTATTTGCAATTCGTGAATTTGAGGAAGAATAGGTTTGTCACCAAAAAATTTGAAATAAAAGTATTGAGATATCAAAAACTTTTTGGTACCATCCTCTTCCGCCTTGAACTTTTTCTCAAGTGCATCCCATATCTCCTTGGCCGATTTGGTCTCGGTGTAGAGGTCATAGAGCCTATCGGATAGGGCGTTGAGGATATGACCCCTACAAATGAGATTGTCCTCCTCCCTCTTCCTTCTTTTCTCCACCTCCTCGGGAGTGTCCTTGTCGGATGGCGTTGGGAGAGGTTCTAGAGTGGATTCTAGAATGTAGGCGATTTTGAGAGTGGTCAAAAGGACTCTCACATTGTCTTGCCACCTAGTGAAATTGGACCCATTAAACCTATACAACCTCACTAGGTCTTGATTCATGATGTTGATGGTCTTACCTTCCATTGAAACACACAAGGGTAAGCTTTTGAATGTTAGGAAAATATGTATTTGCCTCAATAGAAATGGTAAGATAATACAACTCTATGCAATAATATTACAAATAAATATAGATTGATTAAAAAGAGTGTTACAACTCTATAACTGAAAATACAAATAAAAGGAGAAGGAGATGTAAGATGATAGAAATAGAAAGTACAACTCTATTACAAAAAGATACAAGTAAACTAGAAGTGTTTGAACAAGGAAATAAAAGGATTACAACTCTTAAACAAAAGTACAAGTAAATAGAGCAAGAAGAAAAGAAAAAAAAAACAATAGAAGAAAATAAGAACAAGAACAAAAAACAATAAACTCTCACTCACACAACCAAAGTGAAGAGTGTTGGGGATCACCAACTTGAACAAGGTTTGAAACCTTTGTCCAAAAGCTTATTTCCCCCTAACTCAAGCACTAAGGGATCTCTCACAGATTTTTAGAAATGCTTTCTGGAATAATCAAGCCTTAAGGTGTTTCTAGCCAAGTGCTCTAATGGATAGAAATGTTGTGTCTTTCAAGTGAACTATAGGCTCCTATTTATAGAATTTAGAGACACCCTTTGAATTTCAAATTCCACCAACCCCCATGGCTGATACCAATGTTTAATTGGATTAATATGGAATTAAAATTGAGATTTGAGAGTTATTTGGGTTTTTGGAACCGTTCAACACATTTGGAAAAAACTGAAAAATTGGCCTGAAATGCACCTGTGGCCGTGGCCACTGCTCTCTGTCCCCCAGGCCGTGACCACCATCATTCAGTGGCCGCGGCCACAACCCAGTTTCAGCACTTGAAAATGTGCTGTTTTTCCAAACGGTTCCAAACCCTCCCAAATGATTTTGTAACTCCCAAAACACATTATTGGGGTTAAAATCATATCTCTAATAGCCATTTCACATATGGCTTTATGAAATTCATCTTAATATTGTGTAACACCAAATTTACACAATAAAGGATAATATTTGGAAGTTACAAATTTTTAACACCAAATATGTTACATTATTTGGATATATCTCATATATCTAAATATTGTAACTCTCTATTATATGTTACAATATTTGACACTCTTTGTCACATCTATTTAATCTAAAACATTATATTATAATATAATATATAATTACATTATATTATAAAATAATATAGCACCTTAGTCCTGAGCCTTGATGATAACCTAGTCATAGTGTCAATGGGTAACCATCAATTTCTAATCCAAATAAATACTTAGGAAACAATAGCTAGCCTCCGAGACCTTCGATTTCTAATAAACCGGGTAGTAGAAATTGTCTCGAGCGCTTAGTTTGAACCCCCGAGCCTTCCCAACCCTAAACACTAACCTAGGCCAAAGTTCCCTAGGCGGGCCACGACCTGGTCCTAGGGGTCGCGGCGCACCTCAAGTCAGAGGCACGACCCCCATGCATTTGGGGGAGGCGAGTCGCGACTTGCCCCCCAGGGCCGCGACACGCCTTCAAGACAGAGAGCCCTCCCAGGGCATTCTGGGCAAGCGGGTCGCGGCGCCCATGTGCTGGGTCGCGACGCGCCACCACAAACCCAGAATTTCCTGGGTTTCCTCAGCATTCTTCCCAACCAAATTCTCACAATTCAATCTTAACAAGCCTCCTAACCAAAACCAAGCTCAGTTACGAGTCTAGGACTTTTAATCACATATTTTAAACTCAAAACCTCAAGAATCATACTGAAGTTACTACCCCAATTCAGTGATAATTTCTCACCCAATAATCAGTTTAATTCCAACCTAATGATCTAAATCTTCTAACAAAACAGAGACAAGACCTTACCTCAATTGTTGCCTAAATCATCACAAGCTTTCTGCCCTCTACCAGCTTTAAATTCCTAACTTCTTAAGCTTCAAGTCCAACCTTTCCCCAGCTTAGCCCAAGCCTTTCTTCTTAAATTTTAACTTTCTCTTCAACTTCCAAGTATAGGAGAGAGAGAAAGAGAAAATCGTGAGTGAGAGGGTAAGGGAGAGTGTGAGAAATTTCCTTAATGTTCCTGATCATTCCCTATTCTTATGTGTATATCCTAACCCAGCAAAAGACTATTTTGCCCTCTAAGCTAATTAGTCCTTTAAGGGTTCTAAAGGGTAAAACAATCATTTTCCCTCGGTTCTCGCTAATACCTCAAATTTTCCTACTATTAACCAATTAACCTTGTCACATCTAATTAATTACCAAATAATTATTCGTTACTCAATAAATCCGAAAATATTCCCTAAATTCCGAAAAATACCCCTAGGCTCCCCCGAGCTGGGTATTTAAACCCCGTTGTGATTATTTCGCTAATCCATTCTCTAGGACTATCTCGAGCCATATCTTGCAAATATATCCACATAATAATGTGGTCTCAACCATATACCACACAAAATCACATTTATGCCCTTAACGGGCCAAAATTACAAATATGCCCTTATAAGCAGAAAAGGGCCCACATGCATATTTAGTACTCATAAACATGCATATCACATAACTGTATAATCATATTAGTCATGCATGCCACATAGTCACACATTTAACCAATTAAACATACATATATCCAATTATGCCCTCCTGACACGCTAACCAAGGCACTAAGTAGCAATTTTGGGTCGTTACATATTGGAATTCCACTCTGTTGCTATCCTTGTGATAAGTTCATGTCGTCCTCGTTTGTATCTGATTTGATTTGTGCCCCTCTGAGGTCTTGTTTGCAGTGAGATTGGATTTTTCAGAATCGAAGTTTAAGCTTTCGATGAAGCAATCGTTGCCACTAAAGCTGGAAAACAATAGCCAAGGGGTGGGAGAAAAGAGATGGAGACTTTAGCAATACTTGTCTTCAGTGAATGTGTTTGTTATTAGTAAAACTAGTTGAAGTTTGGGATTTTCATTGATGATGAAGTTTTAATATTTAATATCAAAATACACATTTGTTGACTAGATTTTTTGCTCATAACTACTTAAACTAAAACTTAAAGAAAAGAAGATTGGACACAGATTTTTACGTGGTTCAGGTTGTGAATCAACCCTAGCCCACGAGTCACTTGTATTAGGATGCTAAGAATTTGCAATGCTCAAGTTCTCTTGGGTTTCAGGTAGCGTATGGACTCACTCCAAAAGTAGAAATTGAGGTAATTTACAATGTGTGCCCTAGCCTTATTTATAGGTTGCTAAGCAATTAGGCTCATTAATTGAAGTTGATTACTATAATTCTTCCTTAATGGAGGAGTTATTAAATGATAAATGAACATTCTCATAGTAAATGAGCTGGTAGGATCCAGTGTATCTTGGTGGGCCCATTGTGAGGAATATCAGTCCACTATTGTGTTGGAGGAAACGTTTCTAACACTATCAGAAATGGTTGATGCATATTTTCCTATGTTAAGCAGCGTTGTGGGATATCTCATTTGCTGCTTGTACATAGTCGACACCATGATCCATGTAACAATGGTTATCAGAAAGTTGTCTGTGGTCCAATGTCACTGTGCATGACACAAGGCTATCGTTCTCCTAGGCTGGAGGAAGGTCCTCGCAGACTTGGATGAGGTGATGAGGGAGGAGATTGTCTCGTGTCGTGACTATACTTAGAGCACCATCTTATGACATGGTCCTTGGAAGGTGGTGCTTCTAGGAAGGTATACTCCTCCGGTGTCGATGAACTGCGCTGAAGGATGGACTTACATCCCATGGAGCCCAAAATAGGCTCTAGGAGACTTTAACAACTCATGTGGGACCTTGATGTGACAGTCAAAATCCCGTGATCCGTAAGGGGAAAGACCGGGTAAAGCTATGCAATCCCACACCGCCTGGGGAAGGTCAAGTGTGATGATTCTAAGACTGTGTAGGTATGGGACTACACAGTTGAAGATGACTTAAATGGATTGATGGGTAGTACCTATGCCAACAAGATGCATCTTCTTTTCAGTAGTCCATCACTTAAGAACTCCAAAGTTAAGCGTGCTCGACCTGGAGTAGTCTTATGATGGGTGACCTCCTGGGAAGTTTTCCCAGGAAGCATGCGAGTGAGGACAAAGCATGCTGGAAAGACTCATGCTGGTTTGTAGGGCCAGTCGTCATTGCAGAAAGCATCCATAGTGACGTGGGGTGTTACACTTGATTATCCCAAAAGTGTGCCACATGTCATTTGGTGAAAACACGAACAACATTTTCTCCCCAAGTCTTCAACCGTCCTCGCGTAGTGGATACTTTAATTGTGATAAGTATTCTAGGGAGATTTGTGCTCGGGTCGAGGCTATTGGGTGTCCTTGAGACTTGACATTTCCAAAAAGGAGGGTGCCATGTGTCAACTCCCTATTTCTAGGCCCATCAATCGATGTCATTTAATGATGGGTCTTTTCCGTACTTGAGACGTCCTTTCACCTTTTCGAGTATGATCCTCACCTTGATTTGTGTGACTGTTGAATCATGCTCGAGTACCTACTTCCTAGGTGATCAATGGTTGAGATTGAATTGTTTTTTGCCCATGTCTGAGGGTATATAATCAAAAAATTTCCTCCCACATTGCTTACCCAATTTTGGACATGATGATGTGGCATTTGAAGAGGACACGTGGTAGTAAACGACTTCAAATTCTGAGAGTTGGTTGAGATAAGCTAGCTGGTACCATCTTCTGGAGCTGCTAGAATAGTAGTCTGCTCGAAGAGAAGATAGCTGGTACCATCTTATGGAGTTGCTAGAATAGTAGTCTGCTAGAATAGAAGATAGCTGGTACCATCTTCTATAGCTGCTAGAATAGAAGTCTGCTCAAAGAGAAGATAGTTGGTACCATATTCTGGAGCTGCTAGAATAGAAGTCTGCTAGAAGAGAAGGTAGTAGGTACCATCTTATGGAGCTGCTAGAGTAGACCTCATTAGTGCAAAGAGCTATAGTCAGCTCGAAGAGAAGAAGAAGGATGGTGCTATCCCTTGAAGTTGCTCGAAGACAGACCTGCTCGACATACGAGACGCTTTCACCCGAAGATCCGGATTTCACGAGATATTGCAAAATATCGCAAGATATTTATGTAATTGATATTTGAATGTATTTTTCCCTTATCATTTTAATTTGTAATTAGTTGTAATAATCCCACACTACACGTGTAGGACCTAGATTAATTTGTAAGGGACCATATCCCATTAAGAGACTCTATAAATGAAGATCTCTCTCAGTCATTATAACAAATAAAAAAGTTGAATTTGTGCGCACTTTACATACAAAATTCTACTGAATTGTGTTATTTTTCTCTCAGGCTTGAGAAACTCAGTTGAACCCTGTTTCTTCTTGATCTTGAGTCTGAGACTTCTTTGATTAATAAAAGTGCAAGTGGGCGTAGGTCATTACCAACTCTTGGGGCCGAATCACTATAAAATTATGCTTGTCATTTACTTGATTTCAGTTCATTTCATTAATTAATTTCGTATAAATTGACTTAGTGTCATTGACCAAAACGCTGGTCAACACACATACTTCACTTTTAACATTCAAAATTTTTTAGTTTCAAAGCCAAGAGCTCCCATTCATAATGAACTCACTTACTCAATCCCTAAATCCTCCATCGTCGATCCTGGAAGGTTGGAGGAGATACTGGTACTTTTGGGAGAATCAAACATGATATCTTCACATCCTCACTCGACTTAGTGTTAGGGATTTATGACTTATACTTTCTAATCCAACAATGAATAATGAGAATTAATTCAATATTTCAAACCTTAGAGACTAATCAAGAACCATATTTAAAGTATGAATGCAAATCTTAATAATTAAAGAAACATATTTAAAGTATGAATGCAAATCTTGATAATTAAAGAATAAGTAATTAAATAATTATAACATAAATTTAGAAAAAATTAATCACAATACATCCATGGATTTAATGATATAATAACATAAATTAGATCAAGAGAAAGAATAGACATTTGTGGAGAGAAAACATAGTTACATAAAATAATAAGCCTATGATTTTATGTGAATCACAAAAATGTAACAAGGCTTGACACAAATGAAGATTTGTTGTCCAAAAATCTCTATTCCTAGCCTCCCGTTTGAGACTGCTTGAAGCTACTACAATGGAATGGGATTGGGATTTCCAAGCCTTGGATCTTCATGCAAGTCAAGCTTTCTTGATGAAAATTTTGGAGAAAACTAGTAATCTTGAGAGCTAGAGAGAGAGAGAGAGGGTTTTTAGAGAGAGAGAGAGATGTGAGTGATCAACTCACCAATGAACCCAAATGAACCATTTAAATAGTATAGGGATTTCATTAGACTCAACCAATGATATTAAAGCATTTTAATTTGAATTTTGGAGCCAAAACATGTCACTGTACTGATTTGTATAGACATCTCAGGTGACACGTCGCCTGGTCCATTTTTCCTTGGCTGAGCTATGCATCGTCTCTAGGAGGCGACGCATTGCTGATACCTTAGACTTGACACTCCAAAAATTGTCTCAAAACATCCCCAAATGTTCCCAAAATTTTTGGGTACTCTTATATACTCCAAAGAAACACTTTGGACCCAAAAAGATGATTTATAAATGTCTATACCGAAAGTCAACTCTCACGTGTTGACTTTTATGAAATCGTTATGATTTTTGCACCTCTTCGTGCCCAACCAATTTCACCATCTATTTAACCAATCATAACACTTAGCACCTACCAGCGCTACATATCGAGTGAGTTCTCTCCATTGATTTTTTTTGCTTGTTCTTATGAATTTTTGGGTTTTTGGATACACTACTACAAAAATACCCTTTTAGGACACTTTTTTAGGGCACTCACCTAGATGCGAGTCCTAGAAACAACTCTTGGACTTTTTAGGACTTGCAGAATTTCTTTTAAGGCTCGCGGAGCGAGTCCTAAAAACTATGTGTGTCCTAAAAAAGTTTGATTTTTTTTTTTAACAACACCTTCTGGATTTTTTAGGACACTCATTGCGAGTCTTTAAAGAATCTTTTTAGGACCCTCATTGCGAGTCCTAAGAACTTATGTGTGTCCTAAAAGTTTGAATTTTAAAAAACCACAAATTCCCTCAAATCTCTTGGACTTTTTAGGACTCGCATTGAGAGTCCTTAAAGAATTTCTTTTAGGGCTCGCAACGGAGCCCTAAAAACTGATGCGTGTCCTAAAAACAAATTAAAATTTTATAAATAACTAAATTAAAAAAAAACCCTATCTCCCACTCAACCCCCTCTTCTTTCTCTCTCCTCTCTCTCGGTTCTCTCTCCTTCCCTCTCTCCCGCCTGATACTTTGCCGAGCCCGACCGCCGCCTTCCCCATCGCCACCAGCAACACGCGTTGGCCAGGGAGCTTCGGAGGCCACCGAAGCTTCAACCCCCGTGAGATTGAGCCCTCACACGCCACCTAAGACGGACAACGGAGCCTATGGTTTTGGGTTTTCCCAAAGTTTCGGACGAGATTCCGACCACCTTGAGTCGTTGTGAGTCGAGCCACCACCACCATCGTGCTCAACACTTTCATGCGAGCAAAACCCAACCAAGGATCGGGTTAGAAGTCGCCGGATTTCATTTTTGGTGTTCGTCGGAATCTATGGAGTCCGAAACTTTTTGCCTCCAATCCGGCCACCATATTCCGTTTCACGAAGAACCACCACCACCACGACGTTCCTCGAGCCTTAGGCTTCGAAAGCCAATCACTGTCGTCGGAGCTCCGGCAGGAGCTTTGGCTACTAATTCATTTTTTATGCTGAGTCCTAAAAACTCGGAGGAGGTGATGAGGGAGGAGATTGTCTCGTGACTAGAATTGGAGCACCATCTTGTTACATGGTCCTCGGAAGGTGGTGCTTCCAGGAAGGTATACTCCTCCCGTGTTGGTGAACTACAGTGAAGGATGTGCTTACCTCCCGTGGAGCCCAAAATAGGCTCCGGGAAACTTTATCAGCTCACATGGAGGAATCTTGATTATCCCAAAAATGTGTCACATGTCATTTGGTGAAAACACGGACAACAACATTAATTTAGATTTGTATAGCTTTGCATTATAACCAGAGATTTTAACCTTCGTGCATTTGGCCTAATGGTGTGGACCCTTGCTTTGTACCAAGAGATTATGGGTTGGTCATGCTAGCTAGAGGAGTAATCACTCATAATGATTTTTCCATTGTAATTAAAGATTTTCCATTGTAACTGTGAGAATATATATTAAGTGTTACTGAAGGTTTTCTAGAGATTTGTATTAGTTTTCTTATTTATTTATAATTTAGAGAGTTTGGTATATGAGTAATAATGTGTGCCCACGAAAAATGACTGGTTTTTATGTAATCTGTTTTGTTATAGATAGAGTATCACAACATATATATGTGAAGGTTTCTTGTGTTTAACTGTTTATGGTTTTTATTTTTTTATATTTAAAATATACTTTATTGGAAGCTTTTAAGTATTTGATACCGATACGGTACCTAACAGGTACAGTATTTATTACTTAATTACTACCTGTTCAGTAATTTATTTATTTTATAGTAATTTTTTTTTGCTGCAAATTATGAATTAAATATCGAGCTATTTGATTAGGTGGATTCCTTAAAATATATTTACTAAATATCTTTTGTCATTAATTTTTTAGAAAGTATCTAAGTTAGATTTAACACGCAGTAGTCATGAAATAAAATTTTCAATATTTGAAGGGAGAAAGGTTGAATATTGTTCCTCACGCAAGATGCACTTTATTCTATTTATTAATTTATTTTAATTTTAAATAAATAAATACTACACTATTGCTATCGGTCAACGGTCAATCAAAGGTCAAGGATTAGTCACCGAGAGAGAGAGAGAGAGAGAGAGAGAGAGAGAGAGAGAGCCGGGAGCACTATTTGGGCAAACGGGGTTAGAATTTCAAACAAATTTGGGAACCCTCCATCGTCAACTCAAACTCCGACTCCGACACCGACACCGTTTCCACTGCCGCTTTCTTCTTGCTCCGGCGCCGAACTCCAGCCAATCCAATAATCCCGTCAGCCGTAAGCGCTGCTACCCTTTCTCTACTCTTTGAGTCTTGCTTCTCACTCCTCAAACACCTCACACCCTCACTCACAACATTTCACTAGTTTTTCTTTGTATATTTTTTAGTTTTAGACTCTTCGATCGTCATCTTTCTTTGCTTTATAGGTTTCGGAATTATTTAAATGATTTTTTTTTAAGTTTTATTTAATAGGTTTGATATTTGAGATTTGGATTCCATATTTGCCTTGACATTTTTTTTTTCTGTGCTTGCTGTATTTTTCTTTGATATGGATGTACTGTTTTCTTTAGTTTGTTCAGCTGATGATTTAGGAGACACGTTTATGGGTTTGGTTTGTTTTGCAGGAACTTAATTGGGTTTAAACTGTTTTTGGGATTTACTTCATTTTCACTCCAAAATCTGTCTCTTATGAATATGATTGTGTTCAATAGACTATTATGTTAAGTTAGTTTGATTACATGTTTTCTCTCATTAACTATTTCTATTTCTTTTTAACAAATTATTTTTTATGCCAGTTGTTTTTGTAAAATGATTTAAGTAAAATCTTAAATCTAATAAAATTGAATATGACAATACAATTATTAGATAGAGTGATTGCTCTTTTTTTTGTGAATCATTAATTTGGTAAATTATATGTAATTTTAATTCAAATATTTTTTACTAAAATTGGGTTTAAAAATCTTTTTAATTTTTTTTACAAAATACATGTCTAAAAAATAATTTATGAAAACATAAGATCCAAACAAATAACATGACATAACACAAATCGAAAAAAAGTATAAACCCTAAAGCAATTTCTTGCATTTATTTTATAATGTAAATGCTAAGAGCACATCATCTATTTTATCTTTTAAAATGTCTTACCAAAACAATATTTTTTGTATTTACCTCTAACTTTTATATATCACAACATATTTTCTAAATTTTCTATACATCATCTAAATATTATACTTTTTAATATATTTTATTTATGAAAAAAAAATATATATAATAAGAAAGAAGAGAGATATATTATTAAAAAACTAATTTGACTAACTAATCTAATGTTGTAGTTAGATTTAACTATGCACTATGTTAAATTCAAAAACAATAATACCTTCATCTATGGAGGTGTTTTTTTAGATTTTTTCTTACAGTATATGCTTCATAATAGAGAGTTCTTCAAATATTTGAAGAAACAAGTTAAAAACATCATTCATGAGATGATTCTTAATTTGAGAGATTCTTTAAAACTTACTGTTCTCTCTTTAGAAGTAGAGAGAGATTTAGAGCTCTTTCAAAAAAAAAAAAAACAAAATTTTATTATTTTTACTTTATTTTTTGTCCTTTAAAGAATTTTTAATTAATATTTAGTATTTTCTTTATGTTTAAATGAATAAATAGTATTTAAAATATAATATTTAAATGATGTAAAAAAAAATATAAAAAAATTAATGTATGAAATAATGTAAAATAGAAAAAATAAAATTTTTATGATGTATTTTAAATAATAAAGTAAAGAAGCTAGTTTAGATGATCTTAGCTATTTTAACTATTATGCTAGTAGTATAATACGAAGATGAAGCAGCAAAATTTGTCAATTACTAATTAATTTGTTATATAAAATAAGTCGGGTAAAAATCCAACCCGCCAAATATACTTTTCGGGGCGGGGCGGGTTCGTACTTTGATTTGAAATGAAATGAAATGAAAGGTTTAGTTTAGATGTTGATCGCACGTGACCTAACCTGACATAGATATCACTGGTCACCTGAGATCGCTAAAGTCAATTGTTACACGTTTCGAAAGCTCATTCAATGATCGTCTTAAACATTTTATTATGAATTTTACTTTTTCATTTTTATATAATTATTATTTATTTAATGTATATAATATATATTCCTAGTTTGTTCCAGCTTTTAGTTTCAAGAAAACGACTGCCTTGTTGGGGCTGGAGAATCGAAACAGAGTGAAAAGAGAAAGAGTGTGGTAAGGTTCCGCCATGGGTGCGCTTGCTCCCATCTCTCCTTGGATTCCTGAAGACGACCTCTTACTCAAGAACGCCGTCGAGGTAATTTCATAACCCTGACTCTTGTGAACTATGGCTTCCACTTCGCCATTACTTTTTGTTGCTCAACTTCTTTATTTAGAAACTCGCTGTAGTTTACTAGCTTAGTTCATAATTGTAGCTTTTTTCTGTTTTAATTTTATTTTTTCTTTCCCCCAATTTAAATATCTATGTGAATATTTACCTTCTTGTGTTAAAGCTTTTTTTTTTGGTGTGTGTGTGTGGGAGGGGGAGAATTTACTTGAAGTTTATATGTAGTTGATGATGTATTCGGGGTTTGAATGTGGTTTTGCTTAATATGCCTTTCAACTATGCTTTGTAATTGGCCAAAATTTAGGCCTTTGAATCAAGGGATTTGACCCTTGCTATTGCTAAACGTGGGGTAAGAAAATGTATGAAATTACTTTCTAGTGGTGTAGAGACATATTCTATACCCTGTAGCTGATAAATGTATGTGATTGGAGTGGAATGGTGTTCTTGCAAATTAGGCTTGGAATGTCTATAGTGGATATTTCCAATTAGGTATGTCTTCCATAGAGTGAGGCTAATGTTCTAGAAAATAAAAAATCTGCTTTTACATTTTGATGCTTGAAAGTGAAAACAGGCGCTCCACTTAACAATTCTTATGGGTGCAAGGTGTTCTATGCATGGACTCCTCATATTTTACTTCCCATGGCATAATTTTTATGAGTATGGATGGCGTTTTAGGCATCTTGGTTGTCTGAATAAGTCATGTCTAAGGTGTTTTCTGTCTCTTATCCAGTTTCTTTGAAAAGTTTCCTTTGTTTTTAGTATTCTTCAATATTGGTACAAGGGAAAGATTGATTGACCTCCCGCTAAAGATCTTAAATGTGACAAGGCACTGTAAAACTTTCTTCATGCACAAACTTGAGTTTGTGGATGCACAACATTGCACTATTAAAGAGTACTGCACAAGATCAGCGAAAGGAAACTTGAGTGCATGATATGGTACATTTGGATAACTTTATGTAATCATTTTAATCTATCTGAAAGAAGACTAGAGACATAAATAGGGAAGAGGGCTGGGAGATTGGTTTGGAAAGATCCAACCTGTTTATTATTAAAATTGATAAATTACACATAATTACTTGATATATTTGAGTATTTATGTTATGAATGTTATTTCATATTAATTTGCATTTTATTGTGCATTTACCCATATTGAAAATTTAGATGGCTTTGGATGGTTAAGTATATAAATATAAATATATATATTTATCCCTGAGCCGTTTACTATTTTATTTGAATCGCTTTGCTTTGACTAATTGCTATCATTTGTTGCATGGACCACCTAAATTTCTTCTAGGAATTTTCATTTGGATTTATTTATTTATATTTCTTTATAATTTTTCCAGGCTGGTGCTTCTTTGGAGTCACTTGCTAAGGGTGCAGTGCAATTCTCTCGAAAGTTTACTGTTCGAGAACTGCAAGATCGATGGTTTACTCTCCTTTATGATCCAATTATTTCTGCTGAAGCATCTGCTCAAATGATTGAGTTTGAGCGTTCTGCTTCAATGCTTCAATCGAAGTTCAATAGATTTGGAAATTTGAAAGAGAGCAAGTGTGCCATAGGGAAGAGAAAAGTGGAAAGTGTTCGTAGTTGTTACTATGCTTTGCGTAAAAGGATCTGTAATGAACCATTTAATTCCATGGATCTCACTTTTCTTGTTGGCCCTACTAATAATACTTATGTTGGAAATGGAGACGCGCCTTTATCTGCAAATTGCATGCTTGGAGATGCAGTCTCAAACCCATTTGGGCTTGGAGTTTCAGAAATGAATAATATGACTTGTGCCTTTCCAAATGTTCTGATGGATGCTGATGATGGGACTATCCATAGTTTCCACAATGGTCTTGGAAACCCAGCTGAAGAAAACTTTTCTATTGAGCAAAATAACATGCATGAAGAAATTTCTCATGTTCTTGGAGAAGATATGCCTTCGACTAGAAATGTCTCTGGGGTTGAGGAGATGGGAGAACCAACAGATTTGGCAGCCAGCCTCTTTGAAGGGGTTGAAATAGAAGTGAAAACCTCTCCTGCTTTCAATCAAGTTGATGGTGATCAGTTGAATATGTGTCCTGAATTTGAAGGGAATAAGGTCTTTGATTCCCCTGTCTCAGGATCTGTTACACCATTTAACAACATGGAGTATTTATCTCCACTTCCAGGGATGTCAATTTGGAAAACAGTCTCAACACCAGCTTTACCAGTGGATAATTGTCTTGGGGGCAGAGATCTATGCTGTGGAGACTCTTTTCACCTTCCTGATGATTATGATGCTAGGAGTACAAGAACATCTGGCTTTGATGTTCACTCAGAAGTCAAGGTGAAAATGGAAACGGCCTACGATAATTTTCAAGTTCATAATGGCACTGACAATTATTTGGCAGAACTATCCAATTCTCTTTTAAACTTCAATGATGAAGAGCTCTTGTGTATGAATACTGATGGAAGAGATATGATCGATAAGTCTTACTATGATGGCCTAAGCTCACTTTTGTTGAGCTCACCAAATGATGTTAGTCAAGATCAGATGACCAATATAACAGAACTAGAGACATCAATAGCTCCAGATATATGTCCTGCTAATTCATTTGGTCCATGTCATGGAGAGCTACATGATGTTACGGAGTGTCATAAGGGTGATGAACAAACATCATTCAGTTCTCCAAGCCAGATGCAATCATCTATATCAGCTTCAAACCTTCAATATCCTGAATTAGAAGATGGAGTTATGTGCTGCGTGTTAAATACTGAAGACCCTGAAGTTCCATGCAATGATAATGTTTTTATATCAAATCAGCCAGCAGTGATGTTGTCTACAGCAGAAACAAAACTTCAAGAAACTAATAGACCACTTTCTTCATCTGTTGAGGACTTCAGTAGTAATCAACGAACTAATGATAGAGGACCTAACTTGATGCATAAAGAAAGAAAAACTCCTGGAGAGTCTCATGTATTTTCTCATGTGATGGGATCACATGTTTCACAAGAAATGGGTCTGAATCCTTCAGTTGGTAGTTTTGGGGTTAAGTTTGCAGCTTCCAAGTCTGACTCGGCTAATATGGCATCTAAGGTTGCAGGAATTGCTAGTAGTGGTCTAAATTCTGCAAATTCGGGTACAAGGACACTCCAAGAGACTCTGAAGGAAGAGAGCAGAGAAATGTTAATGGCCAAGCATCTCAACTCAACTGATATCTCTATAGAGAAAGCAGCTTCAGGCTCTGCAAGCTTTAAAAGCTACCCACACGCAAATGCCGTTGGTATCAAAGAGGAACATGATGGGTCCAGAGAACAGGAGTCAATACATGCAGAGCTGACACCCATGAATACTACTGTTTTTGAACCACTTCTAGACAATCCAACAGCAGAGCAGGATGGGGTTCTTCATGAGAGTGAAGATGACATACCTTATTATTCGGATATTGAGGCAATGGTAAATCCACAAATGCTGAATGCAGAAAAATAGAAAAGAAAATTGATTTAGTTGCTTGGTGTGATTTGTTTTCATTTTTTTTAAAAGATTTTTATTTAGATTTTATAATAATCTTCTCTTTTCCGCCTGCAGGTACTTGACAGGGACTTGGATCCAGATGAACAGGACTTGCATTCTAGTGAAGAAGGTAATAACCGACCCTTAGTGCTGTATATTTGGACTTATTAATGTATGGAGATACGCGTGTGATATTTTATTTTTCTTGATCTGGTGTTTTCTTTTATCAAAGAATTTAGGAGATGTGATGTGTGCTCTGTCTATAGATGATTAAACAATTTTAATATGGTATTTTTATTTTCCAGAATTGCACTGGTATATAGAATTGAGACAATAGTTCATGTAAATTATTAGATTGGAATTTATGTTCTTGGGTAGATCTCAGTTTCTTCAACAGGAGATCATATGCAAATATTTGCTTGTTCATATATCTTGTTTATTTGTTTCAAATAATGTTATCATACCACGTTTTTACTAAATTCCAGATTATTAATTAAACCTGGCGTTGCTTCTGAAAAATGTATGCCTTTTCAATGATTCAACCCAATGTCACTTTCTTTTCTTCCCCTTTTTTGTGTTGTGTTCTTCAACATTATTCTCTTTCTTATTATTAGTCTCTCCCCCACCTTTTTTTTATGGTTTACAGCTATAACTTTGTATACATGCAGTCTCAAGATATCAGCATGAGGAAACTAAGAGAGCAATAATACGGCTGGAGCAGAGTGCTCATTCTTATATGCAACGAGCTATTGCATCTCATGCAGCTCTTGCCATTTTATATGGACGACACTCAAAGCATTATATTAAGAAACCTGAGGTAGGCCTGTTTTATCACTCTGGCTGTACCCTTGCACTAAATGAGTTTTTCTTGTCTTTCCTATATTATCAAGAGCTGTAAGGGGAACTTTTTGGCCAAATTTGTATGAGAGTTTAAGATATGGGTTCAGAACTCAGTTCAGATAAATTTGATCTAGACTCAGAATTTACGAAGATAGGTCTATATATAAGACAGTGAAAGAAATATAAGAGTCAGAATATATATTTTGTTTTGTTGTTTTCCATTTCTATATATATATTTTCTGTTTATTGGTTTTTTGTTAGAGGTTCCAATGTGTTCTGGAGAATAATCTTTGAAAACATCTAGGTACCTGATTACCACCACGTCACTCAACAGTTGATTGTTTTATTAATCCTTAGTAAAATTTCTGCAGGTGTTATTAGGTAGAGCAACATTTGAAAGCCCTGTTGACATTGATTTGGGAAGAGAGGGTCGTTCCAATAAGATATCCCGGAGGCAGGTAAGAGGTTCTTTGATCACACTGGACTCTCTCATATCAGAAAGAGTTAATTATGTTTTTCCCCCAGGAATCTGGATAAAATTTTAAACACTCTCACACACCTTCCTGGTTTAAGTCAAAGGACATGAAAAACGTATTGGCCAATGTCACTAAATGTTCACATAACACCAAATGAAAACTGCTTAGTCATCAGGTGTTTGATGCTCAAATTTACGAGTAATTGTGTATTTTGCATTTACCAGAATTAGAGACTTCATACGCGGGATTAGATCATATTCTTACTTTTTTAGGAGATGGTTGTATGGTTATGCAGTAGTTATTTTCTGTGTATCTTGTTTATGTTTGATCTTGATAGGCATCTTAACAGTTCCATTTATCTTCACAAGAAAAAAAAAGGAAAGAAAGTGTGTTTGGGTGGAAAGAGGGGGGTTTACCTTGTATTGAAGTGAGTGTGATCTTATTTCTTCACATTTTCTAGGCTATTATAAAGATGGACAAGGGTGGATCTTTCTATCTGAAAAACCTTAGCAGCAGGTTTTCGATATGTGTAAACAGTAAAGAAGTAGGCCCTAAGCAGAGTCTAAACCTTAATTCCAGTTGCTTGATCGAGGTACGTTCCTTTGGTTCCTTGTCAATCTGCCTTGGTAAATAGTATTAAGTGGTTAGAATGAAAATAAAATCTGATGCACTTGATGTGTATTTTATTCCTAAAAAACACTGACAATAAATAAATGGTCCCATTTAAATGCTTTCTCGAATGAGAAGAGTGCTTCCATCATTTGAGAATACAAGAGTAGGTAAAGATTTGTATGAAATAATTGAATCAAAACCTGCTTATTGGTATCTCAATACTTTGAACAGCTTTAGAACCACATGGTTAGGAGCTTTGGTGTTTATATAGAACCCTTGGGCTATCATAAACAGCAATTTGAGTGTTTTTACTCAAGTAATAGATTTTAGAATATAAAAGCCAAACTTAAATATTTTATAAGAAATAATTTCTGGCATTGTATTGGAGTAGGGATCTTTCTTTAAATTCCTCTAGCTGCACAGTTCAACTTGTCTTATATTGTTCAGAAGTAGTGGGTCTTTTTTTTCCTTGTACTAATCTTCATTCATTATTTGTTGGAGGTTTATCAAGTGTCACAAGCTCAGCCTGCATTTTCATGATTCTCCAGTATATTAGCCCACATGTGAAAGGAGGATTTTAAATACAAATCTCAACAACAAAATTTAAGCTTTAAGTTGGATGATCAAACAATGATTTTGGTTAATTAAGACTAATGATGAAGCAAACTTGGAAAACTGGGTTTCATGTACAACTGAAAAATGGCAAATGCAGCTTAGTGGAGACTTGACACATATATATTTATATAGATAAACACGCATATTTTAAGTCAAAATGGATTCGTTACATGTTAAACTTATGTCACAAATGGTGGATTTTCAGATAAGAGGGATGCCATTCATATTTGAGACGAACCCAACTCGTGTGAAAGTGTATCTGGATAGCATGAAGACTAACCAAACCCAAGAGGACCAATTATAACATACAGGAGGTGCAATGAATGGTAATTCTCATCAGAAGGTGCTCTTTTTATTTATTTTTTCTTTCTAACTGCCCTTACTGGGTAATCTAAAAGTCTGTTTTTCACTGTGTAACTAGTCCTACTGATGTTGAACTGAACTTATTCTTAAAAAAAAAATCAAGGCAATTTCTTCATCCCCTCTCTTTTTTTCTTCTTTTCAATCAATCATGAATTACGGAATACCTTCATATCGTATTTAGGAAACATGAACAAGAAGTTATTGTAATTGATGAAAGACATAGATTGAACAAGTTCGGCTGTTTCCTGACTTTTCTCTTGGGAAAAGTATTTATTTTTCCTTCCCCTCCTGGCATGTAATTAGCAGAAGAAAAAAAGAAAAAAAGAAAAGTGGGAAGAGTTGCCAACCCATATAGAGAAAAAGAGAGATAATCCATATAATATGTTTAAAAAGTTAAGTGGTAAATGGTAAAATTTTTAGCTTTTAGCTCAACATGTACATCTAATTTTCATTTTAGGGTTGTATATAAAACCATTTCAAATGAAGTGTTAGAGTTGTTATTGTTTTTTTACAATGTCTTCAAACTTGTTGATGATTTTCTATTCGTAGGGTCCAATCAAAAAATCAAAATCTGGCACGGACTTTCTAGGAACAAAAGGCTAAAAAATATCACTTTCTAATCTAATCCTTCGTTTCAATTGTTTGATTCCTTAATCATTTATTTATTTTTGTCGGGCCTTCTTAATCATATATTGGTCAAACGTGGATCCCCAAACTACTTTTAAGAGCTCGTCGTTTTCATTCAAATTCAACGGTTGATCATTCAATTTGATGGAATATTTTAGAATCTGACCGTACACTGTACTGAACACTCACTCTCTTAAACTTTCCCTCTCAGTCTCAGACAGACTCAATTTCTGACTTTTATTTTCTCCAGTGGCTGAGATCTCAGTCGGTGTCTGTTGTTAAGTGTTCATTTCCTTGCTCAATATTAGTAAGACCATAGAATATGTCAAATCATCTACATTCCACTCTCTTTGAATTCTTTTCTTCTTTTGGTATCACTGTTCACAAAACTGTTACATATAGCACATTCGATGACTTTTGTCGAAGACGTACAAGTTCTCAAAGATCTGAAAAATGGGCTGCACCCGAACTCCATAGCACCTGGTTCATGTCTAAACTCATGGGACTTTTCCCTTGACCCATGTGATCGTCTCTTCACCAAACGCTTCACCTGCGACCAAGTCGTTTCTGGTTTTTCCCGGGTCACCGAAATCTCCCTAGACAAGGCCGGTTACTCCGTTTCTCTCGTTTCGACCGGCTCGAACCTCCCTTATCTCCAAACCCTCGACCTCTCTGACAACTCCCTCCACGGCCCGATTCCCACTTCGCTTTCTAAGTTGACCCGTCTACACCGGCTTTCCCTCTCTCTGAATTCGCTAACCGGTTCGCTCCCTGTCTTGCTCAGCTCTCTCTCTCTTCTCGAAGAGCTTTGCCTTGATAACAACCACCTCCATGGTCCCATTCCCCCGAGCCTCAACGGTCTGGTAAGCCTGAAACGACTAGAACTCCAGCAAAACAACTTCTCCGGCGATATCCCCGATCTGAGTTCTCTCAAAAGCCTGTACTATCTCAATGTTAGTGACAATAAGTTTTCCGACGAAATGCCGACGACGTTTCCAGCTTCTCTAATCGAACTCTCTCTGCGAAACAACTACTTCCAAGGAAACAACTCCGAAATGCCAAGTAGTTTTAGGGGTTGGTGTATTTACAGGTTTTGGATGTAAGCCAGAACCATGTGAGTGGATCGGTGAGCTCTGTTCTCTCCTACCACCCTTCTCTGCAACAAGTGACGCTCTCTCATAACAGGTTCTCATCCTTGGAACTACACAGACATGTGGGTATCAATAGTAGATTGATAGCTCTTGATCTGAGCTATAACGAGCTTCGAGGTCTATTACCGGCTTTCAGCTTTCGGCCTTGTCTCTTGATCAAAACAAGTTTACGGGGATGATACCGTCACAGTATGCTCTGAAAGCGGCTATTCCTGGGCCTGGGATGTCTACGTTTTGGAGGCAGTTGTTAGGTGGGAGCTACTTGTTTGGGCCGATTCTTGGGCCTTTATTGGGCCTCAAGAAAGGCTCAGTCAATGTGATCCTTGATGATAATTGCTTGTTCCAGTGTCCTGACTTGTTCTTTTTCTGTCAACGTGCAGATCAAAAGTTGTTGGTGGATGGATTGTAGTTTTGGGCCTTATATTCCTTGAGTTAGATATCCAATATTTCAATTTATAGGATTTTTATAGTTTCATCTAAACATATTTACGTTTCCTTTTTTCCTTTCTTAAAAAATAAATAAACTAAACTACGTTGGCCAAAAGAATATGAACCGTAGTAGTCTCTCTCTCTCTCTCTCTCTCTAATTGTAGTTGCACAGCAATACAATATTCTCAGCAAAAAAAAAAAAAAAAAAGCACACTAATATAAAAGTACTTCTTGTAGTACTTAAAGCTTTATTTTCTTTTTCTTTTTCTTTGATGGTGGAAGTAGTAGTTAAAGCCTTGACAGGACAAAAGTATAACTCTGGCCATGTGTCGTTTTGGGAGCTAACCTCCTTTATGGACAACAAGATTTGCTCTGCTCTATAAATAATTGTTTATTTTTTGCTGTTTATAAATTCTTTTCCTTTGATCAATAAAGAAAAGTTACACCTATACACGTTCCCAGGGTGTCGTTATTCTATGTATAATCTCGAGCTATGTAGTTACTTTAACAATTCATAGCCCGAAAATAAAAATAAAAGGAAGATATATAACTTTTCAATGAATAGATCTTATATATAATTTACTCTATTAACGTCCGAGTATAGGTTTTATAGAAGAGTTGCCTTGTTTTTATACAGTGACTGTGGCCTGGATTATGTTTGGCCGCGACCTCCAAATCAGAGAGTAGCGGCCACGGCCAGAATTGTTACTGGCTATGACCTGTGCTCATGTCTCAACATGCGTTTTGGATAGTTCGATATTTCTGGGTTTTATACCAGAAAATCAGTTTTGATGAGATTTGCTGATGCGGCTGATTCTCTTATTAGAGCTATATTCATCCATTTTGTTTAGAATGTTTTAGTTCGAATCAGAGAGTGCATTTTGTAATTGAGAGAGATTTCTAGAAAGAGAGAGATTAGTTCCCATCTCTAGGGTTTGTAACTTTCTTCTAATTGTTCTTGATACACAATTAGGGTTTGAGAGTGGTTTTTTAGACCTCTGTACATTACATTGGTGGCTGCAATCTCTTCTATTTTCATAGTGAATTTCATCTAGAGCTTTGTCCTGCTTTTCCATAACTACAACCATTGTTTTCAAAGTTCCTAAAGAACTTTGGTCGAGTTCACCTCCTAGTTATGATCATTTAAAGATATTTGGTTATTTAGCATATTTGCATGTAAGTCAAGGTAAACTCAATCCTAGGGCCAAGAAAGATTATTTTTTAGGCTATCCTAGTGGGGTTAAGGGTTATAGAATTTGGCTAGTTGAAGATAAAAAATGCATTATTAGTAGAGATGTAATATTTGATGAAAATGCATATTATAAGACTAACTTGCAGGTACAAGTTCAACAAGCCACTGAACAAACCGAGGCTCTAAACAAGTCTCAGGTTGAGTTACAAAATCAAAATGTAGGTATGAATGTTAATCAAGGTGGAGTAAGTGATCAAGTTGAAAGTGAACAAGATGGCGATGAAGAAGTAGCGGAAAAAGAAGCTGAAGAAGAAATCATGAGTCCTGAAGAACATTTTGAAGATTATGTCTTATCAAGAGATAGAGTGAGAAGGAAAGTTCACATTCCTATAATATATGCTCAAGCGGATCTAATAGCATTTGCTCTAAATGTAGCTGATATTTTGGAAATGGGAGAGTCAACATCATTTCAAGAAGCCAAAAATAGATCGGATTGGCCGAAGTGGAAACAAGCAATGCAAGAAGAAATCAACTCTTTGGCTAAGAATAAGACTTGGGTGTTAGTTCCTACGCAAAATGGACAAAGAGTGATTGGTTTTAAGTGGATCTTCAAGAAAAAGGTTGGGATACCTGGTGTAGAAGAAGCAAGGTACAAGGCAAGGCTTGTGGCGAAGAGATTTTCTCAAATTGAAGGGATAGATTTTCATGAAGTTTTTTCGCTGGTGGTCAAACATACTTCTATAAGGTTGATCTTAGCCATTTCAGCTATTCAAAATCTAGAATTAGAGCAATTAGATGTCAAGACGACCTTTCTACATGGTAATTTGGAGGAAAGGATCTTAATGACACAACCATAATGTTTTGAGCATAAATGTGATGGGAAAAAAGTTTGTGTTTTGCAAAGATCTTTATATGGTTTGAAGCAATCTTCAAGACAATGCTATAGGAGATTTGATGAGTTTATGGCAAGGAAAAGTTTCACCCGTAGTAAATATGACAACTACATTTATTTTACCAAACTCATTGATGGTTCATTCATTTATCTCCTAATATATGTGGATGACATGCTTATTGCATGTAAGCATAAGTAAGATGTTCAAAAGCTTAAGGAGATTTTAAATACTGAGTTTGATATGAAAGACATTGGGCCAACAAGAAGGATTTTGGGTATGGACATCTTTAGAGATAGAGACAAGGGCATTCTTATGGTTTCACAAGTGGGATACATTGAGAAGTTAGTTCAAGTGTTTGGACAAAAACAAGTAAGGCCTATAAGCACTCCAATAGGTGCTCATCATTTCAATTTAAGACCTGTCAAGGATGAAGAAGAAGAAAACAGCTGAAATGAAGGATGTCCCATATTCAAATGCAGTGGGTAGTATGATGTATGCTATGATAAGCACTAGACCATATATAGCCTATGGTATTGGGCAAGTTAGTAGGTTCATGAGCAAACCAAGTCCAGAATAGTGGTAGACTGCAAAATGGTTGTTGAGGTATTTAAAAACCTCATCACAGCTGAAGCTAAAGTACTGCAGAGATGAGACAGCAAGTACAAGGGTTGTAGGCTAATGTGATTCAGATTTTGCAGATGATTTGGACAAGAGAAGGTCCATTTCAGGTTATGTTTTTACATTGGGAGGAAATACCATCAATTGGAAGTCAAGTCTGCAGCATGTGGTGGCTTTGTCAAGCACGGAAGTGGAATACATTGCCTTAATTGAAGCTATAAAGGAAGGAATTTGGCTCAAAGAGTTGGGTAGTGAATTCGAAATTGAGCAAGGTAAAACTATTGTATTTTGTGACTCCCAAAGTGCTATTCATTTGTCTAAGAATAGTATGTTTCATGAGAGGACGAAAGATGTGGATGTCAGACTTCATTTTATAAGGGATATCATCTCCAAGAAGTTGATTGAAGTGGAGAAGATTGATACTGAAATAAATCTAGCATATATATTTACTAAAGTTGTTCTAGTTAGCAATTTCCAAGAGACTTTGGACTTGCAAAAACTTAAACCAGATTAGTTTCAGGTGGTAAAAGGGTGCCTTAGTCAGATTCATTGTTAAATAGAAGCAAAGGTGGAGATTATTGAAGAGTTGCCTCATTTTTATACAGTGGTCGTGGCTTGGATCATGTCTGGTTGCGGCCTCCATGTCAAAGAGTAGCGGCCGCGACCAGGATTGTTAGTGGCTGTGGCTTATGCCCATGTCTCAACATGTGTTTTGGATGTCTCGACATTTCTGGGTTTAATATCAGAAAATCAATTTTGATGGGATTTGCTGATGTGGCTGGTTATCTTATTAGAGCTATATTTATTCATTTTGGTGAATGTTTCAGATTGAATCAGAGAATGTATTTTGTAATAGAGAGAGATTTCTAGAGAGAGAGAGACAATGCTAGGGATTGTAACTTTCTTCTAATTGTTCTTGATACACAATTGGGGTTTGAGAGTGGTTCTTTAGATCTTTGTATATTACATTGGTGGTTGTAATCTTTTCTATTTTCATAGAGAATTTCGTCTAGAGTTTTACCCTGCTTTAGATGTAGGTAGTGTTGTTTTTATCTACTGAAGCAAGTAAAATTAGTGTTATGTGTTTATGGTTGTGTTTTGGTTTATTGTCTTCATCTTTCATCTATTGTCATTAGGTTTAGTCCTAAAAGATCTCATTCACATTTATATTATATAGTTTGGAACTATACTAATTTTAATTATTGAGTTTAGTCAATGGGGATGATATTGTAATTGTACATTCCTAAAATTCGTTACTGTACATGCACATGTCCAGATCACGTTTATGTAATTATAATGACATTGTTTAACATGCACTCGATCTAATACATATCTATATATACAGTAGTAGTACGATATTATATCAACCTTAACAGACCAAAAAAAAAAAAAATGAATGAGTTGACTAGAAGATAAGTATTTCCAATAGAAAATTTTTTTTGGTTGAGCAAGACAAAGTGGGGGATATCAAGTTGGAAGATGGTCATGATTGTCGGTAGAAAAGAAAGAAAACCCATCACTACATTAATCTGGTCCTATATATTATTATTATTATTATATAATAAAACAGTTATAATAATGTATAATTTAATAAATTATCTTTGGAGTGATGGAGGGGACAATTGTTTGATAATCAGCTTCAATCATACATATAAATTTATATATATATATATATATATTTTATTTGTCCCCTCTTTCAAATCTTCCTATTCTACTCTTCTCCCACTTCCATCTTTATAATTTTATTCTGAGCATTTTATTATATATGCCGTGATGATCTGTCTCACATAACTTATTGCTATTCCTAGAGTAGACGAATATTCGTCTCTCTTCTACAACTACAAAAAGTGTTTTTGAAGCTATTTATCAGTCACTTACCCTAAGTAAAGGTGTCGTAATTAACAAATTAAAATACATCAAATATTGGTGAAGAAAAGGCAGTGAAAAAATGGCCAAGTAAAGAAAGAAAAATCAATCAATTATAAATAGGATTTTCTTTTTAAAAAATCGTAATGCAATATTTGTGGTAGAATTTAATTATGATTTTTTTAGGAAGTTGAAGTTCTGTGGTAGCAGCTGAATTGAAGGATTAGAATTAGACCGATAATAAGTCTATTTTTGATACAGCAAGTGGCTCTTTCTGATGTGATCTCTTCTTCTTTTCGTTATAGTGCGAGCAACGGTTGGTTACTCTTTAGCATATACACTGATTACCACCCATTCAAATTATTGTAATTAGTCAGCGCAAATAATAACTAAGTTGGTTCGGATGGAGACTACGTACGTACGTACTAATTTCTTGCTTGGGAAATTCGGTAGGAGTAGAAGTACCCATCTTCTACTCTTGCTCTAATATTAAAGTAGATATCCTACTCATTTTCGAAAAATTCTTAATTTACGATATTAAAAGTATGATTCAAATAGTTAGTTGCACAAGTTCTTACTTTTTTATGCGTGTAAAATAATTTGTTTAAATATTTAGTACTGTAAATTATTCAGAAGTTTCTAAAAATTAGTAGGATGTCTACTATAACTACAATGTACACTATTATATAAAAAAAATTTATTGTAATTTTTCAATGTGCCAAAAATATAGACGTCCTTACCGACCAGGGTAAAAATGATGCCCCACCTAAGAAACTCCCAAAGATTATTAGACTCTTAATACCCAATAATAATAAAGAACAAAATAATAAGGTGGTGCGTATCCATTTTTGTAATCTGTTTTGTTGAATGAAGGAAGTTCCATTAAAAAAAATGTGAAATAATGTGTGACCTCAACGTTTTTCATATATTTCTTGATCTTATATATATACATTATATGAATCATGTTCTGTGGAAGAGTAATGATATTGGCATATAAAATATGTGTCAAAATATTAACTAATCACATATATTTAAGATAAGACATTTTTTTTTATAGAAAAAGTAATGCTATGTCACTATAAATAATAATTTTGCTCTTGAATTATGACTGATTCACATTGTGCTTATTGAATGATTTGTGATGTTGAAAATTTCCATCGAACTATACATAGTACGATTTGGTAGTGGTTAAAGTTCAAAAGGCAGCATTTTTAATTATTCTACATGTGACATTGCCACATCAGCAACAACATGTCATATCATCATTTTGTTAGCTGCCTAAGATGAAATCTAACAGAAATTATACGTTTGAGTAACGTATATAGTTTAGGGGCAAAAATGCTATTTATTTTATATAATATTTTGGTGCATACTTTGTGTGCGCATGTTATTGCTTTTTTTTTGTGGGACATATATCAATACTCTTATATGCAAACTTGATGTGAGATTTAAAAAATAGATAAAAAAAAGATAGAAATTCTATTAATGTTAATAAAGATATAGTCTATTGAAGGTCAAATACATAATGTTTCATGAAAGGGCAAATATAGATCTCGAGAGAGATGACAAACATAGGCATATAAGCCGTTAATAAGATAAAAAACTCATAAAAAAAAGAGTACATACTCTTCAACTAAAAATCTAATGATGTTTTCCTTTATGTGGGGGGTTTAATAGGTTATACCAATAAGTGGTAACAAACAAAAAATTTATCAAAAGAATACAGGTGAACAAAACATCATATATTATTGACATTAAGATAAAACTTAAACAGAAAATAAAACAAACAAATCCATATTCAAATGAACACCCATATGATATGATGAATAATATTCTCAAGACCAAGTAATAGCTAGGATCCAAGACAAGACCTAATGCATAGAAAAGAGGAATTTCACACTAATATTTCTTCAATTTTGCTTCTATGGCAGCAACTATCGGTCTTAAAAGCTCATCATCTCTATATATTTTAAACCAATGTGTCATTTGAACAATGTGATATGTATGGCTAATAGAGAAGTTGGATAATAAACCTTAGAAAGCTTAACAATTGTGTTATAAAAGACTTTCATAAAATCAAGATATTTTTTAGCAACATACCAGTTATTTTCGTCCTAAATGATAGTCTCTCTCCTCTTATTGGAATTGTAGAAAATGAAAATGATATCTTGATACTCCATTTCATTTTTGTAACATCAAATAAGTTGAGTTCCACCTAATTGGCATATCATCAGTATCAAACTTTCTTGGTATTTAACCATCAACAATACAATACCGTCCAAACTCTACAATAATCCTTGAATTTGAAGCACTAATCCAAGCAAGCGCATCTCTCATTCACTCAATTATGAACATTTAAATTTCAATTTGAAATTACCTAAGTTTGAATTTAAACTCACACTTAAATAATTAAGTAGCATGTTATTAATTAAAATGATAGCTAGCTAGGTAAAAGTTTCGGACAACTTTAAATTATTATGTATCCTCTTTCCTAACCTATGTATTTGACAACCAAGGTAAAACTATAAGTATTGTGCTCATCTCCTTTATTTATATTATAATCATATGGCATATTTAGTTTAAACTAATAAATCTTAAAATGTCGTTCTGCACTGGGGTTCAAAGTTTTATGATTAATAAAACATTAAAAAGGATAATGCGATTGTTGTAAAATAATATGTAGTTGTGTATGAAAATTTTGTGTTATAAGAATACACAATTGTTTTTGAAAGTAAGACCTAGGATTTCATTCAAGAAGAACATACTAACAAGTCAAGTACAACAATTCTAATACAATACGATAATAAAGGCCAATAAGACTGACAGAGAAACAACATACAGGTCGAATCTATGATTGTCAGCAAGATCAAAACTATCCAGGATAGTTTGTAATGAAAAATACCTAAGGTACTCTACTCGGAAAGATGGTGGGAAGTAGGGTTTGTCACTTTCTGTTGATGCAATTTCTACATTTTAATGTTCCTGCTATTCTAGTTAGCTTTGTTGTGTTATTTGTGTTGGTGCTGGTTTTGTTTTCGATCTCGAGTAGATGAAGCCCCAAATGCTTTCCAACTTCCAACTGAGAGTCCCGCCACTATCGCGGGAAGAAAGCCAACACAAAGCTATTTTGAGTAGACCCACGTTCGCACAACCCAACACACAGTCAAAAGTGAAAAACTAGTTGGACTCCATACCTCTAGATCTGTCGCTTTCAAACTAAAATCGCCAAAACTAGAGCCACAACCCATTTTCTTATCTTAGACCTCCATATTCTTCATTCTTTCTCTACTGGTGGCCCAATGTTTGATTGCACATAAAAATATTATAATTTATCATTTTTATTAATTTTGTCACAAATTTTTATATAAAAGATAATCTAAAACCTAAGTATTTAAATGAGTGTCATATTACTCCTATTAATTAAAATGAAAAATAAATTCCAAAAAGCTTTAAAAAAAATCAAAACTTATAGGGGCTGTTCGGTAACCTTAAAATAAATAATTTTATACTTATTTAAATAAAAAAGTAAGAATAAAATTTAAAAATACGTTCGGCAAGTTTATTTTTGATTTTTATCTTTTTTCAAATTTTAAGTAAAATCTTGAAAATTTTGATAGTAACTTTTCTTTAGGTACAATTTTATTCTCTTCCTGATGCTATTGTTAGTTACTCCATTGTCACTTGCTACTAGCCCTAGTCTTCTTCTTCAGGTACAATTTTATTCTCTCCTTCATATGAACTTACCATTTTTTTCTCTCAATCTCAAACATTTTCTCTAATATTGGATATAAGTTTCTTGGATCTATATAAAAATAACTTAATAAATGAATCGAATTCTTAGAGTTGAATTTTTTTATATGAATCTAATTCTAGTTTTTTTTTGGAGTTACGTTTTGTATTTTGTATTTTTTTTTTTTGGTTCGAATTGTTCCCATGGCACTTGATTGTTCACGATTTTTGTTTTAATTTCTCATTGGATTATGGTTTTATGATTGTTTTTATTATAGTTCTATGACCAATGAGGTAGTGGTGTTGTGAGAGAATGATGCATTGAAAATATATTAAAATTCTTTGTCGTGTGTTTGATGAAATGTCATAGAGGGAAGTTTTTACTTTTACATATTTGATTTCAAGTCTGGTTAATTATGATCTAAGAAATATTGCTAATTGGTTGTTAAATTGGTCGAATGGATTAATGAATCTCATGATTTCACTACTCAAATAAAAATGTCTCATTGAGAGAGTTGGATTATTATTCGTGATTATGATCTTGTTGTGTCTTTCACTATCTTTTAGCCTATTGATGTAAGAAAAAACTAGCTTTGTTTTTAATAGGCTATAATATTTTTCTTTTGCTTGTAAATGGCAACTTTTGTTCTTTTAATCCTTTTAACATACACTCGGCTTGACTCATTACATTAGCATAGATTATATCACTCAATCTAAGGGTACACATATATCAGTTAAGCACACACACAATTGTATTAACACATTTGGAAATATTAGTTATGTTAAACTTTTAGTGATCAACACATAGAAGCTAACAATTTCCAATTGGTTTGGAATCTTGTGAATCCAAGAAAGAAATGATTCACGGGTAGCAGCCAAATGCCATTTGATCAAAAAATCTATTTTGGTTTTATGTTATCTTCTATTACCTTGCAGTGCTACCATTCGTTTGCTATTCTGGATCTTATTATTACTTCTCATTAGTGACTCCAATGGTTTTGTTTTTGTACCAAGTGACTCCATTGGTTAATCATCTTTGATTCACGACGATGGTTTTGTTGTGTCTTTCATGATGATTAGATATTGTTGTGTTAATAAAATTCTCCATGTGATAGTTAGGCGAGGGATATGTAACTGAACTAGTAGCCTCCAACCAGCCAATTATATGTAAGTTGTATTTATATATATATATATATATATATATGTTTTAATAAGAGTATTAAGACATTCTGTCTACATTTAATTACATCATTACCTTAAGTATTGCTTAGTTTTTAAATGACATCGTGACGGTTTATGGAATAGAATTGAAATCAAAGATAGGGAAATGATATAGGAAAGAATATGGACTTAAAATCTTTGGCTTCAGTCGCTTATTATGTTGTTTTTTCTTTATGTCTTGTTAAAGAATATTTAGAGAATTTTTTTGCCTTATCTGTTATTGGTTCAACATACAGTAGGAATATCTAAGTGTAGTATAACGGTTTGATTGAGACTAGTTAAAAGGTTCAACTTAATAGACATATTGACAATTCTACAAGTATACATATCTAGTTCAGGGGCTATAGTTAAAGCAAAACACTTTCTTCCACTCTTGACTTCTACAAACGAGCTAATAAGTGATCCCATCCCAAACAAGACTTGTACACTTGCCAAATTGAAAATCACATAAGATTGCTCTTCTTTATTTTACTATTTAATTTCATATTTGAAAAAAACTATTGTCATATAAGCGTAAAGAAAAACAATTGTGTATATCATATGCTGCACCTTATAGAAAATAATTTGACCATTAGTGTTATTTGATCAAAGTACAAGTTCTTCTTGCTCTGAATAATTTAATATATATATATATATATATATATTTATATGCTTGCTTGAATTGGATGATAGTGTATAGTTTGCTAACAATTATTTTTGGAGTCATGTTTAACCTCATCGACACTAACAAGTTTAGCCTCATGGCTGGCATTGTTGTGACGGGGTGAGTTCTATATTTTTTCTGTATGGCCTGTATTTTTATTTTTTTCTCTGTTTTATCTTCTCATAGGGATTTGTTTTCTTTAGGAATAGTCTTGTATTTGCATGTAGAATTCTTATTGAATTCTTAGGTCTTACTTAGATAGTAGAAGTTGATTATGAATTTCTTATTATTTGAGAATAATAATAGCTTATATTTGGACTTAATACATGATGAAATTTTTATTGAGCTTATGGAAGAAGGTTGTATGTTTTTATGATCTAAGAATACAAAAGTACATTGTTATTGCTTGTTGTGGGATTCACAATTTTATAAGGACTAATGCAGAAGCAGAAATGTATTTTGATAGAGCTGAAGGAAAAAGTACAGACTACTACTTTACAAAGAACGAATGGAACTTCGACTGATAGTGTAGAATTCAGTATTTCCAGACTCATACGTGAAATGACTCATGTTCGTGATTAACTTGCTGATCATATATGGAGAGTTAGTTGACGATGGTGAGATTAAGTAAAGACATTACTTGATTGTTATGACTCGTTTAATACTTTACTTTAAGTTTGGACAATTATCACTTCATACACTTTTATTTTACTATGTAGATTTTATTGATTTTGTGTTATCTCATGGATAGATATTGAGTTTTGAAATTTGAGATTATTTGGACATTATTAATATGATCTTTTTTTACTATAATTTTCTTATTTTTTATTTTAAAATAATAAATAATGGTCACAAAAAATATTTTTATTTTTTAGCTTAGAAAATAAAAAATAAAAAATAAAAAATTAACATTTCAAAAACAAAATATGTTTACCAAACATATTTTTTATTTTTAAACAAAAAATAAAATTAAAGGTTACCGAATACATTTTTATTTTTATTTTTAAAAAACAAAAAATAAAAATGGTTACCAAATACATTTTTATTTTATAAAAATAAAAAAAATAAATTTTTATTTTTGAGTTTAAAAACAAAAATTTTTCTGAACACAACCAAAATAAACAAGATAATATTTTGAGATTCGCATTCCTCATAACATCAATACCAAATCTCTAATAGAATCAAAGATTGAGCTAAATATTTGGAAAACTCAAATTTAAATAATTATGATTAAATAATAAAGGGAAAAAAGTGTTGTTTGTCGTGTAGTGGGAAGCATATATTTTAGGTGTAACGTAACCATCAATTTTTATAATATAATTCTTGCCTTTTCCTCATTACTGCCTATATAATCGAAAGAAAACTGTCGTACGTAATTGACTTTTCCGTGACAGAGCATTGTTATATACATGCTAATTATGTATAACAACAAAAGAAACAAAATCTAATATAATTAGATCATAACTGAAGTGTTGGACTTAGGATTTAGTTTACTTTACTCAACTTTTTTTTTTTTAAAATTTAATGGATCTGGAAAATTATAAAATTTTAATAAATATAAGAATAAATAATTTAAAATTATATTAAAATTAACAGTTAAGTGGAGTTTAAGTTCCTGGAGCCTAGAGTAGCTCCGCGCACACCTATATTTATATTTACATTAATATCTATTTATATAAAAAATGTGCAGTAATAGAAATTTTTAGTTTTAAAGTTTTTTTATTAAACTTAACGGAATATTTTAAATATTTAATAAAATATATTTTTAAAATTAATTAAAAATAGATATTTATTAATTATATTAATATTAATATAAATTTAAATTCAAATGTTATAAAATATCATTATTATAATAATATATAATACAAAATTAAATATTTAATAATTATATTAATGTTAATATAAATTTAAATGTTATAAAATATTATTAGGATAATAATATATAATCTTAATTTTTTACTAATTATATTAATATGAAGGCAAATATTATAAATTATTATTATAATAATATTTAATACAAGACTAGATATTTAATATTTATATTAATATAAATTTAGATATTATAAAATATCATTATAATAATAATATATAATACATAATCTTAATTTTTATTAAAAAAATTATCATTTATATTTAAAAAGGCTATCATATTATATATTTTTTAAAAAACCATAAAAATATTTTGGTTTAATTTTTCTTTTAATATGTTTATGTCATTCTTTTATATGCAATATTGATAATTTATTTGAAATTTATATGACAATGATACAAATTTAATAAAAATAATTAATAAGTTCTATAAATAAAACTAAGTAAATGTGCATTGCACGTTGTTTATATCTAGTATCTATAAATATGTGTGTTGGGCCAAAAATATTCGGCCTGAACTGTTTCCTTTTACAGGATAAATGAAACACATCGTTTTATGGTATAAGAGGCAGAACAGTTACAAAAGTTGGACATCAGAAGGGAGGTCCCCTGATTAGCTTCTGCAAAAGAGAGATACAAGAAGACATTTAGGCGGGAAAATCAGTTGGTCAGCAACCAATCGTAGGGAGATTTTCCTTATGACTTACTACTTCATAAATTTTCTATAAATAATTGATGATTAAATTCATTTAAGAACTTGAACTGACTTAGGCATCAGAGTGCCCTTCTTGCAAGAAACCCCAGGAGACTAAGCAATCATTGGAGATTCAAAAACTTGATCGAAGAGGAGTTTTAAGCTGCGTTCTCGAGAAGGAAAACTTTTGGAAATAAAAGGCAATTTTTTTATATCAACAATTGGTGCTGTCTATGGGAAACACTTGAAAAGAAAAATTGATTCTTGATTTTAGTTTTCCATTATAGGGAGAATGACCCCTCCGACGAACAAAATCCACTCGGTTATAGGATCAGTTGAACGAGAAGCCATGCCACCGAAAACCAATGAAACTTCAGTTTCAACCCTTGTCGACACCAATGAGCAAATCAACAAGATGTGTCAATTGATGGAAGCAAGTCAACATCGTTTTGATGATGCTATTAACTCTTTGAAAGAAACACAAACAAAAATGGAAGCAAAAGTTGTCGAGTTAAAGAAAGAGAATGTCAAACTTCAGAAAATTCAAGATAAAGGAGAATAAAAAAATAGCAAGGGTGCAGCTACTGACGATGTTCTTCAACTGCTTGACGACAGAGTCCCGAATAATGGAACGAAAAATCAGCCAACTAGACCACTGTTGTAGCACCCAAGTTATTTTGATAATATATAGCCAATAATGACATGATTGCATTGCATTACATGTCATACAACATTTATAATTTGAGCATATGAATATTTTTATAAGTGTTTTCATGCATAAGTATAAAAGTTGTGTATATGATTGTTATGTGTATGTTCAATATTATTGTTACACCCAGATTTCGAGACCAGAAATTATGACCTCGAAAGCTGGACTCGTCAAGTATGAGCTCGAGATATATAAAACACATGTTTTAAGGTTCAGTTGTAAAACCTCCGGAGCAAGATGGCAATCTCGAAGACATGTAACCTTGAGATTCTTTCCAGGCTCGAAAAGGCATAGCATCGGGATACATCCGTTACCGAGTGCCTTCAGATCGAGTAGTCCGAGCTTAAAGAGTGCAGGCTCGAAATATGACAGCCTCGATAGAATTTATCTGCTCCGAGCAGACCTTGGAATAAGACGGCCAGTTCGTAACCTGTCCGTAAACCTTGACTGACACGATGCTGGTTGCTGACCTCGGAGATTTGATGAGTCATGTAATGCATTCTGTACGTTTAAATATATTTATTATTGTAACATTCCAACATTAAATGGATATTAACAAGTTTGTTATCCGTTTCTGGGTCTTCAGGGGACGTTTCCTTGTATATAGGAGTTACATCATTTAATGTAATTACTTCAATTAATATGCAGAAGTATCTTCCTGAAATATGTGAGAATGAACTCTGGAACCTCTCTATAAATAGAGAGGTCATGAACACTTGTAGAGGATGATCTTTTGATATCTTGAGAGAAAACTCTGGGTAATTCATCTCTGAAGGATTTCCAGAAAACTCCAAGTCTTAATAACATAGACTCGAGGACTAGGCAGATTCAATTGCTGAACCACGTAAAAACATTGTTGTTCCAGCTTCGAGAGGAAGTACGTTTAACACTATTATGAGAGCAAGTAATGTGGGCTATGAGCTCAGATGCATGCTGTTTCCAGCTTCGCTTACAGGACCAGCAAAAAACTGGTTGGAAAAATATAAGAGGCATTCAATTACTTCTTGGGATTAGTTGTCGAGAGATTTCAAGAAGCAATTTAGAGCCATGATCGGAATAAGGCTCGAGGCGTCTGCCTTGACCAATGTCCAGCAATAACCAAATGAAACGTTGAAGAGCTACCTTACAAGATTCAATCTGGAAGTCGCCCGAGCTCGTGATGTAGATGACAACGGCCATTTGACGGCTGTCCGAGCTGGGGTAATGTCGGGAAGTCCCCTATGGGAAGATATGCAGAGGAAGCCTGTGAGGTCCATAACCGAGTTTAATCGGCGAGCTCAGAGATTTGTCAATGTAGAAGAGGCGAGGTCAACGCTGAATATGACCTCTCAGCCCATAACTACAACGACAAACGTAAACTCTGCCTCGACCTCGGTGGACCCATCAGCCTCGAAACCCCCTGCAGAAAACCCTTACAAAAGAATGAAGAATGAAGGAAGTAACCCCGAGGCGGAAGGGGGAAAAAAAAGAAATGGGAAAGGTACTTCTCCGTGTACAAGATGTACACTGAGCTCAACGAGTATCGGGAGAATATTTACCTGGCTAATGAAAACCAAGTCCCTTTCAGACGTCCAGACCCCATGAGAAACCAAAAATCCAAGAGAGACTCCAGTAAATACTGCAGATTTCACAGAGATACTGGACACACTACTGATGAATGCAGACAGCTGAAGGACGAGATCGAAGGTCTGATCTCGAGAGGATACTTCAGGCAGTATGTAAGGAACCAGAACAATAATCAGGCTTTTACCAGCCAGAGGACAGCTGCGCTACCACCTGCCCAAAACAACAATTCCCGAGCAAGGGAAGACGAGAGACCCCCTTCGATTGATGGAGAAGATGTTGTAACCATCTCGGGCGGGCCTCTTCTCGCAGGATCGGGCAAGAATGCCCAAAAGTGATATGTAAATGAGCTAAAAACTGGCGAAGGGTCCCCTTATGAACCCGAACCTAGAGCTCCGAAATACCAAAAGGTTGAATCTCAACCTATAACCTTTACTGAGGACGATGCGTCCCATGTCCAATTTCCTCATAACGACCCACTGGTCATCACTCTTCAGCTTGCGAACAAGAGGGTTCACCGAGTTCTTATTGATAATGGGAGCTCAGTGAACATTCTCTATAAGGCCACCTTAGAAAAGATGGGACTCGCGCTTCGTGACTTAAAGGCCTGTGCAACGACGTTGTACGATTTTTCAGGAGAAGGGATTGTCTGTATCGGGTCCATCGAACTCCCTGTGACCTTGGGAGACTTCCCAGTCTCAACAACCAAGATGATGGAATTCGTAGTAGTGGACCTGCCATCGTCCTACAACGTGCTGCTCGGGAGACCCGCCCTAGTAGGGCTGGGGGCAATTTCATCTGTGAGGCATTTGGCCATCAAATTCCCGAATTCTAGTGGCATCGGGACACTGAAGGGAGACCAGCTAGCTGGGAGGAAATGCTATAGCATTTCCATTAGAGGAAAGAAGCAGACGAACGCTCAAACGCTCGTCATTGTTCAAAATAAGGACGGGACAGTCTTCGAAATAGACGAAGAAATCGATCCAAGAATAGAGGATAGAGCTGACCTCGAGCCATTGGAAGAGCTCGAAGAGGTCAGGCTCGAAGAAGCAGACCCCCCAAAAACAGTAAAGGTAGGGAAAAACCTTCCCGAAGAAACGAAATAGCAATTAATTTTCTTTTTAAAAAAGAACCAGGATGTCTTCGCATGGTCACATTCGGACATGATAGGGATAAGTCCAAATGTGGTGAGCCACGCATTGAATATCGACAAAAGCTTCCCTCCGAAGCATCAAAAGCGAAGACCACTGGATGACGACAGGAAGAAGGCCCTTAAAGAGGAAGTCGACAGGTTGAAAACAAACTGATTCATCAGGGACGCTTTTTACCCCGATTAGGTGGCCAACCCGGTACTGGTCCCGAAGCCTAATGGGACATGGCAGACCTGTATTAATTACTCAAACCTCAATAAGGCCTGTCCTAAGGACTGCTTCCCTTTACCTTGGATCGACCAGCTCGTGGATGCCACGACAGGGCATGGACTTATGTCATTCATGGATGCCTATTCTGGATATAACCAGATTGCCATGCATGCCCCTGACCAAGAGCATACGAGTTTTGTAACAGACAAAGGGCTGTATTGCTACAACATCATGCCATTCTGGCTCAAGAATGCTGGAGCCACTTACCAGCGACTCGTAAACATGATGTTCTCCGAACAGATAGGTAATAACATGGAAGTTTATGTTGACGATATGTTAGTTAAATCTCAACATAGCAATAACCATGTTGATGACCTCGAAGAATGCTTCGCCGTGTTACGGAGATATAACATGAAGCTCAACCCCCAGAAGTGCTCTTTCGGGGTATCTTTGGGAAAATTCCTAGGCTTCATTGTAAATGCCTGGGGAATAGAAGCAAATCCAGACAAGATCCAAGCTCTAATTGATATGCCCTCACCTCAGAAGCATAAGGATGTCCAAATTTTGACTGGCAGGATGGCGGCGCTAAGTAAATTTTTCTCGAAATCTACATACCGTTGTCTTCCATTTTTCAACCTTTTGAGGGGAGGCAAGAAGTTTGAATGGACGGAGGAATGCGAGTTAGCTTTTTAGGAGCTCAAGAAGCATCTCGCAGAACCCCCCACCTTGTCAAAACCCATCACGGGAGAAGTTCTATACCTATACCTTGCTACGACCGAGCACGCCATTAGCGCGGTACTCATACGAGAAGACCAGAAAGTGGAAAGGCCTGTGTATTATGTCAGTAAAATGTTACTGGGGGTAGAATCGAGATATCCCTTGATGGAAAATTTAGCTCTCAGCCTAATCCATTCATCTCTAAAGCTCCGACCTTATTTCCAGGCACACCCCATCCATGTACTGACCGATTAACCACTAAGACAAGTCTTGTCCAAGCTAGAAGCCTCAGGTCGATTGCTGAAATGGGCCGTTGAACTCGGACAGTTCGAGATCACTTATCATCCAAGGATGGCCATAAGAGGGCAGGCCCTGGCAGACTTCATAGTGGAGTGCACTGGAGTGACCAATGATGAAGTTATAACCCCGGCCCGCGAGCTGTGGAAACTTTACGTTGACGGGTCTTCCAATGAGAATGGATCAGGAGCAGGTGTAATTCTGATCACCCCAGTAGGAAGTTGATTTCACTCTACCTTGAGATTTGACTTCGACACGTTGAATAACGAAGCCGAATACGAGGCCCTACTGGCAAGGCTCTGTATAGCCAAGGAACTTACAGCCAAAGCTATACATTGCTACAGCGACTCCCAGCTGGTAGTTAATCAAATTTTAGGAGAGTACCAGGCTCGTGGTACAAGAATGGCTGCATATTTAGAAAATGCAAAATCAGCACTGGAGCATTTCGAGTTCTATGCGATAGAATAGGTCCCCCGGGAACAGAACTCGAACGCAGATGCCTTAGCCAGGCTTACTACCTCTACCGAGGCTGACGAACTGAATGTCGTGCCAATCAAACATCTCACGACGCCCAGTATTATCGAGCCTGAGCAGGAAGATGTTTGCATGATCAATTCCAAGCCAACCTGGATGACTCTGATAGTTGAATACTGTAATGCCCCAAATTTCCAAATAAGGTTTAGGACCTTGATTAGGAGGCCGGGAGGGCCATAATTGATTTATTATAGTATTTAATGATTATATACATGTTTACGTGGATTATATTAATATATGATGGTGAATGCATGCATATGGGCTCATATGTTAATTATGAGGGTAATTTGGCAATTTTTCCACTGTGGGCGTAATTGTATATTTTGGGTGCATGACTGTGATTAATTAATATAGCCACACTATAAGGTGGATTGGTTCGATCTTATCGACATGAGACGATCATGGGTGTAAGTGTTCGGTCTAGTCATAACGGGTTTAAATTCGGGGCTCAGGGTGAGTCTCGGGGTGATATCAATGGTTAGAGCATTACCAGGAATTAAAGGGTAATGGGATATGAATTTTTGATGTTTGAGGATATTGAGATTAGCGGGAATTGGGAAGCGTTAATTATGATTAACGGTATAGGTTGTAAAGGACGATTTTACCCTTGGGAGTGCTTAGAAGCCTTTAAATGACCTAGGGGCATTTAGGTCATTTGGCTTGGATATACATGATGTTTAGTAGGATGTAGAAGGTAGAATAAAAAACAGAGCCATCCTCATCCTCTCTTCCTCTCTCTCCCGTACAAACTCTCCTCCATCTCTCTTCCAAGTTTTGAGAGCCACCTTGGGGTTTTGAGCTAGGAAATCAAAGGTGGCAGCTAAGGGATTTGTTTCAACCATTGAAGGGGATTCAAAACCGTGTTAGAGGTGAGTTTTAGTCATTAAATCCAGGTGATACTCTGTTTTCTTCTTTGGTTTTTCAGCTTTGATTTCTTGTTGGAAGTTTGGATTTAAAGGGGTTTTGATGGGTGATAAGATTGGGTTTTGATGGGGGGAGGTTATGGGTGATTTCTAGGGGTTTGAATGAGTGTTTGGAAGAGGTTTTGGGCTAATTTGAGGGGCTGGTTCTAAGGGGAAACGCAGGGGAAAATTCTGAGTTCGCGTGCTGGTTTTTGCCTGGTTTGGGCTGAGCGCCGCGGCGCAGCTGTAGTGCGCCGCGGCCCTTGGCGTCTGGCAGGGGGGAGCCTTTCTGTTTGAAGGCGCGCCGCGGCGCAGCAGGGGAGGGCCGCGGCCCTTAAGGCCATTTTGACCAAAATCATGTTTTTAGTTTGGGGATTCAAGCCATAGGCCTCGGGGTTGAACCTAGTACCCGGTTAAGTGGGGATTGATGTCCCGGAGGCTAGATATTGATTTGGGAACTTATGTTGATCATTTTTATTGATGATACCTTATATTTGGTTATGGCTAGGTGACCGCTAAAGGACTAAAAGTTGATCGTTCTCAAGGGTCGTTCTTTTAATCGTTCTAACTCGACTGTGAGGTAAGAAAACTGCACCCTGTGTATATGAGACATGCATAACTATTATCGGTGTATGCCGGTTGATTATTATGTGACATGCATGGCTATTATGATGCATGTTGGATGATTATTGGGTATGACATGCGTGGTTGTTAATGATGCGTGTCAGTTGATTATTATGTATGACATGCATGACTATTCTTGATGCATGCTGGTTGACTGTTAAACGTGACATGCATGGCTGTTATTGGTGCATGTTGGATTGCTGGATATAATGCATATAATGCATGAGAAACATGTGATTAGGACATGCTTTGTATATTGGGTATGATATTGTTCAGAGCTTGAGCCTCTGTGGTTGTGCATGGTCCTAATTGTACTGGTATCTGTGTAGTAAGCATGCTAAATACCTTGTTTATGGATATTGAACATGTGGTATACGATTGGTGGCATGACTTGCTTGTGTATGGCACTGACTAATCAGGGACCGACTCTAAAGTCGAGAATCACGCATTGAATGGCTCTATGGCATTAATGCTAGACCGACCCTAGGGTCGAAGAACTTATAAGCGCTTGCCTGGTCTACGACCAGATGACTATAGCCAAGGTATATGACCCCGGTGACCGTTTGTCACATGGCTAAGGGACGTTGTCCATAGTTTCGACTCTAGAGTCGTGAGGAAGGTTATGTTGGTGACTAATCACCATGCACCTGTCCTAATCAAACTTATGAAAGGATCACTTATCAGTTAAGCCATGGTGACCCTATCGTCACATGGCTAGAGGGAGCGATGCTCATTATTGTGACTTTTGGCTACTGTCACCTATCTGTATGGACCGTTGGTGCTGAATGGCTGTTACAATTACTGTTGATATTATATCATGTTATCTGTTGGTATTATACCATGTTATCTGTTGATATTATATCATGTTATCTGTTGGTATTATACCATGTTATCTGATGATGTTACGTCATATTATCTGTTGATATTATATCATGTCGGATTGTGTTTTCTTGCTGGGCTTCGGCTCACGGGTGCTACGTGGTGCAGGTAAAGGCAAGAGGAAGCTGGACCATCCTTGAGTTGGAGAGCTTAGGTGATGACGTGTACATATGCAGCTGCTCGTCCGCCACGGCCGAGGTTTAAAGTGGAACTAGGGTTGAACCCTGTTTTGCCGCTTAGAACGACCTGTTGTAAATATTTTCTGTAATAAACTCTGAAATTATATTTTCGGGATCCCAATGTATATATTAAACGTTCTAGTGAAACGTTACACCCTAACCAAAATGTTTAATCCCTAAACCGCTAATCATACTTAGTTACACGTTTTTGGCCAAATGACTCGATTAGCGAGTTTAGCACTGTTTACAAGGCACACCGTAACGGTCCCTGGAGTTGGGGCGTTACAAATACCTTGAGACCGAGATTTTCCCAGAAGAACGGACCAAGGATCGAAAAATGATGTATCAGATCCCTAGGTACACCATTATAGATGGAAATCTGTATAGAAGAGGATATTCCATGCCGCTACTCCGATGTGTGACTCCACCCGAGGCTAAGAAAATCCTAGAGGAAATTCACGAAGAATTCTGTGGAGACCATACTGGGGGGCATAGCCTATCCAAGAAGAACATACGTCAGGGGTACTTCTGGCCTACCATCAAAGCAGATTCGTTCGAATACGTCAAGAAGTGTGACAAGTGCCAATGGTTTGCCACAATCCCTCGAGCTCCACCCTCTAAGCTAACTATGATGACCTCCCCATGGACATTTGCGGTTTGGGGAGTCAACCTCATAGGCTCATTGCCGACTGGCAAAGGCGGAGTGAAATACGTAGTAGTCGCTGTAGATTACTTCACGAAGTGGACCGAAGCCGAACCTTTGGCAACAATCACCTCGAAGAAAGTCCTTGACTTCGTAGTGAAAAACATCATATGCCGATATGGGATGCGAAGGAAGATTGTGTCTGATAACGGTACTCAATTCGATAGCAATCTGTTCACCAACATTTTGCGGAAAAGATAGGATAATAAAGAGCTTCTCATCTGTGGCCCATCCCCAAGCGAATGGCCAGGTCGAAGCTGTAAATAAAACCCTAAAGAGTTCGCTAAAGAAAAAGTTGGAAGAAGCTAAAGGGAAATGACCCGAAGAATTGCCCCAAGTTCTATGGGCATATAGAACCACGGCCTGTACTTCAACAGGACATACCCCATTTTATCTGGCATACGGTTGCGAGGCTATGTTGCCAATCGAGGTCGAAATTCCCACAATTCGAGCCCTCACTTATGACCAAGTCTCGAACCAATCCTAGCTCGAAGTAAGTCTGGACCTGATTGAAGAAAGAAGGAACGAAGCTTAGCTAAAAAATGCTGCATACCAACAGGGAGCTACCCGGTATTTCAACAAAAGAGTTCGAGATAAAAAATTCGGCGTAGGAGATTTGGTGCTGAGGCGTGTATTCTTGGTGACACGGGATCCCGCAGCTGGCGTGCTCGGGCCAAATTGGGAAGGACCTTATCAGATCGAATCAGTCATCCGACCCGGCGTATACAAGTTGGCAAGATTGAATGGAAGTTTGGTACCTCGAGCATGGAATGACAAACATCTATGACCTTACTATCAATAATGTAAGAATGGTGTCGCCTATAACCATGCTTGTTTGTCTGTACTATTTCCTATTATTGAATTATTCGAATAAAGTTTGATTTTGCTTTAATATGCTGTATTTTTTGCAATCTCTCTTAATTAAATAACCTATGGTCACACTCATAGGATATTAAGGGGGCATTAGTGGTACGTATACCATCAGCTTGAAAAAATAAAATAGCATATACGAAAAAAAATACAAGTGTTTGGATATAACCAAATGCGCGAGCTAAGATAGTTTGGATATAACCAAACTATCAAAAACATACAAGTGTTTGGACGTAACCAAATGCGCGAGCTAAGATAGTTTGGATATAACCAAACTATCAAAAACATACAAGTGTTTGGACTTAACCAAATGCGCGAGCTAAGAATGTTTGGACAAACCAAATTATCAAAAGATAAAAATGTTTGGATGTAACCAAATATGTGGACTAGATTAAAAATATAAGTGTATGGATTACAAACCAAACACGACCTTAATAGGTTTGGAACAAACCAGCTAAAACTAATCGACAGTAAGTTGGAACATAAACCCACTTCGCGTTAAGTCGAGATCGAGGCTGGAGTATCTTGCAAAATGATAGTTTCGACCCCATAACCTCGGGGAGCTACCCGAGGATGAGGATGAGGATGAGTAACTAAAAAAGCAAGATATAATTAAACCATTTGCATTACACACCATATAAGTACTTTCGGGTGCATGGTAAAAGTAATCCCCGACCTTGACAAATAACAAGATCGGATACGGATATTTCGACCAAATTGTGCATGAATGCATTGAACCTCGAGCTTAAATCCACCATATGTTTGTATGAATAAACATGCATACATGACACTTTAATATAAAATGCACGAAATATTTCGACCCAAGAAATGTAAAGCAAATATATTAAAATAAAGTCAAAAATGGTATCTCAAATATCATAAGTCTGAGCTTGAAAATAGCTCGTAAAAAGGCAGCTCTATCAAGAGCTATAGAATTGTCTTGGCCCCGGGGGCATAAAAAGTAAAAAAACAAACACAGACTATTACAAGAAATTCAGAGGGACGCAACCCTGAAGCAAGATTTAGGAAGGAGGAGCATTTTCCTTGGCCTTTTCAGCATCAGCATCATCCCTGGCTCCCTCTGCCTCATTCCGAGCAGCCTCCTCCTCATCAAGCCGAGCTTGCCATTTAGTCACGAGCTTTGCTTCAAGAGGGCCTAAGAAGCTGGTGTCGAGGTCGACATTGTTGGCCCAGATTCTATACATGGCCAGGTCGACTGCCCGATCATTCTTCTCCTTAAACTCTTCAAGAAGACGAGCCTTTTCACCCTCCATGATCTCGAAAGTGGTAGCCTTCTCTTCTTCAAGCTTGGCATTGATCTTCTCAACCTTGCCACTTATTTGACTTGTCTAGCAGATCCTTTTTTGCTTTGTCTAATTATATTTCTAATTTTACAGATGCCACTAATTTAGCGTCACTGACAGCCACTCTAGCATAGCAGCCAATTTATCACTCCCACAAGCTCCTGACACTTCTCATCGACATCTTTTTTCTCCTTCCTCGTCTCTTCTAGCATAGCAGCCAACTCTACCACTTTCGTATTTTTTTTCCAAAGCCGTTAAGTACTTTTTCTCACCGTGGATGCACACAAGTAACTCTTCCACAAAGCATAAATGAAATTTTTTCATAAACAAATTAAACACAACTACTTCTCAAACAATACAAGTTCAGCACCATCTATAGACCACAAAATTCTTACCATCCAAATATGATTGGATGTCTACTACAATAAGTCACCCTGTGTGCTCAACACACCCAACACCTCTACAAGCAGATGCGATCAACTGATATACAAAATGTCCTCTAGTACTTGCATCGATGAAATCGTCACTGCCTTAACTGCCTCTATTATGTTGCCTTCTGTGTTGCCTCCAAAAGTAAGACAACTATTTCATTATTCACTATTGCATCCGCTCCACTATGGCTTGTAGTAGATGCAAGGGGACAGATGATGCTGGTACCACAACAACATATGAGGCAACAATGGCACTACTAGAATTCACTGTTGTGAGTTTAGTTATGGAAATTGAGGAATTAAAGACCGAGAAATCAGTAAGTCATCCCCATCTTCATCTAGATCACTTGGAAGAAAAGGAGTCATCTTTATCACCGATGACCCAAGTTGATCTAAAAATATGTTCAGGGAGACAAACCCATAGATAAACGTCAAAGGATCCATGTCAGGTTTTGAATGAAGCTTCCCTGCTTTTGTTAAAGAAAATATTGTTGATGGAATCACAACTTCTAATCCTGATCCATCCTCGGGGCAGATATCTTCTAGAAGTGCAAAGTGACAACTTCTGCTGTCGAATAGCTAACTTGGGGACATGTCAATTTTGTATTCCCACCATCAGAAGGGATGGCATCAGAGTTGAGAGGCGACCCAGATTCAACAAGCATAGGTTGAACAGGTTTTTCCTTAATTCTTGTCACATCAGGACTTGCAATTTTTGGATCACAGGGCATGACAACAGGAGTTTGGCCCTTGCTAGATGAACCAAAATTGGCTTGTAGCGCATCTGAATCATCCCCAAAAGCATCATCTAAAAGATGCCTCTTCCGCATAGCAGAAGCTGAATGCTTGCCACCAGAACCTGATGGGTTAACCCGTTGAGGACACTCACCCATTGAGAGAATGGGGGCAGACGTTTGTGAAACAGAAGGACTTTGAAGTAAAGCTTTAGAGGCCTTCACCTTTAGAGTGGCACCCCCACTAACATTTGATAGATTTTGAGGGGCGACCGATGATGTAATTTTCTTAATTGCCTCAGGAGTTGACTTGTCAGTTGCTCCAGCAGGTATTTTTCCTAAACTGCCATACGACGCCTTCGAGGAAACAGAAGCTGAAGGCTTGGCAATCTTCCACTTCGATGCCAATGTTTTCTCATCATCCGAAGAATCTTGGAAAATTTTTCGCTTCTTAGGATTCTCCTTGGGTAAAGGAACTTGTTGAAGAGGCTGCACATACAGAACATCTTTAGAAGACAGAAGCCCATTATTCAAACAAGAAGATTTGCGCGTTGAAGTGCAAAACATCTTGTCAGGCTGCTTAGAAATGTTGGTAACTGGTTTACCAAGTGCACATTGAAATGCATGGGGTGGTGGGCCCAGAGATTTAAAAAAAAAATTTAAACAATCTTTAAATAACCCGATCCATGAACATGCGTACAATAATCAATGACATAGAAAAGATAAGGAATTTTACCAGTTGAAGAAACATCAAGATTTTTCGCTATCTTTTTCGTATATCCTACGAAAATACAATCCTTAGCAGCCTCCAAAATACTCAGACAAGGATCTTCCAAGATGTATCTATACACCTCAAGACACGAGGGGACATGTAGAGTAATGGTGGGAATTTAAGTGATTCTCAAGATATTATCAACACATGAGGTCTTGGAATATTTTAGGTCTGAGATAATTTTTAGGGAAAGAGAAAATAATAAGATATCTTTTTCTCTCTCTGTGAAAACTTAAAAACTTAGAAGACTCGAGAAAATCTTTTCTATCAGATAGTTTTATAAATGAATAATAAATTCAAAATTTAAAATTCAAATTATAAAATAATAAATAAAAGAAATATCCAAGACTGAATCTCAGTTACACGCCAATCACAGTGCGCATTGTGATTGGCGTGTGGCACATGCTTTTTCAAGGCATGTGTCTAAACCACTTTTATTTATTTATTATCCCATAATCATTTATTCAAAAATTATAAAAATATCTAAAACCTATAACTAATCTTATAAGATAAATATTTTAATTATTGAATAAATTTTAAACTAATTCAAATCCAGTTTGAATTATCTGATTTATCTTTTCACTTTATTTATATAAATAACACTAATTAATTAAAAATAATAATATATGCTTCGAAAATTACAATAATTATAATTAAATAATTATTTTCAAAAAAATATTTAATTAATTTATCTTAATTACGTATTTGTCCCTAAAGAACAAATTTCTTCCAAATATGCTCATTCACTGATTTTTCCCGGTTTAAACTCTTACCTTGAATAATGTTGATAGAGCCATCTCGGGGACCTATGGACCAATAATTTCAAGCTCCAATAAATTGAGATTATTAATAAAATCTCTTTAATATAATATCCTTAATTTATTAATCTCAATATTATTCCATTAAAACTATGAGATTGTACTTTTGCAATTATAAATATTTATTTACAGAGTACTTTTTAAAGATAAAAAGCATCCATCGATTTAATCATTACATACAATTCAATCCTCTATTAATGATTCATAATTAAAGTAGGGATAAGATCACTATTTTACCTCTTCAATTATTTCTTATTTCCTTAAGTGCCATTAACTTTACTAGTGAAGGTTAATTCATAAACTGATATATGAATTTGAGCTCAATAATCTTTAAATTCCAAAAGCTAACCCGTAAGAGAAAAATTATTAAATTCCTATTGGAAATGTATATATTTCATGTCTGTATATTATGTACACAACCATTCACATCAATGAGTCCCCAAAACAAAAGTTTTCAACTCGATCATTTTGACAAACCATAATGAGTGAATCAAAGGACTCAAATGACATAAACATGAGTTCATAATAACTTTAGGATTAATACCAATTTGTATATGATCATCTTATTGATATGTTTAATTAATACTTATAAAACAAAATGGTATTTAGTTAAGTATTAATAACATATCGGGTCCAGTTCTTGTATTACCACATTATACAAAGTACCTCTACTAAGATATCATACTATATCAATAATCCACATCTAGATTATATGTATTCATAATACTAGTGAACCGTACTGACAGTATTTAATCCAAAGATTCCATATAATTTTGTTTTACTATGAACTATTTAAATTTGTTCCCTACAATCTTAATCCTCTCGTACCATTACAAGATTGTAGTCACAATAAAGAATTTATGAATTTTCTAATATGCATATAATATTATTCAAGTAATATTAATAAACAATCAATATATGCAAAAATTCATCTTTATTTTTTATTTCATAAAATATTATCCAACACATATGCTTTCAAGGGCACAGTTTCTAACAATCTCCTACTTGCCCTAAAGCAAATGGGACATCTCTCTCAATCCCATGTTTCTAACATGATTTTTAAAATACTTATAGGCTATATCCTTGATCAAGTAGTACTTTCTCTCGATGTGCTTTCCCCTCTTGTGACTCCTTGGTTCCTTTGAGTTAGCTACCGCCCCACTGTTGTCGCAGTATAGGACCAGTGGCTTATCCATGTTTGGAACAACTTCCAGATCAATATAAAACTTTTTGAACCACACACACTCTTTAGCTTCTTCACAAGTCGCTATGAACTTTTTGAGCCAATGCTCAGTTACACCCACTCGCGTCTTGAGGTGTAGAGATACAACTTGGAAGATCTTGGTCTGGGAATTTTGGAGGCTGCTTAGGATTGGATGTTCGTAGGAGATACTAAAAGATAGCGAGGAATCTTGATAGTTCTACATCTGGTAATGTATGCATGTTAATGGATCATATTATTTAAAGATTTGTTAAATAAATTTTTTTTAAATCCCTGGCCCACCATTCCGTGCATTGGGCTGCACACATGGTAAATCAATTACCAATAATTGGCACTAGAGCGTTCATCAATCTATGCATACATTAATTGTTGTGTGGATTAAAATATGCATTCTTATATTATTGTAATATGTGATGAATGGATGGATGTTTGTTTGATGAATGTTTGTTCTTAAGAGTCGTTAATTATATGGTGTTTAGAGTTTAGGAATTGTTTTTTTTTTCTAGATCTACAAAATTGTTAGCCATTTGGAGCATAAGATTTTTGTAATTTAATTTTTCCCCAAGAGTGTCGATTGTCACGGGCGAACATTTTGACAGCGAAAATGCTCGTGCGGCACCTTGAATCCTCTAACCATAGGTCAACCTTCCAACCATTCGGATAACAATGGGCACATTTTTTGCATGACCGTTTGCCTCTGCACACTTCTGTCTCTTGAACAACTCTCGTTGATTCACAGTCTTAAGCATCTATGAGTGAGTCTATGCATCAAGGCTGTAACGACCGAAATTTTCTAATAAGGCTTAGGGCCTTGATTAGTGTGCCTGGAGGGCAATAAGTAAATTATTGTCATAATATGTGAATCTATGTGAATATGTGATAGAGATGCATGTTTAGTCGAATTAAATGTGCATGCGGGCCCCGTTTGGATATTAGGGGCATGTTTGTGATTTTAGCCGTTGAGGGCATAAATGTGATATGTTTGTGATATATCTGTGTAGCAAGATCTGAGACAGTCCTAGGGAGCCATTAGTCAGAAAGTCACAACGGGGTTGAGAATCCGACCCGGGGCGGGTCAGGGGTATTAAGGGTATTAGACATTTTTATGGGGTTATCAGGTTATGGAAATAAATATCTGGAGATATATTTGAGGTTACAATGTCTAGGAGAGAATATAGAGAAAATTTATTATGTTTGCCTCGAGGACTTAGCGGGACTTGGTAGATGACTAAATTTCCCTTGGGTCAATTAAGGATAGAGGCTAAGCCTAAGGGGCAGCTTGTTCATTTTGTAAGGATAATATTAGACTTAGATAACTTAAGAAACTGCTGGAACTAAGTAAAGGAAGCAACTCTCAGCTTTTCCTCTCTAGGTCGGTTCAACATTTCTTCCTATGGTATATGAGTTTGGGAGACTCTAACTAGAAATCTAAGGCTTGGAGCTTGAAGTGGGTGAGCTTTGAAAGTTGAGGAGCAAGAGAAAGCTAGAAATCATCAGCTGAGGTAAGGAGTCTAACTTTAAATCCTTGAGTTTCAGTAGAACTATAGCTAAAACTATAAGCTGCATGTGAACTAGAATCTTGAGTTAAGTTTGGTTGTGGGCTGAGTTTTATGGCTGTTTGAACTTGTTGTGAAGCTTAGATGGTGTGGTAGGGAGGTTCAAGCTTAATTTTGGGTTTAAGTGTTGGGCTGAGGTGATTTTAGAAGTGTTGGCTCGAAGGTAGTGTAGGGAAAAATGGTGTTTTTCTGGGTTTGGAGGTGAGGGTCGAGGCCCTAGGAGGGGCATGCCGCGGCCTGTGTGCACGCGAGGCTTGAGGAGGCCATGGAGCTCGAGGCGCGCCACGGCGCTTGGCCAAGCATGCTGCAGCCCGTGTGTGTGTGTCCAGGGAGGTGTTAGCCTCTGTTTTGAGGCTAGCCGCGTCCCTTGAGGGGTTGGGCTGCGGCCCTAGCCCAAGGTGCAGGGTGACTTGTAGGTTTTGACTTGAGAACTTAATTGCTATGGTTCGGGATGGATTTTATCACATGGATTGATAGAATTAAAGGCTCCGGAGATTAGAATTATGGCTCGAAGCTACTTGATGGCTGAAATTGTTAATGCGTGTGACTAGGGTTTCGGCGACGCTCGGACTAGGGAACTGTGCTCGGGACATCGGTGTTTAGAAAGCTCGGGACACAGGTAAGAAAACTATTGTTCCCATAGAGCTTGTGTTGCAGGGCTCGACCCTATATGATTGTGTTGCGGGGCATGGCCCTTTGACATTTAAGTGTGTTTTTATATCTGTTCAGTATATAATGTGTATGCATTAATGATGGAACGACGATGGCTGGGAACGACGAAGGCCAAGAATAGCAAGGGGCCGGGTGCAACGTTTAGCATGCGGAGTGCGAGTTGCCAGGGTGAGACCCCAAGGGATACCTGGGATATCCTTACAGTGTAGACCGCAAACTCAGGGCCTGGTAAAGTGCCTGGGATGACATGGCCGTACTTGTATGATCTGGTGTTGGCTTGATTTTATATTAAGTGTTTAATATGCGTTTATCATCTGTTTGTGAGGGTTTTCTTGCTGGGCTTCGGCTCATGGGTGCTCTATGGTGCATGTAAAGCCAAAGGGAGGGTTGATCAACCTTGAGTATGGCGAGCGGGACGTGCGGCGTGTACATGTCCGGTCTGTCTAGCTGCCACGGCCAGGGGTGTTTTTGGGAGACGTTTGTACAAAACCTGAATTTTGTTGTTTAGTCGACTCTAACTATGTTTTGAGCTGTAAATATTTTTAAACAATGTTTTTGGGATCCCAAATTTTATATGTCTTATGGTTTTTCAATGAAAGGTTTATTCTCAAGTTTATGACTTTGATTATGATTTAATTACACCTTTGTCTTAAAAACCTCGATTAGCGAGTTAATTGCACATTTAAACTCACTTAGTAATGGCTCTAAGGTAGTAGGGCATTACAAAGGCTCTCTAGCCAAGATATTCACATAGTCCATAGGTTCTCTGGAATGCCTTGGTTAGCCAAGACCGTTACACTATGTGTTTAAAATAGTGCTAACTCGCTAAGTGAGTCATTTGGACTTAAGTGTGTAATTAAAGACTAAGTCAAGGTCAGGTATTAAAAAGTTTGGTCAACAAGTGATTATTCTTCATTAAAAATATTAAGTTTATACACAGAATCCCAAAGATGGTTACAGACTGATAAAATACAAATAGAATAAAAATTAGCCATCCTAATCGGCAAAACATGGTTCAACCCTAGTTCCTCCCAAGCTATCTCGGCCATGGCGGTTGAGTAGGCTGCATATGTACACACCAGCAATGAAGCTCTTCAACTCATGGATGGTCCGACTATCCCTTTCCCTAACCTGCACTAAATAGTACTCGTGAGCCAAGGCCCAACAAGAAAACTTAAATCACATTCAAAAATGAACAACAGTATATAAACAGTAAACTCAAATCAATAAATTCAATACACAACAAAATATATGCAACAAACTCAACTGTAATATTTAGCTCAATCAAATGTATAAACCAAGCTCATCAATCAATACAATTAGTTAAGTGTTAACAAAACTCTTGTTTATTGTATAATGTTCAGGTCCGACGCCCTTAGGCTGAGTCCTCTGGTATTGTAGTCGACCTGACACCCTTAGGCCGGGCTGCTATCGGCCCTTGGCATCCTTAGGCCGACCTTTAAACATATATAATCACAAATATTCATTGCACAACAAGCAATTAGAGGCAGCATATACAAGAATGCCTATCCAGATATTCTCAGATTCAAATATATTCACAATCATAACATATTCATTAACAGGGGTCAAGCTCCATTCACAACTCGGGTGCAGTTTTCTTACCTCAAGTCCCCAACAGCTAGCGTATGGCAGCCCCGAGCACGATCCCTATCCCTGACCCTAGCGGTATAACCTAGTTACAATGTAATAATAAATAATCATTAAAACCTAAACCAATTTCAAACATCAAAATAACATACTAGCCTTTGGGGCCTCAAATTCTACTAAACCGGGTAGTAGGATCCTTTTCGAGCCTTTAGGTTTGAGTTCCTGAGCTTAAAACCCTTAATTGGCCAATGTCCTCTATTTAAGATGCGACCCTCCTCAGAGGCACCACGTCCCTCTACAAGTCAGAGGGTATTCCTAGGCGTTCCCCTGTACACGCGCCGCAGCACAAACTACCTAGCTCCGTTGCGCTAAGGCGGTTAAGTGAACCCCTTGGGCCTCTGAGTTCATGCGGGCCGCGACGCTCAAGAAAAGCGTCGTGGCTCGACCCCGCGAATTCAGATTTTCCAGAAAATTTTAGATTTCACAACTCCCCAATAAATCCCCAAACACAATTTTAATATACTAGACCATAAAAGTGGTCCCAGTTGCCCAAAACCATCAAAACCTAGCCCATAACTCTAACAAAATATTATCCAAATTCAAAATTCAAAACAAACTCTAAACTCAAAGAAAACTAAAACTCAGAACCTTAAAAACTTGATCTTACCTCTGATGGATCCCTTTCCTAGGTGCCTCTTGATCCCACTCCTAGCTCCAGCTTCAAATTCCTCCAAAAATCCTCAAATCCCAACAAGTATCAAGAGAGGGAAGGAACCGTGAGAGAGAGAAGCAAAGGCTGAGAGTGCTGACCCTTCTAGTTTCTGGTTTCATCTAGGCTTCCTAAGGCCTTTAGGCAGCTCAAGCATTCCAAGGGTGAAGTCTATCCTTTGATAAAAAGAGCATAATGCCCCTTAGTCATAACTTTATCCTTTAATGGCCCCAAGGGCAAAATCATCATTGGCCACATTTCTCGCTAATCCTCAAATTGTCCTATGAATTCCCAATCAGCCCCTACATACCCAATTAATCACCAAATAACTACCCATTATCCGATAAATCCTGAATACTCCCTAGGTTTCCCAAAATACCCCTAGGCTCACCCCGAGCTGGGTATTTGACCCCGTTGTGACTATTCCGCTAATCCGCTCACTAGGATTGCCTCGGACCACGCATCTCAAATATATCCACATATTAATGTGGCATCAATCATTTAACACATATAATCATATTTATACCCTCAACGGGTCAAAATTACAAATATGCCCTTATTGACATGAATGGGCCCACATGCATATTTAATACACATAAACATGCATGTATAATCATATTACCATGTAAATCACGAATGCCACATAGTCACACATTTACTCGATCAAGACCACATATATATATATATATATCCTATTATGCCCTCAAAGCATCGTAATCAAGGCACCTAGCCTTAATAGTGAATTTGGGACGTTACATTCTCACTATGGCAAGGCTAATCCCAACACTGATGCTCACCCAGACATTTGAAAGCCAGGGTAACATGTGTGGCCAAGACCCAACACCAAGCTGACGTGCCAACACCTCTCGTCATGCCCCATTTGTTACTAACCACATAGCTCCCGTCACAATCCAGGACTCCCATACGTTCATGGTCCAATCCTCAAGGCACCACGCCTTCACTCATGTTGGAGACCTCGAGACTAGTTGCCAGCCTAGTAGCACACACTAGACTTCTATCATTCTCAAGCATTCTGCACCCTCCAATGCTTGTATGCTAACAAGTCCCATGAATGACTTCTCATGCCATCTTGTGTCAAGACTCATGGCAATGGAAAACCAAGACGTCCCTCCTAACTAGTAGTAGCTCACTTGACTCACCTGCGCCATGGGGTGGTGGAGAGCTGACACTAATTGCCCCTACTAAGAGTCTTCTTAGTTAAATTCTATGAGGAAAATGTATGATTTTTGCTTGGGAGACATATTTGGCTCTCAACTCGCTAATTCTCAAAATCTCCCAAATCAGATCGCACTATTGCGTTCATTGCCCCTTCAATATGGGAACCACCTAGTCCCGTCTATTTTTGGGAATGCTGAAGATATTTACGAAAATGCCACTGCCGTACAAACTATGCATGAGCATGCTCACTAACTTGCACCCTCGCGTGCGCATCTGACCGAGAACCAACCTAGCTTGTAACATGCCCTCAAGGCTGGCATGTTACACTCTCCCCCACTTCAATTGTCAATGCCCTTAATCGACAGACTGTTGGCCAATCTACTTCGTGCCTCAACACCTAAGCTTACTCCATGCTTCTTCTGAATCTTAAGTCTTCACTTGTACCTCTACCACTGTGGAACCACCTGCTTGGTGATGATCCAGATTCATCCCATGAAGTAGTGTCTCTGCACTCGAATACTCCTTGAATCATGAACTCTTTTGAGTCCATCTCGATGTCCTTCTAGTCAACTAAGCAACCCTTGAAACACTTGACCCGAAAGACAACACATCATCTGAGTGTTTCTTTCCTACCAATTGTCCAATGCATTCTCCTAATGACGAGGACTAAGTAAGGTGCACCCCCGCAGAGTGAGGTTCACAAACCAACTGTTCCCAATGACACCTATGAAGCATGCTTCGAGTAAAGACATGTCCTTCTTAGATAAGTCCCTCTGGACATTTCTAATGCATCCATTTCTGGACGCGACACTCGTTCTAATTATAGCCTTTTTGCAGCATCTAGTGCACACTTGCACACAGACTTCGCAAAGAAGTCTTTCAAACTTTTTGCCCTCCGGCCTTACTCCCTACCCACGGCTTGATGCAAACGACCACTCACGACCCTAAGCAAAGCTGCTCCTCTGAGCTTCCTCTCCCTGATCTCCAACAATGTAGCCAATGATCCATACATCATTTGAAATCACACAGTAAAGCTTTGGATTTTTTTAATGCTAGCTCTCTAGCACTGTACTCCAAAGTTCTGTCCCTAAATCAACCATGCGTCCCTCTGAACGACTTATTGAATCTTGATCAACTTTGCTGCACATTACCTCACTCTTGAGGTTTGAAGTCATCCCCAATCTGCTCTCATCGACATATGTTCTTTGAATCACTCGTCTTCGTGTCCCCATAAACATAAAACATGTCCCATATCATGCCATAAAACCTGCCCAATCTTGGTCTCAGCCTACTCTCATGCATACTGTCTATATACATCTCCACTTGGTCACCTGACCCACTCACATCACTCATGCATGCCTTCGCACTAAGCAACCCAATTATTGTTGTGTTTCCCCTTGGATTCACCTACCAAAATTGGACAAGTACTCATAATTTTTTAACATATGAATAAGTGGGCTCCCCCACTTCAACTTGGGAATAACTTTTCTTCTCAATGTGTACCTCTCAAGGTATAGCTTGCAAGCTAACTACATTCTCTCATGTGGTCCGTCATTCCATTTATCACATTTGAAGATGATGTTGAACTAATGCCTCGGTCATTCAGACTCTTCACCCCTTGACATTTCTACATTGCCTTAGTACCCGAGTCCTAATGCCTTTCACCTTAGGGAAACGTTGCACTAATGTTACCTTAGTACCTGAGTCCTGACGACTTTCACCCTAGATAACTGGCTCTATCTTTGTCTCAGAGTCTTCTTGACTTTATTTTTCGAACAACTAACTCTCTCAATGATAACTCATCTCGATGCTTTGTAATGAAAAGTTGGTCTGCTATTTGGATGTTTGAATCGTGAAGGTCTCTCCCCCACATCATATGTTGGTGTCCTAGACAATTTGCTCACATGCAAGAACATCCTACCACTCAAACTCTTCATGCACACAACAAATCTAAAAGTGCACCTTATAGAATGTGACTCTCGAGTCAACTACTTCATGTAGCACCACTATCGATTTTCATATGCATGCACTGTCCATATAACCATCCATTTTATCCATTATACTAGCATCTTGCCCCTCCGGGCTTCCAAGAAACACTAAGTTCCTCTTAACGTAGCCCTCTGGCCACCTGCAAACTCTAGTACCACTCTGACCTTCGCATACGGTCTCCTTGGCCCTGTTGGCCTTTGATGCTGACATTCCACAACTTAGCATCTCTTTCGATGCCGTAGTGTTGCTCACACTAGAAAACGTCTCTGTGAACAAACACGTCACACTTTATTGTCTTGATGCCTCCATTCTAGGTCAAAACAAGATAACATGCAAACACCTCCAAGTACGATTGTGCTCTGACAACCACGACCACTGCCACCTTGGTCTCCATGTGATCCTCTTTGGCACACAAGTAGCAACTGAAGCATTCCATATCCATCTCTATTTTATTCATCAAATTTGTCCACTCTCGACCACTGTCGTGACTAATAAGTGTTTGACAACCAATATCATACTTCCATATTATTTCCAATGAGTTTCCTTTTAAAGAAAAGTGCCTCTTGTGGCTTAAAATGTCACTCAGGCAAACCCGACGTAGTGCATCAAGTATACAGTCGTGACCTCTCAATCAAAACTCGACCCATGTCATCAATTACATGTGGTTGTTGTCTTTCTAGCACCACATAACTTTTGATTCGAAGCAACCATAACTTGTCCCCTCTCTAGGATGTCCAGTATTCATACGAAGAAGAGCAACCAAGTCTCATCCCATCTCAGCCTACTAATCCTTTCTAGGTGACTAAACAGCTCAACGACTTTTGTTCTAGCATCCAGACCTTCTTGATCATTCTTCACGCTTACATTCACTTTAGGATGAGCCTGTTGGGATTTTATGCCCTAATTAAAACCCAATTTCTTTGTAATCTCATTTATTATTAATAAAAGAATAGAAATAATTTTTTGACTTGGTCAATCACCATGCTCACATGTTTTATTGTCATGATTATTTGTTTAATATAAACTTCTATTAAATCCCGAGCATATAGCAAATCGTATTTATAGTGACGTAATCACAATAGAATATAAATATGATTATATTTTCAAATATAAGTTAGTCCTAAGATTAGTCAGTGCACAGGATTTACACTGACTTGCCAATCTACGATATGATCTACTTACACATCGTATTGTTATGTTCTTTCCAGAACATTAGCAAAGTAGGTAAGATCAGATGTATTTGTTACATTGGACTGAACCGATATTGACAGTATATAGGATAAGTAAACATAATGTTATTATCTATTCTAGTCATATCATATAGTTGACCATAAGTCAATTCAATCTCAATTCTGAGTGGTTAGTATTCTAACTGATTGTATTATTTGAGTTCTTTGACTTGTTCGTTACCAGCTTACCCTACGGACTAGCCCATACTTACATCTTGGAAACTTGGTAGTATAATTGAGTGGGAGTGTTAATCATAGATATGACCATCTATAGCTTCTAATGAAGAAGTGAAGCGATGGTTTCCTTTTAGTTTGGTTCATGGTGCTAAATGATATAGATCTCATTTCAGTAATTAATATTAGTTTACTGAAATATCATTTACAAGGAGCTAAGTGTTTTAAGGATAAAATACAATGAGGAGTAAAACGATATTTTAGTCTCATCTCATTATAGACCGTCTATAGATGATTGAGTGATAATTATGGTTGTAGAAATGGATAATTAATATTGTATCTATATCAGTTATAGATGGTTCTATGAATTCAAGAGTGCAATTCGGAGTCTTTAGTGGAGTTACGGGGAATTAATAAGTTAATAAATTTATTTGTTAGATTTATGATAACTTATTGGAGCTTGATTTCATAGGCACATAGTCCCCACTGTACCTTGGATAAAATCATCTAGATAGTCTCAATTAATTGATTTAATTATCAATTAGAATTATCAAAGTTGACCATGTCAATTTTGGATAGTTTCACAGAGTTATATAATTTAGAGAAGAGAAGAGAAATTAGGGAAGATTTATTAATTAAGATAAATTGATATCTAAATTAATAAATAAGTTTAAATCAAGGTTCAAATTATAAATAATTAATTTGATAAATGATATAAATAATTATTTGTTTAATTAAATTAATAGAAAATAATAGATGACTTGATTTTAAGTCCAACAAACTTATAATCAAATGAGAAATTTTACGGGCCTAAAGCCCATTATAATTTCGACCTAGGGCTGTTAATTGGCTATTATTTTATTGATTTTTTAATTAAACAAATGACCTAATTGGGTCTATAAAAGGAATGCTAAGTGAGAGATGAAAATACAAGTTTAAGATTTCTGAAACACACGTTTCTGATAGGTTTTAGATTCTCTCTAAACATAAGTCATTTTCTAAGCCTCATTACTCTTTTCTCTTCTTCTCTCTGTATCTATCTCACGTGTTGAGAATTTCCCACCCTAGTCTAGGTGATTCTAAGGATACTTTGGAAGATTGTGAAGAAAATTGAAGATCGATTCAGTTTCTTGGTAATACTATGCGACATAAAGGATACAAGGGTTAGAGAAACTGAAGGAAGGACTCATTCATTCCGCTGCGTATAATGTAAGTGTTCTTATCATTATTTATCTTTGAATTCAATTTTAGAAACATGTTCTATGTTGTCTCATATTAACTTGTTTAATATTTTATCTACATGAAAATAAATAAATATCATGTATAAGTTTTCCTAACAATTGGTATCAGAGCCTTTGGTAATCTTTATTTTCATGTATGAACATGGTAAAATTGAGTTATTTGATGTGTTGAGTAATTTGATGGATTTCATATTTTTATGATGCATATTGAATTTTATGTGATTATTAGCATATTTGGGTTATTTTGTTGTGTTTTCTTTGCAAATAATTTTTATATAAATGCTTTATTTGATGTAAATCATGGTAAAAATTATTTAGAAAAATTTTTTGGCTTGAAAAATTGCACAAATTTTATCAATTGTTTTTTCTCGGGTAGTGGCCGCGGCCTAGGTAACAGGGGCCAGTGACCGCGGCCACCATTTACCCCTGGCCGCGACAAGGATGCGAAAAATGCCTAGTTTTGTCTCGTGGTCGCGAACTGCATTAATTTTTTTCTTAAAATTTGATTTTTGAATGTATTTTTAATAGGTTAATACAAAATTATCGAATATATTGTATTATTTAAAATTTTCATTTTTGAAATATGATATTATTGTTGTTTGATCTTTTAAAAATAGATATTTTCTACAAAGATTCAAATTCAAATTTAAAAATAGGTTAACTAATTAATTTTAAATATTTTAATATATTAAAATATTATAATTAAGTTATCAGATATTTAAGACATTTTTTAATACTTGATATTTTTTTTAAAAATTTGATATTTAAAAATAATAATATCTGATTATTCTATATATTTTAATATTTAAATTATTTAAAATTTGAAAATTTGTTAACTAAATATTTTTATAGATATTTGAATTTGTTTAACTGTTTAAGATATTTTTTCAAAAATAGTAAATGATATTTATTTTCAAAATTTATAACTGGTTAGATTTTTAAAACTATCGCGTTTTTCAAACCAATTAATAAAATATTTTTTTAATAAATGGGATTTAAATTAACTTTGGTTAATTGTTAATAAATCCTATTTAAATTAAATTAATATTTTTCGAATTAACCTAAACCAATTTGATTGTTGATAAATGAAATTTAAATTAACTTTTGTTAATTGTTTATAAATTTCATTCAAATTAACTTTTTGTTTTGTAAAAATATAATTAATTCGAATTTTTGTTAAATTCTAGATAATTAATTGTAATATTTTTGCAAATGAAATAAATTGTGGTATTTTTGCATAAATTCATAGACTTGCTCTTATAGTAACATGATTAGGCCCATCCAATTATAACATGTTTGTTTGCACTATATGTGGTATTTTTGCAATTGGGCTTAAATGCATATAGTGGCCCATATGTTTGCTAGATATATTGATTTTTTCCAAATAAAATATTCATAAAATGATAGGTTTTATTTGGGCCCATTAGAAAATGTATAGTTTAAATTCCTCTCTTGTGGGTGATTCCACTTGTGAAGGTCCATTTTCTTTACATGAGTATAGTGGGCCTAATCAATTAATAACAATTAATAAAACAAATGTTTAAATTCCTGTCTTTTGGACCTTGTATGAAGGTAAGAGGACCTTTGTAGTGGGAACGACTTACTGGACCCAGCCCTCCTCCATACAAGTCCAATTGTTAAGGCCCATATACCTGAGTTGGACTTAATTGTATATGTTCCTTATATTAGTTAAACCTAAATATTGATTAGCAAAAATTAATTCTAAATTAATTGAATTTGTTTCAATGTGACATTTTAGAATTTATGGAAATTATAGGACTTTGGTTTTAAAATTTCAATATTTTCAATTTTTTGGAGAACCATAGCCATTAATTTTCTAAAAATAAATAATAAAAATACTATTTTTAATTTTATAATGAGCTTATTTTAAGAATTATATTCGACATCTACCGTTGGTTTAACAAAGTTAATAGCTTAATGAGGCCTCAAGACGCTTTGATTCGCCCATCTACGGAAGGTGTTCATTAGTTATTTCGACAATGATAGATTTCAAAAGATAGATAATTATAGGTCAAATTCTACTACTCACCCCTACGGTGACTACTAGGACTAAATCTATGATTATCGAAACCGTGGGTCTAGCTCATAAAATAAGAGATTTTGCTTTCTTATTTTGATCGAATAATAGGTTGTTAATAATGGTGTCCATTATCAAATAAGTTTACAACTTTATTTAACTAGTGGTATTTTTGACTCTAGCCAATTGGGACAAGGATATCATAGATTAGTTAAAAACCTAAGGAAATAGAGATATGATTATTTTGGTATTTTTTCTCATATCTTACATATTTTTGGTATATGTTGAGCTATTTCTTGAAATTTGTGTGAATAGAAGTTTTATTGAGCAAAGTGATTGATTTCTATTTTATTGATAATAAGTAGTTTTTAAGTATGGTTGTGTCTACTCCCATCCTTTCTCAACTTTCGATAAAGAAACTCACTGGAGAAAACTTCCTTAAGTGGAAGCAGAACATCAACATAGTGTTGATTGGTGACAACTACGAGTTCTTCATGACTGACGAATTCCCATAACGAGCATCGTCTCTGCATGTTCATGATGGCACCGTCAATGCTTGGATGGCACCATGTCCGCACGTTCGTGATTAACACAACTATGGTCTAATGCAGCTCATGAACGAGCATCAGACTTTCGAGTGTCTATCATGGGTGGACCTAGTAAAGGAGGAGAAAATAAGACTACTGCTGTTGTTGCTGATTCAGCTAAGGCTGAAGCTAACCCAACTTCGTCTTCGAAAGCTGGAAACAAAAGGACAGATTGACAAAACAACAACCCCAGGCATGCAAAGGCTGCAAAGACGAGTGAACAAACAAATGCATAGATGCCTAAGGGGAAGAATAAGAAAAACAGGAGAAGTAAAGGTAAGTGTTTTCACGACAAAGAGAAGGGGCATTGGAAACAAGATTTCCCCAAGTTTCTAGCAGCAAAAAACAAAGCTTCTTGAATTGTGGGAGGAGGTGGACGAGGCAGCTTAAAGCTTAGAGTTGGGAACAGAGCATTCGTTGTGGTCCAAACTAGAGGAAGAGCTCGTTTGAAGTTCAGAAATAAATTTTTAATTTTAAATGATGTAATTTTCATTTCGGATATAAGTAGAGATTTAATTTTAGTTTCCATGTTGCAATTAAAACAATTTATTATGCCTTTCATTAGTTCTAATATATCTATTTCTTTCAATGGATCACAATTGTGTATTGCATGTTCCCAAAATGGTTACTATTGGGTCGGGTGAATTCAATAATAGACGCCTGTTGGTATTCTGCAACCTAACGAACCCATCACTCTTAACAATGATTTATTCAAAGTAGCTAAACCTAGGACCAATAAACGTCAAAAGATCGAAAACGACAACATGACGTATTTATGGCATTTGAGACTAGGTCACATTGGCTATGATAGAATTCAAAGACTTACAAAGGATGGGCCTTTGAGGGAACTCACCTTAGGTGAATTATCTGTCTGTGAATCTTGTCTAGAAGGCAAATTGACCAAGCGTCCATTCTCTACAAAGGGTGATAGGGTTAAAGAACCACTTGGACTTTTGCATTCAGATGTTTGTGGACCTTTGGATGTACAGCCAGGGGTGGTTTTGAGTATTGTTTCACTTTCATTGACAATTACTCTAGATACTCATGTCTTTACCTAATGCATAGGAAATTAGAAACATTTTTCAAGTTTCAGGAATTCCTAACAATGGCTTAGAACCAATTAGATAAAATGTTGAAGATCTTGCAATCTGATAGGGGTGGAGAATATTTGGATATGCAGTTCCAAGATCATTTAACTGAACTTGAGATTTTATCACAACTTACTGCCCTGGGTACTCCACAACAAAATGGTGTAGCGGAACACCGAAATAGAACTTAATTGGAAATGGTTAGATGCATGCTTAGCTTCTCAACTCTACCAACTTCGTTCTGGGGACATGCAATTGAATTCACGAATGACATTCTCAATGTTGTGCCGTCTAAATCAATCCCCAAAACACCTTTAGAATGCTGGAATGGTTGTGAACCTAGTTTACGCCATTATAGAATCTGGGGGTGTCCCGCCCATGTCGTTAGGAAAAAGGAGGGAAAGCTAGAATCTCGAACTAAAGCTTGCATGCTTGTTGACTTTCCTAAAGGTACTTGGGGTGGACTTTTCTATAGTCATTCAGAAAAGAAAGTGTTAACTTCTACGAATGCTAGTTTTCTGGAAAACGACTATGCCAAAATTTCAAACCACGCAACAAAGTAGTTTTGGAAAAGATGGTTAAAGAATTGACTCCAACCAATGTTCCATCATCATCAATGCGAGTTGATGATGAAATTCCCACTCTTCATGTCCAACCAATGCAAGTCAATTTAAATGAAGAAACTACCACTGTTCCTGAGCAAACAATCACAGAGCCTCGTCGTAGTGGGAGGGTTTCTAGGAACCTAGTTCACTATGGTTTGGATGGGGAAACCAATATGGTTGTTGGTAACATTAGTGATGATGACCCATTGTCTTTCAAAGAGGCAATGGATAGCCCTGAAAAGGAACTATGGCTCGAAGCCATGAAACAGGAAATGGAGTCCATGTACTCAAATTCCAACTGGGATCTTGTGGAAGCACCTAGTGACTTTAGGGCCATTGGGTGCAAGTGGATCTACAAGAAGAAACGAGGTGTTTATGGAAATATCGAGACTTATAAAGCTCGATTAGTGGCAAAGGGTTATACCCAAAGAGAAGGCATGGACTATGAGGAAACCTTTAGTCTAGTAGCCATGCTCAAGTCCATTCGCATCCTCCTATCCATAGCAGTCGCTCTTGACTATGAAATCTGGCAAATGGACATCAAGACAGCTTTTCTTAATGGAAAGCTTGACAAAGTTATTTATATTGATCATCCAGGAGGTTTTAAAGTAGCTAGACAAGAGGGAAAGGTTTGAAAGTTGAATAGGTCCATTTATGGATGTAAGCAAGCTTCTCGTTCATGGAACCTTAGGTTTGATGAAATAATCAAAACCTATGGCTTTGAACAATATTTTGATGAACCTTTTGTTTACCAACTAAAGGAAAATCAAGTAGTGGTATTCCTGGTTCTTTATGTAGATGAAATCTTACTCATTGGAAACAATGTTAAGAAATTATCAGATGTGAATAATCGGTTGAACACTCAATTCCAGATGAATGCTTTGGGTGAATTAATATGTTCTAGGTATCCAGATCATAAGGTATAGAAAGAACAAACTCTTAGCTCTATCTCGAGCAGCTTACATAGATAAAATGCTTGAACATTTCTCAATGACAAATTGCAAGAAAGGACGTTTACTATAATGCCCCAAAATTCCTAATAAGGTTTAGGACCTTAATTAGGAGCCCGGGGGCGGGGGGGGGGGGGGGGGCATAATTGATTTATTATGCCATTAAATGATTATATGCATGTTTATGTGAATTATATTATTATATGATGAAAATGCATGCATATGGGTCCGCATTTTATTATAAGGGCATTTTGGTAATTTGGCCCATTGAGGGCGTAATTGTGTATTTTCATGCATGAAGGTGAATTTTGAATAAGACCACATTATAATGTGGATTTGTTCGAGCCATTCGACATGATACGATCTGTGAATGCAAGTTATCGGTCTAGTCATAACGGGGTTAATTTCAGAGCTCGGGGTGAGTCTCGGGGTAATTTGAGGATTAGAACATTACTGGAATTAAAGGGTAATGGGATATGATTTATTAACATTTGAGAATATTGAGAATAATGGGAATTGGAGGGCGTTAATTATGATTAACGAGATGGGATTTTAAATCACCTAGGGGCATTTTTGGTCTTTTTGACTTTAAGGATATATATAACCCTTAAGCTGCAGCAAAACAGAGCACCATTTCTCTTCTCTTCCGTACACCATTTCTTCTTCATATCTCTTTGATTTTTGAAGCTCCTTTTGAGGAACCAAGCTAAGGAACCAAGCCTTGAGGGTTTTGTGTTATGTTCCACCATTGAAGAGGGTGTGATTATGAGATTGAGGTGAGTTTTTAGCCATTAAAACTCTTGTTCTTGCTCTGTTTTCTATTTGAGTTTCACCTGGATTTTGAGTTGGAAAGTTGAGTTTCAATAAGAATTTTTGGCAAGGGATGCTTGGGTTATGATGCCTAGATTATGTGTTGATGATATTTGGGTTCAATTGGGGGTATAAATGGGGTTTGGAAGCTTGAGTTTCAGGTTGGAAATGGAGGATTCGAAGGACGGGAAAAACCAGGGTGATCTGCCTGGTCCTAGCGCTACAGCGCCCAAAGGGAGCGCTACCGTGCTAGCCAGGAGTTTTTCATTTTGGTTGTAGCGCTACCTTGTTTTCTCTAATGCATGTTTTAGGCACTTTTGAGGGTTTTTGGCTCGGGGTTTCAATTCCTAAGGCTCGGGATCGAACCTACTCACCGTTTAGGTACAATTCGGGGTCCCAGGAAGGAGGTTTTGGTCAAGACCCTTTTATTGTTGATTTCATTAATCAGAGATTGTAGTTGGTTATGACTAGGTGACCGTTAAAGAATCAAAGGATCGATCATTCTCAAGGGTCGTTCGTTTGTTATTACTCGCTCGAACCAGAGGTAAGAATACTGCACCCCCTATGTGATATGCATGATTATAAATGAGGCATGTTGAGTGTTTAAATGTGGACATTGATTGCATACCAAATGCTTAGCAAATCTTGCTCACTTGTGAATGGCACTGGCTTATTAGTCAGATTTTGCAATGGTGTCGGTATTAACTGTGAAGCTGTGACTTATTAGTCAAGTTCGGCAGTAGTACCAAGCAATGGTCGTATGGCATTGACTTATGAGTCAAGGACGATTTTATCATGTTTAATGCAAGCCGATAAAGATTAGATCTAATCAACATCTGCATTGAATGACTCATCATGAGCATTAATGCCAGACTGACCTCAAGTTCGATGAAAACTAAAAGCGCTTGCCAAGTCTAAAGGTTAGTTATTTAGAGTTAGAGCCAGAGCCAGAAAGGCTAAGGTGACCTACACGTCACATGGCTGGGAGGGTATGGGACCTTCGAGATAGACTTATCAGTCATCTGATCGGGATGGACTTATTAGTCATCTAACCGGGATGGACTTATCAGCCATCTGACTGAGATAGAATTATCAGTCATCTGACTGGGATGGACTTATCAATCATCTGACCGGGATGGACTTATCAGCCATCTGACCGGGATGGACTTATCAGCCATCTGACCGAGATGGACATATCAGTCATCTGACCAAGATGGACTTATCAGTCATGTGACCGGGATAGACTTATCAATCATGTGACCGAGATAGAATTATCAGTCATCTAACCGAGATAGACTTATCAGTCATCTATTTAGAGAGTGACTTATTAGTCAACTGTTCAAAGAATGACTTATTAGTCATCTACCTCAGAGCGGGAGACTTATTAGTCATCTACTCAGAACGTAGGACTTCATAAACATGTATTTGTACCTGCTTGCATGCATGAGTAGGGTTATTGCTGCTAGGTATGCCTATTATGTCTTAGAAACATGTTATTACTTGTTCATGAGCATATCAAGTTTTCTTGCTGGGCTTCAGCTCACGGGTTCTATTTGGTGTAGTTAAAGGCAAAAGAAAGCTGGACCATCCTTGAGTTGGAGAGCTTAGGTGACGATGTGTACATATGCGGCTGCTCGACCACCACGACTGAGGGTTTAAAGAGGAACTAGGGTTAAACCCTATTTTTCCGCTTAGGTCGGCAGGTTGTAAATATTTTGCTGTAATTAACCTTTAAATTATATTTTTGGGATCCCAATGTATACGTTAAATGTTTTAGTGAAACGTTACATCTTAACCATAAATTTTAACCCTAAAACGCTAATCATACTTAGTTACATGATTATGACCAAATGACTCGATTAGCGAGTTTAGCACTATTTAAAAGGCACAACGTAACGGTCCCTAGAGTTTAGGGCGTTACATTTACCGTCCTGCCACGGAATTCATCTTTCAAAGAAGAAGTCTCCCCAGACTCCTGAAGAGGAAGATACAATGAGAAAAGTTCCTTATGCATCTGCAGTTTGAAGTCTGATGTATGCTATGCTATGTACTAGACCAGATATCTGCAATGCAGTGGGAGTAGTGAGCATGTATCAGTCAAACCCAGGACCGGAACATCGGATATCAATTAAGCATATCCTGAAGTATTTAAGGCGGACTAGGATTATATGTAGTCTACAAGGGTGGTGTTCTGAACCCTGTAGGCTACATCGATTCAGATATACAGACTGATGTCGATGACAAGAAATCTACTTCTGGAATGGTGTTTACTCTTGGGGGTGGAGCTGTGATATGGAGAAGCATAAAGCAGTCTGTGATCTCAGATTCCACCATGGAGGCTGAATACATAGCTGCATCATAAGAAACTATTGAAATAGTCTGGCTAAAGAAGTTCTATTCAGATCTTGGTGTTATTCCAAAAATGGATAAACCGCTTATGTTGTTTTGTGATAACACAGGAGCAATTTCCAACTCAAAAGAACCTCGTATTCACAAGAGGAGTATGCATATAGAAAGGAAGTATCACATTATTCAATAATATGTGGCCAGAGGAGATGTGAAGATTATGAAGATTGCATCTGAAAACAATCTTGCGGATCTGTTTACAAAGACACTACCAGAAGCTACATTTGATAAGCATATCATAGAAATGGGATTAGTAGAATTAAGGCATTAGTTTCAATTAGTGCAAATGAGAGTTTGTTGGGGTTTTATGCTCTAATTGAAATCCAATTTCTTTGTATTCTCATTTATTATCAATAAAAGAATAGAAATCATTTTTTGAGTTGGTCAATCACTTTGCTTACATGTTTTATTTTCATGATTATTTATTTAAAATAAACTTCTATTAAATCCTGAGCATATAGCTAATCATATTTATAGCGACGCAATCACAATGGAATATAAATATGATTATATGTTCAAATATAAGTTAGTCCTAAGATTAGTCAGTGCACAAGATTTACACTGACTTGCAAATCTACGATATGATCTACTTACACATTGCATTGTTATGTTCTTTCCAAAACATTAGCAAAGTAGATAAGATCAGATATATTTGTTACATCGGACTGGACCGATATTGATAGTATATAAGATAAGTAAACATACCGTTAATATCTATTCTAGTCATATCATATAGTTGACCATAGGTCAATTCAATCTCAATTCTGAGTGGTTAGAATTATAACTGATTTTATTATTTGAGTTCTTTGACTTGTTCGTTACCAGCTTACCCTACGGACTAGCCCATACTTACATCTTGGGAATTCGGTAGTATAATTGAGTTGGAGTGTTAATCATAGATATGAACATCTATAGCTTCTGATGAAGAAGTAAAATGATGGTTTCCTTTTAGTTTGGTTTAAGGTGCTAAATGATAGAGATCTCATTTCAGTAATTAATATTAGTTTACTGAAATATCATTTATAAAGAACTAAGTGTTGTAAGGATAATATACAATGAGGGGTAAAACAATATTTTAGTCCTATCTCATTGTTGACCGTCTATAGAGGATTGAGTGATAATTATGGTTGTAGCAATGGATAATTAATATTGTATCTATCTTGGTTATAGAGGGTTCTATGAATTCAAGAGTGCAATTCAGAGTCTTTAGTGGAGTCACGATGAATTAATAGGTTAGTAAATTTATTTGTTAAATTTATGATAACTTATTGGAGCTTTATTTCACAAGCCCATGGTCCCCACTGTACCTTGGATAAAGTCATATAGGTAGTCTCAATTAATTGATTTAATTATCAATTAGAATTATCAAAGTTGACCAGGTCAATTTTGGATAGTTTCACAGTTATACAATTTATAAAAGAAAAGAGAAATTAGGGCAGATTTATTAATTAATATAATTTGGTATCTAAACTAATAAATAAGTTTAAATCAAGGTTCAAATTATAAATAATTAATTTGATAAAGGATTTAAATAATTATTTAATTAATTAAATCAATAGAAAATAATACAAGCTTTGATTTTAAGTCCAATGGGCTTATAATCAAACGAGAAATTTCACAGGCCTAAAGCCCATTATAATTTCGACCTAGGGCTGTTAATTGGCTATTATTTTCTTATTTTTTTAATTAAATAAATGACCTAATTGAATCTATAAAAGGAATGCTAAGTGAGAGATGAAAGCACAAGTTTAAGATTTTTGAAACATAAGTTTCTGATAGGTTTTAGATTCTCTCTAAACATAAGTCTTTTTCTTAGCCTCATTACTCTTTTCTCTTCTTCTCTCTATATCTATCTCATGTGTTGAGAATTTCCCATCCTAGTCTAGGTGATTCTAAGGATACTTTGGAAGACTGTGAAGAAAATTGAAGATCGATTCAGTTTCTTGGTAATACTCTGCGACAGAAATGATACAAGGGTTAGAGAAACTGAAGGAAAGACTCATTCATTCCGCTGCGTATAATGTAAGTGTTCTTATCATTATTTCTCTTTGGATTAAATTTTAGAAACATGTTCTAGGTTGTCTCATATTAACTTGTTTAATATTAGATCTACATGAAAATAAATAAAGATCTTGTATAAGTTTTCCCAACAGAGCCAACCAGGTTCATCCCCCACTTGAGATGAACCTGGCTCTGATACCAACTGTCACAGGCTGACATTTTGATAGCAGAAATGCTCGTGCGACACCTTGACTCCTTTGAGCTAAGGTCAGCTTCTAACCATTCGGATAACAATGGGCACATTTTCACGTGATCGTGTGCATCTGCACACTTCCATCTCTCGAACAACTATTGCCGAGTCATGCTCTTAAGCATCTATGAGTGCATTCGTGCATCAAGGCTCTCCAGCCAAAATATTCACACAGTCCATAGGTTCTCCCTATGGCTAAGCAATTCCCAACACTTATGCTCACCCAGACATTTGCAAGCTAGGGTAGCATGTGGGGCCAAGAGCCAACACCAAGCTGACGTGCCAACACCTCTCGTCATGCCCTATTCGATACAATCTGAATATCTCCCGTCACAGTCCAAGGACTCCCATACGTCCATGGTCCAATCCTTAAGGCACCATGCCTTCACTCTTGTTGGCAGGCCCTCGAGACTAGCTGTCAGCCTAGTAGCACACACAGGACCTCTGTCCTGTTGGAGTTTTATGCCCTAATTAAAACCCAATTTCTTTGTAATCTCATTTTATTATCAATAATAGAATAGAAATCATGTTGGGCTTGGTCTAGCACTTTGCTCATATGTTTTATTTTCATGATTATTTGTTTAATATAAACTTCTTTAAAATCCCGAGCATATAGCTAATCATATTTATAATGACGTAATCACAGTGAAATATAAATATAATTATATGTTCAAGCATAAAGCAGTCTGCGATCTCAGATTCCACCATGGAGGCTGAATACATAGCTGCGTCATAAGCAACTATTGAAATAGTCTAGCTAAAGAAGTTCTATTCAGATCCTGGTGTTATTCCAGAAATGGATAAACTGCTTGTGTTGTTTGTGACAACACAGGAGCAATTTCCAACTCAAAAGAACCTCGTAGTCACAAGAGGAGTATGCATATAGAAAGGAAGTATCACATTATTCAATAATATGTGGCCAGAGGAGATGTGAAGATTATGAAGATTGCATGTGAAAACAATCTTGCGGATCTGTTTACAAAGACACTGCCAGAAGCTACATTTGATAAGCATATCATAGAAATGTGATTAGTAGAATTAAGGCATTAGTTTCAATTAGTGCAAATGAGAGTTTGTTGGGGTTTTATGCTCTAATTAAAATCCAATTTCTTTGTATTCTCATTTATTATCAATAAAAGAATAGAAATCATTTTTTGAGTTGGTCAATCACTTTGCTTACATGTTTTATTTTCATGATTATTTATTTAAAATAAACTTCTATTAAATCCTGAGCATATAGCTAATCATATTTATAGCGACGCAATCACAGTGGAATATAAATATGATTATATGTTCAAATATAAGTTAGTCCTAAGATTAGTCAGTGCACAAGATTTACACTGACTTGCAAATCTACGATATGATCTACTTACATATTGCATTGTTATGTTCTTTCCAGAACATTAGCAAAGTAGATAAGATCAGATGTATTTGTTACATCGGACTAGACCGATATTGACAGTATATAAGATAAGTAAACATACCGTTAATATCTATTCTAGTCATATCATATAGTTGACCATAGGTCAATTCAATCTCAATTCTGAGTGGTTAGAATTATAACTTATTTTATTATTTGAGTTCTTTGACTTGTTCGTTACCAGCTTACCCTACGGACTAGCCCATACTTACATCTTGGGAACTCGGTAGTATAATTGATTTGGAGTGTTAATCATAGATATGAACATCTATAGCTTCTGATGAAGAAGTAAAACGATGGTTTCCTTTTAGTTTGGTTTGAGGTGCTAAATGATAGAGATCTCATTTCAGTAATTAATATTAGTTTACTGAAATATCATTTACAAAGAACTAAGTGTTGTAAGGATAATATACAATGAGGGGTAAAACAGTATTTTAGTCCTCTCTCATTGTTGACCATCTATAGAGGATTGAGTGATAATTATGGTTGTAGCAATGGATAATTAATATTGTATCTTTCTTGGTTATAGAGGGTTCTATGAATTCAAGAGTGCAATTCGGAGTCTTTAATGGAGTCACGATGAATTAATAAGTTAGTAAATTTATTTGTTAAATTTATGATAACTTATTGGAGCTTGATTTCATAGGCCCATGGTCCCCACTGTACCTTGGATAAAATCATCTAGATAGTCTCAATTAATTGATTTAATTATCAATTAGAATTATCAAAGTTGACTAAGTCAATTTTGGATAGTTCCATAGAGTTATGCAATTTAAAGAAGAAAATAGATTTTTGGGCAGATTTATTAATTAAGACAAATTAGTGTCTAAATTAATAAATAAGTTTAAATCACGGTTAAAATTATAAATAATTTTATAAAGTATTTAAATAATTATTTAATTAATTAGTCAATAAAAAATAATACGGGTCTAAAGGCCATGATAATTTCGACCTGATGGCTGATAAAATCTATAATGTTATTGATTTTTTAATTAAAATAAATGACCTAATTGAGTCTATAAAATGAATGCTAAGTGAGAGTTGAAATAAGATGATCAGAAGATCTATTTTTTATGCTTTAGGGTTTTATACTCTCTCTAAAACAAATTTCTTTTTTTTCTAAGCCTCTAAATTCTCTTCTCTTCTTCTATTGTATCTATCTCATGTGTTGAGAATTACCCACTCTTGTCTAGGTGGTTCTAAGGGTACTTTGGAAGGCTATGAAGAAAATTGAAGATCGATTTAGTTTCTTGGTGATACCCTGCGACAGAAAGGATAGAAGGGTCAGAGAAACTGAAGGAATGACTAATACATTCCACTGCGTATAATGTAAGTGTTCTTATCATTATCTCTATTTAAATTCAATTATAGAAACATGTTCTCGGTTTTCGTATATTAATTTGTTTAATATTAGATTTACATGAAAATAAACAAGATCTTGTATAAGTTTTCCTTACATGTCCTTCTCAAGCATTGTGCACCCTCCAATGCATGTATGCTAACATGTCTCACTAATGACTTCCCGTGCCATCTTGTGTCAAGACTTGTGGCCATGGTGCACCACGACGTCTCTCCGAGATTTGGGCCACATTCCATGCAAGCGTCATACCGGTAAGCCAAGGGAATCGTACCCTTAAACCTATGGTAGCATGCTTCAACGCACTATCGGGGCGGCCCGGTAATGTCCATGAGTAATCCTACTCATGGAATCATATGAGTCCCTTCATGCTCCTCATATGCCCGTGCTACTATCCCTCCTAACTAGTAGTAGCTCACTTGACACACATGCACTTGGGGGTGGTGGAGAGCTGACACCAGGTGCTCCCCCTACAAAGAGACTTATGAGATTTTGGCCTTCTACCATGAACATATATGATTTTTTGCTTGGGAGACATATTTGACTCTCAACTCGCAAATTATCTGAATCTCCTAAACCCAATCAAACCATTGCATTCATTGCCTCTTCAATATAGGAACTACCAAGTCACGTCCATTTCCAGACAATATTAAAGATAATTACTAAAATTCCATTGCCGCACAAACTAGGTATCAGCATGCTCACTAGCTTGCACCCTCGTGTGCATCTGACTAGGCACCAACCTAGCTTGAACAAGCCCTCACGACCGGCATGTTACACCGAGCGCACCAGGTGCACTAGACCCACGCCCTTTGAGCACATGCTTAGTCGCGCCCCTGCGCATACCTGATTCGTGCCTGCCAGCCGCGCCACAGTGCGCATGCCCTTGCCGCACCCTTGTGTGCATGCCTGATTTGCGCCCCTGCAGGCGTGATTGGGTTTTGCCCCTACCACACCTTCCTAGCCACATGCTAGCCTTGACCCTTTCGTGGCTGCTTGGTACATAAGTGGCTTTCGAACTACCCGCATCAACCCAATCACAAATTGTAAATTTCCACTCGTTGCTCCTCATAAGAGCCCTAGGGTAGTTGGACATTTCCTTGATTTTGTGGGCTTGACCCAATTGTTAATTAGTGTTTTAAAATTCAAATTATATTTGAATTAAGTGGCCCAAGTTCAAAATGGGCCAAAATGACTAATTGAGCTTTAAATGTACTTGATGTAATTAAAATAATAGAAGGCCCAAAAGATAGAGATGAAGATTCTAAATGAAGCCTTGGTTTTATTTTGTAATTTATTGCGAGTGTTGTAATTTTTCTTGAAATACCAAAAACACCCGGCTCGCTTTTATTTATTTATTTAATGTATTTATTTATTTAAATATTTGAATGTATTAAATGTGTTTAATAACATTGCATTGTAAAATACATATTACCCACACAATATTTAATTAAAGCATGCATCTCATACGAGTAGCAACATGTTTTGATTAGGAACGTCTTATTTGATCATATGTTTTTATTTAATGAACCATATAATTAACCTAGTTTAATCTAGTACAAGGTGGTGAATTGATTTTAAGAGTTAATTTCAAACATTTTTTTATAATTAATTTTATTAGATAGGCAAATGATATTTTTAATAATTTGAGCATTTATAGGCTAGATAGTTTAAGAGTCTATTTAATAGATTTATTAAATTTTGTTATTATTTAAATGCTTAATGAGATTAGTAATTATTTGAATATCATTTGGTAAATTAATTGGATTAATTTAATTTATTAAAAAGCATAGGATGTTTTGAGAAAACACGTATTCTAAAATAGTGACTGGGAGAAGGAGATGTAACAATAACTCTTATGGTCTCAATTATTAGTTAACACTTATGTTTCATGGAATGGGCCTCAAGGCACCTTTATTTATGTCCCCCTAAGAAAGGTTTCTAACCGTGTTATTATTCAAGGTTAAATTCTTTATTTTTAAGAATAGGATTGAATGATGTATTTAAAGTATGACCGACCCTAAGGCACAATCTTGAGTTAAGTCATTAATATAAAATTATGGGTTACACTCAAAAAGTTTGACTAGGCTTTCGAGCGGACTAGTTAATCTTGACCAAACAAGCGATTGTTCGTACTTCAAAAGAGAAAATAGTTGATTTTAAGTTTTCACTTATGAATTTGAGAAGTGTCTTGAAATTAATTTGAAATTAGTCTAACCTACCCTAAGGCTAGTCCATTAATTGTCAAATTAATTTATCGTAGATTAATAATAATTGTTTTTATGTGTTATTTAAATTTTGTTGCATTCATGCATCATATTTACTATTCCAAAATTATTGATATTCATTATATGTGATAAATTCATTTTGTTTTATTTATTTATTTCAGCAACCATGTCTAGCTCAAACCTTGTTACTCCTTTACATGCAAATGAGAAACTTACTGGTGATAATTTTATGAAATGGAAATCAAACATGAACATTGTGTTGATTTGTGAGAACCACAAGTTTGTCTTTACTGAGGAATGTCTTGAGCTCCCTACTGCCACTGCTCCCAAAATTGTTAAGGATAAGTATTGTAACGCCCTGGATAGCCAAGACCGTTACACTGTGTATTTTAAATAGTGCTAGTTTTGCTAATCGAGTCATTTGGCCATAAACGTTCAACTAAACATGATTAACAATTTAGGGCTAAATTTTTTGGTCAAAAGGAACAGTTATTTTGTTAAAACGTTAAATTTGTACATGGGATTCCATAATAAACGAAGTTGTTTACAGTTCCACAAGGGTAATTACAACTCAAAACTTACAACCAGCTGACCTAAGCGGAAAAAATAGGTTTTAACCTTAGTCCCTCTATGAAACCCCGGCCGTGGTGATCGAGCAGCTGCATATGTACACGTCGCCACCAAAGCTCTCCAACTTATGGTTGGTCCAGCTACCCTTTCCCCTTACCTGCACCACATAGCACCCGTGAGCCAAGGCTCAGCAAGAAAACTTAAACATGCTCATAAGCAATTAATAACACATTACCAAATCATAATAAGCATGCCTAGCTGTAATAACCCTATTCATGCATGCATACCGTTCATAGAAATGACTACAGCGTCATATGGGGCCAGCTGCCCTAATTAAATGATTAATGAATCATACTGGGGCTCATTGCCCAAAATACATGATTGATGAATCATAATGGGGCCCAACCCTAGGATATGGGACTAATAAGTCACCCCAGGGCCCATTGCCCTATCCTCAGTATGACAAACCTTGGCGCTGGCCCAATGTACCTGGCGCTTAATTTTCCACGACCATTGGGTCGGACAAGCGTATGATTTGTGCCTGATTAGGCCTAACCAAAATGACCAGCGCTCAGCGTGCTATTCCCACCCTTGACTTATAAGTCAATGCTCTTGACCAACATTCAACGCTATTGTCGTCCTTGACTCATAAGCCAAGCCTTTCTTAATTAGATTATGCAAACAGGCATTCATCATATAACAAATATCTAGATACAGAGCATTGAACATGCCTAATCAAACAATCACATGCATAATCACAAACATGCACATTTACAGGGGCCCAATCCCTAATCAAATCCATATTTAACAACCGGGGCAAGCCCTAATCATGTACATCACGTATTGGATGCAGTTTTCTTACCTCAGGTCCGAGTGTAACGTATAATAAGAACGACCACCGAGCACAATTCTTTCCTAAGCCCTAGCGATACCCTAGTCATAACTAAATAAATGATATTCATCAATGTCGAGTAAATAAATGCTTCGAGACTGAGTCCTAGCCCCTGGGACCTCGAATTCCACTAATCTGGGTAGTAGAATCAATCTCGAGCCCTTAGGTTTGAGTTCTCGTAACTCAAAACCTAAATTGGCCAAAACTGTCTATGTGGGCCACGTCTTGACCCTGAGGGTCGCAATGCGCCTACCCCAGATAGAACCCCCTGCGCCCTGGGATCAAACGGGTCGCGGCGACCCTATGAACCCAAATTTTTCCCTGTTTTCCTCAGCCAGTCCTTATCCAAAAACCATCCCAACAAATCCCCAAAATCACAATTAAATCCCAAAACGACACTAGCATACTACCAGCAACAAAATCCAACATTAGTTCACTCAAAACCTCCACCAAATCTCAAATTAAATACCTTGAACCACAAGCTCAAGAACACAATGAAAATCATGGCATAATTCAATCAAAACAAAGATTGTTGCTTACCTCAAGTGTGAAATTCCACCTCCTAGCTGCAACTAATCAAACTCTAAACCTCAAGCCTTCAATTCCCAAGCCTTAGCTTCTAAAATTCTTTAGTTTCCTTAATAATCCAAGGCAAAGGTAGGGAGGGGAAGAGAAAATCGTATAGAGAGAAAGATAGAGAGTGATGTTCTGTTTTGGGTTTCTTGCTGCTGAAGGAGTTAGTGACTTAAGTCACTACTTTTTACACACAAATACCTAAATGCCCCTAGGGCCAAATTTCTCTCTCAAAGCCTTTCAAGGGAAATTAAGTCCTTTTCCACTTTTCTCATTAATCATAATTAACGTCTCACAATTCCATTTACTCCAATATCCTCAAATAATTAGCAAATAATTTCCCATTACCCGATCAATCCCATTAGTGTACTAAATTACCAAATTACTCCTAGGCTCACCCCGAGCCCGGTATTTGACCTCGTTATGACTAAACCGCTAACTTTCTCCCTAGGATCGCCTCGTACCGAATAACTCAAATATATCCACATAATAATGTGGTCTCAATCCATATACACACAAATATACAATTATGCCCTCAATTGGCCAAAATTACTAAAATTCCATTCTAATAAGAAATGGGCCCACATGCATGAAAATACAGTCATATAATAATACAACTCACATAATCATGCATATTATCACATAATAATATAATAAACCAGTTATTGCCCTCCTGGGCCCCTAATGAAGGCACTAAGCCACATTAGAGAATTTTGGATGTTACAAGTATGATGCTTGGAATTTATCCAACAATAAGGCTAAATGCTACATGCTTGATAGTATGAGTGATGTACTCAAAAAGAAGCATGAAGACATGGAAACTGCATATGAGATATGGTAGTCTCATCAATACATGTTTTGATAGCAGTCCGATCAATGTAGACATGAGGCTACTAGAGCCTATATGAACATGAAAATGAAGAAAGTTGTTTCTGTTAGAGAACATGTTCTAAATATGATCAATACCATGCATGATGCGGAAGTTCATGGAGCAACCATTGATGAGATGACTCAAGTTAGCCTGATACTTGAATCACTCACACCAGCTTTTTCCACATTTACTACCAACTATGTTATGAAGAAGTTGGAGTATAATATGACTCAGCTGTTAAATGAGTTACATACTTTTGCATCACTCAATAAGAGTAATACAAAAGTGGAAGAAGCAAATGTTTCTAATTCCAAACCTTCCCCTTATAAAAAGAAAGATAAGAAGAGAAAGAATCCCAATGAAAAGGACAATGACAAACAGGAAAATAAGCCTAAGAAGTCATCTAAAGGCAAGGAGAACAAAGAGAATAAGGATAACAAAACTTCCAAGAAAAATCAGCCCAAGGGGACATGCTTTCACTGTGGAGTTGAGGGTCATTGGAAGAGAAATTATCCCAAGTATCTCTCAAGCCTAAAGATAAGAAGAAGAAAAAAGGTAAATTTGATTTACTTATTTTAGAAACCTGTTTAGTGGAAGATGATACATCATCTTGGATTGTTAATTCTGGTGCCACTAACCATGTTTGCTTTTCTTTATAGATTCTTAGTTCTTTGAGGGAGCTTGCTGATGAGGAGGTGACCATGAGGGTTGGCAGTGGTCAGGTCATCTGTGTAACGCCCTACTACCTTAGAGTCGTTACCGTGTGATTTTAAAATGTGTCATTAGCTCGCTAATCGATGTTTTAGACTTAAAAGTGTGATTAAGTTAGAATAAAAACTCATTTAATAAAAATTAAGTATAAAACGTTCGAACATCCATTAAATTTAAAAAAGTAATAAATTGGGATCCAAAAATACCGTTTCAAAATACATTTACAATTAAAAGTTTGAGTACAGTCGACCTAAGTGACAAAATCAAACATTAACAACGTGTCCCTCAAAACAACCCCAGCTGTGGCGGCCAGGTAGGCCAAACATGTATGCGCCGCTCCACGCCCTCCAACTCATGCTTGGTCAGCCTTACCCTTGCCCTTACCTGCACCATAGAGCACTTGGGAGTCAAGGCCCAGCAAGAAAACTCACGCACATAACATACAAAAATTCATTACAGTAATTACATAGATTTAAACAGATAAAAAACTATTCACATAGCGACCTATGCTGACTCGAGTGCATTACCAGGCATCGAGTTCATGGTATTCACTGAACGGGCGAGTACACCACCCTATATGGCCATCCCATAGCAGCTTGCATTCAGCATGCTTGTTGTCGTTCAGCCTGCATTCAACATGCTTATCGCCATTCCCCGCCTTCGCCGATCAGTAATAATCATACTCACATAGCATAGCAACTATGAACATTTACACATAGAATTAAACACAGATAATTGAGCCATGCCCTGCTCTATGGGCACAAACAATTTTCTTACTTGTGTCTTGAGCTGACTGACTAGTGCGATCCCCAGAACGATCCCCTAAACCCGAGCCTTGGCGGTAAAACCTAGTCACAACGTAATAATAATAAATATCCATCAAGTCCTAAACCAATTAAAAACTTTGGAAAAATATTCTAGCCTCTGGGACCTCGAATCCTACTAAACTGGGTAGTAAAAACCTTCCCGAGCCCTTAAGTTTGGGTACTCGAGCTTAAAACCTTATATTGGCCATTTCCCTTAATTTGAGTCGCGGCCCAGCCCCCTAGGGTCACGACGTGCTACAAGTCAGAGAGCCCAAAGGCTCTCTTCTGGGGGACACGGGCCACGACTCCTGGACAATCTCAGAGGCTCCCAAGCCCTCTCGCACACATGGGTCGCGACGCCTGAATAACAGGGTCGCAACTCGAGCCCAAAACCTAGAACTCTTCCATGTTTCTACTATGTTTTCCTTAGCCAAATTTACCAATTCACACCCAATTCAACCCCTAAACTTAGAATTTAATCTAGAATTTGTATCAAGGCAACCCAATCATTATAAACACCCCAAAAACTATCCCATAATCTCAACAAAACCTCAAAACCAGTCTAGTGTGCAAACCCCATGAAAACCCTTAGATCACAGCAGAGATTCAACAGAAAATAAAATTGAAACACTTACCTCAACTGAGAATCCGACTTGAGTTAAACCCCAAGTACTTTAAGCTTCAAGTTCTTCAAATCCTCAGCCAATCTAACAAAAAATTCACCAAAACCTCCATGCCTAGTGAGAGAGAGTGAGCATCGAGAGAGAGAGAGAGAGAGAAAGAAAAATGCTGAGAGAGAGTTGTGTTTTTCCTTCCTTCCTAAGAATTCTACTAGTATAAAGTGCCTACCCCAAGTCTATCCCTAGCTTCCAAAATTGCTAAACTACCCCTAAGTTAATCCTTAGCCATTTAAAGCCTCCAAGGGCAATCCCGTCGTTTTCCACAATTCCCACTAATTCCTCGAGTAGTCCTATAAATTCCCAATTAATCCTGACATACCCAAATAATCTCTAAATAGCTACCCGTTACCCGGTAACCCCGAACACGTGTTACATTCCCAAAATACCCCTAGGCTTGCCCTGAGCCAAGTATTCGACATCGTTGTGACTATTCCGTTAATCTGCTCCCTAAGATTGTCTCAGACCACACCTCTTAGATATATCTTAACAATATTGTGGTCTTAAGCACTACACACACACATTCACATTTACGCCCTCAACGGTCCTAAATTACAAATATACCCTTAACAAACTGAGCGGGCCCACATGCATACCTAAACATGCATATCTAATCATATAATCATTTAATTAAAGTAATCACATACTGATACACATAAATCGCAATTAACCACGTACTAGTATGAGTAAATCAATTATTGCCATTCCGACACGCTAATCAAGGCACTAAGCCTTATTAGCAACTTTGGGACATTACAGTCTCTGCCAAAGTAGTTGGAACAACCCGTTTAGAATTTGATAAAAATAAATTTCTTGTTTTAGACAATGTTTATTTTATTCCTGGATTTTCTAGAAACTTAATTTTTGTTCATATGTTTCATGAACAAGGTTTTGATATTTCTTTTAATAACAGTTCGATTGTCATTTTGAGTAGTGGTATTGAAATCTTTCATGCAAAATCGAATGATGGGCCGTATACATTGAAGGCTAAAGAATGATCATTCTACAACTCTAAAATGTTTAAAGTTGCTAATCCAAGATCTATTAAACGTCAAAAGACTAATTTCGATAGTGAAACATATCTATGACACTTGAGATTGTGACATATTGGTTTGGATATGATAAACATGTTAGTAAAGAAAGGTCATTTAAGAGAATTAAGTATTATTTCTCTTCCAATTTGTGAATCATGACTAGAAGGCAAGATGACCAAAATACATTTCTTTGCTAAAGGTTCAAGAGCCAAAGAACTACTCCAACTTGTACAAACTAACATGTGTGGTCCACTTAATGTACAAGCAAGAGGTGGGTTTGAATATTTCATCACTTTTATTGATGATTATTCAATATATGGTTTCCTATACTTAATGCAAAAGAAATCTTAATCTTTTGAAAAGTTTAATGAATTCCAAGAAGAAGCTGAAAAGCAGTTAGGTAAATCACTGAAAGTTCTTCGATCTGATCAATGAGGAGAGTACTTGGATTATGAATTCAAGGACTACGTGAACATGAAATTTAATCCCAACTCATAGGACCTAGAACGCCTCAACAAAATGGTGTTTCAAAAAGAATGAACATGACATTATTAGATATCATTATCGTTAGATCAATGATGAGTTATTCATCATTACCACAATCGTTCTGGGGCTATACCATTTAATGTCCAATGTACATATTGAATGTTGTTCCATCCAAGTCAATCCAGAAGACACCATTAGAACTATGGAATGGTAGTAAACCTAGTTTACACTAAATTCATATTTAGGGGTGTCCAACACACGTGCTAAAAGGAAAGACTGGAAAGTTGGACTCATAGGCTGAATTGTGCATGTTTGTAGGGTATTCCAAAGAGACTAGAGGTGGTATATTCTATAGTCCATAAGAAAAAAAAACATTTGTATCGACAAATGCCACTTTTCTTGAACATGACTATATTAATAACCACAAGCCTCACAATAAATTTGTAATGGAGGAAATTGTCTGTAACAAGTAAATAAATCACCAACTGTTCACAACGAACAACGACAAGAAGAAGGCACAAGTTCTAGTCAGAATAATAGAGAGCTTCGTTGTAGTGGGAGGGTTGTTTGACAATTAATTCTCTATGAACACGAAGTTCAAATGCTTGTGTGTGAGACAAACAAATATGGTTTCATTGACATATAAAGAAGCAATGAGAGATTCTGACAAAGAAAAATGGCAAGATGCCATGAACATGGAAATATTATCGATGTATTCCAATTCCGTCTAGATCCTAGAAGATCTACTAGAAAATGTTAAACCCATTGGTTACAAATGGATATTCAAGAATAAAAGCGTACGGATGGGAAAGTGGGGAGTTTTGCACGTATGCTTGTAGCCAATGGTTATACCTAGAGAGAATGGGTTGATTATGAAGAAAAATTTTCACTTGTAACCATGCTTAAATCAATTCACATACTATTGTCCATAACTGTAAAGACCCACTAATCTAGACTATTTGGACCATTAGCGAATCTATACATAAAACTTACATTTTTGCGGAAATACCATAATTTTATTGAAACTTGTGGAAACAAAGGTTACTTTCATAAAATAAGTAGGATATGGGTACCCATTGTCTTTAAAACAAAAAAAATAACTTAAAGTAAAAAGGGTTACGTAGAAAATGCGGAAAATACATTTAAAACCATAAAAACATAAACAAGACTACATCCTCGAATCGAATAACGCTCGGCCCCTTGACTCCATTCACCATCGATACACATCCTCTAAGCGTCACGAATCCTTCCGCCTCTAAAGCTTATTTCCTGCACATAAACAGAAAAGAATGAGCCTAATGCCCAACAAGGAAAATCTAACACATAGTCATATACATAATTTCATGAGAAAACATAAAGACTTAACATAACACATATAACATACACTTATTATAATGGCCATTATTACTTGGGGTCCCATAGACTAAACAAGCATATGCCCATGGGATTAGTGGGGTCCTACTAGCTAAGTAGGTCATATGCCCATAACCCATTTGGGGTCTTGTTAGTCATATGGGTCATATGCCCAAGCCTACAAACATACACATATACATATCATAACACTTTTAATAACATAAAGCATATAGATAACATAAGCACATAACATATTGATTCTAGCCTATTTTCCTTACCAAAGTTACCGGGATATAATGGACTGAGTTGGGACTTTTGGAACACTCCTAAAACCATAATGAACATGAGTGAGTTGAAAGAAGGAAAGAGATGAAAAGGAAATGGGAAGACTAAACCATTTGAGAAACATGCTTACCACAACTTATGTGCTCAAGGACTTAGATTCCCTAACCAAAATGAAGATTGAGGTTAGAGATTGAGTAGAAGACTATGAGAAGGAAAATAACATAATACAGAAAGGAACTAGAGTTTTGGTTACCTCAAAGACTTGAAAGACCAATCTACACCTCAACCGAAATACTATAGAACCTCACTTCCCAAAGTGTTTGATAAGCTTATGATGTTTAAGCTTATGTTTTTCCCAAACCAGGTGTTTACACTCTCACACACTCACTTAACACTAGCAGCTTCTGAACTTAGAGCAAAAGGTGAATAATGGCTGGGTACTAGGTCCTATTTATAGAGTTTGGGAATGAAAATATCTTGATTTTACTTGAATAAAAATAATGGCCTTTTAGGTGAAAATCATTTGAATAATCGTTCAGCAGAGACTGAAGACTCGTTCAAAAGATGCTGGACTGTTGAAGAAGTTTGAATGGCTGAAAGGAAAAGAATTCAAAAAAAATTGATCATATGCTGAAGGAGGCGATATATCGCCCCCTGTAGGCGATATATCGCCTGGGCCAGTATGCCCGAGGCGACCGTGCATCGATTCGTGTTTTCCGTATCTACGTGCTGCGATATATCGCCCCCTATAGCTGCGATATATCGGCATACGCTGAATATTTAAACACGAATTTACACATTTTTAGCTAAGTTTGAATGGAGTAAACAGCCTTGACTAAGCCCTCAACGTACTCAAGGCTGCTGACTGACCCTATAACATTCAAACTTTACCCTTATTTAATTTAATCCTCATAAATACTTAATCCTTAATTACCATTCATAACATGTGCTTAAAATCCTATTGGTTGATATCTAAACCTTATAATATAATAAATATAATCCTTAATATCAGTCACATTAATCAAACCTCAGGTTATACTTAATATTCTTAAACTATAGGTTAAACTTAGAAAATCTATAAGTACTACTATGAGTGTCCAAATATTTCCCGGTCTGAACCAAAAATCCAGAGTAACAAAGATAACACTAAACATACTATCATACTATTATCTATCTTAGCTAAGTAAAGTTCTTGGACTCTACAATTCTCCCCTACTAAAAAGAATTTCTTCCTCGAAATTTACTTATCACATAACTCCGGATACCAGCCTTGCATGTCCTCCTCCAACTCCCACGTTGCCTCGCATTCAGAACTATTGCTCCATAGGACTTTGACTAAAGGAAAGTTCTTGGACTGTAACTGCTTCATCCCTCTATCTAGGATGCTAACCAGTCGTTCCTCGTAACTTAAGTCTTTCTGGAGCGCTATCGTATCGTATTTGAGGACGTGAGATGGGTCTGACACATATTTGCGTAACATCGAGATGTGGAAGACGTTGTGACTATCGGCTAGTGCTGGCGGTAGGGCTAGTCTATACGCAACTGTTCCCATTTTGTCCAATATCTAAAAGGACCTAAGAATCGGGGACTAAGCTTGCCTTTCTTTCCGATCCGCTTGACACTTTTTATAGGAGATATCTTGATCTCCAACTTGGAATTCCACATTGCGTCGCTTGGTATCCGCATATCTTTTCTGTCGGCTTTGAGCAGCCAGCATTCGCTGTCTAATAAGCGTTACTGCTTCTTGAGCTTGTCTAACAGCTTCGGGCCTTAGAAGCTGCCTTTCTTATACCTCGTCCTAGTGCAACGGTGATCGGTACCTTCATCCATATAGCAACTCATAAGGTGCCATTCCGATCGTCGACTGGTAGCTGTTGTTGTACGAGAACTCGATCAGTGGTAAGTACTTGTTCCACGATCCTCCGAAATCAAGTATACACGCGCGTAGCATATCCTCTAAGATCTGAATCGTACGCTCAGACTGCCCATCTATCTGAGGATGGAAAGCTGTACTAAGGCTTAACTTAGTACCCATATCTCTCTGTAAGTTTCTCCAAAATCTTGACGTAAATACTGATCCTCTATTTGACACTATCGTCTTGGGGATTCCATGCAATCGTACAATCTCTTGGATGTAGATGTCTGCATATTGGTCTGCCGTGTATGAAGTTCTAACAGGCAGAAAATGAGACGACTTGGTTAGTCTATCTATGACTATCCAAGCGGAATCATGCTGCTTATTCGTCTTTGGTAGACCCGTCATGAAGTCCATGGTTATATCGTTTCACTTCCATTCTGGTATGCTAAGCGGTTGCAATAATCCTGCAGGCCGTTGATGCTCCGCTTTCACTTGTTGGCATACCAGACACTTAAATACATACTCCGCTATCTCCTTCTTCATCCCTGGCCACCAATAGACTGCCTTGATGTCTTTAGTCATCTTGGTAGACCCTGGATGAACTGAGTACGGGGTATTGTGCGCTTCTTCTAGAATCGTCTTCTTAATAATTTGATTGTCTGGCATGCATACCCGATCCTTATATCTCAATAAACCTTGACTGGATATTGAGAAATCTGTAGTCTTGCCTTCTCTGACTGCATCCATGTGTGCTGTTAGTGTGTCGTCATGTCCTTGACCAATTCGTATATCCTCTAACAAATTTGATTGGATAGACAGGTTAGCCAGCTTGCCTACAACCACTTCTATTTTGGCACTGATAAGCTCCTGCTGTAGCGGCTTTTCTATTCCGGATAAGACTGCTAAATTCTCATAGCTTTTCCGGCTGAGTGCATCGGCAACTACATTTGCCTTTCCCGGGTGGTATAGGATTTCGCAGTCGTAATCCTTCACTAACTCCAACCACCTGCGCTGCCTCATGTTGAGCTCCTTCTGCGTAAAGAAGTATTTTAAACTCTTGTGGTCCGTATAAATCTCGCACCGTTCTCCGTAAAGATAATGGCGCCAGATTTTTAACGCAAAGACCACCGCTGCCAACTCCATATCGTGAGTTGGATAGCGTTGTTCATACTCCTTTAACTGACGTGAGGCGTAGGCTATCACCTTGTCATTTTGCATCAGTACGCATCCCAATCCTAACTTTGATGCATCGCATTAGACAACGAACTTATCGTCGGGTGTCGGTATACTAAGTACTGGTGTTGAGCAAAGCTTATCTTTAAGCAACTGGAAACTTTCTTCCCACTTATCGTTCCAGTTAAACTTTTGTTGCTTCCGGGTCAGGTTGGTGAGTGGAGTGGCTATCTTAGAAAAGCCCTCTACAAACTTCCTATAATAACCTGCTAGCCCTAAGAAGCTTCTTTGGTCTTGGCCATTCCTTCACGGCCTCTACCCTTGATAGATCTACTGCAACTCCATCTTTCGATATAATGTGCCCGAGGAACGCCACTTGCAAAAGCCAAAACTCGCATTTCTTGAACTTTGCGTAGAGTTGATGCTCTTTGAATCGCATCGAAATCATCCTCAAATGTTCCTCGCGTCCTACTTCATCCTTGGAGTATACTAAGATATCGTTGATGAATACAACGACGAATTTATCTAAGTAATCCTTGAAGACCCTATTCATTAAGTCCATAAACGCGGCTGGTGCGTTAGTAAGACCAAAAGACATAACCAAGAACTCGTAATGTCCATAACGAGTCCTAAAGGCTGTCTTAGGAATATCTCCTCCCTTTACCTTGAGCTGATGATACCCGGACCGTAGATCGATCTTTGAGAATACCGTCGCGCCTCGGAGTTGATCAAACAAATCGTCGATCCGAGGTAGCGGGTACTTGTTCTTAATCGTTACTTTGTTCAGCTCATGATAGTCTATGCACATCCGCATACTTCCATTCTTCTTCTTCATGAATAGTACCGGAGCTCCCCATGGTGAATGGCTTGGCCTAAGTCTAGGAGTTCTTGTAGCTGCGTCTTTAACTCCTTGAGTTCCGTGGGTGCCATCCGGTATGGTGCCTTAGAGATAGGCGCGGTGCCTGGTACTAATTCTATCGTGAAGTCTATCTCTCGAGTTGGCGGCAATTCTGGCAAGTCATCGGGAAATACCTCTGGAAATTCTTGTATAACTCGAACATCTCCATCCTTAAGTGGCATATCCCTTTCCACGTTCGTGATGCTGGGTAAGAATGCTTGACATCCTTTCTCTATCCTTTGTTGAGTTTTGAGAGATGACACTAACGGGGTGCGTAATCCTGAAGCTTGTCCCATGAAGCATCGTCTCTGGCCGTCAGGAGTCTCGAACACCACCTTCTTGCGTTTGCAGTCGATCGTTGCGCCATGCCGTGCTAGCCAATCCATGCCTAGTATGACGTCGAAGTCTTTGATCACCAGCTCTATCAGGTCTCCTTCTAGTTCCTTGTCCTCAATCTTGATTGGTACGCCTCGTACAATTCGCGATGATAGAACTACTTTGCCCGAAGGCAACTCGGTTCCAAACCTAGTTCTAAATCTTTCACTAGGTTCGTCTAGTTTTTCTATCATTCCTAATGAGATATACGAGTATACTGTTACCAATCAAGCGATACTAGAACATATACTATCGAGGATAGGATCTGACCTGTAAATGCTTGTTACTAGCATGGGTTCCTCTTTGGGTCAAGGCAAAGACTTTGGTCTGGAACCATCGTTTAATCCCTCTTCTCCTTGCTAACATTCCTCTGAATCCTTTTTACTTTTATTGCCGTTTCTAGGATAGCTTAACTCCTAATTCCATCTTTGGTCTAAATCCTCTAACGAACTTGGTCAACCTCGTAAAGTCGGTTGGGACCAACTCTAGTGCAAACTTGGCTAAGCAGTTGAACTGACGAGCATACTCTGCCACAGATAAAGTGCCCTGCTTCAAGTTGACGAACTCCTCAGCTCTTGTAGCGAGTACAGCCGAATTGTAGTGCTTCTTGTGGAAAAGCTCCACAAATCCTGTCCATATCATGGTGGTGACATCGTTAGTCTGCTAAACTAAGTCCCACCATATTCTGACATCCTTCTTGAGTAATGACGAGACGCAGGATATGCGGTCTGTACTACTGAGATTCATTTGCGTAAGAATTGGCTCCACATTCCTTAGCCACTCTTCTGCCTCAAAGGGGTCTATAGTCCCTTCAAAGTTTGGAGCATGCTGCTTGCGGAACCTCTCATACACTGGCTCCATATTCGATACTGGATGTGGCGCGTAGTTCATCACTGGCCATCCCCCATATGGACCAACTTGTTGGGGTGCTAGGGCCATTTGTTGTAGCTGCGGCTGCGGTTGCGGCGGAGGCTGAGGCTGAGTCTGCGCTTGTTGACGTTGTTGCTGCAAGAGTTCCTCGACTTTTTGTCGCCGTCTAGCGATTTCCGCGGTGTTGTCAGCTGGCGGTGTCGGCGCGTTGCGGCTAGTAGTAGCACGCACTCCTCTTCTGCGAACTGGAGGGCATCATTGGTCGTTGGAACAATGTTGGAGGCGTTTCCGCTGGTGCGTACAGATCTTCGGAGCGACATCTTCACCAAAAGTTCTAACAGTCGAGAACTTGTTAGAACTTACCCTAATAGGCTCTAAGGCAAAAACTTATTCTAAAACAAACATATCTCGGACCTATTTATTATGACTTCTTATGAAAAATTATATAGGTCTTTATTTATTATTAGAGTGGGTTTCTATACTTAGAAAAACAAGTCATCTTTATTTTCTAAGTGTGTTTCTAATCATCCTATATGACTTAATTCTCAGGCTCGAAACTTATCTTTGTTCCAAAGTTAACCATATTGAGGGAGGGCTGGGATCAGTAAAATCGTTCCCACTACTAAGGCCCCCTAACTCTCAATAAGGAAACTTGGTTCATTGATTTGTATCCACCCTCACTGAACTTAGTCATTATTCATTTTATTTATTACTTATTATGATTGCAAAAATAAAATTAAACTCATACATGATGATAAAATAACATGAAATTAATTTGGAAAAAATAATTTTCACTTATTACAATCATAAAATAAAGAAATAAACAAAACAAACAATGAAAAACTAGCTATTCTAAAAATCGGGATCTTCTACATCCGATCCTTCATCTAGCATATCATCATCTATCTCCTTATAATCATCGTTGTCTTGAGCCTCAAAATTTCCTCGGGGAAGATTCAAGAAGATCCTATGTTGTTGCTCATTAGTGAATTGAAACTCTAAATCATAGGTGAACTTAAGTATGAGAGAATAATATCTTAGGGCTGCTTGTAAGTCATCATCATTATTTATATTCTCCCATATTTCTTCTAAAGTTAAAATTGCTGAAGGAAAATCTTTTAAAAGCCTAATTACTAGGACATATTGTTCTGCAGCTCTCATCATGATTTGCTTAGACTCTTGAAGGTGACCTATCTCTTTGTGGAACAAGATCAATCTTCGAGTGATCTTTTCTAGTGCTCCTACGGTGTTTCTTGGCTCCCTTATTCTTTTTAAAGCTTTAATGGCTCGGATATCCTCATTGCTTAAAGCTTCGTTCATTCTTAACTGAAAACATAAACACTAAAGTGTTAGCTATACACATAAGTAACATAACTAGTAACTTAAACACTTACTTGGCGGTCCGATTCGGAGCTTTGAGCGTGTGTATCGAGGAGAACTTCATGCGAAGGAACCTGGCTCTGATACCAACTGTAATGACCCACTAATCTAGACTATTTGGACCATTAACGAATCTATACATAAAACTTACATTTTTGCGGAAATACCATAATTTTATTGAAACTTGTGGAAACAAAGGTTACTTTCATAAAATAAGTAGGATATGGGTACCCATTGTCTTTAAAACAAAAAAAATAACTTAAAGTAAAAAGGGTTACATAGAAAATGCGGAAAATACATTTAAAACCATAAAAACATAAACAAGACTACATCCTCGAATCGAATAACGCTCGGCCCCTTGACTCCATTCACCATCGATACACATCCTCTAAGCGTCACGAATCCTTCCGCCTCTAAAGCTTATTTCCTGCACATAAACAGAAAAGAATGAGCCTAATGCCCAACAAGGAAAATCTAACACATAGTCATATACATAATTTCATGAGAAAACATAAAGACTTAACATAACACATATAACATACACTTATTATAATGGCCATTATTACTTGGGGTCCCATAGACTAAACAAGCATATGCCCATGGGATTAGTGGGGTCCTACTAGCTAAGTAGGTCATATGCCCATAACCCATTTGGGGTCTTGTTAGTCATATGGGTCATATGCCCAAGCCTACAAACATACACATATACATATCATAACACTTTTAATAACATAAAGCATATAGATAACATAAGCACATAACATATTGATTCTAGCCTATTTTCCTTACCAAAGTTACCGGGATATAATGGACTGAGTTGGGACTTTTGGAACACTCCTAAAACCATAATGAACATGAGTGAGTTGAAAGAAGGAAAGAGATGAAAAGGAAATGGGAAGACTAAACCATTTGAGAAACATGCTTACCACAACTTATGTGCTCAAGGACTTAGATTCCCTAACCAAAATGAAGATTGAGGTTAGAGATTGAGTAGAAGACTATGAGAAGGAAAATAACATAATACAGAAAGGAATTAGAGTTTTGGTTACCTCAAAGACTTGAAAGACCAATCTACACCTCAACCGAAATACTATAGAACCTCACTTCCCAAAGTGTTTGATAAGCTTATGATGTTTAAGCTTATGTTTTTCCCAAACCAGGTGTTTACACTCTCACACACTCACTTAACACTAGCAGCTTCTGAACTTAGAGCAAAAGGTGAATAATGGCTGGGTACTAGGTCCTATTTATAGAGTTTGGGAATGAAAATATCTTGATTTTACTTGAATAAAAATAATGGCCTTTTAGGTGAAAATCATTTGAATAATCGTTCAGCAGAGGCTGAAGACTCGTTCAAAAGATGCTGGACTGTTGAAGAAGTTTGAATGGCTGAAAGGAAAAGAATTCAAAAACAATTGATCATATGCTGAAGGAGGCGATATATCGCCCCCTGTAGGCGATATATCGCCTGGGCCAGTATGCCCGAGGCGACCGTGCATCGATTCGTGTTTTCCGTATCTACGTGCTGCGATATATCGCCCCCTATAGCTGCGATATATCGGCATACGCTGAATATTTAAACACGAATTTACACATTTTTAGCTAAGTTTGAATGGAGTAAACAGCCTTGACTAAGCCCTCAACGTACTCAAGGCTGCTGACTGACCCTATAACATTCAAACTTTACCCTTATTTAATTTAATCCTCATAAATACTTAATCCTTAATTACCATTCATAACATGTGCTTAAAATCCTATTGGTTGATATCTAAACCTTATAATATAATAAATATAATCCTTAATATCAGTCACATTAATCAAACCTCAGGTTATACTTAATATTCTTAAACTATAGGTTAAACTTAGAAAATCTATAAGTACTACTATGAGTGTCCAAATATTTCCCGGTCTGAACCAAAAATCCAGAGTAACAAAGATAACACTAAACATACTATCATACTATTATCTATCTTAGCTAAGTAAAGTTCTTGGACTCTACAATAACTGCGTGCATGGATTATGAGATATGGTAAATGGACGTTAAGACAACATTTTTCTGAATGACTTTCTTGACAAGACCATTTATATGTCTCAACCAAAATGGTTCGAAGTAAAAGGTCAAGAGCAAAAGGTTTGCAAGCTTCTTAGGTCCATTTATGGACTCAAACAAGCTTCAAGATCTTGGAATCTAAGATTTGATGACACAATTAATACCGTATGGTTTTGAACAAAATGTTGATGAACCTTGTGTCTATAAACAAATCAAACATGGCATAGTGATTTTCTCAGCACTTTGCATTAATGATATTCTACTGATTGGAAATGACGTAGAAACATTAACAAAAGTAAAGAAATGGCCAGCCGAGCAATTGCAAATGAAATATTTGGGAGATGCAAACTATGTTCTGGGCATCAGGATCCTTCGGGATCAACGGAACAAAGTTTTGACATTGTCTCAAGCAACTTATATTGATAAGGTACCGAAAAACTTCGGTATGCAAAATTCCAAGAAGGGTGACATGCCATCCCGTCATGGAATTGTCATTTCTATAAAGAACAGTGTACTAAGACATCTCAAGAAGAAGAGGACATGAGATAGTATCCCTACGCCTCTTGTAATAACACCCTAAACTATTTAGTTTGTAAAAACATCGCTTAGTTCATATTTATTAGAACATACCATGTTAGAGAAAATGTTCAGTGGGGCCTTGTCAAAACATGTAATTTGGGTCCAATAGTTAAAAATAAAAATATAGTGTTTTATGCAATCTTGAATATAAAATAAAATATAAAGTCCCAATGTGTTGTAAAGAAAATGTAAACAATAATATAAAAGTTCACAAACTTTCTTGGCGTTCATCTTGATCTTTAATCGCTCATGGACACCCCGCGCCATACATGCCTAAACATTGGAACTCCCCACATCACAGTGCGTGCTAACAAGGAACCCTATTGCCTACCTGAAAAAGGGAAAGTAAGGGGGTGAGCTAAAAGCCAGTAAGAAAGTACAAACAAAATACACAATTTACAAGAAACACAAAGCAATATACGTGCATATCGTAAACGCATGGAATATCATAAAAAATCATAATCATACTATAATCATAAGACTTCATAAACATAAGCATATTCATACATCATGCGATCATGGCACCCTTATTTTCCATGTCACATCATGAGGTAACCAGTAAAGGATAAACTACTAAATCCTCCTCTATAAAGTAAACAAGAACTCTAGTCCTCGAATAACCTCGGCGCGTCCGCCCTATGAGTTACGTCATATCCTTAGTAACTTCTTTGTTGTGTCGCGTTCAACACGCTAAGAACCTACTGCTTTTCATACAATATACAAGCATACATATAACAACTCATATCATAACATAGTAGCTCATACTTTTCATACACAATAGCTTACCATAACTCATACTATTCATAACACAATAGCTCTTGCAACATATTAGCTTATACTTTTTGTAACACCCCAATTTGCTAATAAGGTTTAGGACCTGGATTAGCGTGCCTGGAGGGCAATAAATGAATTAACATGTGAATATATGAATTTAAATGATTATGTGATTAGAATGCATGTTTAGGTGGAATAAATATGCATGTGGGCCCCGTTTGTATGATAGGGGTAAATTGGTAATTTTAGCCCGCTGAGGGCATAAATGTGATAATTGTATTATATGATTTGTACCACGTGTGAGTGGTGATATGATGGTGATGCACATGCCGAGATGGTTCTAGGGAGCTAATTAGTTTAAAAGTCACAATGGGATTTTATACCCGGCTCGGGAGGAGCCTAGGGGTATTTTGGGAGTTTTGTAATTGGGTTGAGAATAAGTGGTTAATGGTTATTGGCGACTGAGTAACTTGAGTAACCATTTGTAATTAGTAAGGGTAACAAGTTTAGAAGAGGAAGTGGTAAATTTGTAGGATTTGTGAAATGGCAAGAGTGCCCTTGAGGTTTAGTTAGGAAAGGATTTCTATGAGGGGTGAAATGGTCATTTGGTAAAGGGTAGGTAAGTTTCAGCTGAAGGAAAATAGGAGCCACGTATAACACTTAGTCACATATTGGTTTATGCAGAAATTTGAAGAAAAAGCTAGAAGGAAAGGGAAACAAGAACGAGAGCTGAAATTTGGAACCTAGGAGGAAATTCAGGAGGTTGAGGCAACCAAAATCAAGCTTAAGCTAGGATTTTTCAGAGGTAAGAGTTATGCTCTGTGTTTGCTTGAGTTTAAATTTGATTTTTAGAGATTAAGTGTGGGAATTTAAAGGAAGTATGGCTGGTTTGGTTTGGGAAAATTCAGTTTGAATAATCAAGGGGGAAGTGGCTTGAATCTAGAATCAAGGAAGCTTAAGGTTGAATTCTCCACTTGAGGTAAGGACTCTGTGCAATTATAAGGTTTATTTCTATTGTGGTTTAAGGAATTTGAAGTATGGTTTAGGTTTTTGTAGGTTTTGGTCTAAGTTTCTAACTTGCTGGTTTGAACTATTGAGCCTTGGAATCAAAGTATAATTTATGGGAGTGATTATGTGTTTATACTTGTGGATGATGTTTACAGGTTGTTAGATGGTTTATTTGTGATTTTAAATTGGTTTTGGGGTTTAGGTATGTGTTTAGGTTGAATTGGGAGTGTTTTGGCTCAGGGAAAATGCAGGGGAAAACCTAGATTTCTGGGTTCGCGAAGGGGCGCCGCGGCGCGAGGCTGTGTTAGAGATGGGGAGCTCTCTGACTTGCTGGGCGCCGCAGTGCTAGGCTATTTTCAGGATATGGTAATTTTGCATTTTTGGGCATTTGATATGGGGGCTCGGGGGATATTTCCGTTGTGTTGTTTTCGAAAATTAGAGGTCCCGAGAGTATGGGATTGGTCCCGGGAAGTTGTTTTGGATTGGTTAGAATTAAAGGATGTTTTATGTGTGTTGTGACTAGGTCTTTGGAGAGGCTCGGGATAGAGGATCGTGCTCGTGGCTTTGGTGCATTGTGAAGCTTGGGATACAGGTAAGGAAACTGTAGCACCCGTAGAGCAGGGCATGAGCCCTTAGTGTTATTGCAGGGCACGACCCTAGATTGGATTATTGTTAGGGTGTAGCCTTGATTGAATTATTATATGCTTGAATGCTATTGAGAATGTTGTATGTGGTTATAGTGGAATGAATGGCAAGGAGCCGAGAACGGCAGTGGGGCCGGGAATAACACTTAGCACATGGAGTGCTTATAGTTAGGGTGAGACCACAATGGATACATGGGATATCCTTACAGTGAGGACCGAGATCCTAGGCTTTGATAATGCTTCTGGGACGGCATGGCCGTATATGTTTAGTCTGTTGGACTATCTGTTAATCTATGGATTTATCTGACATAATGGTTATATATTATGCATGTGTTATTTGTTGTATGAGTTTTCTTGCTGGGCTTCGGCTCACGGGTGCTCTGTGTTGCAAGTAAGGGCAAAGAGAAGATCAACCAGCCATGAGTACGGAGAGCGTGGGGGCCTGCCCGACTGCTTTGGTTGGGGTATTAAACTACGTTTTGATAGTTAGTCATCTGTAAAACTATTTTGAGTTGTAAGTACTTTATAAGCTTTATTTTGGGATCCCTTATGTTAAACTCTTGGAATTTTCAACGAAATAGAGTATTTTTAAAGATTACAGCCTTGATGTCTGTTTAATCACACTTTTGTTCTAAAAACCTTGTTTGGCGAGTTAATTGCACAATTTAAACTCACTTAGTAACGTCTCTAAGGTAGTAGGGCGTTACACTTTTCATAACATAATTCATATAATATTCTGGCTAACTTCCTTACCTCAAGTCCAAGCAAAAATAAAGTGCGAGGTACTTCAAAATGAGCCTAGAATCACTATCAAATATTCATCTTAAACTCATGTAAGATTACACATACCCAACATATCCCACGTGTGTATGGGCTATGCACACGTGGCACATGTTGCACCACACTATAAACATTCAATCATTTCACATAAATTCATAAAAGAATAATCTCAAGTCTACTAGATACTCAATGTTTGCAAAGCAATAATCATGTACTTAATCAAATTGCGTATATTTGAACGTAAAACTTAGCTTACATGGAACATGCATATGTGGGACGGTTCTTAAAAATACACTTTGAAGTTGGTAGATTTTATCCCTTTATTTTGTTGTTACTTTCATAAAAATTCAGCGAGAAATAAATAATTTACCCACTTGGTTAATATTACCATATTACCTCCTTGAGTCATAAATTTCATTCTAAATTTTATTTCACAAAGTCATTTTATTAAACTATTTCATTTAGTTATATTTGTAAATAATAATAGTAGTCCCATTTATAAGAAAAAAATAAGACAACATTTCCTATTTCTCATTAAAATAATTAATTGACAAAATTAATTAATTTCATAAAAGTAATTTATTCAATTTAGCGAAAAATTAAATAAATAAATAAATAATGTGACATAATTTAACCTTTGTTAAAAAAAAGACCTCTAGGTCACACAATTTCATATTAATTCGTAATGATCTTAAAATTGAAAAATGGTTAATTATACTCACATTTTATTAATTAAATTCTTTAGTTATCTTAAAAATAATTTTCCTTAATTATTTTGTCAATAAAAAAAACTTCATATATAATTTTAAGTGAATATTTTTTTTTTAAGTATGGAAGAATCACATTTTACATATATTAGTTTCAAAACATGAGTTTATAAGACATACATTTGCTATCCTTTTAATTAAAATGCTATTTACCATAAAAAAAGGCCAAAATCAGCACGCAAAAATAAATCAAGACATTACTACCATGCTTCCTGACTGTAGAGTCCAAGAACTTTACTTAGCTAGTTAGATAGTAGTAGTAGTAGTAGTAGTAGTAGTAGTAGTAGTAGTAGTAATAGCTAGTAATAGTTGTAGTATATTTTTTTTACTGTGGATTTTGGTTCAAGCCAGGACTTAGTTGAACACTTATAGCAACACTTGTAAATTTTATAAGTTTAACCTATAGTTTAAGAATATTAATTATAACATAAGGTTTGATTAATATAGCTAATTATGAATATGATATTTATTATACTATAAGGTTTAGATAGACCCAATAAGATAATGACACTTGTCGAGTGCATGTTTATTAAGAAATTAAGTATTTTTGAGGAATAATTTTATAAGAGGAATATTTGAAAACCCAAGAGTCTGCCAGCAGCTTTGAAATCGTTATAGGACTCAGTCAAAGCTGTTTACTCAATTCAAATTAGGCAGAAAAAGTGCAATTACGTGTATAATATTTCAGCATATGTCGATATATCACAGCTCTAGGGGGCGATATATCGCCACTCGGGGAATATGAAAAACACATAACTTTGCACGAACACTTCGACGAGCCTCGGGAATATAAGCCCAGGCGATATATCGCCTACCATGGGCGATATATCGACTCTAGGGCAATATTTTTGAATGATTTTGAAACCGAGCTCAATTCAACCCATAACCTCTTAGCTAGCATCAGAATCTTTTTGACCGAGTCTTAAGCCTTTGCTGAACGATTATTCAAATGTTTTTCAATTAAAAAGTCATTATTTTTATTCAAGCTAAAAGAAGATCTTTTCATTCTTGAACTCTATAAATAAGACCTAGTACCCAGCCATTTCTTTCATTCTTCAAGCTGAGTTCAGAGCCTTCAAGCTGCTAGGTTTACTTTAGAGTGTTAAACACTTAGGTTGGGGTTATAAGCTTTATCATCTTAAGCTTATTAAACACTTGGGAAGTAAGGTTAATAGTGTGTTTTTCTATAAAGGTGTAGTTCAGTTCTAGTGCATTCAAAGGTATTCCTATTCCTAGTTCATTTCTGTATGTTTCATTAGTTTTTATAGTTTTTCTCTACTCAAATCCTAACTCGTTGTTTTCCATTCTTGGTTAGGCATCTAAGTTCTTTGTACTTGAGGTTTTTTGTCGGTAAGTATCTTCACGGTGGTTTTAGTTCATTTCTTTTCATCTTTTTCTTTTAGAAATACTCACCTCCTCATTAATGGTTTTTAGGAATGTTCTAAAATCCCGTCCTTGTTCTCACATCCTGGTATTTGGTAAGGAAAATAGGATAGTTATTATATGCTTATATGATTATGTTATAATATGTTTTTATATGCTATGATATTTATATGCTTTGGGGCTTATAGTTGCTTAAATTGCAAACCCCAACACTTTTATGTTCTTGGGGCTTATAGTTGCTTAGCTAGCAAACCTCATTGTATTCTGAGGCTTATAGTTGCTTAGTTAGCAAACCCCAATGTTTACCATGTACATGGGTTAGAATTATGATATATGTTATATGTTTATGTTTATGTTTCATACTTTTAGTAGATTTTCCTTGCTGGGCATTAGGCTCACTCCTTTGTTTTATATGTGCAGGAAAATAGTTATGGCGGCGGGAAGATTCTTGGCGGCTTGGGATTATGTATTGAGGGAGAATGGATTCGGTGGACTGCGTGAACGATTCGAGGACGAAGTTGTTTTTAGTCATTTCAATTATGCTTTATATGTATTTTCCGCACCTGATTTTGTAACGAATTTGTTTAAGATTTAAGTTATGTTTTATTTCAAATAATGGGATCCCATATCCTACCCTGAATTTTATGTATTTTAACCTTTGTTTTACCGTTTTAATAAAGTTATGACTATTTTGTATGTAAGTTTTCTTTAGAATAATGTCTATGTATAAGTAGTTTTAATGGTCCCAAGTCTAGAATAAGTTGGGTCATTACACTGACTCAAACATGCCCCCTAATATATTCAAGACACATAACTTTACAATATAAGAAACACCACGCTCAAATATATTTTTACTATTATATCGATGGAAATTCTAACATGCTCCTTGTTACAATAGTATTACAACAAATTTTTCATGCTCATAATTAAATAAAACAAAGGGACCCTAAACCTAATATGTCATAGTTGAAACCCTATATACCATAACATCTCCATGAATTACAATTTCCACATTGCTTATCATCATACCCCAAACTCATACCGTAACATGCTTCTTAATGATAAATATACAATATAAACATCATAGTTTTCTTGTTACAAATTTACATAATATACCCCAAACCAATATTCATGCTTATCAAAATTCAAAGAAACATATGAAACCCTAAAACATACCCTATGCCGAAACATGCATCAAAATATTCTTTTTTTCATAATTTAATTAAAAACATAATAATGTCTTTAATCAAGATATCATAACCACACATGTATTCATCATACCAATATTGCAAAAACATACACTAGAACATATATCCATCAAACCTACAGTGACTAGTACATCATCATACATCATAAACATGCTTTCTCAAAACAACAACAATAATCCAAAGCCATAAACAAGAATATGACATCATCAAAACAACAAAAGGGCTAGGATTCTCCATTACCTTCTTGGAAGTGTTCAAGAACACAAAAGCTATTATCAAACCTCTTTGATACCCTATGAATTTCGAAACCCACAACATTGAGAAAAGAAAATATTCTTAGATATTAAGGAGATGAGATGATAACTTCGAGGATTCAAAATACCAATACAAGAACACATGCCCGAAATTTGAAACCTCCTCCTCCTCCTCCTCCTTCTTCTTCTTCTTCTTCTTCTTCTTCTTCTTCTTCTTCTTCTTCTTTCTCTTTCTCTTTCTTCCTTTCTTCTTCTCATTCTCTCTTTAGCCTAACACCTCCCTTCTTTCTCTACAGTCGGCAGCCAAGACCCAAATGAGCCTTCAAGTTCTTTCTTATTTTCTATTTAAAGGCCCTAATGACCAAAACCTAGCTAAGGAAAAGGAAATTGTATTTCCTTTATTTTCTGTAAATCATCATAATTGAAAACAAAAGAAATTGGGTCAATATGTCAAATAAGGAAACAATTTCCTTTCCTTGCTCCACACTCCCCTTCACACGCCCACTACCTCTCTCTTCTATTGGTTTCCATTTTCTAATATGAACACTAGCATTCTAGAATATCCCATATTTACTTACCTCCATTTTCTCTTTCTTTCAATAATAAATAATAAATAAAATAGAGAGGAAAATACATTATGCATGGACAAATAATGCATGCTCGTCATGCATACATTGCACATGCACACACACAAGTGCTAGAGTGCATTTCTACTAATCATGCACCTAGGTGCACACAACCAAAACTCAAAAACTCACATAATAAAACAATTAACAATTTTAATTCACATAATTTTTACCACACAATTCAAACAATAAAAGTAAATTCCTAACACTTAACAAATTAAAAAAAAATAAAGCACACATTTTATTAAAATAAAATAAAATGGTGCGCTACACCTCTACAGTATGCAGTCTTATGCACGCCACGTTGTGTATAAGACCTAACATTTGTTATGAAGTATGGATAGTCAGTCATTATCATTGCAATCAATGATTGAGTCATTGAGTTGCAGTAAAGAATATTCTCAAGTATCTTAGAAAAACTAAAGAATATATTCTTGTATATTCAGGTGGTGACCCGAACCCCACTCGTTACACTAATTCTGATTTTCAATCAGATAGAGATAGTCAGAAATCGACTTTTGGATCAGTGTTCACACTTGGTGGAGGAGCTGTACTCTGGAGTAGTATCAAACAAACCAGTATTGCAGATTTTACCATGGAAGTTGAATTCATATCGGCTTGTGAAGCAACTAAAGAGGCTGTGTGGCTCAAAAAGTTCTATACTGATCTGGAAGTCATTCCAAACATGGATGAGCCACTTGTTATACTATGATAACAGTGGGGCGGTAGCTAACTCAGAGGAACCAATGAGTCACAAGAGGGGAAAGCACATCGAGAGGAAGTACCACTTCATTAGTGATATAGTTCACAAAGGAGATGTAGAAGTTCTGAATATAGCTTCATAACATAACCTTGCAGATCCTTTCACTAAGACTTTGGCCACTAAGTCTTTTAAGGATATGTTGAAAATATGGGTTTGAGATAGATGTCTCATTTTCTTTAGGGCAAGTGGGAGATTGTTAGGAATTTTCCTCTTGAAAGAACATGTGTTGGACAATGTTTTATGAAATAAATAATTAAGATGAATTTTTGCATATATTGGTTGTTTATTATTATTATTATTTGAATAATATATATGAATATCAAAAAATTCTCTAAATCGTTATTGTGACTACAATCTTGTATTGGTACGAGCGGATTAAGATTGTAGGGAACACATTTAAATAGTTCACAGTAAAACAAAGTTATATGGAATATTTGGATTAAATACTTTAAGTACGGTTCACTAGTATTATGAATACATGTAATATAGATCCAGATTACTCATGTGGTAGGACATCTTAGTGGAGGTACTTTGTATAACGTGGTTATACAAGAATTAGAACCAATGTGTTATTAATACTTAATAACGTTTTGTTTTATAAGTATTAATTAAATATAACAAAAAATTATCATATAAAAATTGATCTCAATCCTGATTCACTCATTAAGGTTTGTCAAAATGATCAAGCTGAAAACTTTTGTTTTGAGGACTCATTGGTGTGAATGGCTGGAGACATAATATACATACATAGAATCTATACCTTTCCGAGAGTAATTGAATAATGGTTCTTTAAGGGCTAGCTTTTGGAACTGAAAAAAATATTGAGCTCAAATTCATAAATTAGTTTATGAATTAACCTTCACTTGTAAAGTTAATGGTACTTAAGGAAACACGAAATAATTAAAGAGGTAAAATATTATCTTATCCCTACTTTAGTTATGAACCATTAATAGATGATTGAATTGTATGTAATGATTAAATTCGATGGACGCTTTTTATCTTTAAAAAGTACTCTGTAAATAAATGTCTATAATTGCAAGAGTGCAGTCTTATATTTTTAGTGGAATATTATTGAGATTAATAAATTAATGTAATTATATTAAGGAGTTTTAATTAATAATCTAAATTTTTTGGAGCTTTAAATTATAGGTCCATAGGTCGCCGAGATGGCTCTATCAACATTATTCAAGGTAAGGGTTGAAATAGGGAAAAATCAGGGAAATGTCATATTTGGAAGAAATTTGTTGTTTAGGGTCAATTATGTAATTGAGATAAATTACTTAGTTAATATATTAATTTTCAAAATTTATAAATAAATTAATGAAAATTTTGAAATTAATTATTTAATTATAATTGTAATTTTTTAAAATTCCATTTAAATAATTAGAATAATTAATTTTGAATTTATTAGTTTTATTTATTTTAATAATGTGAAAATATAAGTCAAATAATTCAAAATTAGTTTAAAACTTATTCATTAATTAAAATATTAATCTGATAAGATTAGTTATCATGTTTTAGATATTTTTGAATAAATAAATTATTAAATAATAAATAAATAAAATTGGTTAAAACACATGCCTTGAAAATGGCATGTGTTACACACCAATCACAATGCTTGAATATTTTTATTTATTTAATTTAATAATTATTTTATAATTTGAATTTTAAAATTTGAATTTATTATTCTATTATAAATATATCTGATAGTTTCTAGAAGGTTCATGAGAATTCTAAGCGTTTTACAGAGAGAAAATGGATATCTTATTGTTTTTCTCTATCCCTGAAATGTCTTAGACCTGAAATATTCAAAGATCTCATGTGTTGAGATTATCTTGAGAATCACTATAATTCCCACCATAACTCTACGTTCCCACTCGCGTCTTGAGGTGTAGAGATACATCTTGGAAGATCTTAGTCTTAGTATTTTGGAGGCTGCTTAAGATTGGATATATGTAGGACATACAAAAAGATAGCGAGGAATCTTGGTAGTTCTACAACTTGTAAAATTCGTTATCTTTTTTCTATGTCATTGATTAATGTACGCATGTTAATGGACCCGATTATTTAAAGATTGTTTAAATAATTTTTTTTAAAATCCCTGGGCCCACCACCCAGTATATTCCGCTGCGCACATGGTAAACCAGTTGCCAACACATAGTTGGTAGTAAATGTGGAAAATGTTGGTGTGAGAGATTCAAGTATTAGGCTAACTTGAGTCCTCTCATCAATGGTTGCTCCATGAACTTCCACGTTAAGCTTGGTATTGATAATGTTAGAACATGTTCTCTTATAGAAACACATTTCTTCATTTTTATGTTCATATAGGCTCTAGTAGTCTCATGTGTGCATTGATCATACTGCTGTCCAAACATGTCTTGAAGAGACTCTCATATCTCATATGCAGTTTCCATGTCTTCATGCTTCTTTTTTAGTACATTTCTCATACTAGCAAGCATGTAGCATTTAGCATTTGGGAGCAGTGGCAGTAAGGACCTTAGGACATTCCTCAGCAAAGAAAAACTTGTGGTTTTCACAAATCAACACAATGTTCATGCTTGATTTCCATTCCATAAAATTATCACCAGTAAGTTTCTCATTTGCATGTAAAGAAGTAACATGGTTTGAGCTATACATGGTTGCTGAAATAAATAAATATCAATAATTTTGGAATAATAAATATGAGGCATGAATGCAACAAATTTAAAAAAAAAATACATAAACAACCATTATTACTAAATCGCAATAAACTAATTTGTTAATTAATAGACCAACCTTAGAGTAGGTCACACTAATTTCAAAATTAATTTTGAGATACTTCTCAAATTCATAAGTGAAAACTTAAAATGAATTATTTTCTCTTTTGACTTATGAACAACTGCTTAATTGTTCAAGATTAACTAGTCTGCTCGAAAGTCTAGTCAACATTTGTGAGTGTAACTCATTATTTTAGATTAATGACTTAACTCAAGAGTGTGCCTGAGGGTCAATCAAACTTGAAATAAATAATTCAATCCCATTCTTAAAAAATAAAGAAGTTAACCTTGAATAATAACATAGTCAGAAACATTCCTTAGGGGGACACAAACAAAGGCCCCTCGAGGCCCATTCCATGAAACTTTGTTGTTCACTAATAATGGAGACCATAGGAGTTATTGTTACATCTTCTTCTCCCACTTACTATTTTAGAATATGTGCTTTCTCAAAACGTCCTATGCTTTTTAATAATTTAAATTAATCCAATTAATTTACCAAATGGTATTCTAATAATTACTAATCTCATTAAGCATTTAAATATATATATTTTTTTAATAAATCTACTAAATAGGCTCTTAAATGATCCGGTCTATAAATGCTTTAATTATTTAGAATATCACTTTCCTATCTAATAAAATTAAATATTAAATAGGTTTAAAATTAACTCTTTAAAATTAATTCACCACCTTGTACTATTTTAAACTAGGTTTATTATATGCTTCATCAAATAAAATCATATATATTTAAACCACTTTTATTTATTTATTATCCAATAATCATTTATTCAAAAATTATAAAAATATCTAAAATCTAATAACTAATCTTGTCAGATAAATATTTTAATTATGGAATAAATTTTAAACTAATTCAAATCCAATTTGAATTATCTGATTTATCTTTTCACATTATTTAAATAAATAAAGTTAATTAATTCAAAATTAGTTATTCTACTTATTTAAATATATTACAAAAATTACAATTATAATTACATAATTATTTTATAAAAATATTTAATTAATTATTTAAACAATTAATTAATTTATCTCAATAACATATTTAATTCTGAAAAAACAAATTTCTTCCAAATATGCCATTGTATTGATTTTTCCTGATTTTAACTCTTACCTTGAATATTGTTGATAGAGCCATCTTGGGGACCTATGGACCTATAATTTCAAGCTCCAATTGATTTAGATTATTAAATAAATCTCTTTAATATTTTAATTTATTTAGCTCAATATTATTCCACTAAACATATGAGACTGCACTCTTGCAATTATAGAAATTCATTTACAGAGTATTTTTTAAAGATAAAAAATGTAACTTTGTGGATAGCAAAGATCATTATACTGTGCATTTTAAATACTGTTAAACTCGCTAATTGAGTCAATTGGCCATAAATGTGCAACTAAACGTGATTGACGACTTAGGGTAAAAAAAATTAGACGAAAGGGATAGTCATTCCATTAAAACGTTAAGTGTGTACATGGGATCCAAAAATAATCGTTTACAAGGTTGTTTACAGTTCCAAAAGGGTAATTACAACTCAAAAATTACAAACAGCCGACCTAAGCGGCAAAATAAGGTTTGACCCTAGTTCCTCTAAGAAACCCTGGTCGTGGTGGTCGAGCAACTGCATATGTACATGTCGCCACCGAAGCTCTCCAACTCATGGCTGGTCCAACTTCCATTTCCCCTTACCTGCACCACATAGCACACGTGAGGCCAGACTCAGCAAGAAAACTTAAACTCATAAGCAATTAATAACATATTATAGAATCATAATAAGCATGGCTAGCAGTAATAAGCCTACTCATGCATGCGTTCTATTCAGATAAATGACTACGGCATCAAATCGGGGACCGTTGCCCTAAGTAACTGACTAATAAGTCATACTGGGGCCCAGTGCCCTAGGATATGAGACTATGGAGTCACCTCGGGTCCCATTGCCCTATCCTTTGTATAACTAGCCTTAGAGTTGGCCCAGCGTACCTAGCGCTTTAATTTTCCAACAACCATTGGGTTGGACAAGCACATGCCACACTCCTAGTTAGGCCTAACCATAACGACAAGTGCTCAGCGCACTATTGCATCCCTTGACTTATAAGTCAATGCTTTCAACCAGCGCTCAGCGTACTACTGCCGCCTTTGACTTATAAGTCGATGTTTTTCAATCAGATAATGCAAATAAGCATACACCATTTAACCATTATCTAGATACAAAGCATTCAAGCATGCTTAATAAAAAAATCACAGGCATAATCATAATCATACAAATTTACAAGGGCTCGAGCCCTAATCATAACGATATCTAACAACCGAGCCAAACCCTAATCACATACATCATGTATTGGGTGCATGTTTCATACCTTTGGTCCAAACACAAGCAAATAGGCAAGCAAGAACAACTCCCGAGAACACTCCTCTCCCAAGCCCTAGCGGTAACCTAGTCACAACCCACAAATAACGTTCTCATTACCATTCGATTCCATAATTGAACCCCGGGACTAATCCTGTGCTCTCGAGACCTCCAATTCCCCCACACGGGGTGGTGAAATTGTCCCCTTAGCCCCTAGGCCTATGCCCTAAAATTACAAAACTAAGGCCCCTAAAAAATGGCCTGGCGCCGCGGCACCCAGCCAGAGGCTCCTACCCTGGACCACTCCAGTGCTGCAGCTCGGAAGAACAGTGCCGCGACACCCTTGTGCGAACCCAGAAAATATGGGGTTTTCCACCACTTTCTCCGAACCCAAAACCCTGCAAACTCAGCATAGCTCCAAACCAAAACCAGAACTATACCCCACAAACATTTCCAACCATCTTAAACAACTTATACACCCCAAAAAACAAGGCAAATCCTTAACCCAAATCAAAACCCAACAATTAGTTTAAGACTTTACTAAAACTTTAACCACAGTAGGAATCCACCAAAAACAAGAGCAAAACCTTACCTCAATGAAGAATCATGACCACCGTGTTGTTCCAATTCATCCTAGCATCAATTCCAAGATTTTCTCTTTAAAAAAAAAGATCAAACTCCCCAAAGCTTCAAGAGACAGAGAGAGGAATGAGAGAGAGATAGAGAGAGGGTGAGAAAGCTGAGAGTGTTTCTTAGTTCCACTGGGTTCTGAATTGGCTGAGTATATCTCCCCCCTAGGCAAGTAATCACTAAATTACCCCTTGCTCTTTCGCTTACTCTCTAATGCCCTTTCCTGCCAATCCCAACTAATGTCTCATAATTCCCGTAACTTTCAATATCCTCAAATAATCACTAAATAATTTCCCATTACCCGATAGATCCTAGTAATGTACCAAATTACCAAAATACTCCTAAGTTCACCCCGAGCCGGGTATTTGACCTCGTGCCGAATAACCCAAATATATCCTCATAATAATGTAGTCTCAATCATCTAACACACATATACATATACATATATACTCAAATATGCCATCAACATGCCAAAATTACAAAAATACCCTTCTAATAAGAAACGGGCCCACATGCATTCTTAATACACCTAAACATGCTTATACAATCATATTATAATATAACTCACATAATTTATATAATCATGCATATCATCGCATAATAATGCAATTAAATCAATTATGATCCTTCTGGCCCCTTAATCAAGGCACTAAGCCTTATTAGGGAAATTGGGACGTTACAAAATTTTACCATTATAAAATTGTAGTCACAATAATGAATTTGAGAATTTTATGATATACATATAATATTATTCAAGTAATAATAATAAAAAATCAATATATGTAAAAATTCATCTTAATTATTTATTTCATAAAATATTTTCCATCTCATATGCTTTCAAGGGCACAATTCTTAACAAGAACTCCCTTTCGTTTTGACATCAGGAGTAGGTTGTCGTCTAATGCATGCTTTGAAAGTCTCAGAAGAGGCTTTATCAAACTCAGTGTCTGTCTGCGCCATGGTGTAAGAGGCAGGAAGCTGCTTCAGGAAATCTCTCATGGATTTCTCACATATTGAAGGAAGCTTAAATTCTTATTTGTCACCCCAGAATGATCAAATTCGAACTGCGTTTCTATCAATATTTTTCGATAAACAAAGGCGAGTCATAATTTGCATACAATATGGATTGAGGATGGCCCTGATACCTATAGCTAAATGCTTTGACTTGTGAAAGAGCCATTTCTGTACCAACTGAGATTGTCTATCCGGGCTTATATCAACATTAGCCTAGACAAAATCTGCAAGAGTGTGCATAACAATTCAGAAGCTATCTTGAGCCAAATGCAAGGACGTAAAGCACAATAGTAATAATGGTTAAGAGAAAAATAAGAAATAAGATTAAGCATAGCATGTACCTTTGGTAAATTTCCTAGAAAATGGGAAGACCTCCTTTGGAAGAAACCTGGGGTACCATTCCTCACCAACAGTGAAGAAAAATTTTGTCCCAATTTCTATTGGAACTGTTGAAGTCGGTAAATAAGGTCCTATCCTTCTTCGGAGACAGGTAGAACGTCTTCCATGGTATGCTCTCTGAGGTTTTATTGTTGGATTTGGTAAAAAAGGCACAAATATCCTCTGCTTGGATATTCACATTTCATAAGGCCCCAAGCATCTGAGCTCCCATGATAGGTTACACGGTGTTGAGAATGAATTGCTACAAATGTGGCATGGAAGAAGAAACAATCTGGACTAGAATAGCTGAGAGTGGGAAATGAACCCACTCGATGTGTTTTGAGCTGAGCACGATTTCTCTTGGCTTCACTACGTCCTTGTATTGCCATTCCCTAATTTTTTCACCAGAAAGCATGCAGATTGAAACATTGTCAGGGATGTCGTAGGTGGTACGAAGGCGGTTGAACATTGATTGGTAGCATTTCCTATTGATAGTAACGAAGGGCGTTTTGGAAGACATTTTCGAATTAAGCAAAGAAATGTCGATGTCTGGTATTTTCTCTAAGGAATGCTTATGGAAAAATGAAGAGTAAAGTGAGATGATTTTGGAGAAGCCTTTTCAGTTATGTGCAAAGGTGGTGAACCATTCATGAGAGTGTGTCAAAATCTCACTAGCCAATTGAGTTTGAAGTGATGCGTGTCAGGCTAAGTGATGATTAGTTAACCAATAAATGCCCCAAATTTAAATTTCAGGCGAATATTTGTGATAGTCAAAGAGTAGTACCAAGACTTAAAACTGTTTCTTTTATTTTTTATTTTAAAGCCACGGGCCGAAGGGTAATTGTTGGACACAAAATATTCGGCTCGAGTTGTTTCCTTTTACAGGATAAATGAAACGCATCATTCCATGGCGTAAGAGGCGGAATAGTTATAGAAGTTGGAAATCTGAAAGGAAGTCCTCTGATTAGCTTCTGCAGTAAAGAAATACATGAAGGCATTTAGGCGGGAAAATCAGTTGGTCAGCAACCAATCTTATGGAGATTTTCCTTATGACTCTTTACTTCATATTTTGTCTATAAATGGTTGGTGATTAAATTCATTTAAGAACTTGAACTGACTTAGGCACCGGAGTGCCCTTCTTGCAGGAAACCCCAGGTGACTTAGCATCCATCGGAGATTCAAGAACTTGATCGGAGAAGAGTGTTAAGTTGTGTCCTCGAGAAGGAACACTTCCGAAAATAGTAAGACAATTTTTTGACATCAACAATGTGTATATATATTTTTTACACTATTAGATTGAAATTAGATCTAGTAATTAAATTTAAATCATATATTAATAACACATTAATATCATATATTGAAAATTAAGTTAAGATTTATTTGTACAGATTGCTCCTTTTTTTTTGTGCGTGTGTATTGGCTCTAATTTTTAAGCAAACATACTCATAAGACGAATAATACTATTAAAAATAAAAAATTATGTTGAAACAACTTATAAGAAACGAGATTAAATATAATTTAGGCCCCATTATTTGTGTGTTGGCAAAACGAGATTAAAGTATATTTTTATTCTTACAAATTAATATTATTTGTGAAATAATATTTAATGGAAAATAAAATTATATTAATAATTTTGTGAAATTAATTTTTATTGAAAATTAATTTAATTAAATTTAATTTTGTGGTATAATTGTATACTACATAAAATAATATGATAAATGCTCAACAAATAACATTTTATAGAGATAAAATACCACAACTCAAAACCCTATAGTTGGCGCCAACCACACTCCAAATGAACTGTGGCCCACGCAGAGGCCCAATGAGATTATGGCTATGTCTTCTTTTAATTATCATATTAATAGAATATAACATGATGAGAAAAATAGATCAAATGCATTTCACGTTATTTTGCTAAGAGAGAAAAATACAAAACTTTGTTCTATTTGAATTGTGAGAAGAACACTCTCTCATGTGTTGAGATTCGACAATGTGTTCTTGAGTATCCTACCAAATAACATAGACATTCACATGTATCATTCTCTTTGTGCAAGCCATGGTATGAACGGTGGTGGTTAGGAGGCTAAAACTTTATTTGATCTACACGTGTTCTACATCTACAAAAAAATATTTGTATTTTCCTTTTATTCAGATTCACGACGCATAATCTCATTCTAGTTATGGTCCCTAGAGTGATTCGTTCTTATGCTTTAATAATTGTTATTAATGCATTGAAATATTATCTCATGCTTTCGCTGCACTGTCAATTACATGATCAAAAACCAAAATTTTCAACTAGTGTATTTGTTTTTTGTGGTATGGTATATCATTTTTTTCATTGATATTTAATTTCTATCTTGTTATACATAATGATAGTATATAATTTTTTATCATGGTATGTACATTTTAATGATAGTATATAATTTTGTTAGCATTATATATATATTTTAATGATGGTATATAATTTTGTTAGCATGTTATGTATATTTTTTCATTTTTTAAGTGTTGGTATATTGTTTTCCAACTCAGTATATATGTTTATTTTGTGGTATGATATATTATTTTTTATATGATATTTAGTTTATATCTTGTTATATATAATGATGATATATAATTTAATTAGTATATTATATTCATTTTAATGGTGGTATATAGTTTTGTTAGAATGGTATATACATTTTTTGTGTAATAATATACCAATTTTATTTTTGTTAAAAAAAATATTGTAGTGTATATAATTTTATTATCATGGTATATTAATTTTTTTTTCTTATGGCATATAAAATACTATGATACATATGGTATATATGTTTAATAGCATGATATATCTACTTGTTGTACTATTATATATCCAATTAATATATCATGCTAGTAAACTTATATACCATAAACTTTTTTTTTTTTTAAAAAACAAACAAAATAAATTGATATGAAATAACAATAATGAAATTTGATATATTATAACATAAACAATGCATATAACGTGTTAACAATGGTTAAAAAAACATGTAATCTTTATATAATATTAATCATACAACTTTGATTTACAATCCCACAAAAAAACATATACACTAGTTGAAAAATGATATACCAACAACCCATAAAAAATGAAAAAAAAAATCAAAATAACTTTAAAATAAAAATTAATTAAACAAAAATGTTGACCCTTGATTTGGTCAACGACATGGAGTCAAGCAAAACGATAAAAAACAAGATGAATTCAAGATCAAAAGACAAATGACACCAAAAATTTATAGTGGTTCGGCCCCAGTGATGGTAATAACCTACATCCACTTAGTGTTCTTATTGATGTAGATCCCAAAAACTATGATCACTGAACTAGGGTTCACAAGTTTCACAAACTTCAGGTTGAATACAATTTTGGTGGATAAAAACATTATAATTCTCTCTCAGAATTCCTAAGTTAAAAAAAAAATCCCCTCTCTTGAGCCTTTTGATTCTTATTTATAGGCTCAAAGAGTTCTACATGGGCCGATGGGTCTTAATTACATTTATTACAGGCGTATCTAAATAATAATGGAAATCACAATTATACGAAAATACATATCTGAAATACTGCGACCAGACTGGTCGCCCATAAAACATGTCGTTTGCTGAGTGAACTCTCTTCTGGTCGATGGTCGAACAAATCGTACTCACTTAAACGGTCACGTGTTTCCCACGTGCTTGTTAGTTCTGCCACATCATCAGGTAAATATTTTTTGGGTAAACATTTGCCCCCCCCCCCCCCCCCTAAGTTTATTTTACTGCGACCAGCATATAATAAACTTAATCGACCAACTTTTCGCTTGAACTGTCACGTTTGTCAGCGCTGTAGTGTCCCATAATATTTACTTAGCTAGCTTGATAGTAGTAGTAGTTAGTATTAGTTTGTAGTATGTTATGTTCTGTGGATTTTGGTTCGAACCGGGACTTAGTTGGAAACTCATAGCAACAGTTATGGATTTTATAAGTTTAACCTATAGTTAGAAATATTAATTATAACATAAGGTTTAATTAATATTTCTAGTCCTAGAAATGTATTTATTATAACCTAAGGTTTAGATTGAATTATTAAGAATGTGACACTTGTCATAATCATGTTTATTAAGGATTTAAGTATTTTTGATGAATAGTTTAAATAAAAGAAGAATATAGAAGCTCTAGAACCTTCCACACCTGCTAGAATCACGTTTAGACTCAGTCAAGCTGTTTAATCAATTTCAAATATGATGAATAAGTGCAAATATGTGTTTGATATATCAACGTATGCCGATATATCGTAACTTTATGAGCCGATATATCGCCTACGGAAGATACGAAAAACACGTCAATTTCGCACGAACGATCGAACGGAGGCTCGGGAACATAGTGGAGGCGATATATTGCCTATAAGGGGTGGTGATATATCGGCCCCACCCATGCATTTTTTAACTTTGTGGAATCTGAGCTTAAAACATCCCTTAACCTCTTGGACCTGTCTTTGAACGATTTTGACCGAGTTTTGGGCATCTGTTGAACAAAAATTCAAATCTTTTCATTTAATATTCATTTATTTATTCAAATTAAAAGGGGTTAGTTTCACTCCTTGAACTCTATAAATATGACCTTGTACTCAGTCATTTCTTCATTCTTCAAGCAGTCTTCAGATCCTCCAAGTTGCTAAGGTTATCATAGAGAGAAACACTTGGATTTTTGGGTTTAAAGCTTTATCATTCTAAGCTTTTCTAAACACTTGGGAAGTGAGATATATTGTAATTTTGGTATCGAGGTGTAGATCGGGTTCTAGTTCAACCAAGGTATTCTTATCCTTAAGTTCAGTTCTTCATAGTTCTTTAGTTTTCTTTTATTTTCTTTTCAGATCATAACTCTTGTTTATGATTCTTGGTTAGGTATTTAAGTTTCTTGAAACTTAAGGTTCTTTTTGGTAAGTTTCTACTTGGATGGTTTAGTTCCCTTTTCATATTCATTCTTTAGAAATACTCACCATTCTTACTGTTGGTTTTAGGAGTGTTCCAATCCCGTTCTTGTTCTCAAATATCCTAGTTTTTGGTAAGGAAAATAGGATAGATTTTATGTGTTTATATGTTTATATTTTGATATGTTTTATGCTATGATATATATAAATATGTCTTGTAGTCATTTGGGGTTTATAGTTGCTTAGATAGCAAACCTGTAATGCCCTAAAATCCCTAATGCGGTTTAATGGTTGGATTAGTGGGCCAGGAGGGCCATAACTATTTTATTATGCCATTAAACTATTATATGCACGTTTATGTGAATTATATTATAACATGATGTTAAATGCATGCATGTGAGTCCACATTTCATCACAGGGGTATTTTGGTAATTTGGCCCGTTGAGGGCATAATTGTATATTTTCATGCATGTTGGTGAGTTATTGATAAGGCCACATTATAATGTGGATTTGTTCGAGCCATTCGGCATGAGACAATCTTTGAGTGCAAATTAGCGGTTTAGTAATAAGGGGATTAAGTTCGGGGCTTGGGGTGAGTCTCGAGGTAATTTGGAGATTAGAGCGTTCTCGGGAATAAAAGGGTAACGGGATATGAATTATTGGTATTTGATAATGTCGAGAATAACGGGAATTGGAGGGTGTTAATTATGATTAACGAAATAGGTGGAAAAGGACGATTTTACCTTTCGGAGCCTTTAGAAAACCTTAAATGACCTAAGGGCAAAAAGGTCTTTTCACCATATGATATATTTAAGCCATTGAAGGCTGTAGAAGGTTGGCAAAACATAGCATAAACTCATCTCTCATGTACCTCTTTTCTTCTTCTTTTTCTTTTGAATTTTTGAGCTGTTCTTGAGGATTCAAGCTAGGGAAGTGGATCTTAAGGGCTTAGGATTGTGTTCCACCATTTTAGAGGATCCTAATATGAGCTTGAGGTAAATTTCTAGCCATTAAAACTCTAGGTTTGCTCTGTTTTTGGTTTGGTTTTCAGCTTGGTTTTCTAAGTTGATTGAGGAGAATTGAATGGAGTTTTTGGCTAGGGTTACTTGGGTTGTGATGCCTAGGACATGTGTAGATGGTTTTGGGTTCATTTGGGACTTAAAATGAGGTTTGGAAGCTTTTGGTTCAGGTTGGAAATGGTAGATTCGAAGGGGGAAAATTTCTGGGCAGTTCTGGCTGTGTGTAGCGCTGTAGCGCCCACAAGGGGGCGCTACAACGCTACTTAGGGTTGATTTTATGCTGACTTGGGCGCTGGGGCGCTAGTGGGGTAGCGCTACCCTGCTCCTTCAGATTTTGGCTTTGGGCATTTTTAAGGGTTTTTGGCTCGGGGTTTCAATCCTTAAGGCTCTGGATCGAATCTACTCACCGTTTGGGTACAATTCGGGGTCTCGGGAGTGAGGTTTAGGTCAAGACCCTTTCGTTGTTGATTTTCATTAATGAAGGTTATAATTGGTTATGATTAGGTAACTGCTAAGGAATCAAAAGGTCGATCGTTCTCAAGGGTCGTTCTTTTTCTATTTCTCGCTCGAACCAGAGGTAAGAAAACTGCACCCCATATGTGACATGCATGGTTATTATTGAGGCATGTTGAGTGTTTAAATGTGGACATTGATTGCATATCAAATTCTTAGCAAATCTTGCTTACTTGTGAATGGCACTGACTTACTAGTCAGAACCGACAATGGTGTCAGAACTAGCTGTGAAGCTGTGACTTACTTGTCAGGTTCGACATTAGTTTTGAACACTGGTCGTATTTTACTAACCTATGAGTCAGGAGCGGCATAAGAGTCATGAACGCAGAGGCGATAAAAGATTAGATCTGATCGACATCTGCATTGAATGACTCATCATGAGCATTAATGCCAGGCCGACCCCAAGCTCGATGAAAATTGAAAGCGCTTGTTTAGTTCTATAGCTAGTTACTCAGAGACAGGGCCGGAAGGCCCAGGTGACCATATCGTCACATGGCTAAGGTACAGAACCCACAGTAGTGACTCCATGGTCACTCACTTGGTTTACATTGGTGACTCGCTCATCAGTCATTTATCCTATTTAAGCTAGTGACTTGATCACTTATTTGTAAAGGGTGCGGAATCCCACGTTAGTGACTTATACATCTGTCACTCATCAGTTTAGGACTATAAGTCCTGGATGATTACCATGATCATCGTTTGATATTAGATATATGCAGTATTGAGTTTTCTTGCAAGGCTTTGGCGTGCTATGTGGTGCATGTAAAGGTAAAGAAAAGCTCACCCAGCCTTGAGTGGAGAGCTTAGCTGGCTATGTGTACATATGCGGTCGCTTGACCACCACAGCCAAGGAGTTTCTCAGAGGAACTAGAGGTTAACCCTATTTTTGCCGCTTAGGTTGGCGGGTTGTAACTTTTGTATTGTAATAATTGTTTTGAATTGTAAATAACTTGTAAACGCTTTTATGGGCCCATGAATAGTCTTCTGTTTTAAATAAAATATATCCTTTCCTTTTGATTGGTTTTTCACCTTAACCTATTAGTAACACTTAGATGCGCGTTTATAACCAAAGAACTGAATTAGCGAGTTAAGCACGGTTCAAAGTTCACAGTAACGGTCTTGGAGTAACCAGGGCGTTACAAAAGCCCAATATTTTTTTATGTCGCTTGGGGCTTATAGTTGCTTAGATAGCAAACCCCAAGAATTTTTATCATTTTCATGGTTTAGAGTTATGATTTACCCTACCTCGATTAGTAGACAAAGGACCTAGACGGGTTATCATATACTACCATGTGATCTAACCTACCTCGATTAGTAGACAAAGGACCTAGATGGTTTATCACATGCCATGTTAATGAGTTGATGGCTATTAATATTGTAGTCCTATATGATATACGTTTTTATAGTCACATGTTGTATAGTATATGTCTATGATTAAGTCTTTTGTTTATGATTTATGTGTTAGTAGATTTTTCTTGCTGGGCACTAGACTCATTCCTTTATTTTTTTAGCATGATGCAGGAAAATGATTATGGAAGGCGGAAAGATTTATGGCAGCTTGGCTTGTGTGTTGAGGATGGATGAATGGAATGGACTGCGCGATGATCGATGATGAAGTTATTTTTAAGTCTTTTGATTATTTTCTTTTGTAATTCCACACTTAGTTTTTGAACAATTGATTTAAGTTTATTGTTTATGTTTCTATGTATTAAACAATGGGCCCATACCGTATTTTATATTTCATATTTTACTTTGTATTTTGCACAATATTTATTTTAGGGTTTTAAATAAAGTTATGTTATTTCTTATGTATGTTTCCCAAAATAGAAGCTATGTCTAGTAGTTTTTTTAATGGTCCAAGGTCTTAGAAATAGTTGGGTCATTACAAGCACCTTTTTGAAAAAGTAAATAATTATGACTGTTGCAGTTTCCCAAAAGCATTTTGACGGCTACTACACTTTCCCACGCATCAAAAACTTACCCCCATCATTACCGTTATTATTGTGCCACGATCAGTATTAATAAATCACTTGCCTCATTTTTTTACTTTTTACCAAACCTTCCTCTCTCAAGAACTCAAAAGAAAAATCCTCAAGAGAAGCTCAGAAAACTTCGGTGATCCTAGGCGTGTCCGACCAATCTTGAGCAGCAACACCTATGACTTCTACATAATCTGCAATCTAAGTAAGTTTCTTGATCCCTCGATCTCTCTCATACCATGGAAAATAAATTTTACAAGTTTTCTGGTATTCGGGTATGAGATTTTGAATGTTCTTTGAGAAAAAATTCGGGGTAATCAGGTTCGTAGGCAGAAACATGGTAGGATAGGAGTTTTAAGTTGTAAAAACATGAAGTGAAACTTAGAAATTGATGTGGGAATTTAGAATACTGTTTTAGGGCCCAAAAATCGAAGTAAGAAATTAATTTTTATGCTTTTGGAAAAATCTGGGTATTTCCCGCCTGTTTTCGGATTCGAAAATTTTTTCTCAAAAAACTTTTCATTTTGACCTTTTAATCTATTTTTCCAAATTTCTCGCATACTTTTAGTGTTTTCGTTAGAATGCTACTAGTCGTATAAAAGCTTAACTTTTATACACGAGCAACGTTATCCCAATGTTTCCTCTTCTTCTATCTGTTGGCCGTAGATTCTCATCTCCCCTTTTTCTGTTCTCAAATATTCATGCACGATCCTTGGGGAGGTGAGAGGCCAATCGACAACGATCTTCTCGCGCTGCTGTTTGAGGACCAAGAACAACTGTCACTGTCGTTTTCAGAAGTCCCATTTTCACAACAAAACCCAGCGACCAACCCTCCGACTAGTCAACCAAACATGGGTCGCGTGAATACACAGTCCGTAGAAAAAAGAAAAAAAACCAGCCCTTCTTTTAACCAGCCTACCCCTTACACCGAGGACCCTTCTACTAACCCTCAGCTTGTAAATATTGCACCACTAGAAGTCCAACCTAAAACTTGACCTTACGACGGCCTTAGGCCAGACATTGAATGGTACGGTGCCCCTCCTAGTATCATATCAGCGAGGATGGTGAAATATTATCTCAAGAAGTAGGGTCTTCCTGGGTTAACCCTAGTCAAACCTTCACCCGAACAGAGGGAAAACGTGCCCGGAGGCACCTTCAGTGCCTGGTCGAGGTACTACATCGAGGCAGGGGCAATCTGGCCGCTGCATGAATTTTTTCAAGGGTTGGCCAATTACTTCGAGGTCGCCCCTTTTCAAATAACCCCCAATGGATATAGAGTACTATCAACACTCTATATCCTTTACAATCATAAAAAAATGGCCTGTGCCTACACCGCACGAGATCAACTACTTGTTCGATCTCAAATCCAGCCCCAACCACAACAACACGGGGTTCTTCCATTTCTACCACCTAGAGTCTGCTCGTACCTTTCTGAGCGATCTCACCTACAAATCCAACATAGGGAAGTAGTTCCAGGAGTATTTCCTTACGATGGACCTTGTCGCCGATAACCTAGCCTTCTCTCGAGGAGGTAAATTTCTTAATTTCTAGTCGTTTATTTTCTACTTGTTTGTTTTTCTCCGTCCTCATAACCTTGATGTTATGCCTAGGTCCATGGTATCGACCAGATCCCATTCTAGAGATGGAGATACGGGCCGTAGCCCTGGCCATCTTGACGAATATCGAGAAGAGCGTCAAGGAACTGGTCACAGAAAGCAATCTGAAGCTGGTCGACCTCTTGGAACCTCACCAGGAAGTAAGGGAGTCCACCGCAGGGAGTGCGGCTGGAGAGGGATCCCCGAGCAGCAACAGGATGTGTCACAACACCCGAGACGGCGAGTAACAGGAGTAACCATCCGGGAACCCTCCAGCAACCCTCAGGCTGCTGCTGCCCTTGCCCAACATGGGAAGGGCAAGCACAAACTTCTAGAGTACAAAGAGCCTGTACTCGAGTCTTTCGACGAGAACGGTACTCACTTCTCACTTTTAGATAACTTGCCTATTCCCTGTCATTTATTTGACGGGGATGGAAACATTAGATTTGCGATCAATAATTTAGATTCAGACTTCTTCAAGGCAGAGAGTGAGTATAGCAGTAGCAGTAGTTCTATAAATAATGTATTGACCAGTAATAATAGATCGGGTATATTACTTAGAATTTACTTTCTCCTTATTCCCTTACTCTTTTAAATAACTTAAATTATATTATCTGACCGTTTGTTTCCATCCTGCAGTCATGCCTTCTGGAGAGGATTTTGATCTATACGCTGACGATGATACTCCTCCGAGCAAAAAGAGAGCGAGCAGAAGGCATCCTAGGGAGGGCAGCAGTGATCCTGCCAGGAAGAAGGCTCGAGCAGAGGATCCTCCAGCACCCCCTGCTATGCCCACTCCTTCTAGGAGTACGACGCCTCCTCCACTCCTCGCAATAGCCTTCCTCCCGAGCAGGCAAGGCAACCTTCAACAAGCGACCTACAGAGTGTCACTAATGCCACTGAGGAGAGGATACAAAGGCTTTCACGGCACCATCGTAAACAGGAGGCCTTCTTGCACCTTCCTCCGCTGCCGCACAGCCAAGTCATCAGCCGCGGACTGTCCGAAATTCTCAGGGTAAGTTTTCCTTATTTCTTTAATTAAACAACATTTTTTATTTCATTGCCTCTGACTGGTTTACTGTTCATTTTCTGTTCGCAGGGTATCCTCACAATGGGGCATGGCCACCACCGATGTAACGCCCCAAACTCCAGGGACCGTTACGGTGTGCCTTGTAAACAGTGCTAAACTCGCTAATCGAGTCATTTGGCCAAAATCGTGATCTAGGTATGATTAGCGGTTTAGGGATTAAAAACTTTGATTAAGATGTAACGTTTCACTAGAACGTTTATTATATACATTGGGATCCCAAAAATAAAGTTTCAGAGTCTATTACAGAAAATATTTACAACAGGTCGTTCTAAGCGGCAAAACAGGGTTCAACCCTAGTTCCACTTTAAACCTCGGCCGTGGCGGACGAGCAGCTACATATGTACACGTCATCACCTAAGCTCTCCAACTCAAGGATGGTCCAGCTTCCTCTTGCCTTTACCTGCACCACGTAGCACCCGTGAGCCGAAGCCCAGCAAGAAAACACAGTATAACATGATATAATATCAACTATAACCATAGTAACCATTTGGAACCAACGGTCCATCCAGATAGGTGACAATAGCCAAAAGTCACAATAATGAGCATCGCTCCCTCTAGCCATGTGACGATAGGGTCACCAGGGCTTAACCGATAAATGATTCTTTCATAAGTTTGATTAGGACAGGTGCAAGGTGATTAGTCACCAACATAACCTTCCTCACGACTCTAGAGTCGAAACTATGGACAACGTCCCTTAGCCATGTGACAAACGGTCACCGGGGTCATATACCTTGGCTGAAATCATCTGGTCTTAGACCAGGCAAGCGCTTATAGTTCTCATTGACCTTCCGGTCGGTCCAGCATTAATACCCCATATGAGTCATTCAATGCCGACCTCGATTATATCTAATCTTTCTTTGGCCCGGCGTTCACAACGCACTGCCACCTCTGACCCTTGGGTCGGTAACACACGACCAGTGCTCAACCCGTGGTGAACTTAACTAATAAGTCACAGCTTCACAGACGGGTCTGACACCATTGTCGATTCTGACTAATAAGCCAGCGCCATACACAAGTAAGCCATGCCACCAAACATATATCACATGTCCAATATCCATAAACAAGGTATTTAGCATGCTTACTAACAGATACCAGTACAATTAGGACCATGCGCAACCACAGAGGCTCAAGCTCTGAACAATATCATACCCAGTATACAAAGCATGTCCTAATCACATGTTTCTCATGCATCATATGCAGTATATCCAGCAATCCAACATGCACCAATAACCGCCATGCATGTCACGTTTAATAGTCAACTAACATGCACCAAGAATAGCCATGCATGTCATACATAATAACCAACCGACATGCATCATAATAGCCATGCATGTCACATATACACAGGGTGCAGTTTTCTTACCTCAAAGTCGAGCTAGAATGATTAAAAGAACGACCCTTGAGAACGATCAACTTTTAGTCCTTTAGCGGTCACCTAGTCATAACCAAATATAAGGTATCATCAATAAAAATGATCAACATAAGTTCCCAAATCAATATCTAGCCTCCGGGACATCAATCCCCACTTAACCGGGTACTAGGTACAACCCCGAGGCCTATGGCTTGAATCCCCAAGCTTAAAACATGTTTTTGGTCAAAATGGCCTTAAGGGTCGCGGCCCTCCCCTGCTGCGCCGCGGCGCGCCTCCAAACAGAAAGGCTCCCCCCTGCCAGAGGCCAAGGGCCGCGGCGCACCCCTGCTGCGCCGCGGCGCCCAGCCCAGACCAGCCAAAACGTCCTTAACGAACCAGTTTTTTCCCCTGTGCGATTTCTTCTCAAACCAGTCCTTCAAACCTTCTCTAAACCTCCTCCAAACATATAATTAAACCCCCAAATAACACCCTTAGCTTACCCTCATCAAACCCCAATCAAAACAACACAAGAACCTCCTTTGATTCCCACTCTCCACTTCAAAGTTCTAAGGCTGAAACTAACAACCAAAACAGAGCATATATAAAAACCAGTGGCTAAAAACTTACCTTAAGTTCAGGTTATGGTGCTCTTCAACAGTGGAACACTCTCCCAAAGTATCAAGGCTTAGCTCCAAAGCTCAAATCCTCAACAAGCTCACAAAATCACACAAGGAAGATGAGGGAAAGAGAAGGTACGGGAAGAAGAAGGGAATTGCCTCTGTTTTACTCTGTTTAATCTACAGCCTTCCAAGCTTAACATATATCCCAGCCAAAAGACTAAAATACCCCTAGGTCTTCTAAAGCTTCTAAAGCCACCTCAAGGGTAATTTTGGCACATTCCACTAATCTCGTTAATCATAATTAACGCTTCCCAATTCCCGCTAATCTCAATATCCTCAAATACCAATAAATCATATCCCATTACCCTTTAATTCCCGGTAACGCTCTAGTGATCATAATGACCCCGAGACTCACCCCGAGCCCCGAACTTAAACCCGTTATGACTAGACCGAACACTTACATCACGTGATCGTCTCATGTCGATTAGCTCGAACCAATCCACCTTATAATATGGCTATATTAATTAATCACAATCATGCACCCAAAATATACAATTACGCCCACAGTGGCCAAATTACCAAAATACCCTCATAATTAACATATGAGCCCATATGCATGCATTCACCATCATATAATAATATAATTCACGTAAACCTGCATATAATCATTAAATACTATAATAAATCAATTATGGCCCTCCCGGCCTCCTAATCAAGATCCTAAACCTTATTAGGAAATTTGGAGCATTACAACCGAGCTAAGGAGTTCGAGGCTAAATTTGCTGATGAGGTCAAGGTGGTCGAGGCTAGATATGCCAAGAAGCTGAAGGCGGCCGAGGAGAAATATGTCGAGTAGCTGAAAGCGACCGAGAAGAAAAATGCTAGCTGGGCGAGGAGCTGAGGAAACACCAGGAGGCACTGATTAAAATCACCGAGCCCAAGGAGAAGTACAACGAGGCTTTGGTGGTGAATTTTAAAGAGGCCTCCAAACTCCAGGGGGACCTGGTGATCAGCAGGAAAGAAACCGCCAAGCAGGAGGAGCGTGCTAAACTACTTGAGGAGACCAACGCTCGCAACCTGGATAAATACAAGGGAGTGGCTTTCAAATGCTTCTACTTCTTCTGGAAGAGAAACCCAGGGGCAAACTTTGACTACCTCCCAAAGCATATGAGGCAGGCGAAACTAGAAAAGTGCGCTGCTCGCCTGGAAGAAGAGAGAAAAGCTCAAGAATTGCAAATTACATCCGAGCAGTAACTACTCGCGATGTAAAACATTTCACTATAATATTATAATATTTGCTATTTATTCTAACATCTGCTCGCATGACCGAACTTAGCATAGTACTTTGTTTTCATTTTACAAAATCCAAATTTTTTGAAAAATACTCTAAGTGTCGTAGTATGCTTTCTCTTATTTTGCTCGTGTGTTTACATATGCTTGCTGATATGCTTTGCTTGCTTAGTACCTTATATGCCCCCCAAGTGATTGAGGAGCTTAATGTCCTCAGTTACTTGCCATGACCAATACATGTTCAAACATTACTGCTCGCGAACTTATAAAAAATGATAATATAGCAAAACAACACACGTAATGAGCAAATACTTGTAATAAATACAATGATTGGCAAGAATAACTGGTTGCGCACAGTTCGTTTTATTTCTCATAATAAATGGAAAAAATCGTGTCTATACGAGTGATCCAAAATTGATCTTACTCTTGTAAGCGAGTAGTCATATAATGAACCAGCCCTTATTCATAAACTTGTAAAAAGTGAAATTAATACAAGCCAATTCTTTAAAAAGAACTGTTTATTGATAATACTTGAGCATGTGTTCTCCATTCCAATAGAGAGGAATGAGATCTCCATTCAAGCGAGCAAGTTTATACGTGCCTGGTTGGAGGACTTCTTCAATCTGATATGGACCCTCCCAGTTAGGTCCAAGCACTCCGGCAGCTTGATTGCGTGTGTTAAGAAAAACTCTTCTATGTACCAAATCTCCCACATTAAACTTTCTTTCTCGTACTTTAGAGTTGAAATATCGAGCCACTTTTTGCTAATAAGCTGCCACTCGAAGTTGAGCTTGCTCGCGCCTTTCATCGACTAAATCCAAAGATTCCATCAATAACTAATCGTTAGTACTCTAATCGTATCCCAACCTTCTTTGTGACGGTGGGTCTAACTTAACAGGGAACATCGCTTCATATCCATAGGCCAAGGAAAATGGAGTATGGCCTGTTGCTATTCGATGGGATGTTCTATACGACCAAAGGGCTTCTGGTAGCTGTTCTGGCCATGCCCCCTTTGGTTCTTCAAGGTGTCCTTCAGAGTCTTGTTGACAACTTCAACCTGTCCATTTGCTTGTGGATGGGCTACCGATGAAAAACTTTTGATAATCCCATGCCTCTCGCAAAAATCAGTGAAAAGATCATTGTCGAATTGTGTGCCATTATCTGAGACAATTTTTCTTGGTAACCCATATCGACACACGATGTTCTTGACCACAAATTCTAATACCTTCTTGGTCGTTATGGTTGTAAGTGGCTCAGCCTCGGCCCACTTCGTAAAATAGTCAATAGAAACCACTGCATACTTGACATTTCCTTTTTCCATGGGTAAAGACCCGATCAGATCAATCCCCCACACTGCAGCTTTGCATCTGCTTGAGCTCATTTGGGGCTGCTCGAGGTATTTTGGAGAACCTTTAGCACTTGACACATTTCCGCACAAAATCCATGGAGTCCTCATTCATGGTAGGCCAGAAGTACCTTTGCCATAAGATTTTATTTGACAAACTTTGTCCCCACGTGTGATCTCCACATAAACCTTCATGGACTTCTTGCATTAGTTCCTTAGCCTTTTCCTTAGAAACACACCTCAACAGGGGCATCGAATACCCTCTTTTATATAAAATTCCGTCGACCAAAATGAATCGAGCCGACTGTCTCTAGAGGGTCCTTACTTTGTTTCTATCCGCTGGCAACACTCCTTGCTCAAGGTATCTATTGAAGGGCGTCATCGATGTGTCTGCCGCTTGGATCACCATTGAAGACTCTTCTGCTTGAATGCTCGGTGCTGACAAATGCTCAACTGTTACTATGTTTAAGGTGTCAGCATCCTTCGCACCTGCTAACTTGGCCAAAGCATCGATATTTAAGTTCTGATCGCGAGGTACTTGCTAAAGGGTATACTTTTCTAACTATGCCAATAAGTCCTTTGCTTTGTTCAAATAAGCAACCATCTTTAGACCTCGGGCTTGATATTCTCCTATAATTTGATTAACCACCAGCTAGGAGTCATGGTAGATCTCAAGTGACTTTATATCCATGTCCTTGGCTAATCTTAATCCTGCGAGCAGAGCTTCGTATTCAACTTCGTTATTGGACACTGTAAAGTCGAATTTGATTGCACAATGGAATTGATGTCCTTCAAGTGTGACTAAGATCAAACCTGCTCCAGCATTGTGCTCATTGGAAGAGCCATCTACGAACAGTTTCCATGTAGGAGTTTGACTTTGGAGTCCAACATCCTCCATTGGTTCAATATCCTGGATTCTAGTGAATTCTACGACAAAGTATGCTAGAGCTTGTCCCTTCATAGCTGCTCGTGGCGAATAGGAAATATCGAACTGCCAAAGCTCGACTGCCCATTTTAATAATTGACCAGCGACTTCTGGTTTCTGCAGGACTTGCCGTAATGGCTGGTCGGTGAGTACCACGATGAGGTGAGCTTGAAAGTACGGTTGCTACTTTCTGGAGGCCAGAATCAAGCAATAGGCTAATTTCTCAATGGGTGGATATCGCAACTCCGCTCCTACTAGCCTCTTACTTATATAATACAAAACTTTTTGGACATGATCCTCCTTTCTGATCAAAACTGCGCTAGCAGCATACTCTGTGACTGCCAAGTAGATGAACAAAGTTTCTTTTTCGACCAGTTTGGACAAGATCGGTGGTTGTGACATATGAGACTTTAGCGCCTGAAAATCCTTCTGACACTCTTCCGTCCACTCAAACTTCTTGTTGCCCTTGAGTAGATTAAAAAATGGAACGCACTTGTCCGTTGATTTAGAAATGAATCTACTCAAAGCAGCAATCCTCCCGGTTAGGCTTTGAACATATTTAATTTTGGCAGGCGACTTCTTCTCAATCAGGGCCTTGATCTTTTTAGGATTAACTTCGATACCTCGCGAGTTTACTATGAATCCCAAAAAATTTCCCAATCCAACGCCGAATGAACACTTAAGGGGATTAGCTTCATCTGATATTTGTTCAAGATATTGAAGCATTCTCGCAGTTCCCCAATGTGCTCTTCTGCCTTCTTCGACTTGACTAGCATGTCATCGACATATACCTCCATGTTAACACCGATCAGCTCTTTGAACATATGGTTGATAAGTCGCTGGTATGTCGCACCAGCGTTTTTCAAACCGAAAGACATTACTTTGTAACAGTAAATCCCTATATCTGTTTGAAAGCTAGTGTGATCCTCATCAGGTGGATGCATACTAATTTGATTGTACCCAGAGTATGCGTCCATGAATGATAGAATTTCATGTCCTAATGTGGCATCGACCACCTGGTCAATCCTTGGGAGTGGGAAACAATCCTTCGGGCAGGCTTTATTGAGGTCTGTGAAATCCATGCACGTCCTCCACTTGCCATTCGGCTTGGGAACCAGTACAAGATTAGAGACCCAAGATGGATAAAATGCTACCCTGATGAATCCATTCTCCTTTAGCTTCTTGACTTCATCTTTTAACGCCTTTGATCTGTCTTTGTTGAGCAGCCTCCTTTTTTGTTGCACTGGTGGAAAATTTTTGTCTATATTTAGGACATGGCTGATAACTGCTAGGTCAATCCCAACCATATCTTTATGCGACCAGGAAAACATCTCCTAGTTCTCCTTCAAAAATTCCACCAATTTTTTCTTAGTTGTTGTCTCTAAGTTTTTACCGACTTTCACAACCCTGGTCGGATCTGCCTCTTTTAGTTGGACCTCCTCGAGGTCCTCCACTAGTCTCACATTTTCTTCAAAATCCCCAAAGCGTGGATCTAAGTCTTCATCTTCACTTTGGGCAACACCCTATTTGGTGACCTATTCACCTGATTGGGCTTGTACTTCATTCGCCAACAACAACCTTTTTTTGACTTTTTCCCCTGATCCGTCCCTTTTTGCCTTAGTGATCAAGGAATTATAACATTCTCGCGCTTCTTGCTGGTTTCCCAACATGCATCCTACCTCTGCGTCGGTTGGAAACTTCATGGCCAGGTGCCAGATTGAGGTCACAGTTCGCAGGTCGACTAGGATAGGCCTTCCAATCACAACATTATATGCAGAAGGACAATCAACTACTATAAAAGTAGTGAGTAATGTCTTGTTCGTAGGTGCAGTTTCTACTGTGACTGGAAGCCTGATCGACCCAGTTGGGGTGAGCCCTTTGCAGAAAAAACCATAAATGGTTTGGTTGCATGGCTCTAAATCTTGCACCGACAACTTCATCCTCTCCAGTGAAGATTTGTACAAGATGTTGATTGAGCTTCCTGTATCCACCAATACTCGCTTGACAATCATATTAGCGATCTGGACATCCACGACCAGAGGATCTGAATGGGGAAATCGAACATGTTGAGCGTCAAGCTCAGAGAAAGTTATCGGTTCTTCCTCTATTCAAGCTTTTTTGGGAGTTCGCTCATCTACGTTCAACATTTCAATGTCCTAGTCGTGGCGTAAGGTTCGGATGTACCTCTCCCTTGCCTTCCCACTATCTCCTGCCAGGTGTGGGCCACCGCAAATGGTTAGCAATGTACCAGCAACTGGAGCTGGCTGTAAAGGGGGCGAGCGTTGGCATACAGGTGCCTGCTCGTTGCCCTGTTGAGCCTCTCGCTGAGAACCTCCAGTCGCTCGCACATACCTCCTTAGGTGTCCTTACCTAATAAGGAACTCAATCTCATCCTTGAGCTGGTTGCATTCGTTAGTGTTATGACCATAGTCGTTATGAAAATGACAAAACTTGGTTGTATCTCTCTTGGAGATATATTTCCTGATTGGGGCTGGTCGCCTGAAGGGAACAGTTGTGTGAGTGGCTTGATACACTTATGCTCTGCTATCGACTCGGGCCGTGTAATTAGTGAATCTCGGCTCATATCTGTTACTTTTAGGGAGCTTGTTTTCAGATGTTGAGGGTTCGTGGTTTGCCCTTTTACCTTCATTTTCCCATTATTTTTGTCGTTGCCATTGGGTTTCTAAAATCCATTGGCGGCTTTGGTGGGATCTTCTTTTGGACCCTGGTCGTCTGCGGGCGACTTTCCCCCATTGGCAATGGCCTCCTCGAGCTTGATGTATCTTTCTGCTCGGTCCAGAAATTCTTGGGTGCTCTTCACCCCATTCTTCCTCAAACTGATCCAGAGGGGTGAATGGCATCGTACTCTAGTAGTAAGAGCCATCACCTTTCCTTCATCACGAACAATCTTAGCCCCAGTAGCGGCTCGCATAAAACGTTGGACATACCCCTTCAAGGTGTCTCCCTCCTTCTGGCATATCTCAAACAACTGGTTGGCCTCAGTCAGATGTACTCGACCAGCATAAAACTGTCCGTAAAACTCCTTCATGAAAATTTGCCAAGACACTATGCTAGCCGGAGGTAATTTGAAAAACTACTCCTGCGCAGTATCAGACAAGGTGGCTGGAAAGATTTTGCACCAAGTGTCGTCTGACATCTTTTGGATATCTATTTGTTTCTTGAATTTATTCATGTGAGATACGGGATCTTCTAATCCAGTGAAGTTGGGCAATACCCGCATCTTAAATTTGCTTGGGGTCTCGGTCATTTCTATTCTTTACACAAATGGAGTGCCTCTTCTCCGGTCGTATTCAATGTGGGATGTCCGGCTCCCCATTAGTGGCTGGATGACCTGATTCAACGCATCGAGCAGGGCTTGTACAACGTCTGGTACTATTGGGGTGACTGGTGCTGGAGGGGCATACTCGTCGTGTCTTTCTCTTCTGTCATTGAGAACATCCCTCAAATACTTATCCCTACGCCTTTGTTCGCTCGTGCCCAGTCAATCAAAGTCGTTGGGCTGTTTGGGTTGCCCCCTAGCATTCAGGCTCGTCAGCCGGTTATCCCTTGGTGGAGGGTTCAGTTCTCCAACACTCCCTCCTTGCCGTCGACCAGCGTTTCCTTTGCCAGAATCTGTATCATTATAGTCATGGCCATCTCTAAAGTGTGACCGACTACGGTGTGACCTACTGTTCGCACTATTTCCTCCTCTTGCTGGCATGTCCCGACCGACAGGTGGAGGCCTGCGTTGGTCGGTAGGTCCCCGAGCATTATTATGTCGTGGGGGACCCCTGACCTCAGAGCCTGAATCAACCTGCCTTCTGCTCGCAGAAGGACACTGTCCCTTGCTCGGTGGGTTTGGCTCCTTAGTAGTTTGGGGTCTAGGACTTCGGGGAGGCTGCCCGACTGTGACGCCCCACGTCACTATGGCTGCTTTCTGGAATGACGACTGGCCCTACAAACCAACACGAGTCTTTTCAACGTGCTTTGTCCGCACTCACATGCTTCCTAGGAAAACTTCCCAGGAGGTCACCCATCCCTAGATTACCCCAGGTCAAGCACGCTTAACTTTGGAGTTCTCAAGTGATGGGCTACCGAAAAGAAGATGCATCTTGTTGATATAGGTAGTATCCAGCAATCCATTTAAGCCCTCTTCAACTGTGTAGTCCCATACCTACACAGTCTTAGAATCCTTACACTTGACCTTCCCCAGGCGGTGTGGGATTGCACAACTTACCCGGTCTTTCCCCTTACGGATCACGGGATTATGACTGTCACACCGGCCCTATTCTGCCTTTGCTGCTGGGGATTATCTCGACCAGCGCGAGAGGGTGGTTGCTTCTCAGGATCCTAAAACGGCCTATCCTGTTGAGCACCAAGGGGTGCTCCGTCTTGATTAGCCCTCAGATTGGCTAACTCCTCCTGCAACACACTCAGAGTCATCCTCAAGGTCTCATAATTCATTTCCTCCTCCTCCAAATCCACTTGTGGCTCATCTTCAGCCACATTTTGCGGAGGAGGCTGGGTTGGTGCAGTACCAGAGGTTTGTCCAATCTTTTTAGTTGTTTTCGCCATTTGATCTTCTTGGAGGTCTTGAGTTCAGTCTCTCAATGAAAGAACCAAAATGTTGACCCTTGATTTGGTCAACGACACAGAGTCAAGTAAAACGACAAAAAAAAAAAGATGAATTCAAGATCAAAAGATAAATGACACCAAAAATTTATAGTGGTTCAGCCCTAGTGATGGTAATAACCTACGTCCACTTAGTGTTCTTATTGATGTAGAATCCCAAAAACTGTGATCACTGAACTAGGGTTCACGAGTTTCAAAAACTTCAGGTTGAATACAATTTTGGTGGATAAAAACACTATAATTCTCTCTCATAATTCCAATGTTAAAAAAAAATCCCCTCTCTTGAGCATTTTGAATCTTATTTATAGGCTCAAGGAGTTCTACATGGGCCGATGGGCCTTAATTACATTTATTACAGGCGTATCTAAATAATAATGAAAATCACAATTATGCGAAATTACATATCTGAAATACTGCGACCAGACTAGTCGCCCATAAAATATGTCGTTTGTTGAGTGAACTCTCTTCTAGTCAATGGACGAACAGATCGTACTCACTTAAACGGTCACGTGTTTCCCATGTGCTTGTTAGTTCTACCACGTCATTAAGTAAATCTTTTTTGGGCAAACAAAAACTAATATAAATATATCATAATATTAAAATATTTAGAATGGAATAGTATCAATGTAATTTGTTATAAAAGACATATTTGGAAATATATAATATTAAGAAGGTGGTTAGGTTATTTTACTACAAAATTAAAAGCATAGACATTTACTTATTTTCACACACCAAGTATTATTTTGTACAAAACCTACTAGGTCTAAGAGTTCGGCTTTGACCTAATTTCGACCATTACATATAGTATATTTAAAATTATTAAAACGAATAAAAATTATAAAAAACAAAGAAAAGTATTGAATGTTTAAACTAACAGAAAAAGCATAATATTATAATTTAAACTTTTTTTATGTTATAAGCATACTATTGTTCTCATATTTCTTATTTGATATTTATTTTATAATTTCATAATACTATAACAGTATTTCATTATTTTTTCGTTAATTTAAAATTTGTACTTTTTATAATACTTTTTTATTTATTTTAATTCTATTTTTTAATATTTTAAAATACATTTTTTCTTAACAATTTCAATCTTTATCTTATTTTATTATGCTCATTTTTAAAAAAAAATTATTGTTATAATTTTAAATTTTATTTTTTAACATTAGGAGTTTAAAATATATTATAATAAGAAGATGGTGGACCAATTTACCATGCATAACTGAGAATGACGAATACAAAATGTATTTACTCCTATTTGTTGTCCATAGTTTCTAATAAAATTTAGGGTTTATATTTTTTGGGCTTTGTGTTTTGTCTAATTATCTGTTTAAACCTAGCGGTTTGATAAATTATGTTTTAGACTCCGTGTTTTATAAAATGATTCAAATAGACTCATGAACCTAATTTTGATGAAGAAAAAATTGAATGCCCCGCATGTCACCCCTAATAACCCTAAAAGTTGCCCCTGATAAAATGCGCCTAATAGTGTACATTAGGGGCGACTTAATGGGTCGTCCCTAAAAATTGAAGTGTCGCCCAAAAAATTTGCACATTTGACATAATTTTAGTCGATGTGTCCCCCCTGATATGTCAATAGTCACCCCTGATACTTGATTATGTCGTCCCTAAAAGTTGGAATGTTTCCCCAAATATTTGCACACCTAGCATAAGTTTAGTCGATATGTCACCCCTGATATGTCAATAGTCTCCCCTGATAGTCGCCCATAAAATCATTTTATTTATTAAAAATTAATATAATTAAATAATTAATTAAATTTTAAATTATTAATTAAAATTTAAATAATTGGAAACAAATATATTAAAAATAAAAATATTATATTAAATATTCAAATTAGTTCATTAAGATAACAATTATCCATATTGTTATTACTTTAAGATAACAAATATCCATATTGTTCATATAATGTAACAATAACTAACAATAAAATAAACCTAGTCTTCTAAATCAGCTGCCATGCCATCCCTATTATCTTCATGTTGCAGTTGTGGTGGCTGCGGCGACATCGGCCAGGGATAATGGGGAGGTGATGTGGACGATCCTACTCCCGTCGCAGTCTACGTGTTCTTTTGCCATTTTCAAGAAGGCTTGGAGACTGTTCCAATAAGCATCACAATTACGATCCCTTAATGTCGTCAAACTCTTATCGATCGACATCTACTAGATGTATGTCTATGACTTTTTGTTATTAGAAATAATAACAATTATCACTATGTGATAATTGTTACACCCATATTTCGAGACTTGGGGTTGTGACCTCGAAAGCTGGATCCGTCAGGTGTGAGTTCACGATAGCTAAAATACATGTTCGTAATCTAGACGTCGAGTCTTCAAAGCAGGTGGAAACCTCGAAGAGGGTTAGCCTCGAAGTCCTTATAAGCTCGAAAAACAGAACAATCGGAGTATATCCATTGTCGGGCAGCCTCGGATCAAGTGGACCGAGCTTGGCATGAGTGTGAGCTCGGAGTAAGGCGGTCTCTATAACGACCAAAATTCACTAATAAGGCTTAAGGGCCTTGATTAGTGTGCCTGGAGGGCATATTGGGAATTATGTGTGGTTTTACTTATTAAGATGCATGATTATGAGTTAAAGCATGTTATATGACTATTTGAGTATTTGAGATGCATGACTATGTGTATTAGTATGCATGTGGGCCCTGATTAGGTTAGAAGGGCATAATCGTAATTTTGGCCATTATGGGCATAACTGTTTTGATATATGTGATAATTGTTGAGACCACATTATTATGTGGATATATCTGAGATCTGTGACTCGAGACGATCCTAGTGAGCAAAGTAGCGGAAAATTCATGGCAGGGATTTGTACCCGGCTCGGGGTGAGCTTAGGGGTATAAATGGGAATTTAGCGAATATACTGGAGTCTATTTTGACATTGAGGAATATTATTGGTGATTAAATAGGTAACAGGAATTAAGCGGGTAACATTAGAGACATTCAAGGAGTTAGCGGGAATTAGGTAAAATGACTAAAATGCCCCTAAGTGGATTAAAGGGTTTAGAATTAATAGGGAGGGCATTAAGGTCATTTGGCTTTTAGAGATGGGTATTACTAAGGCTTTATGTTAGTGGGATTTGTAGAATATTATAGAAGTCTGAAAAAAGAAGAAAAAGGAAGGAAAAGAAAGAGAGAAAACAGAGGGAGTTTTCTGAGTCGGTTCAAGCTTCCTTCACCAATTTCTTGAGGATTTCTGGAGTAAAATTCAGAGGAGAGCTAGTTTAATTAATCCACAAGGTTACTGAGCTAAGGTTGAGGATTTGACAAGGGTTTAGCAAGAGTCCATCAGCACTTGAGGTAAAATTCTGTAAGTTTCTTCAACTCTGGTTTTGGGTTCCTAGCCAAGTTGTCTAAGCTGTGTTGATGGGAATTCTAGGGAAGTTGGAGCCAAGGGTTGTGGAGAAGCAAGCCAAGGAAGTCTAGAGGCACCTTGAGGTCGAAATTCCACCAGAGGTATAAACTCTAAACTCTAACTTTGTTGTTCAGCTGGTTTTTACTGAGTTTTAGAGCTTAGGAGTGGCTATGGTGAATTCTGAGTTTGTGGATGCATGTGCTTGAGTTCTAGGTATTTGGGATGCTTGGGATGAGTGGAGTATGGTTGCAAGGTTGTTTTTGAGTTTGGGAAGGAGTTGGAAGAGGTTTGGTTGAGGTTGGTTCGAGAAAATCGCAGAAGAGAAAAATTGGAGCTGGTCTGCCTGTGACTAGCGCTACAGCGCTAGCCTTTGGGCATTGTAGCGCTAGGCCATGGTGCTGAGGGGGTTTTGGCTTCTGTCTGTAGCATTGTAGCGCCCTTCCTTGAGCATTGTAGCGCTACCTTGCTTTCTGAAGGGGATTTTAGGGTTATTTGCAAGGGTTTTTGACCTAAGGTTTGGGGTTTGTTTCCACCACCTTGTTTGGTGGAACTAGGACTTCCCGGGGGCTCGGGATTGACCCCGAGACTAGGTTTTGGACTTGAGGTTCGATAATGACTTTGGCCATGATTGTGTTTAGGTGAGCGCTAGGGCTCGAGGGGGATCGTGCTCAAGGAGTCGAGGGATCAAAGCTAGAGAATTGGAAGGTAAGAAAACTGCACCCGATTATGTGTTTGTGATGGGACTAAGTGCTCCCGAGAATTGTATCGTGTCAATGATGGTATCACGCCATGGGACATGTAAAAGCGGCCTAAGAGTGTCGTACATAGTATTTGCGCACAGGGCGCGGCTTGGCCACTGGTAGCCGAGAATATTCACTGAGCTCGGCTTAAGCGGGCCGGAGCCAGTGGGATAACGGAGGGAGCAGCCTGAGAGCGCTAGCCCTGGTTATCATTTGTGCAGTGATATGTGATATGAATTGATATGCTTAGTATGTTGAATACTTGGTCATGCTGAATGATTACATGTTTGAGAACTTGTGATGCAACGTGGGATATGGATTTGTCTGTTGATTGTTTATGCTCTGTTGTTGTGTTTTCTTGCTGGGCCTTGGCTCACGGGTGCTACGTGGTGCAGGTAAAGGCAAAGGCAAGCTGGACCAAGCCTGAGATGGAGAGCTCCGAGGTGGAATGTACATAGCGAGCCGTTCGATCATCATGGTCGAGGAGTGGATCAGGACAGGGATTACCTAACCGCTTGTTTTGCCTTAGTATGGCTGGTTATTGTATCTGAATCTTATAACTTTTGTAAACAAACTTTAAACTTATATTTTTGGGATCCCGTGTAAACAAATAATGTTTCTTAATGAAAATGTGGCTTTTGAGACCAAACCATTTTAAACCCTAGTTCCTTTACAGTTTTAGTAACACAGTTTTAATTAAATGACTTGATTAGCAAGTCTGGCACTTTATAAACACACAGTGTAGCGGTCTTGGCTATCCAGGGCGTTACAGTCTCAGTGGTATTTACCCACTCCAAGTTGGTCTTGGGAAAATAAGGCAACTCGTAAGTTACTCAGAGACTTAGTATCTCTGAAAATTCTTCAAGGATGAATTCTCCAGAGTTTTCTCTCAAGATCACAAAAATTCGGTCCTTTACAATGGTGCATGACCTCTCTATTTATAGAGAAGATTTCAGAATACTATCCCACATATTTCGGGAAGTTATTCTGTATATGCAAATAAATTAAATGGCATTAAAAGCCAGCAATCCTATATACAAGGAAACGTCCCCTGAAGATCAGGGGGCGTATAACTGAACAAATAATATCCCTTGATTATAGGGGATTTATAGTAATCAATGTAGATCGCGTCTCTTACAGATGATTCATTAGGATATTCAAATTTATTATCCTATATCGCCAAGGCCCTATTCACGCAGGTTTCTTATTGACTTTCGAGCTATAGCATCTTCCCGAGGCTACATGACTTCGAGCTCATACGCGCATCAGACTCGGAGCCCTGATCAGAGGCCATCTCGAGAATAGACGTACCTCGGGGTCTGTCTTTCAAGCTTGTGAGGAACTTCGAGGCTATCATCTTCGAAGTCGTCTCTGCTTTGCCGGCTCGATGCTTAGATTTCGGACATGTTCCAGACTTTACGAGTTCATTTATTACGAATCCATCTTTCGAGGTCACAATCTTTATGGCTCGAAATCTGGGTGTAACATACACACATTCACAATACATTTTTCTAAACACATATTAATAAACATTCATAGTTTATTTTTTTTTCTAAATAAATATTAATAACACTAATATTACCTAAACCTAAACACATATTAACACTAATAATTCTAATATCTCAAACATTTCAAATATAAATATATTTTTTATCAACTTAATTAAACTAATTAAAACAACTTTGGTGAAAAAAATATCACTAGGTGATTATAAAAAACGTATATCCTATCTTTCGTGATCAAATTTTATCACCAAAGAAAAGAAACATAAATGAAATATTTTTTAACACTAGCTATGTTACACCCAGATTTCGGGGTTGAGGAATTACGATCCCGAAATCTAGGCTCGTTAGGTGTAGGCTCGAAATAAGTACGATTGTCATATGATCCTTCAGTCGGATCATTTTGTTGTAAATGACGACCTCGAAAGCTTGAGGAGTGTCTAGCCTCGAATATGCTCTGAGCTCGCAATAGCCATGGTTCAACACTTGTACATATTTCCTGATGCTTCTTTTGCCTTCAGACAATATGGTTCGAGATCGAGAAGTGTAAGCTCGAATGCGATGACTTTGTCAATGATTACTTGTTATAAGCTCAGGCGAAGTAAAATGACGAGCTCGTGATAAGCGAATAGTCTCGGAGATGTAATGGATTCCATATCTTAATTAATCGGTTACATATGAATGTATTTATTGTTGTAAAATCTCTATGTTTAAGGGATATTATATAATTTGTTAACCAGTCCCACATTTTACGGGATGTTTCCATGTACGTAGCAAATAATGCATTAAATGGCATTATATTATTTGATTTACATAATATCTTCCCGAAATATGTGGGAACGAATTCTGAAATCTTCTCTATAAATAGAGAAGAAACTCCATTTGTAAGGGACGAAAATCTGGAGATCTTGAGGGAAAACTCTGGGCAACTATTCTCTGAAAAGTTTCCAGAAGACTCTCAAATGTTTATAACACAGACTCGTGGACTAGGCAAATTTAACTGCAGAACCACGTAAAGAGATCTTGTTTTCATCTTCTTCTTTCATTTCCTCTGATATATTATTGTTTAATTGCTCTCCCTTTATAAGTTGACGAAAAACGGCGTCAAGAGCTTGGTGCTTTCATTAAGAGCCATTAAACAATACGTGAGTCTGTTTAGTCAGAGAGTCTCTCGGATTAGAAATGGCTATGAACGATCCCAATATACCGGAGGAGGAAATTCTAAATGAAGATGAATACCCACGACGGCCTGGAAAGCAGCCTATGATAAATTCTGATCCCGATGAGAGGAGTGACTCGTCTAACTCCCGGGGACCACTTGCCCCCAAGGCCGACAATGATATGTACTAAAATCCCGAGATATATGTTCCAATCGTGGAACTCAAAAATTGGCAACTACATAAACAGTTGGCAGAAGCTACAAAATGCAATGAAGAGTTAGCCAGGCTAGCAGCTGAGGCACAGGCAGCTTAGGCCCCACCTCTGCAAGCTACCCAGCCTCCGCCTCCGCGGGACACTCAGGCCCCACCTCGTAGGCACAGGGGATGTCCTCGAAAGAATGCGACCACCCGGATAGCGAAACCAGCACCACCACCAACATCTGCTCATGTTCAGCCAAGACCCCAGAGGGGAAATCAGGCTGAGGCCACTGCCAACCTAACTACAGTAGCACACACGGGAATGGGGAATAACCGAGCCCCCTCGGTGGCTCGGACCCCAAATCTTGGTGCAGCATAGAATATCCCAGAATCTAACCAGGCGAATTCAGGACCTTCCAGGCCCAACAATGGGAGACAGCCACCGTCTCCCATAAGACACCCGCCATCACAAATAAGGCATCCCTCACCAATTCAAGATGCTCCGCGACCTGCCCCTCAAAATAGGGATCGACAGACTGGACGGGGACAGGGAAATGGAGAGGCTGCCCGAGATCGCAGGGCTCCTCAACCTACTTGAAGCTAAATGTCATGGACATGAGATGCTGGGACAAGGAGACAAGCAGGGGATCCACCTTGTAAGCAGTGAGCGGCGAGCTACGTAAGCGAAAGCTCGGATTACACTAGGTCTGTGAGCATTTATGACACAGAGCCAAGGAATGTCGGGAATCGAGGAGACCACCCTGACCTACGGGAACACTTAAACCATAATTGGGGGCTTGATAATCCCCTGAATCTAAATCTACGAGATCATCTGAACAGTCGCAAGCAGCCGATGTACAATCCTGCACCGAGACGGGGAATTGGAGTTGTAATCAACGATAACCAGCTCTCTCTAGTTCAGGCCATGCCTCATGTAGATCTAGTCCAAGAGAGGAATGAGCAGTTGGAGAGAGCATTCAGGCTCTTACATAACGAACATAGCCGGGAACGGGATGAATAGTTCGATGAGGAACTCAAGCCCTTTGCCCCACATATCTCTAACACCCCATTTCCTCAAGGATTTAGAATTCCTCATGTGCCGCCATTCGATGGAAATTTGGATCTATACATCCACTCGAGCACATTTAACACAATTATGGGAGCCGGCAATGTGGGCTACGAGCTTAGATGTATGTTGTTCCCCGCCTCTCTCATGGGAACATCAAAAAACTGGTTTGAAAAATACAAGAGACATTCGATTGCCTCCTAGGATCAATTGTAGAGAGATTTTAAGAAACAATTCAAAGCCATGGTCGGCATTAGACCCGAGGCTTCAGCCTTGACCAATGTTCGGCAATAGCCAAATGAGTCGCTGAAAGGATACCTCACAAGGTTTAACTTAGAAGTTGCTCGAGCTTGAGATGTCAACGATTGTGGCCATTTAATGGCCATTCGAGCCGGAGTAATGCCTGGGAGTCCTCTCTGGGAAGACTTGCAAAGAAAGCCTGTAAGGTCCTTAACCGAGTTCAATCGAAGAGCTCAGAGGTTTGTTAGTGTAGAGGAGGCGAGGTGAGCATTGAATATGACCTCTCAACCCATAACTACAACAACAAATGCTAACTCTGCCTCAACCTCGGCGGATCCTACAACTTCAAAAACCCCAGGGACAACCCTTCCACGAGAAAGAAAAATGAAGGAAATAACCCCGAGGCAGAAGTGGGAAAGAAGAAAAAAAGGGAAAGATTCTTCTCCGTCTACAAGGTGTATACCGAGCTCAATGAGTCTCGGGAGAATATCTACCTGGCCAATGAAAACCAAGTCCCTTTCAGACAACCTGATCCCATGAAGAACTAAAAAGCGAAAAGAGATTCTAGCAAATATTGTAGATTCCACAGAGATATCGGACATACAACCGATGAGTGTAGACAACTAAATGATGAGATAGAAGGATTGATCTCGAGGGGATATTTCAGTCAATATGTAAGAAACCAAAACCCCAATCAGGCTTCCACCAGCCAAAGGGCAGCAGCTGCACCACCTACCTAGAACAATAACTCCTCAGCTCAGGAAGATGAACGACCCCCCCCCCCCCCCCCGATTGATGGAGAAGATGTTATGACCATCTCGGTGGGACCCCATATCACAGGATCGGGCAGGAACACCCATAAAAGACATGTGAATGAGTTAAAGACTAGTGACGGATCTCCCTACGAACCCAAACCCAGAGCTTCGAAATACCAAAGGGTTGAAACTCAACCCATAACTTTCACTAAAGACGACGCGTCTCATGTACAGTTCCCTCACATTGACCCTCTAGTCATCACCCTTCAACTTGCGAACAAGAGGGTACACCAATTTCTAATTGACAATGGGAGCTCGGTAAATATCCTCTATAAGGCTACCTTAGAAAAGATGGGAATTGCTCTTCGCGGCCTAAAAACCTGTGCAACTACGTTGTACGGCTTTTCAGGAGAAGGGATTGCCTGCATGGGATCCATCGAACTCCCTGTGATCTTGGGAGACTACCTGGTCTCTATAACCAGGATGATGGATTTTATAGTGGTGGACCTTCCATTAGCCTATAATGTATTGCTTGGGAGACCCGCCCTAGTAGGGCTGGGGAACTTTCATCCGTTAGGCATCTGTCCATCAAGTTGTCGACTTCTAGTGGCATCAGGACTCTAAAAGGGGACCAGCTTGCGGGGAGGGAATGTTATAGCATTTATGTGAGAGGGAAAAAGCATACAAATGCACAGGCACTTGCATTATTCGGAATGAGGATGGGACGATCTTTGAAATCGACGAAGACATCGACCCTAGAGTAGAGGAAAGAGCTGACCTCGAGCCATTAGAGGAGCTCAAAGAGGTCAAGCTCGAAGAGCTCGATCCCCCAAAGATCGTGAAGGTGGGGACAAATATTTCTGAGAAAGAAAAATAGCAATTAATTTGCTTCTTAAAGAAAAACCAGGATGTTTTCGCATGGTCACATTCGAATATGGTAGGGATAAGTCCAAATGTAACAAGCCATGCACTTAATATTGACAAGAGCTTCCCCCCGAAGTAGCAAAAGCGTAGACTCCTGGACGATGATAGAAAGAAAGCCTTAAAGGAAGAGGTTGACAGATTAAAGGCAAATCGGTTCATACGAGATGCCTTCTATCCTGATTGGATCGCCAACCCGGTGTTGGTCCCAAAACCCAACAGGACATGGCGAACTTGCATCAATTACTCCGACCTCAACAAGGCATGCCCAAAAGATTGTTTTCCTCTACCTCAGATCGATTAGCTCGTAGATGCCACAGCTGGGTATGGTCTTATGTCATTTATGGATGCGTATTCTGGATATAACCAGATCACCATGCATGCACCAGACCAAGAGCATACGAGCTTTGTAACTGATAAAGGGTTGTTCTGTTACAATGTTATGCCCTTCAGACTTAAAAATGATGGAGCAACGTACCAAAGGCTGGTGAACAGAATGTTCTCTGAGAAGATAGGTAATAACATGGAAGTTTATGTTGATGATATGTTGGTCAAATCTAAACATAACAATAACCATATAGACGACCTCGAAGAGTTTTTTGTTGTGTTACGGAAGTACAACATGAAACTCAACCCCCAAAAGTGCTATTTTGGAGTGTCATCGGGGAAGTCTCTGGGCTTCATCAAGTTAATCCTGACAAAATCCAGGCGTTAATCGATATGCCCTCGCCTCGAAAGCATAAAGATGTTCAGAGTTTAACTGGACGGATAGCGGCATTAAGTAAGTTTGTTTCTAAATCTATAGACCGCTGCCTTCCATTCTTCAACCTTTTGAGAGGAGGCAAAAAATTCAAGTGGACGGAGGAATGCAAGCTCGCATTCCAAGACCTAAAGAAACACCTCACGGAACCTCCAATCTTGTCAAAACTTGTGACGGGAGAAGTCTTATACCTGTATCTCGCTACAACCAAACACGCTATCAGTGTTGTGCTCGTCCGAGAAGACAAGAAGATACAAAAACCAGTATATTATGTCAGCAAGAGGTTACTGGGGGCAGAATCGAGATACCCGTTAATGGAAAAACTGGCTCTTAGCCTGATCCATTTATCTCGAAAGCTCTGACCTTACTTCCAAGCACACCCCATCCATGTGCTGACTGACCAACCACTACGACAAGTCTTGTCCAAACCAGAGGCCTTGGGCAGATTGTTAAAATGGGTTATTCAGCTTGGGCAGTTCGAGATTACTTATCATCCGAGAACGACCATAAAGGGGCAGGCCCTGGCAGACTTCATCGTGTAGTGTACAGGAGTGTCTGACAATGAAGTTATAACCCCAGCCTGTGAGCTGTGGAAACTTTATGTCGATGGGTGTAATGCCCCAAATTTCCTAATAAGGTTTAGGACCTTGATTAGGAGGCCGAGAGGGCCATAATTGATTTATTGTATTATTAAATGATAATGTGCATGTTTAGGTGTATTAAATATGCATGTGAACTCATTTTTGAGTAATTGGGTGATTTTCATATTTTGGCCATTTCGAGCATATTTGGCATATATGTGATATGTGTGTGGTGCTTTATTATTGTTTGGTTATGCTAGGGTTACTCAGCACAAGAGGATCCTAGCAGGTAAGCTAGTGGGAAAGTCACAATGGGATTTAAGCTTGACTTGGAATAAGTCAAGGGGTATTTAGAGCATTACCAGGTTATTGGGTAATGGGAATTAATATTTGGTGATAAATTGGGAGTTAGTAAGATCAGGGGGAAATTATGGAGGTTTTGACTATTTTGTCCTCGGGAGTGTTTTCGGGACCCCGAGCGTTAGGATTTGGTTGAGGCTACTTAAGCTTGAAGTAACCTTTTAAAAGAATAAAAAGAACGTTCTATACATTCTCTCTCCCTCAAAGTTCCATTTTTGTCTCCCGATCGCATTTTCGAAGGTAACTTGAGTTTTAGGACTCGGATTCAAGTGAGGATTGAGGCATAGCGATCCTAGGGAAGATTAGAAGCTTATTAGCGGAAGGATTTAGTTGGAAACAACTCAATTGGAGGTAATTCAAGTTTTAAGTTTTAAGTTTTTAAAGTTTTTAAGCTTGAATTGGACTTTGTGTTTTGATGAGTTTTTGATTGAATTAAAGCTTGGGTTTTATGGGTTTTGGATCATGGGGATGTTTGGAAACTTTGATTTTTGGATTTGGGGGTGTTTAGGTATGTTTTTGGGAGGTTTTAAAAGGTTGAAAACGGAGAAAAATGGCTGCCCTGAAGTTGGGCCGCGGCCCTAGCTCGAAGAAGCAGGAGGAGGGCTTTGGCCTTGCTGGGCGCCGCGGCCTTGCTCCTGGTGAGGCAGGGGGTCGCAGCTCAAGGTACTAGGGCCGCAGTCGTTGGGCAAGTTTGAGCCCGTTTGAGTGTTTTGACCTCGGGAACTTGGTTTTAGGCCTCAGGATCATTCCTACTACCCCGATTGGTGGGGTTTGATGTCTTGGAGGCTAGGTTTTGGTTCCGGGATTAGTTTTAGAACTTGAACTCATTGGATCACCATTTGTGGTTGTGACTAGGATATCACTAGAGGCTTGGAATCGGGATCGTGCTTGTGGCTCATTTGTTGGTAACCTGTGCTTGGACCAAAGGTAAGAAAACTGCACCCCATATGTGACATGCATGGTTATTCTTGATGCATGTTGGATGTTTAAATGTAAACATTGATAGAATATTGAATGCTTAGCAATCTTGCTCATTTGCATATTATTGAGGCATGCTGGATGATTAAGTGTGATGCATGTGATGCACGAGAAACATGTGATTAGGGCATGCCATGAATATTGACTGTGAGATTGATCAGAGCTTGAGTCTCTGTGTTTGTGCATGATCATAATTGTGCTAGCAACTGTTAAGTAAGCATGCTGAATGCCCTACGTTTGAATATTCGACATATGACATATGTTTGGTAGCATTCCTTACTTGTGCATGGAACTGACTAATTAGTCAGAATTGGCAAAGGTGTCAGTATCAACTGTGAAGCTGTGACTCATTAGTCAAGTTTGGCAGTGGTACTGGGCACTGGTCACACGGTGCTGACTCATGAGTCAGGAACGACCTTAGCGTATTCAACGCAAGCCAACAAAGATTAAATCTAATCGACATTCTGCATTAGATGACTCAAGAAGAGCATTAATGCCGGACCGACCTCAAGTTTGATGAAAACTAATAGCGCTTGTGTGACTTACCCATTAGTCACTCATCTGTTTAGGCTAGTGACTTACCCAGCAGTCACTCATCTGTTTAAGCTAGTGACTTACCCATCAGTCACTCATCTGTTTAAGCTAGTGACTTACCCAGTAGTCACTCAACTGTTTAGGCTAGTGACTTACCCAGCAGTCACTCATTTGTTTAAGTTAGTGACTTACCCAGCAGTCAGTCATCTGTTTAGGCTAGTGACTTACCTAGCAGTCACTCATCTGTTTAAGTTAGTGACTTACCCAGCAGTCACTCATCTGTTTAAGCTAGTGACTTACCCATTAGTTACTCATTTGTTAAAGCTAGTGACTACCCATCAGTCACTCATCTGATTAGAGCCATTGCAGGAAAGCCCAGGTAACGGTTTCATTACACGGCTATGGGCATCGAGCCCAATAGTGACTTGCTTGTCAGTCACTCAGTATGGTTAACAGAACCTCCAAGTGATATTCACTCATCTATTCAGAGCTATGAGCTCTGTGTGATCATTCAGATCATCATTTACAAGGCTTTGGGTGCTGAGCCCCGTAGTGACTTGCTTGTTGGTCACTCAGTATGGTTTACCAGAACCTCAAGTGTTGAAACACTCATCTGATTAGGATTGACTTGATAGTCATCCAATAAGGAGGGCAGGATTTCTTAACCCTGATTCCCCAGCATTGTTTGAATTTATTTGCATGCTTGAATAAATTTATGTTTGCTAGGCATACTTGATATGATTTGATATCATAATATGATTGTTCATGAGCATATTGAGTGTTCTTGTTGGGCTTCGGCTCACGGGTGCTATGTGGTGCAGGTAAAGGCAAAAGAAAGATGGACCATCCTTGAGTTGGAGAGCTTAGGTGACGACGTGTACATATGCAGCTGCTCGACCTCCACGGCCAAGGTTTGAAGGAGAGGAACTAGGGTTAAACCCTATTTTGCTGCTTAGATCGGCTGGTTGTAAATATTTTGTTGTAATGAACCTTTAAATTATATTTTTGGGATCCCAATATATACAGTAAACGTTCTAGTGAAACGTTATATCTTAACCAAAAATTTTAATCCCTAAACTGCTAATCATACTTAGTTACACGTTTATGGCCAAATGACTCGATTAGCGAGTTTAGCACTGTTTGCAATGTGCACTGTAACGGTCCCTGGAGTTTAGGGCATTACAATGGGTCTTCCAACAAAAATGGATCGGGGGCAGGAATCATATTGATCACTTCAACTGGAAAAAGATTTCACTTCGCCTTAAGGTTCAGTTTTGAAGCATCTAACAATGAGGCTGAGTACGAAGCTCTATTGGCAGAACTCTGAATAGCCAAGGAGCTCAAGGCCAAAGCAATACATTGTTACAATGACTCACAGTTGGTGGTAAACCAAATTCTAGGGGAATATCAGGCTCGTGGCACAAGGAAGGCCGCATATTTAAAAAAAGATAAAGCGGCGCCCGAACATTTCGAGTTCTATACCATAGAGCAGGTTCCCCGAGAATAAAACTCAAATGCGGATGCCTTAGCCAGACTCGCCATGTCCAACAAAATTGATACGCTAAATGTAGTACCAATAGAGCACCTATCGACTCCCAATATCAGTAAGCCTGAAAAGGAAGATGTATGCATGATTGACTTTGAACCAACCTAGATGACCTTAATAGTTGATTACCTCGAAACCGGCATCCTCCCAGCATAACGGAACAAGGCTTGGAAACTGATGTACCAGATTCCAAGATACACTATTGTGGAAGGAAGGTTATATCGGAGAGGATATTCTATGCCATTACTTCGATGTGTGGCTCCACCCGAGGCAAAGAAAATCCTAGAAGAAATTCATGAAGGATTTTGTGGAGACCACATTGGGGGGCATAGCCTATCAAAGAAAATTATAAGACAAGGATATTTCTGGCCCACTATCAAAGCAGATGCCTTCGAGTATGTAAAGAAATGTGATAAATGGCAATGTTTCGCTACAATTTCGTGAGTTCCTTCATCCGAGCTAACCATGATGACCTCCCCGTGGCCATTTGCGGTGTGGGGAATCGATCTCATAGGTTCGTTGCCAACCGGCAAAGGTGGAGTAAAGTATGCAGTGGTCGTGGTCGATTATTTTACAAAATGGACCGAGGCCTAACCTCTGGCAACGATTACCTCAAAAAAAGTCCTGGATTATGTGGTAAAAAACATCATCTGCTGGTATGGAATGCCAAGGAAAATAGTATCAGATAACGACACTCAATTTGACAGTGAATTATTCACCCATTTTTGTGAAAAAAATGGAATAATAAAAAGCTTCTCCTCCGTTCCCCATCCCCAAGCAAATGGCCAAGTTGAAGCAGTAAATAAGACTCTCAAGAGTTCTATGAAAATGATGTTAGAAGAATCTAAGGGAAAATGGCCCGAGGAGTTACCCCAAGTTTTGTGGGCATATCTAACTACAGCTCGTACATCAACAGGGCATACCCCTTTTTCCCTGGCATATGGGTGCGAGGCCATGTTACCAATCGAGGTTGAAATACCCACTATTTGTAGCCATGCTTATGATCAAGCATCGAACCAATCCCAGCTCGAAGTAAGTCTAGACCTTATTGAAGAAAGGAAAAATGAAGATCAACTGAGAAATGTAGCATATCAGCAGCGAGCTACCCGATATTTCAATAAAAATGTTCGAGAGAGGAAGTCCGGATTGGGAGACTTGGTGTTAAGGCGTGTGTTCCTAGCTACAAGGGACCCGACTGCTGGTGTACTTGGCCCTATTTGGGAAGGACCTTACCAAATCGAGCCAGTTATCCGACCCGGAGTCTATAAATTGGCAAGATTAAACGGAGAATTGATACCGTGAGCTTGGAATGGCGAACATGTACGACCTTGCTGTCAATAGTGTAGGAATGATGTCTCATTGTAACCAAGCATGTTTGTTTTTACAAATTTTTTATTAATAAAGTGTTCAATTTTGATCAAAAGTCATTTTTGTTTCTATATGTTGTATTTTTTGGCAAACTCTCTTAATTTAATAACCTATGGTCACATTCATAGGATATTAAGGGGGCATCAGTGGCATACATACCATAAGTTTGAAAAAATAAACAGCATAAAAGAAAAGTGTCTGGATCATTAACCCAACATAGAAGTTAAAAGTGTAAGCTCGAAATAAGTGTCTGGATATAACCAGATGCGTGAGCTAAGAAAATTTGGACGTAACCAGATTATTAAAAATAAAGTATCTGGATATAACTAGACGTGCGAGCTAAGACAATAAAGTGTCCGGATACGACTAGATACGTGAACTAGTGTGATCTGGATATAACTAGATTGAAAATATATAAGTGTATGGATTACGAACCAAACACGACCTAAATAGGTTTGGAACAAACCAGGTAAAACTTATCGACACAAGTGGGAAAAAGATAAACCTACTTCGAACTAAGTCAATACCGAGGCTGGAGTATTTTTCAACAAAAGTTTTGACCTCATAACCTCAAGGAACTGTCTGAGGAAGAGGAAAAGTGACTATAAAAAGAAAGATACAACTAAACTACTTAGCTTACATATCACTTAAGTACTTTTGAGTACGTGGTAAAAGTAAGATCCGCCCTTGACACAAAACGAGATCGGATGTGGGAACATCGAGCAAACTATGTATGAATCCATTGAAACTCAAGCTGAAATCCAGCAAATGGTTGTAGGAATAAACAAACATAAAAAGAAAAAGTTTAATATAAATTGCTTAAAATATTTCTATCTGAGAAATGTAAGGAAAAAATATTAAAATAAATACCAAGTGTAAACTTGAATAAAGAAAAATAACTCTTTTACGAGCTCTAAATTGTTTTCGCCCCAAGGGAATAAAAAGGAAAGGCCCTAAACTATTACAATTTTTTTTTGGGACGCAGCCCATGATCAAGCTCTAGGAAGTAGAAGCATCCCCCTTAGCCTTCTCAGCTTCCTCCGCCTCCAGCCGAGCTTGCCACTTAGCCAGAAGCTCGTCCTCAAGGGTTCACAAGAAACTCGTGTCAAGATCGGCATTGTTGGCCCAAATTCTATACATGGCCATGTCAACTGCTCGATCTTTCCTCTGCTTGAACTCTTCGAGGAGGCAAGCCTTTTCACCCTCCATTATCTCGAAGGTGGCCTTTTTCTCCTCCTCGAGCTTGGTGTTCAGCTTCTCCAGCTCCTCAGCCCCGGAGCTCTTCTCTTTGAGCTCGGCATTCAGCTTCTCAAGCTCCTCAACCCTGAAGTTTTTCACTTTGAGCTCAGCCTCCAGTTTTGACTTTGCAGCTTTGAACTCGTCAGCGAGCTTGAGCTGGAGACCCTTAAACTCCTGAGCGTAGGACATGCTCGCATGAACCTCGTTGTTCAGCTTGTAATTTAGCTGAGCAACTACAGCAAGAGCCTAACACACAAACAAATCAAGTTAGAACAAGTTTTAGGTAAAACTACAATAAACAACGAAGTAAGAAAAAATTACCGAGGAGATGAGCTTGGTACTCTTGTCGTAGAGGACATTGGAGTCCCAAGCGTTGACCAGGAACTGCCATTGGGGAGCCCCGAGATTCCTGAATCTTTGGCCCACTCGAGACAGGACATCCGAGCCAAGAGTGGCTCCGTGAGTCCCGGCAGAGTTGTCGATAACATACTCATTGGCATGAGTCGAAATCGACAACAAGCACTCACGAGTGGGAGCTGGTGCATTCGGTTGGAGGGATTTGGTAGTAGGAGGTGGAGAAGGAACAACTTCCATAAGAACCCCGACCTGGGGGTCGGAGGTTGCAACTTGACTCAGAACTGGAGGGGCCGAAGGAGGAGGATTCACCTCGGTCCTTTTAGGGACTGTGGCAGGTCGACCAGTTTTTTGTGATGCTCTCAGGCGCTTGCTTTGCTTGGCCCCCGAGCGACTGTTGAGCATGGTCTCAAGGTCGGAGTCCATAGTTCCTGCATAATCAAATCACATTAGAAAACAAGCTTAAAATGCTAAAGTAAGCGTGAAGCAAACAGTTAAAGGAAATAAGGACAAGTGACAAGAAAACTCACTAGAACTCTCCCCCGAGCTCGTGCTCGGCGACCAAGTAATCCCCTTATCTTCAGAGGAGGCTGGGGGAGTCCCTTTCCCATACATGAAAGCTATCCTAGAATTCAGAAATAGGATCAAGGTGTCGGGTCTATGTTTAAGAAGGGATGGAGACCACAAGGCCGAGCTGAGAATGACCTTACCTCTGTCACTCGAGCTCAAGGCCTCGTCGTTGGTGTCATTCCCCGAGCACGGACTTTTGTGATGGCAAGCTGGGGATCGTGCTTTCAAGCTTTGCTTTGGAGGAAGCTTGTCAGTGGGGAGTGGCGCATTCTCCCACATGGTGTACTTCCGGTAGGCGGTGTTGTCCGTCGACGGGTCCTGTTCTAGAAGACCATAGGCTCGAAGCTTATCTTCATGAAGAAGATAAGACAGGCTACCGTATGGAAGTTGGAGTAGAGCTTCCTTGTGCTACTTCATTGCGTCCATGGGGGGTAGGACAGTGATAATTGTTTGAAGAGTCGAATACATTATAGTTAGTTCGAGCCTAAGTGAAAGTCGAGCGTGAAAGGAAAAGGGGTCATATACTTACGAATTCGTCTGAATAAATAAAACTTTGAGGGATCTAGGCCGTCTGTCCAAAAGAATGCCAGCTTGAGGTTGGGAGGATGATTGGGCATGTCCTCAGAAATCTTCTTCTCCTTGGGATAGCTCGACAGATAATAGAAGCCATCCCCTCCCCGAGCTCGGGAGGGGTTACTTTTCAAGCAAAAGAGATACAGGATCTCCTTTGGCGAAGGTCCTTCCCACTTCAATTCGTGGTATAGTGACCTTAGGGCTGACAAGACCCTGTATGAATTGGTCCGGAGTTGGAAGGGCGCGAGCCCGACAAAATCCAGAAAGTCCTTAAAAAAGGACTTCAAGGGCAATAAAGCCCCTGCCTTCATATGCTCGCGACTCCAGGCCGCGTGCTTCAGTTTATTGTCAGGACGACCATCTCCCAGGGCGTAGAAGCTTCATTCTTTGGAGGTAGGAGCTCGAAACCTCAGGGAGCCTGACAATCCTAGGACGTGGCGAGCCAGGATGCTGGTGATTTGTCCTAACGAAGAAACCGAGCTCCAATAATGCTCGACCTCAAAAAATTCCTCCCCCGAGGTAGGAATGGTAGCTGGTTGCGAGGTGGACGGGCGATTTGATGTCTCTATCAGTGAGAATATGAGATCACCCGGCTTAAAGGCAACCGTTACTTTGAGCTTGGGATCAAGAGGGATCGGTCTAAGCTTAGGGTCCGGGTCTGGATAGATCGCGACCTGAATTTTTTCCTTTTCATTTCCTCAACCTCGTCGATCTGACGTCGAAAGTGAGCTCAAATATCTTCTTGCTCACACCTCACTTTGTGTTCGCAAATTAGCCGCTGATTTTGAGGGAAGGGAGATTTGGGGCTCAGAGTTGTCGGAGAATAGGGAATTGGGAGCACTGACCCCACCGTTTTTCAAAATTCTGCGACATCTAGCAAGAAAGAAAAGGGTGAGGGTCAGGCATACAAGAAATAAAGGATAAAACTCAAGATAGCTCTCGAATACTCGAAATCAAGGAATAAGCTCGATTGAAACCTCGAAAGAACGGGGTCGAACTCGGGAGAAACCCGAGCTATTGAAAAGGTCGGACTTCGAGCGTGTATTTGACGCGAAGGGGGGAAAGTGGATTTATTTAAAAAAAAAATTCCGAATTTTCAGGGAAAAAGTTGACGGTTACTCAAAAAGGTGATAATTTTGGGAAACATGTAATTTAAAACCCTAATTCAGTACCCCATTTCTTGGTCTACACGATACGTTACCTGTAGTCTAAAAATAACAAAAAAAAAGGCCATATTTGCATCCCCTACACTAAATCTGGGTTTGAAACCCATGATATCAGAAGAACCCAAAATCTACGCAGTATCGGCTAAACAATATGGTTGAAGTTACAAATGGCTACAGACATTCTAGTGCAAAATGGTGTAACAGAAACACAAAAATACACGAATAAAAAAAATATACTTATAACCATATGGAATCAAGAACAAAGACTTACATGCGGTGGCCGATGGATACAGAGAAATTGACGATCGAAGGAGTGGTTGCAGGAAAGCTTTCACAGAGTCGTAAATGCCAAAGGATTTTTGTTTTCTCGGTTTGGAGAACATGCAAAGAAGGAAGAGGATTCTATGGCTATGGTTTTCTCTTTCTGAAACTTAAGAAGTGAAAGTGAAGAAGGAGAGGAGGTGAGGCTATATATATGTGTAAATCCCAAAATGAGGTCAATGGTCGGGCTAATCTGAGCCATTGGCCAAATTCTGTATTTGATCTAACGATCGGGTACAAAGGTGATGATGGCGGCATAAAGTTGGCAGGCGAATAGACGTGGGTATGGTACAAAAGCACTCAAGTACACTGATTAAGCAATCCCTGGCTGACGCGTGTTCACTCTTGAGTACATTTAACGGTACAGTTTCCAAGGAGGGCAGTTCAAAAGTTTCATGCTCATAGGATTCGAACAGATACTTTTGAGGGGGAAAATGTTACACCTAGATTTCGGGGTTGAGGAATTATGATCTCGAAATCTAGGCTCGTTAGGTGTAAGCTCGAAATAAGTATGGTTGTCATATGATCCTTCAGTCGGACCGTTTTTCTGTAAATGACGACCTCGAAAGCTCGAGGAGTGTGTAGCCTCGAATATGCTCTGAGCTCGCAATAGCCATGGTTCAAAACTTGTATATATTTCCTAATGCTTCTTTTGTCTTCAGACAATATGGTTCGAGCTCGAGAAGTGTAAGCTCGAATTCGATGACTTCGTCAATGATTATGTGTTATAAGCTCAGGCGAAGTAAAATGACGAGCTCATGATAAGCGAATAGTCTCAGAGATGTAATGGATTCCGTATCTTAATTAATCGGTTACATATGAATGTATTTATTGTTGTAAAATCCCTATGTTTAAAGGATATTATATAATTTGTTAACCAATCCCACATTTTACGGGATGTTTCCATGTACGTAGAAAATAATTCATTAAATGGCATTATATTATTTGATTTACAGAATATCTTCCCGAAATATGTGGGAACGAATTCTAAAACATTCTCTATAAATAGTGAAGGAATCTCCATTTGTAAGAGACGAAAATCTGGAGATCTTGAGGGAAAACTCTGGGCAACTATTCTCTGAAAAGTTTCCAGAAGACTCTCAAACATTTATAACACAGACTCGTGGACTAGGCATATTTAACTGCTGAACCACGTAAAAGATCCTATTTTCATCTTCTTCTTTCATTTCCTCCTATATATTCTTGTTTAATTGCTCTCCATTTTTAAGTTGACGAAAAACGGCGTCAACAAGCTATATTATGCTATCTTATAAAGTCTTATGATACCATAAAAAAATTATGATGTTTTATAAGCTATATTAAATATGATTTATTTTTAAATAATTAAATTTGTTAATATTAAATTAAATTATAATTTTTTATTTAATTTTCAAATTATTTAGCTAATTTTTTAATTTATTTTCAAACTTGTTAATATTAAATTAAATTATTTATCTAATTTTTAAAATTATTAAATTTGATAATTTTTTTTTTTTTAAATTATTTATCTAACTTTTAATTTATTTTTAAATTATTAAAATTTTCAATATTAAATGAAATTATTTCTCTAACTTTTAATTTATTTTTAAATTATTAAATTTGTCCATATTTGTTATACCCAGATTTCGAGATGTGTTAAATGTGACCTCGAAAGCTGGATTCGCAACAAATGAACTCGTAAAGTTTGAAGTATGCTCCAGGACTAAGTATCGAGCCTACAAGATTGAGACGACCCCGAATGTGGTGACCTCGAAATATTCACGATCTCGAAGGGTAGCTCCCGAGATGCATCTATCCTCAGGGAAGACCTCGGATCAAGGGTTCCGAGCCTGACACACGTATAATCTCGAAGCCATGTGACCTCGGGAGATGTCATTAGCTCGAAAGCCGATGAGAAACCTGGGAGAATAAGGCCTTGGAGATATATGATAATGACCTTGAATATCTACAAGTGTCATCTATAAGGGACGTGTTTTGCATTTATTATTGTAAATCCCATGAAATCATGGGATATTATTCGATTAGTTATACGCCCCCTGGTCTTCAGGGGACGTTTCCTTTTATATCGGATTACAGGCATTTAAAGCCATTTAATTTATTTACACAAAAAGAGTAACTACCCAAAATATGTGGGATAGTATTCTGCATCCTTCCCTATAAATAGAGAGGTGATGCACCATTGTAAAGGACCGAAATTCTGAATCTTGAGAGAAAACTCTGAAGAATTCATGCTTAAGAATTTTCAGAGATAATCTTGAGTTTAATAACAGAGACTCGTGGACTAGGCAGATTTAACTGCTGAACCACGTAAAAATCGTGTTGTGTATTGTCATATTTTAATTGGCCATTACTAGTTATTGTTTACGTGCTCTTCTTTCATTGTTGACGAAAAACGGCGTCAACAATATTAAATTAAATTATTTATCTAACTTTTAATTTTTTAAATTATTAAATTTGTTAATATTAAATTAATTTTTTTATCTAATTTTTTTTAATTATTAAACTTGTTAATATTAAATTAAATTATTTATCTAAATTTTAAAATTTATTATTATTAAATTAAATAATAATTTATTTATTTATTTATAATATATTTATCTAATTTTTTAATTTATTTTTAGATTATTAATCTGTTAATATTAAATTATATTATTTTTAATCTAATGATTTGAGTGATTTATCCTAACACTACAAAAATTTATCCTAATTCTACTGAAATTTCGGTAGCATAACGACTACATTTTAACATATTCCAAAAATTTAAAACCCTGCAAATAACACTCAGAAAGTCCCAGAACATTCACAGTATACATATTATTAATCAAATTTAAACACTAACTCATCATACATTTTCTTACTCACATATTCTAAAAACATAATACTTTTTACACAAATTCACATATTAATTGAAATAATTAAGCAATATTATAAAATTAATAAATATCTTGATGCCACAAAATTAGAGATACCCTACAAAATTTCCAAAAGATTCTCCTTCAATTTCTACACAAGCATAATACATAGTTATAAAAAACAATATAAATAAATAAATAAACTATAAATATACATACACATATATATTTATAAAATTAATAAATAAATAAACTATAAATATATATACACACAGACACACATTATATATATATTTATAAAATAAACACATAAATAAATTTTTGTATTATACACACGGACACATTATATATATTTATATAATAAATACATAAATAAATAAAAAAAACTAATATATATGTATATATATATACTTACAAAGGTGGAGGAGGCAGCATTGTGAGGCGGTGGTGGAGGAACCTCCATGAGGCGGTGGTCTCGCAGTAGTTTCGTGAAGACGGTGGTGGAGGCAGCTCTGAGGCGGTGCCGATCGAGAAGCAGATGGATCCAAGAGAGAGTGGGAGACAGAGCTGAGAGAGAGGGGGAAGAGTGGAGAGGGAGACAAGCCGTCGAGAGGGAGAGAAAGGGAAGAGTAAAGGAGTGAGGGAGAGATCGAGGGAAGATAGAGGGAAGAGTGAGGGAGTTTTTGTTTTGTTACAGAGTGAGGCATCTGGTGAGAGGGCGGAGAGAAAGATGAGTAAATAAAAATATTAGGGGTGACGGGCCCCATTATTAGGGGCGACACGTCGTCCTTAATACTTTTTAGGCAAAATATCTGATTATCAGGGGCGGCATGGGGTCGCCCCTAATAATACGATCAGTGTCGACGGGCCCCAATATTAGGGGCGACACATCGCCCCTAATAATTTTCACAAAATTTTACAAAATTTTCAAAAACCTATAATTATAACACTATCAGGGGCGACTGGCCCCGATATTAGGGGCGACACGTCGTCCCTAATACTTTTCACAAAATTAACCCACCACCTAAATTTCCCTAGTGAATTTGGAAAAATCCTTCAATATTAGGGGCGACTCATCCATTTACACGTCGCCCCTAATACTATTCCAGGATATTAGAGGCGACTTTCCATGTCTGGTCTCTAATGTTGTGTATATTAAAGGCGACATCATGTCTCCCTAATAATGTCGTTTCTAAAACTGATTTTTCTTGTAGTGTTATTTGTGATTTTAGTTCAAAAAGTTTTTACCAAAATTGGGTTTAAATGTCTATTTGGACCGTTTTACAAAACACACGGTTCAAAAATTAATTTGTCAAAGCACATAATCCAAACAAGTAATGAGACAAAACACAAATTTAAAAAAAAAATGATCTCTAAAATTTAAAACAGTGTTTGCATCAAAACTAGAAGATTGATGATAATTTGCAAATAATAATAAATGATAAGGACCAACTTGCCAACATACACAAAGAATGGGAACTAACCTTTTAATAAACCCCAAGTTAAAATCTATGATGACAATAAGCAATTCATTGTATTGTTACTAACTTGATATAAAAACACAATTATATATATATTTATATATTAAACTCACATACAAAATAAAATACTTTTCACATTTTTTTTTCTTTTCACATTTTTTTTTCTTTATACTCAATAATGTCGAATCTCCAAAATCTAAAAATTATATATGTATATAAAAGGTTTAACAAAAAGGCAATATTACCTAGTTTTGATATTCATCTTGTCCATAAATATCTGGCACAAAATTCCAATACGTACTAGCTAGGTTTTCGTGACATGAATCAGAATCTTTGGATAACCTATAATAATATGGTATATTGGTATATATGCAGTCGATCCTTTTCAGGACACTGCTGGTCCATGTTGAACAATAATGATGGATATTTTCATATCATGTACCGAATATATTTATTAGCTCAGATTAAATGAACCCATACCTCCTCATATCATCGTAACAAAGAAGAAAAGCTTATATATCTATAAAAATATATATATATATATATATATATATGAGTGCACTCTTAATTGTTACTATCCATGGATGTTACTTTTATATTAATCATTGGATTAAGATCAATGGTCCATATTTATAGTTGTTAATTAATATTTCTAAAAATAAATTTTAATTTTTTCAAATTGTAAACTTTTCATTTTTTAAATGCATGTCAATTTCTAAATATAGCTAATGTCTCTCATTGGTTGGAAACAACATTAATTATGACAAAAAAAAACTAAATTCGAAATTAATGTAGAAAAAAAAATATTTACCTGTTGTTGACTTGCTATACCAAATTACTATAGTGCCACATCATTATAATTGTTAGTACCTATTTATGGGTAGTAACCATTTAGAAGTATTGCATATATATATATATATATATACAATTATATTATTCCATGTATTCTCAAATTCTTATGATGGTTGCAAAGATAGGATTCTCTTTTTTGAGAAAAAGCCATATAAATATATATTTTATATTTTTCACTTGCGAAAAAATCATTAATCATAACCAAACAAAATCTCCCCACAACAAAATATATATATATATATATATATATATACTACAATTATATATCTTAGTGTGGAAGGAAGGTAGCGAAGAGTTGATGACAACATCCTGAACAGGATTGTTCGTTATATTATTTATATTCTCTTAATAAAGTGCTGAAATTATTAAGATGAAGGGCCCTTCAAAAACAAAATGATCATGAAAGGATATAAACTATATATATATATATATATATATCGGTATCATTATGGTAGTGATTGTTTTTAATCAATATTTATGAATATTTTTAGTATTAAAATTCTGTTTTTAGTAATTACCAAATTAATTAAACCAAGTAAATTAATTAAAGTGCGGAATGATAATTAACTGTTTACACATATTACAGTTCTGTCGGGACAGAAACCAAACTTGTCACGACAGAAACTGAACACAATAAAAACACAGTGCAAAACAATAAAGAACACAACGAATTTTTACAAGGTTCAAAAACCCTTTCGGATAACCTACTCCTTGGGGCCACGCCCAGAGAATAAAACCAATTAATAAAGAATCACAAGTACAAAAACATTGACTTAAACAAAACAAGACTCCCTCTTGAGATTTGCCGCAACTTGCTGTACTTCTCTTCACTAATCTGATCTTGATTGAAACGCTCAACCACTTGAACTCCCTTCAATGGCCAGCAAGTGCTTGCATCCTCCCAACGCAAGGCTTGTAAAAATCTTCTCCCGAAGACTAGAAACGTTGTGTTCAAATTACAATGTGTATTCACTCACGAACATGGTATAAACTCACCACTAAACACTAACACACACATATTTCTACAAGATCACGTGAATACTTATGATCTTGAATACAAAGAGGAACTCTCACAAATATTACAATAATGCTCACAAATAATACACCAGAGAGTTCACCTTTCTCACTGCCTTTAGAGCCCTATTTATAGAGTCTTTTTCGTGCTCACAAAGGCAGAGAAAGAATTCTTCTAATAAAGGCAAGAATCATAGTAGTTATTCTTGATTGATAAAGAGTTGCCTTTTTTAGAAAATGCTGATCCGACAGATGCGATATCGGTGGGGACAGCTCAAACCTGTGTCGGATCAAAAACAAGCTCAAAAAGGAAACGATAATTAATGACATTAAGAACCAGTTTCCTGATTGCAATCCTTGAGCTGCACGAAAATATATCAGCAAATAATCCAAAAACAACTTTGGGTAAGTACCGAATATTTGCAATGTACTTTGTTTCCTTTATAAACAAAATGAGACAATATATGCTAAATAAGGAAGCACATTATTGTCCAAAATTCACACGAAAAGAAAGTGGATTTCCAAAAATTTCAATAAAGGAAACCAAACAATTCCGAAATTTATAATAAAGGGAAACAAATATTTCCGAATATTATAAAAAAAATGAAACAACTAAATCAACCAATTTATCTTTTAAGAAAAAAGATATTTCTATAAAAATGCCAATTATATGATTTACAAGTATTTTTGGTACATGGATAAGTTGCAATTCTATTTTTTGTACATGACAATGTATAATATTGTTACATGAGATCTCTCCCACAATTTTTTTAGGAAATTATAAATAACGTAGGATATTGAAATCATAATTCAAATAGCTTGTGACATGCATGTTTATTTCGTTATTTATATGCATTTACAACATGTTAATTCTGACTTTGACATTTCAAATTATTCAGAATTTTTAAAAAATACAATTACATGTATATATATATATATATTTGATGTTCAATAATAAAAAATTAAAAGGGAGAAAAATGTGTTTTCAAAATTTGATAAAATTGAAATAAAATTTTAAAAAGTAAAAAAATGATGAGAGACTTACCGAAATTTTTTTCCAATTTTATTGTCAGATTTTTAATTAAAGAAATGAAAAACTGTTTAAATAAGAAGTCCATAATTAGAAAATAGAGTACTCACGATATGGCTGTTAATACGGTTGAAATATTCGACGTGCAATGACAAACTAAATTATAGCTAGGGTTAGAATCATATATATATATATATATATAAGATTCCCTTCATCTTCAACGGATGGACCATAACTTTTTCTTAGCGCGTGATCAAATTAGACATCAATATATTGAAAATTATTTTTTTATACGTCACACCTAGCATACATAAAATTAAATTTATATAATGGAGTAATTAATCGTGCATTCACGATAAGAAGTTAAATTTAAAATATAATTAACTGTACATGTATATTAATTTTGATCAAATAATAGATATATTTTTTCTTAATTTAATCGTAACTTTTTTTTTTATATATATCTATAATAATAATAAGTTGAATAAGGTCCTGTTATTTAGTTGTAACTTTATATCTTATAAAGTTGTGCTGGATATATATGATTGCTCTTCGCTATCTTCTTTGATAGAGTTGAAAAAGATCTTTAAAAAAAAGTGGATATATAATCTATATTCACCCCCAACAAACTGCAGCAATACTACTGAGGATTAATATTCTCACTATTGCCGAGTATTTGTCCTGGCTCATACGTGGCAATGACGACAATTATAGAAGGACAAAGTGGTCGCTATTAACTATATTCGATATTTAAGATTCATACCTTGTTTTATAATATAGCAATAGGTCTAGGTATAAATGATCCGATTTTTTAAAGTCTTTGATAATTTTTTGCAAAATAACTTTTAATAATTTATACAGTTACTTAAAACTTTAGAAAGTTGATCTAAAAATTTATACAGCTAGTCAAAAAATTTAGATAGCTGGTTGAAAAATTTAGACAACTAATCGAATTTTTAGACAGAGATTATTTTATAAAAAATTATAAAAAAGTAAGTCAATATCCAAAATTACTTAAAAAAACAGGTCATTCTCACAACACTACAAATTTGATATACAATGACTCCCTACAATGTCTTACATTATTGGTGTAAGACATTAAAACTTATCAGGAGTTTTAAATGTCTAATGATGTAAGACATTGAAAGTTTATATTAATGGCTACAATTGGAAAACATTAAAAATGGTGGAAGACGTTGGAAATAGGTTGGGGAAGTAGTCATGGGTACATCCAACGTCTCCCACTGGGAGATGTGTCACGTGTCCCACGTCTCTCAGTGGGAGACGTGCCACGTGTCCCACGTCTCCCAGTGGGAGACGTTGGATGTCCCCTGCCCATTTAAACCAAATTTCCCTTCTTCTTCCTCTCATTCGAACCATTATACGGATTGCAAACCAGAGAGCAAAACCGAGAAGGAAGGGGGCTGCGTTTTTTAGGGTTTTAAAGGTAAGTTTTTTTTTTTTAATTTTCTTGCTTTTTAGTTAATTATTTGGTAAAAAAAATCATAGGTTTATTATTAGGATTAGTAATATACATGATTTTGTGTTAATTTTTCATTTTTATGCATTATTTTATATACATTGTAGGATTAGTTTTTCATGGAAGTTTTTTTTTTTATATATTTATGTCTTTTTAGTTTTTTTTTTTAATTTAACCTATCACATTGTATAGATTTCATTAGAGTATATATGTTCATGATTTTTTTAAAAATTTTATCATTTTTTATTTCGAAATTTAGATATATTTAAACTTTTTTTTTTTTTGTAAATTGTAATTATTTTGTTATATATATAGTTATGTTAAAATAAATTTATTAAATAATTTATAAAATATAAATATATGAAATTTTTTATATTTTTGTTGATTATTAAGTTTTTAGGTTATGAAATTTTTTATTGATTTTTTGTTTAGGTTATAATTAGTAGCGCATTGGGGGTTTTTTTTATTTGTTTACCAATATCATTTACTATTATTAGATATTTAGTGATATTTATTTACTAATGTTTAACATATTAATTAATTTAATTTCATAGGTTGTGATTTTGGTGGTGAGATTTTAGAGAGTATTTTGCATCAAAATTCCTATATCAATCACACATTTGAGGTAATTAAGTTTCTAAAATTACAATAATACGTTATATATTGCTAGATATTTAGTGATATTTTATTTATTATTTATTAATTTGGATTTAATAGCGAATTTGATTACTAAGTGAAGTAATTTTGCTAGTTTTTGGATTATTAATTGTAAGATGTACATATATATATATTCTATTACTTCTACTTTTAATATTATTAAACAAATGTTAGAGGAGTTTGAATATCTTAAATATTCATCCATAGTAAAGTAGGTTCTGAGATTAAAATTGTGTACTGCGATGATAACAGAAGGTTGAGAACTTGTGTGTTTTAGTGAAGTAGGTTCTGAGAAATTTGGTTGTGTGCTGCGGAGCTATAAGGAAGAAACTTATTGTATGCTGTTTGAATTGTTTGTTTTACTATTCACTTGTAGATGGTTAGGTTACTATTATAGGAAAAATGCTGCCCGATTTTATCTAGGATAATAAATAATTAGTTTAATATAGACATCCTATAAGGAAGAAACTTATTGTATGTTGTTTGAATTGTTTGTTTTGTTATTCACATGCAGATGGTTAGGTCACTATTATAGGAGAAATGTTGCCCGATTTTATCTAGGATAATAAACAATTAGTTTTATATAGACATACAACTTTATCACGTGCTTATTTAGTGTTGTTTCTTTTCTTTTCCATAGACATAGGAGAATATATGGAAAAACAGTGGATGTCAGCGAATAGGTTATCTGCGGAATATAGGTCGCCAAAATAAGTTTTTATTTGTCAATCCTAATATCATCGCCACTCAAGGGAGTTCATTCAACGATCGTGTTCAGAATCTGTTCAGACATTGCAATGACGTAAAATCAAAAGAACAAGTTATGCTTGTCCCTTGGAACCATGGGTAAGTTTAAAAAGTTATCATTTTTCCGACCCATATCAATAATTTCTTTGTTTAACATTTGAGCTATAATTTTTTGGTTTTTCTTATGCAGTGAACATTGGATGTTGCTTATTTTGGCACCATATGCATATCATGTTTATTGTTGTGATCTGGTGAATTCAGAGCTAAATAATCGTGAGGAGATTGTATCAGTGTTCGTCAGCGCTTTCAATCTTTTTTTTCTCTATGAATCTTCCTGATGTCGAGATCTCTGATACTCTACGCATTAAGCAACCTCAGGTAAGTAACTTCAGCAGAAATTTTTGAACATTTATAATAATTAAGTAGCATAATATGTATGCATTTTTTTAATAAGTTTCAATTTAATAATGAATTACTCATACTTTTAAATAATTAGTGTCCACACCAACCGGACAATGTGGCATGTGGATACTACTTTTTTTTTTTGGTAAATCAGATAATTGTGTATTAAACCAAACATATTTACATCCTACAACACCCCAAGAGGTCTGATATAATATTCTAATTACAATTGATCAAACCAAATCTTGTCTCTTCTAGATGTTAGACTTTTGTATATAGTTCCTTTGATCCTGTATTTAACCTCATATTTGATGTTTTGTACAATTTTGTTCACCTGTTTGCAGCTATGTTGCCATAGTACTTCATTCCTATTTAGCCATATATGATAACTCATTGCAGCCAATGTGACTATGAATACACTTTTTTTGAATCTAATGTGTCTGCTATGCCGTAAGTTACTCATCAGCCCATGTATCAACAAAGCTGGTGTCCTCCAATTAAGCCAAATCTTCATTGCCTGTACAACTCTGCTGCTGAATATACACTCAAAAAATAAGTGATTCATGCTCTCTACATCAGCAAGACAAACTACACACTCCACCTCTTGACATATTTGGAATTTATGTAACCTTTCTCTGATTGGTAGTCTTCCCAGCATGATTAGCCAAAATATAAACCTGTGTTTTGGAATGACTAATCTCTCCCACACCAGATAATGCCAAGCAACTTCCTGCTGAACTGGCATTAATAGGCGGTATCCCTGTTTTATCATATAAGTTTCAGCCTCAAATTTCTGGGTATCCACAATCTGCTTGAAGTTATTCTTAATCATGACAATTTGCTTCCAGTACCAGCTGCTGGTTGATGGGGCCTTATAGCTCCACCAATCCTCTGAGCCCAAATATACATGGTGAACCCACTTGATCCAGAGGTTATCTTGTTTTGTTGCCACTGCCCAAATGTATTTTCCTAAGGCTGCCTTATTCCATTCTATGATATTTCTCAGTCCTAAACCACCTTCTTTTTTGGATTTGCAGAGGGCTTCCCAACCCACCAAGCCCGGCCCCAAGTACTGAGAAGATGCTTTCCATAAAAATGCACGGCAGATGCTATTGATCTTCTGTAAAACTCTTTTGGGCAGAATCATAATTTGGGACCAGTATGTATGGATTGAAAGTAATACAGCATTAATCAAAGTTACTCTTCCTGCATAAGAGAGGTTCCTAGTGCTCCAAGTTCGAATTTGAACAGTCATTTTCTCATGTGGATACTACTTAATGAGGATGTTGAAGGATTTGATTGAACATGCGAGTCCCAGACATTACTTGAGAACGGTATTATTAATTAAAATTTACAAATTATTTTTGAAACTATAAATGTAATCAAATAATTAATTAATATATTTTACTTTATATTTCTTGTAGCTAACAAACACATCATATACAAAGGCACAAATTGATGAGTTGCGACAAGAATGAGCGACATATATGTTGCCGATAATCCAAAGTTACCAACCTCGTCGATAGGTTTTTTTTTTTTTTTTTACTTCTTTCTTCATACATAATGCAATATTTGTTCATTTTGAATATGTCTAACAAATATTGTATTTCTTGTATATGTCTGACAAATATTTTTTTTTCTTGTATATGTCTAACAAATATTGTGTACTTTCAATTTAAATGATTATTAAATCAATTAAAATTAAAATTAAAATCATTTCAATTTAATTAATTATTAAATCAAATTAAAATAATATTAATTATAAATTTATTTAATTTATTTTTTTTAAATGTGGGAGACTTTCAATGTCTCCCACTCGGAGACGTGGGAAGTGACTCAATTCTCCCAATGGGAGACGTTGGATGTCTCCTAGGGACTTCCCACGTCTTTCATTGGAAGAGGTGAGTCACTTCCCACGTCTCCCATTGGGAGAGGTTGAAAGTCAACGTTTGACTTTCAACCTCTCCCAATGTGGGACGTGGGAAGTCTCTCATTTCTCCTATTGGGAGACGTGAGATATACACCTACAATGACCCTAGCAACAACGTCTCCCCAATTGGGAGACATTGTAGATTTTCAATGTCTCTCAAATAAAGTCATAAAACTCTTATTTTCTTGTAGTGCAAATTTCTCAAAATTCTAGATTACTTATTTATATACTCAACTAATTGATGACTTATATTTGAAAATTTTAGCAATAAACAAATATCGTTGCAACATTATTTTCCAAAGTATGTATTTAAGAGATTCGTGCATTAAAACACACAGCACTACAAAAATTACCTATAACTTCACCCAACAACGTTAGTTAATTGATGATGCTTTAAAGACTCGTCTTTTTGGTAACGACATCAATTAATAACTGATGTCATTACTGTAAGCAACTGGCGACAATTGTTGATTGTTGTCAATATTTTATAGACAACAATAATTAATTGTCGCCTATAAAGGACTATATATATATATTTATATATATATAGGGATAGATTAGGGGATACCAATTTTTACATTATTTTTTACATCAAATTTTAACACTTTGATCAACGAAAATCTAATGGCTAAAAATAAAAGAAATCAAACACTAAAAGAACTCGTCCCCAATAGCACAAAATATCGACTCTCTCTCCCTCTCTCTCTATATATAATCCTCTTAATCAAGAATTGGGTCTCTCTGCCGTGTATTCTTCGCCACTGCAGATATTTTCCTTAACGAAACACACAACCATGGTGCCCGCCAAAAGTCCAAAGAAACTCATAAGAGCATCAACAAAAGCTTGGGAAATCTTAGATTTTGGTCAGTCTTTTTTGTCCATTTTGTTTTTTGGTTTGGAGGTGAGGAATGGCACTAGTGGTGGCAAACTTTGAATGCTATAAGCTTTAACTAGAAAATAATACAAAAGATTTTGAAGCAGAGAAATAAAAATACTACAGAATCAAAGATGTTGAAGGCTGCTGCATTTATATGAGACCACTTAGATTGTTTCTAGGAGTAGTACTGTGGGAGTTCATGTAACTTAAACCATACAAGAATTCATCAAACTTTCGAACTTCATTTTCATAAGCTGGACGAAAATATATGGAAAAAATTTGGGCACTGATTGTTTTTTATCACTATCGATAGGTATTTTTAGTATATGGGTAAGTTGTAACTCTATTTTTTTATATGACAGTGTATAATGTGGTTACCGGATACCTCTCACAAATTTTCAGAAAGTTATAGATATTTTGGATGCCAAAATTAGGATTTAAATAGTCTATTGCACACTCGTATAAATATTGAAACAAGCACGCATGCAATAAGCTTTTTGAATATTGATTTTTGCATCCTAAATTATTTAGAATTTCCTAAAAATTTGTAGGAGACCTCCTGTAACTGCATTATACACCGTTATGTAAAAAAAATTAGAGTTGCAGTCTATTTATGTACCAAAATACTAACATTATCTATAAGTAGTGATTTAATCACTACTGTAGTGGCACCCATATATATATATATTTATATATTTATATAAATATATAAGGACCATACATGTGTTTATGTTATGTTGGATTGATGTGCGCTCAAAATATATCTATTTTAATATATACTTTTTTATGGCAATTTCAATGTACAATAAAATTTGATAAATAAATATTTCAATGGATAAATTATTATATACATTTATAGGTAGTCATAATAAAAATGTGCAAAATTGATATTTTTTTATGATAAAACGTGATTCACTCACTACAAGAAAACATGTCTACTATGACAATAAAAGTCGTCGATGTAGATTATAAAGTTGTCGTTGAAGGATTTTTGGGACGAAATATTGTCGCAAAAATGTTGTAGCAATAGATCCGTATGTGTAGGGACCTATTGCGACAACATCTTAAAGTCGTTGCAAACGACGTAATCGTCGCAGTAAGAAAATGACAAAATAATTTATTTTTTTAATTTCAATCCTATTGCGACGACGAGGTTCGTGATAATTTTAAAAAATTCAAATTTTATGTCGTCTACTGTGATGACATGTCGTCACAGTAGACCTTCGGTTTTTAAAAAAAATCAATTTAAAATAATATTGATACTAATTGAAAATTATAAATAATTAACAAAACATTATATTGATATTAATTGAAAATAAAATTAGTCTCATAATTTAACTTAGTATAGAACTAAGTAATATCTAAAATGTAAAAACATAACACATAAAATAAATTGTCCAATAGTATAAGCTATGTAATGTAGCTGATTGTTTCCTAAATGGTGACACCACTTCCAACAGAAGATAATAAAACACTTAATAAACATATAAATATACACATAACTTAAATAGTTACTTACACAAGTATCATTAGCAGTCGTGTTCATCCATCCACGTCTTGGATGATTGTGGATATTATGGAATGTAGAAATCAAGTTGAGCAGCTCCTTAGTTTCAATACTCATCCATGGAAAACAAAATGTGACAATATCAGTTAAATAAAGAAATTGTTAATAAGCTAACTCACAAATGTAAAACTATATTTTAATTACCTTATTATATCGAGCAACGACCTAAGATGAATGAAGACATCCATTCCATTCCTAGTTGATTTAGTGACTTACCATCTTCAAACAGGTCCAAGGCTTTTATTTAGTGAAAAAATTATCATTATGTGATAATAATATATCCTACATATATTTGGTAATAATTCATTATCACCAAATAAAAACAAATAACCACTTCTTTTTAAAGTATTATGATTTCTTATTGAATCTTATGGAAACAAATTATGAGTATATTATAAAATTTTATTATGTTAAAAATATTTAATTATAAATTTATTAATTTAGCATTAATGATTATTTATCCCAACCCCGACACCGACCCCAACAGGGTCAACATGTCATCACAAATGATGCAAAAATGACAACGTACGTTTCTTTATTACTTCATATATATATTTTTTAACAAATTATTAATTAATAAAAAAATTCATTATTCGACACCCTATTGCGACAAAAAGTCGTCGCAATAGTCCAAATATTTTTCGTGGATTTTTAATGTGAAATCAATTTGGTGCCAAGATGAACTGCCAAACTTTTTGGAACCTTATTGCGAGTCTTCGCAATAGGGTCATATATTTTTCAGGTTATTTGGAGGGTAAAATCACTTTCCCGCCTAAGTGAACTGCCAAAATTTGGAGCTCTATTACGACGACATGTAGTCGCAATAGATCATGAATAAAATAAAAATTATATATAAATAAAAATATTAATCGTTCCTCTTTTTAGATGGTTTTGTGAGACGATATCAACAGAGATCGGCGCAGTAGACCTATTTTCTTGTAGTGACTGAAAAGGCAGAGAAAGATTATTACATCCCATATTTGGATATTATCAACCAAAATTTACACTATAACATTACAAGTACAAGCCAACTTTGTTATATTTTAGCCTTTGTCAATCTTGATTTTTGACTTAATCCAAAGTGATCTGTGAAATTTGGTTATGGGTACATCCTGCCAGATAAAGTATGAAGTCACAAGCAATCAAGAAGTGCCACAAATGCAGCAGCCTTCAACATCTTTAGTATATATATAAATATATGTGCAAAATAAAATTCTCTGATTCAACATTTAGTATTGTATTGTTTTCCTAGTTAAAGCTTATACCACCCCACCATTTGTACCATTTCTCACTTCCCAACCCAAAAATAAAATGGAATAAAAATACAGGGCGAGGGTGCTTCGTTGGTCTTTTTGGAGGCCACCATAGTTGGGTGCTTCATTGAGGAAAACGTCTGCACTGGTGAAGAAACCCGACTCTTGGTTGACAAAGTTATATATAGAGAGAGTCAATCTTTTTCCGCTAGTGGGGAGGACAAGAGTTGTTTATAATATTTTATTTATTTCTAAATTATTCTCTATTTTTAGCCATTAGATTTCCTTTGATCGAAGGGTTAAAATTTGGTGTAAAAAACTGATGTCCACCAAACCTGTTCCATATAAATATATATACATACATATATATATATATATATATACTAGTGAATGGCTCGTGCCTAAGGCACGAGCAACCCTTTAACATTGTTATTCTTTCTTTAGTATTTTGCTTCTTGTCAGAAGACTAAAAGTGATTTAAAAATAAATAAGTAGATAAATATATTATTGTTTTGAATTCTTGTAAGTGAAGAAAGTAAATAATAATATAAACAAATAGTTCATAATTAATAAAAAAAAATTTTGGGCTTGAAAATTGAATTGACTGTTACTTATTGAATTTAAGATATTTTTATTTTTATTATTATTATTATTATTATTATTATTATGTATTTTGCCACTCCTCTGATTTTATGATATACATACAATAACATACATATCCAGCAAAAAATAATACACATACATAGTTTTAATAATATAAAAAAATTAAATTAAAAGAAAAAAAAAACAATAACAGGTAAATAAAATGAATGATCATATTTGCCTTAAAAAAATAATCATAAAATACTATTTCTTCTTTATTATTTTCAAAATAATTCTATAAAGTTGTAATATATTTGTTTATAATTAATATGAAACTAATATTTTTTTTTTACAAATAGTATGATCTTAATTAAAATAATCCTAATTAAAATTACGTTTGATGGATATCGTTTTATAATTTTGCTAGATATTGTAATATGATATTTTTAAAAATATAAAATATGATAGTAAATAATTAAATAACATATATCATTTCATAATGTTAATTTTTTTAAAAAATTATGACATATAGAGTACAAATTTTATTTATTAAATTTAAAAAGAAAATATTATAAAAAAATAATATGATATTTTTTAAAATATATAATATGATATTAACTAATATATATATATATATATCATATTATAATAATGTTAATATTTATTTAAATGATGAAAATAGAACATATTTTAATTACTTAATTTAAAAAATATATTATTAAAAAATAAATCTCAATACAAAATAATAGAAGAAAGGGAATAAAAATAATAATGAAAAATAGAAATATTCGAATAAATTTTACTAAGTAATTAATTTAAGAAAAAACCAAAGTATACAATGATAGTATAAAAAATTTACATGATGGATGATGGTTCTCTAGAAGGAAAAAAAACTTAGACAAAACAAAAAAAGATAACAAAAAATATAACAAGTAAATAATATTAATAATAAAATATAAGTGTCAAATTTTTATTTATTTAGTAAAAGATAAAATAATGTAATACATAGTGTCTATACGTGTGATAATTTTAGGATGAAAGAAATATAAAAACAAATTGAAAGGAAAAAACAAAATAAGAAAAAAATAAAAAAGAAGGATAACCGTATATGTGATCCACACACCAGTATAGTAGGACTCGAGCATCAAGCCTATCAATACGTGTAACTTTCACATGCATTAAACCACATTGCATTCGTATATATTAATATTCGATAAATGATGATAGCCTTTTATTATATTACTATATAAATGCAATGGACTTAATACAATATAATCATACATATTAAATTTATATATATATATATAGATACTATATTATATATCGTGCATATACAACTACGAATGAACATCATATAATTAGTGTATATTATATATGTATTGTTTAATAGAAAAAACAAATTAAAAAAAAAACAAAAAAGAAAAATGACTCCGTATACTTAATACAATATATATATATAATGTACATTGCGCATATACAATTAGGAATAATATGATATAATCAATTTATATATATATATACTATTTAACAGAAAAAACAAATTAAGAAAAAAACAAAAAAGAAGAATGACTCAATATATATATATGGGTGGACTCTTAATGGTTACTACCCATGAATGATTACTTTAATATTAATCATTAGATTAAAATCAATGGTTCATATTTATAGTTGTTAATAAATGTTTCTAAAAATAAATTTTGATTTTTTCAAATTTTTGGAAGGGTTACCTAATAAAATACGTGTATTTATTATGAAAATATAATATTGTAAACTTTTTCATTTTTCAAATGCATGTTAATTTTTAAATATAGCTAGTGTCTCTCATTAGTTGGAAACAACATTAATTATAGCGAAAAAAAAAAAACTAAATTCAAAATTAATGTAGAAAAAAAATATTTATATGTTGGTGACTTGCTATACTAAGTCACTATGTTGCCAAATCATCATAATTTTTAGTACCCACCTATGGGTAGTAACCATTGAGAAGTCTTTCATATATATATATATATATATATATATAGTAGTTATGTTCTCTTAGTTATTATGTTATTGTATTATTTAATGTTATGTTATCATCAAACTTATTCTTTATATTAGTTGTTTGACTTTGTGTTTTGTTATGTTAAGCATTGTTTTATAGCATTCTCAAAGTTGTTGAAGATTATTGTGGATGTTGAAATATAAAGTACTAATAAAATATAATTTATTTTTATTTTTATTGTAATTATATAGGATGAAATATTTAATTTTATATTATTGATTTTTTTATTATTTAGAATGTTTATATTATTGTTTTCTCTTTATTTCATTCTTAAAAGTTTAATACTCATATCAATTTTATTTTTTGTTGGTTGTTTTATTATTGAAGAAGAATGTGTGACTTTAATAATGTTATTGACAATAGTTGTACTTCACAGATAAGTTTTATATAATTGATAATTTTATAATTGTTGTGTATTTAGTATTATTGTCGATTAAAGTTTATCATTCATTCAATTTTATTACTAATGTTGTTCTTGTTTGTATGATATTTTATTTTGCAGGTTGCTTCTCAGCTATACAAGCAAAATGTGTAGAGTAGATGGTGGCGCTGTATTGGTTTCATTTGGCTAGATCTTTTGCTGGATGTTGTTGGCACATATTATTTAGCAGTTGTGTCTACTTTTGCTAAGATAATTATATTTTACAATGACATTGAGACTTTGTTAGAGGTTATAACAAATTTGTTATCCAAATTTCCAGGAGTGTCCCTAATCCTGATTCATCATTTTATGGTTATTAGTTGCACATGCTTTTAGGATAGAAATAACAACTTGTACAGTTAGAAAATATATTGATATTTATTAATAAAGTTATGATTGCTCAAATATATATGTATATATATATATATAAATATAGATACTAGTTGTACGTGCCAATGTCACGTATCCCGTTAATTGCAATGTAATATATTTAAAAAAAAATTATTTTTTGGTCTATTTCCCTCAATTTATTTTTAATTTTATATAAAAAATATATGTAGTTATATAATATTTAATTATATGTACATATATCGCTTAAATGTTCAATTTATTTCTTTTTATTTATTATTTATCATTTCAAATTTCATATAAATGCTGATCTAATATTTGTTTATATATTTGCTCATTTTTTAAATGATACTAGTTTCTTATAATAAAGTTTTTAATTGTGTCATGTGTCATTTAGACTAAATTAAAATATATATATTTATTAAAGAATAAATATTATTTTGGATTTGTGTTTAGAAAAAGTTACCGATCGGACCATGTGTTTTGTTAAATGATAATTTGGATTTTGTGTTTTGCAAAATACAACAATATAATACCTTGAGCCTCATTTTAGTCAATTTTTTTTTAAAAATATGACCAAAATACCCCTATATTTTATAAATTTATCAAATTAAAAAACAAATAAAAATAAAGAAATATATTTAAATAATTAAATAATATTAAAGCATGATTAAAAAATTAAAATTTAAACTTAAATCTATGCTTAATAAAACTAAAACACAAAATTAGGTCTAGATTAAACTAAAACTGATTTTTTCTACATGTTCTTCATCAATTATCTAACCCACATTCACTACAAGAAATTCGGCATTTACCTACCAATTTTATTTGTGGGTAAAAATGGTGCAATGGTAGGTAAATCCCTTTACCTACCAATTTTGACCAATAACCTATTGGTAGGTAATAGTTAGTCGAGAAATGTATTATTACCTACGATTAGTATATTAGTAGGTAAAAATCGTGTGGACCCCACAAAAAATGAGCCAGTGTCATTGACCTAGTGTTTGACGTGGCATTATACGTGGCAAGTGATGTGGCACTCCACGTGGCAATTATGTATCAGGAAAGATGACATGGAAAATGACGTGTCTTCCACCGTGGCAAGTGATGTGGCAGATGATGTGGCACGTGACAGTAGCTTATTGGGCCACATGGCAGTGTATCAGGTTCGAACATTTACCTACACTTAAATATGTGTAGGCAATAGTATAATTTATTGGTAGGTAGTATTTAATTATTATTTTGGAAAATATTTAAAATTAATTATTTATAGATGATAAATTAATTTAATTAATTAAAAAACAAAAAACTTTTATAAAATTAAATAAACATATATTATAAAATGTTCAAACAAACAAACATAAAAGATAAAATGAGTCCATAATAATTTATCTTTAAAGTTTTGAATTAAAAACATAAAAAAACTAAGAATCATCTTGTTCCTCTAGCATTGAAGGGACTGGAGAATTTCCGACATTTGCATCAGAACATTGATCTGACGGAGGCGGTGGCATCATATTGTTTTTCCTTAGTATTTCTACAACAATACTTAGTTGGTCATTTGTAGAATCAAGTCAGTTGTTTGCTTCATCAAGGTGTTGGGCTAGCTCATCATATGTTGGCTTATTTGACTCAGTTGGATTGCGTTGGGAAGTAGAAGTTGTACTTGAAAAAGATCGACCCCAACCTTTCAAGTGTGCAGAAGAGCGTCCAAGAATACGCTCCATAATGTCTTTATCAGACATTTCTTCTGGAGTGTGTTGAGCCCTTAATGCCATCATTTTATCCTATATACTCATTTTATTTTCTAATTAGTAATGATAATTATAAAAAACTTACAAAATTAAAAATTAAAATTTATACTTACATATATTTCTGCAAAATCTGGTCTAGTCCATATTCCTTTTCTCTCATCATAATGTTTTAGACGCCAAGTCTTGATTTGGCAAGTGGAAGAAGCTAACACCATTCCCCTTCTAATGTGATGTCGCGGTGTTGAAACTGATCCATTTCTAGACTCCCACTTTCTCTTTGAACAATTAGCAGTATTCTTCAACGACCTTTCCTAAAAAAGAGAATAAGAAAAGTTATTAACACAAATAAAATTGTAATTTTAAGAAAATAAGTAATTACCTTAAATTCGTTGGAAAACCAACGATCACACATCTCCCAATCTTGTTGGCGATCATCCTTCAAATCAGGATGTCGTTTCGTCTTTGCCATTTCAACATCTTCTTCTCCTCCAATTTCTTTGAAATATCCATGTAACTTGTACTTGTAATTCTTCCAAGCTTTTCTCATTTGATTATCAATGCATTTTATAGTGGTCTCATCATGCAAGTTAATATCAAATGAATCCTACAATTATATAAAATAAAATTAATAATTTTTTTATATTAGTTTAATTTATAATTGAAAAAAAAATTAATATAAAACCTACCACAAGAAAATGTCGTAATGGAGCTCTCACATCCTCGGGGACAAATCTCCAATCCTTGTAATGAAATGTGCCATGGTTGCGAACAACAAATCCAATCTTATTATTAAATTTCTCAGCATTTCCACAAATAGGCTGACGACACTCAGCTTCAAATACAACAGGTAACTTCCCACTTTGAGTTGCCTTAGCATCACTAGCAGTTTTGTATCCACGAGTAGGCCCACGTGTTTTGCTACTACTAGGACCGGTTGATTCTATATAAAAAAAAACTGTAAGTTTAAATTCATCCTAATTTTAAAACAATCAAATGTAAAATGTATGAGACATACCAGATGGTGTTTAAGATACATTATGTTCAGTGGTAGAGTTAGCAGCGGAGACAGCTTGTTGACTTTGAACAATAGGGGGAATGCTAACTTCAGGTAGATCACCCTGAGTAGTAGAGCGGGTGGTGGGGGCATTTGGTCGAGGTGGTAGAACATGAATAGTAGAGCGAGTGATACGAACATCTGGTTGTTGACTAGGCTGCTGAGTATGAATGGTGGAACGAGTAGAGCGACCAGGTTGTTGCCTAGCAGTATTAGACTCATCAACTGGTCCATCTTGTTGAGCATGGGCAATGGAACGAGTTGTACGACGTCCAGGTGCCATGATAACTAACAATTTTATAAAATAAAAAAAAATATTAGAATACATATATAGAGACTACATGTATAGAACGCATAGAATACATGTAAAAAAAATATGATAACTAACAATATTATAAAATAAAAAAAAGATTAGAATACATATATAGAGACTACATGTACAGAACGCATAGAATACATGTAAAATTTTAAAAAAAAAATGATAACTAACAATTTTTTTAAGATTCTGTGTCATCATCAAATTGTTCTTCTAAATCATTTTCTGTCTCACTATCACTAGAACATATCACTTCTCCATCAAAGAAGATATCTCCATCATCAAAATCATTGTTAAGTTCAAAAGGTCGTCAAATCCTTTATCTGTCCATTTGTTAATCACCTTCAAATTCATTAACTTTACGACTGCACTTAAGACAGAAAAGTTTGTACAATTCTCATACAAAGGATTATGAACCGAATCTAACAAGGCATCATACTTGTCACTTGAATTTCAAGGGAATTCATTGTCAATGAAATCACTAGTTGGACCGATATCAAAATATGGACAACCAAAAGCATCGTGTAAGCTTGCAGCCAAATCATCAGCTGGTTCACCATCCTCAACATCAACTAGCACTTCATCTTGTATGCCCTCTATTTCCTCACCATGGTGGTACCATCTAGTATAAGTACTAAGAAAACCGTGAGTGATCAAGTGCAACTTGATCAAATTCATAGATTGTGATTGTTTATTCATGCATCGCCGACACGGGCATAACACCATCCCATTAGAGTTAATGGACTCACTTGCAACACTTATAAATTCGTTTATACCAGCAACATATTCTGGTGATAACTTATCAAGTATGTTTATCCAACTTCGATCCATAACAAATCTAACTTTGATGGTATTATGACACCCTCCTAATAACAATAACTAAAAAACAAAGTTAACAAGTTTGAATTTTATGAAACATATTATGTAGTTGACACAAATTTATAATTTGCATTTTATGAAATAAATTATAAAATTTTATTACCAAATGTGATTTTCTTAATCTTATTAATTTAATTTTTATCATTAAATAAATCATTTTATTTAAATTTTACCATAAATTTTCTTTATTTAATTGATTCAAATTTTATCATAAAATCAATTTTTTAAATTACTTTATGATTTATATTTCATAAAACAAATTATAAAATTTTACTACTAAATGGGGAAACAATTTCTAAATTTTATTAATAAAATCGTTTTATTTAAAATTGACCCTTATACACACTATTTTTTTAATTAAATTTATTAATAAAATCACTTTATTTTATTTGGATTTTTTAAAGATGAATGCTCTTAAAAATTTTAAAAGAATTATTTTTGGGTCATAAATTATTAATTTCAATAACATTTTAATGAATTACCGTTTTAAAGTAACATTTTAAAATCAAATGAGTTGATCATTGGGAAAAAATTAAAAATTATAAAAAATTAATGCTTTATTTGATTACTTTATGAAGATTATTTTTAATAGAAAAAAAATGAGTACATTAAGTTTATCACTTGTTGGAAAAAAATTTCATTGATAAGATAAACTTGAGGAACATAAGACAATTAAAGATAATCTTACTAAATATTCAATAATAAGCTTAAGATAATATACAAACTTTTGTACAATCTGAATATTTATACTTCTCATTCTTCAAAACTTAATACAATATTACATCATTATAGTAAGTTAATACAAATAAAATATCCCCACTTTGATCATCACAAAGATTTCAGAAATTTATATAATATGAATTATTAAGGGCATTTACATGACTTGGTATACCAACATATATATATATATATATATATATATGGGCATAAGAAGCCACATAATCACCAAACTTAACAATCATAATCATTTTTAAACATCACTGGCCAAAAAAAAAAATTAAAACAAGACAGATAAAAAAAATATATAAATCAAGACACATCCAAAAAAAGATGCATATTTTGAACATAGCAAACAAGGCAGATAGATTTCCAATTTAATCTCTAATTTTTTATAAGAATAAAAAAAACTAGCAAAATGAATAACTAAGTACCTAAAAAATTACTAACTAAATAGACAAAGATACAAAATATATACAAGTATAAATAAATGTTCAAAATTTTATTTAGAAACAAAAAACTAGATTTATATTCACAAAATAAGGTAAAAAACATTTCTGAAAAACAAATAAGTGTTGCAAGTGACAGTTCATAACTCTCTGAGCATAAACAAAACCCCAACACAAATAGCAGTTTAAAGACCAAGGACAATTAAAAAAAAAAAGAACCAGAATATAACAATGAAAACATAAACCAAATTACAACAATGACACACAACTGGAAAACTCTAACTAAAATCACAGCTAAATAACAGTGAAACAACTCAAACCTGAAACACAGTAATCATCAAAACATAATTTTCTCAAAGCATAACAATGAAAATATAAACGAGATTACAACAATGACACATAACTAAAAGACTCTAAACAAAATCACAACTAAATAACAGTGAAACAACTCAGACCCGAAACACACCCGAAACACAGTAATCATCAAAACATAATTTTCTCAAAGCATAACATTCACAAAGCCTTAGACAATAACAAAGCCTCACAACAAAAATAACAAAGGCTCATAAAAATGAATCATCATTAATCTTTCAGATCAGTGGGGATTTATTAAAAAAAATCATAGATTTATACCTCAAAGCCACCAAGCCAATTTGTCCGAAACTCAAAGCCACCAACAACCAAACTTACAAAAATTTTACAGCCACCAATCCAACGTAAAAGCCACCAGAAAAATCTCAAAGCCAGGCCAATCCACCCAATTCGAAATAATCAAAGCCTCTAAAGAAACCAAAATCAAACCTTAAACAAAAAATCAGAGACATTACCAACAGTAATTACAAAGGAATTAGACAAATTTGAAAATAAAAACTACCCAAAGAGAACTGACCAACAAAGATGGAGGCGGCTCAGAGAACTCAACAAAGATGGAGGCGGCTCAGTGAACTCAACAATGACGGAGGCAACTTAGATAACTCAACAACAATGACAGCGGCTCAGAGAAATGAACAACGATGGTGGCAGCTCAGGGGTTCGAAGGATGAGTGTGGCGGCTCAGAGATTCAAAGAAAAATGGCAGCGGCTCAGAGCAAGCGTCAATGACCATGGATAGAGATCCGAAAATGCCAATCGACCTCGGAGAGTGGTCCAAAAATGGGAGAGAGATGTTGAGAGGGAGCATGAAAATGGAGAAGAGGTCGTGAGTGAGGGAGGCGGCAAATGAGAGATCTGGTGAGAGGGAGTCGAAAATGGAGAAGAACGCATAGAACAGAGGGAGGCGGCAGATGAGAGAGTGAGAGTTAGATAAATGTTAGGGTTAGATAGATTTTAGGTTTTATAAAAAATATATTAAATTAAAAATAATATTAATTAAATTTTAATTTATCTAATTTTATAATTTATTTTTTTAAATATATATATTAGTGACACGTGTCACATAGTGATACGCCCACATGTATTTGTCAGGTGACAAGTCACCATATTCATCACATGTCAGCAGCCACATCACCTTTTTTTGGCAGCCACATCACACTTTTTTTTTAATTAGGTAAAAATGGGAGGGAAAAATAGGCGGGAATCGTTAAAACATTTCCCTCCAAAAATAATTGTAGGTAAGTCTAATACCTACCAGTACTAATGGTAGGTAATAATAAATTTTATAGCCCCACACGTTTTCTTAAGGAATCCCCTACCAATAGTCGCTACGAAAATATAATTGTAGGTAAAAGAATTCTTTAGCTACCAATAAATATACGTAGGTAAAAAATTGGTAGGTAAATGCCGAATTTCTTGTAGTGATTCTATCAACAACACAAATTCTTCACATTTTCCCCTAAACTTTTCCAAGATTTTATTCACCCATCATCATAAATCATAAAAACTCAAACTTACCATTGTTCTTCACAAACAAACTCATCATAAACAAAAATCAACTCAAATGTATCAAAAAAAAAAATTCAAAATAATATCACAACTCAACAAAACAAATCAGCCCAAATTTTTACCAAAATACACAATAAATTTATTTAACAAATTCAAAACTCAAACGCACTTGAAGTGCTCAAATTTAAATTCCTTCTAGATTTACAAACAAATTTTTCTAAACAAAATCCAAAACACACAAATTTCATTCACCAATTTTACCTTGAATCATTATTTTCATGAACATAAGCTCAAATACAGTCAGATTTTCCCTCTGCAGCGAAGCACAACCTTTTTTGAAGCCAACCCATCCCTAACGGATAGCCCCCTCTGTAACGTCCCAAATTACCTAATAAGACTTAGGGCCTTGATTAGGGGGTCAGGATGGTAGATTATGAAAATTATGTGTTTATGTGATATATATGTGTGTTATTATATGATTGTGTAAGATATATTATAATATGACTTGATATGCTTGTTTAGGTGTATTAAATACGCATGTGAGCCCGTTTCTTATCAGAATGGCAATTTTTGTAATATAGCATGTTATAGGTATATTTGGCATATATGTGATATATGTGTGGGATCACATTATTATGTGGATATTGTTATCGTCGTTTCTCCCCAACGTTATGGATCCACATTCTGGGTCCATGGGCCACCCTAAAGGGACTCAAGGCCCAGATCAGGCCCGATAGACGAATACGGAATGAACTTTGGCGGCCCAAATATAGGTAAAGCCCAAACGGCATCCCGGAATAGAAGCCAGGACCATCACGGTATCATGTTGCATATTCCCAGTCCCTTCCTCCGGTGTCTCCTGGGATGCAACGAAGACATCGTCGCTCCCAAGTCCCAAATTAGATAGGGATGGTGATGGATGAACCCGGGTCTTGGTAAACGAACCAGGACCTTGGTAAATGAAGATGGGCATTAGTAAACGGACTTAGACCAGGTGACCAGGTTGAGCGTGATAAGTTGTCCCCGATATTGACATCACCTCGAGAAATGTGGAGTTGTGTCCCCATAACTAACCTGTAGAAGAGGTTACATAGAGAATGTACGCCGTCGGTTCAGAACCGTACTACCACTACTATGACAGATCCTGTCCCCCGGATCTCCCTCGACGCCCACGCGACCCAGACTGGAGCAGCATTCTGTCATTAGTCTCATAGTGTGGTTACGCTTTGGCAGGCCCAATGGGCCTTAATAATGCATTTTATATATTAAAATTCTTTGTATTAAGCCTCCATCAGAGAGAAAATAATGTTTCTACCCTTATTGGGCCCGGATTATTCTGGCCCAAACCTTGTGCACTCAACTGCCTATAAATATGAATAGTTGTGCGTTGGGAAAGGGGTCCGATTTTTCTCTGATAAGCATACACTCTGCTCAAATTCTCCGGGACTTCATTACTTAAGCTCCTAAAAGCTCTAATACAATTGACTCGTGGACTAAGACTCTTTAACGCCCCAACCACATAAAATTCCTTGTGTGATAATCTAACTATTTACTTTCTAAGCTCTCTTATCTTTTGTAATTCTAGTTTCCGAAAAACTCGGTAAACATTTTGGTGTTTTCATTGAGAGATTGAGGAAAGCTTTTTGAAAAAAGACATCAGATATCTATAACAATGGTGAACACAAGGCAAACCACTTTCGACCCTACTCACCAAGAACAAGGCAATGAAGAGCCACTGCCTAGTCAACCTCTTCCTCAGAATCGACTTGAGGATGCACCTTATCAGATGCCCCAGCCTGACGAGTCACAAAACTATGAAGATGGGGCAGATTACGAGGAAGATTACTATGAGGAAGAGGAGGGAAATGAAGAGGAATACCATGATCATGAAGTTGAGGATCCGGCGATCCCAGAAGAAGTAGACCCCAACCAGGAGGACCCAGAGGTGTCAATACTAAGGCAACAAGTCCTGGACCAAGAGGCCAGGATAGCTGAACAAAAAGTAGCCACTCGCCAGATGCAAGAATCCCTCCTAGCCCTACAAGCTTTCATTGCCGCCCAAGGGTTGGCGGCCAGCCCTCTAGTTGTTCCACCTCTAGGAACACGACCATTTGCCCTGCAGGTTAGGACCAACGTGCCCAAAAATGCGAGGCCGATCCTTCCTCTGAGACAAGATCCCAAGCATGGGCCACCTAACCCGGCTCAAGAGAAAGGGAAGGCCAAAGCAGCCGACCTCGAGGGAAAAGCAAATCCCCGGAGGAAAACCCTCCTGTTCCGAAAATAGGGGCCAACCCCCGGCAGCTCCCTAGGAGAGAGCAGGTGCGTCCCATCCCAGGACAAGATCACCAAATCAATCCGCAAGGGATACGCCCGCAGGGTACCAGGCCCCGATCAATCCCTAGGAAGACTGGACGGGAATGAATTTTCCACCATAGCGCCTCCGTGAATAAAAATCACCAAGGACGCCAACATGCCGATGAGCCAAACACCCTTAGCTAAGGGGACGACACGTCCCGGGTAGACCTGCGCGACGAGCTAAATGCTCGAAAGGAGCGGGTCTGCAAGGAAAAGATCTGCCATCGAGGGGGTGATCTGAGAAACAATCTCAATGACAGGAGGAACGAGAGGGTTCCCCTAGATGATGGTACGGACAAACAGTTCATGGAATAACTGACTGCCTTAAAAAAGGTCACAGATTGCCTGGTTCGTAAGCAGGAGGGAGGAGGTTTCGATTCCAAAGTAGAGAAAAAGGAACCCTGCGCCAAACACATCCTGGGTGTGGTGCTCTCCAAGGGGTTCGAGATGCCAAATTTTCCCGCCTATTACGGGAACACCGATCCCAGAGACCATCTATCGCGCTACAATCAGTTAATGATGGTAGCCCACGTCTGCGACAACGGCAAGTGCCTCTGATTTTCAATTACTTTAGATGGACCTACAGAGGAATGCTAGAAGAGGCTCAAGCCAGGATCCATTCAGTCCTGGTCCGGACTACAGTCGGCGTTCCGCAAATAGTTTGTGGCCGCCATGGGGATGGATATGCAAATCAGCGCCCTCGCTAACATCAAACAGTTCCCCACAGAGATTCTAAGGGCCTATATCCAGAGCTTCACAGAGGAAGCCTCCAAAACCAAGGTGGACGATGGACAGCGCTTGGTGGCCTTGCAATCCAGGATCCGCGCCGGGTCCCCCCTCTTGAACTACATGCAGCGCAGTAAGACAGCCACCCTCAAAGAATTCATAAGGAGGGCACAAGGCTTTATCGACTGGAGGAAGCCCGAATCTAGGCATTCGGATGGCAGACAGCTCCCCAGGCAAGTGCCCAACCCTTTCTAGGGTACGGAATACAATATCTGGTCCCTTAGTATCTAGCACCCCCGATAGCGCCAGGATCGACAGGTGCTCCCAGAATGACTTTAGCAGCCCCGACAGTCTACAGGCCTGTGTCCTCCGGGTATGCCCTGGCCCAGTCCACCCCATTGTCCGGGTATGGGATGGTACCGGTCGGATACAGCGCTGCTCCCGGCAGGGCCCAGCCGTCCCAGACGGGGGGGCCTGAGGCAAGTGTAAACCCTCCCGGGGAAAGGACAAAATCGGTTTGAGCCCTCTAAGAAAGGCAAGATGGGCTACAAGCCCCAGTATTCAGAGTACACCAATTTAGTGGATACCAGGGAAAATATATACCTTCCCACGGAGAGGATAATTCATCACTGGAAACCCGCCCCCATGTTCAAAGGGGGAAATAATTCGAGGGACACCGGCAACAGGTATGAACACCATAAGGAGATGGGCCACATGACTGAAGAGTGTCGGTAGGTGAAGGAAGAAATAAAGAATTTGATCAAGCTGGGACATCTCCACCAGTGGGTCGGGATGCCCGTGGGTGTTCTGGGAGTGCCAGCAGTACCCGGACAATCCACGATCCCGGGTGCACTTGGAGCATACTCACCTCCCCAGGGAGGATACGTGACGGGCCCGGGAGTACAAGTCCCTCAAAGGGCCCCAACTGTGCAGGCGCCAAGACCCGGGATGCCCTATCCTTCCAGAACCGCGCCCCCGCGAGTAGATGGTCACATAGCCACCATCTCGGGCGGGCCACATCTGGGCGGACCATCTCAGAATGATCAAAATTTATACCTCAGTGAGCTTGACCACGACCAAGAGGTATGCGCCTTGGTCCAAGCACCGACCCAACGCCCGATGTTGATGAACCTCCCCATCACCTTCACGGAAGATGATGCCCGAAACGTCCACTTCCCGCATCATGATCCTCTGGTCATTGATGCCCAATTAGCTAATAAGATGGTGTCCCGAGTATTGGTGGACAACGGAAGCTCCGTCAACATTTTGTTCGAGCCAGCCTTCGTCGCAATTGGCTTGACTGAAACAGATCTGGCCTCATGCCCAACCTAGATCTACAAGTTCAATGGAGATTCGATACTCCCAATGGGGAAGATCCAGCTACCCGTAACGCTGGGGAACGAGATCCAAGGCTCGTTCAAATTTTGTACATTCATAGTAGTGGACTTCCCCACTGTATACAACATCATCTTCGGCTGACCTGCACTAGTTAATTTTGGTGCTATCACTTCCATCCGCCACCTCTGCATGAAGTTTCCCTGTGACAATGGAGGGGTAGGAACAATCCGGGGATACTAGAAGAGCGCCTGGAAATGTTACCACGTATTTTCTCGACCCATTTATATGGTCCGCGAAGAACCTCTTGAGGAAAACGTCGACCCGGTCCCGCCTCCTCCCCCAGCAAGACAGAGGGTCCGGGAAGAAGACGAATTGGATCTGTAGGTAGGGGTAGACCGCGCACTGGAGCCCATGGAAGAGACTGAAGAGGTGTGCATCAGCGTCTCCGACTCGACCAAGGTGATCCAAGTCGGGAAGAACTTGAGTGCGAAGGCCCAGGCTGCCATCGTCGCTCGGGTGAAAGAGAACCAGGATGTCCTGGCTTGGTCTCATTCGGATATGATCGGGATCGACCGCAATATCATCTACCACGCCTTGAATATCGACAAGGGCGCGACTCCGGTCCGGCAAAAACGGAGACCTTTGGGGGCAGAAAGGGCAGAGGCCCTCAAACTAGAAGTTGAAAAGTTATACTCGATCAACTTCATCCGAGAAGCTTTATATCCCGTATGGCTAGCCAATCCGGTGCTGGTGCCTAAGCCGAACGGGACTTGGAGAACTTGCATCGATTTCACGGACCTCAGCAAAGCTTGGCCTAAATATTATTTCCCGCTACCCCGGATCGACTAGATGGTGGACGCAACATCCGACTACGAAATCTTGAGCTTCATGGATGCCTACTCAGGCTACAACCAGATCTCTATGCATGTAGCGGACTAAGAACACACCAGCATACAGACCGACAAGGGGGTGTACCGATACATCGTCATGCCTTTCGGACTTAAAAACATTGGAGCCACGTATTAGCAGCTCGTCAACAGAATGTTCCAAACCCAGCTAGGAAGGAACATGGAGGTCTATATCGACGACATGCTAGTCAAGTACAAGACCTCCAGAGGACACGCTGATGACCTGGCCGAAGCCTTTGCAATCATTCGAAAGTATGGGATGAAGTTGAATCTCAAAAAGTGCACCTTTGGTGTGGCGTCCAGGAAGTTCATGGGCTTCATAGTAAGCTATCGGGGAATAGAGGTAAACTTGAACAAAATTAGAGCATTGATTGACATGCCCTCACCACAGAAGCACAAAGATTTTTAGAGCCTGACACGGCGAATAGCCGCCTTCAGCCGTTTTGTCTCAAAGGCCACGGACAAGTGCATCCCGTTCTTCAACGTCCTTTGAGGAAGCCAAAGGTTCGAATGGTAGGCCGAATGTGAAGAGGCCTTCCAAATATTAAAAGAGCATCTGGCCCGATCGCTAATATTAGCAAAGTCGGTGGATGGAGAGCCTTTGTACCTATATTTGGTCGTGACCGAACAAGCCATCAGTGCCTCACTAGTACGGGAAGAAGGGAAGGCCCAACTCCCGGTCTATTACGTAAGCAAAAGGTTATTAGGTGCGGAATCACGATACCCAATGATCAAAAAATTGATGTTTTGCCTACTAATCGCATCCCGGAAGCTTAGGCCTTACTTTCAAGCCCATGCCATAAGAGTACTGACCAACCACCCCTTACGACAAGTGTTGCAAAAACCTGAATCATCAGGAAGGCTCTTGAAGTGGGCCATGGAATTAAGTCAGTTCAACATTGCGTATGTCCCCAGAATATCAATCAAGGGGCAGGCCCTGGCCGACTTCATCGTGGAATGCACCGAGATCACTGAAGAGGACGATCCCATCGATCCCACGGTACTCTTGTAGAAGGTTTTCGTAGACGGAGCCTCAAACAAAAATGGAGCAGGAGCCGGAATCATCCTAGTATCACCATAAGGACACCAGTTACAAAGTGCCCTGCGATTCCAGTTCAAGGCATCAAACAACGAGGCCGAGCATGAGGCCATGTTGGCCGAATTGCGCTTAGACCGGGAAGTAGGGGCCACAAAGCTGGAGATCTATAGCGACTCCCAATTGGTTGTCAGACAAATCTTGGGAGAATACCAAACAAAAGGGGAAAAGATGGCAGCTTATGTGACACAGACGCGAGAGATACTTCAGTCTTTCAAGAAACACTCCATCCGCCAGATCCCTAGGGAACAAAACGTGTTTGCAGACACGTTGGCAAAACTGGCCATGGATGCGGAGGTAGAACTCTTCGGGCTGGTCCCAATCAACCATCTCCCCACACCAAGTATTCAAGCCCCCACGATCAACACTATAGACTACTCCACGTGCTAGATGGGACCATCATCCAATACCTAACAACCGAGGAGCTGCCCACGGACAGGGCAGCAGCCAGGAAGCTTCAGTATCAGGCCCCCAGATACGTCATGATGGAAGGAAAACTCTACCGCAGAGGGCTATCCATGCCATACCTCCGATGCGTATCCAGGACCGAAATGAGTGCAATCATGCACGAGGTGCACAAAGGTTTCTGTGGAGATCATACAGCCAGATTCATCTTGTCCAAGAAAATCCTGCGGCAAGATCCGCATTCTAGGTCCATGGGCCACCCTAAAGGAACTCAAGGCCCAGATCAGGCCCGATAGACGAATACGGAATGAACTTTGGCGGCCCAAATATTGGTAAAGCCCAAACGGCATCCCGGAATAGAAGCCAGGACCATCACGGGGGCATGTTGCATATTTAAGGACCCTTCCTCCGGTGTCTCTTGGGATGCAATGAAGACATCGTCCCTCCCAAGTCCAAAATTAGACCGGGACGGCGATGGATGAACCCGGATCTTGGTAAACGAACCAGGACCTTGGTAAATGAAGAGGGACATTAGTAAATGGACCAAGACCAGGTGACCAGGTTGAGCGTGTAAGTTGTCCTCGATACTGACATCACCCCGAGAAATGTGGAGTTGTGTCCCCATAACTAACCTACAGAAGAGGTTACATAGGGAATGTACGCTGTCAGTTCAGAACTGTACTGGCACTACTCTAACGAATTCTGTCCCCCGAATCTCCCTCAAAGCCCACGCGACCCCGACTGAAGCAACATTATGTCGTGAGTCTCATAGTGTGGTTACGCTTAGGCAGGCCCAATGGGCCCTTATTAATGCATTTTCTATATTAAAATTCTTTGTATTAAGCTGTAATTCAGCTGAGCAATTGTAGCAAGGGCCTAATACACAAACAAATTAACTCAGAACATGTTCCAAGTAAAACTCAAACAAATAATAGAGTAAGAGAAAAAGTGCCGAGGAGATGAGCTCAGTACTCTTGTCGTAAAGGATATTGGAGTCTGGCGAGTTGATCACGAACTACCACTGAGGAGCCCCAAGATTGCTGAAGCTTTGGCCCACTCGAGATAAATCATCCGAGCCAAGATTGGCTCCGTGAGTCCCCGCAGCACTGTCGATAACATACTCACCAGAGTGAGTCTAAATCGACAGCAAGCGCTCCTAAGTGGAAATCGGCTTCTTCAGCCCTGGTGAGGTCATTTGCAGAGTTTGAGTGGTAGGAGGCATCGAAGGAGCAACTTCCACAGGAACCCCGACCTGGGGGTCGGAGGTCACAACTTGGCTCGGGCCTTGGGAGCCCGGGGGAGGAGGAGTCACCTCAGTCCTTTTGGGAACTTTAGCAGGTCCTCCTGCTTTTTGTGATGCTCTCGGGCGTTTGCTTTGCTCGGCTCTCGAGCGGCTGTTGAGCACGTTTTCGAGGTTAGAATCCATGTCGCCTGCATAATCAAGTCACACATTAGTGTACGATCTTAAAATGCTAAAGTAAATGTGAAGCAAACACTTAATGGAAACAAAGGGACAAGTGACGAGAAAACTAACTGGAACTCTCCCCCGAGCTCGTGCTCGGCGACCAAGTTATCACCCTATCTTCAGAAGAGGCTGGGGGAGTCCCTTCCCTATACGTGGAAGTTAACCTCGAAAGGTCCCTATAATCGTTTGTTCCGTATTGAAGGGCTATCCCATCCTAAACTTCATTCAAACTATACATGGTTTGGTATTTCCCCAGCCAGCTATCAAATCTATAGACCCTATTATCTACCCAAGACCATACATGGAAATTATCCCTATAATCCGGGAATAGGATCAGGGTGTTGAGTCTATATTTTAGAAGGGAAGGAGACCACAAGGCCGAGCTGAGGATAACTTTACCCATGTCACTCGAGCTTGAAGCCTCATCATATGCATCATTCCCCGAGCACGGACTCCTGTGGCGACGAGCTGGGGATCGAGCCCTTGAGCTCGTTGACCTCTGCCTTGAAGGAAGTTTATCAGTGGGGAGTGGTAAATGCTCCCACATGGTATTTATTTGGTAGGTGGCATCATCCATTGATTGATCCTTCTCCAAAAGGCCGCAGGCTCGAAGTTTATCTTCGTGGAGAAGGTAGGATAGGGAACGCCTACAATAGGGCAACTGGAGCAGAGCCTCCTTGTGCTCTTTCATTTTGTTTGTGGGGGTGGGACAATGATAATTGGCTGAAGAATCGAATATATTACAATTAGTCCAAGCCTAAACATCAATCGAGCATGAAAAGAAAAGAGGTCATATACTTACGGATTCGTTGAAATGAATATAACTTCGAAGGAGCCAGGCCGTCTGTCCAAAAGAAGGCCAGCTTGAAGTTGGGGGGATGGTTGGGCATATCCTCAAAGATCTTCTTCTCCTTGGGATAACTCGAGAGGTAATAGAAGCCATCTCCTCCCCGAGCTTGGGAGGGGTTGCTTTTCAGGCAAAAGAGATACAGGATCTCTCTTGGTGAAGGTCCATCCCACTTTAGTTCATGGTATAGCGACCTCATGGCTGACAAGACCCTGAATGAATTGGTCTAGAGTTGGAAGAGCGCGAGCCCAACAAAATCCAGAAAGTCCTTAAAAAAGGACTGTTAGGAAAATATGTATTTGCCTCAATGGAAATGGTAAGAAAATACAACTCTAGACAATATATTACAAATAAATATTGATTGATTAAATAAAGTGTTACAACTCTATAACTGAAAAATACAAATAAACAAAGAAAAGGAAGAAGAAGAAGAAGAAGAAGAAGAAGAAGAAGAAGAAGAAGAAGAAGAAGAAGAAGAAGAAGAAGAAGAAGAGAATAGTGAAAGATACAACTCTAAACAAAAAATTACAAGTAAATTAAAGGTGTTTGAAACAAAAGAAAAGAAGAATACAACTCTAAACAAAAGTTACAAGTAAATAGAACAAAAGAATTAGAAGAAAAGAAATAGTAGAAAACGCAAGAATAGAAACAAAAGAAAACTCTCACTTACACAACCTAAGTGAAGAGTGTTGGGGATCACCAACTTGAAAAAGGTTTAAAACCTTTGTCCAGGGATCTCTCTCAGATATTGGAAATGCTTTATGGAATTATCAAGCCTCAAGGTGTTTCTAGCCAAGTGCTCTAATGGATAGAAAAATTGTGTCTTTCAAGTGAGCTTTAGGCTCCTATTTATAGAGTTTAGAGACACCCTTTGAATTTCAAATTCCACCAACCCCCATGGCTGTTACCAATGATTAATTGGATTATTATGGAATTAAAATGAGATTTTGGAGTTATTTGGGTTTTTTGAGTCGTTCAACAAAGATTGAAAAAACTGAAAAATTGGTCAGAAATACACATGTGGCCACGGCCAGGGACATCAGTGGCCGCGGCCACTGCTTTCTGTCCCACAGGCCGCAACCACTAACATTCTGTGGCCGCAGCCACTGACCAATTTCAACACTTGAAAATGTGTTGTTTTTCCAAAAGTTCCAAATCCTCTCAAATGATTTTGTAACCCCCAAAACACATTATTGGGGTTAAAATCGTATCTCTAACAGCTATTTCACATATGGCTATTATGAAATTCATCTCAATATTGTGTAACACCAAATTTACACAATAAATGGTAATATTTGGAAGTTACAAATTTGTAACACCAAATATGTTACATATTTGGATATTTCTCATATATCTAAATATTGTAACTCTTTATTATATGTTACAATATGTGACACTCTTTGTCACATTTATTTAATCTAAAACATTATATTATAATATTATATAATATTACATTATATTATAAAATAATATAACATTCCTCCACTAAATTAAATAGTTATCTATTGTAACACTTATTTAATCAATCATTATATTTTTAAAATATAACAAATCCCCCACTTGATTAAATAAGAACTCTCTCCTATAGGAGTCATTGCATTAGTGCATAAAGCAAAGTGTTTTTCAACTTGAACTTTACTATAGTGTAATTATCACAAAATTTGTCGAAAATTTGGTTGTACTAGGCATTGAACCATCTTTTCATGATAACAAATCGGTGATAACACACACACCTTTGCGATGTTCACTTGAGACCTCTATGTCTCGCTTTGCACCGTTAATGGCCATGTGCACTTTCCATTCATGGGCGTTCTTGAGAATTACCCAATTCTCATGAGAGGCGGCACCACTCCTAGGTCCATATAGGTAGAATTCTTACAGTATTTTGTTACCAAAAATACTTGTTTTCACAAGACTGAATTCTATTAAAAAACCTTTCGGTTTTAACCCTCAACTTGGTAACTCACAAGTACTCAATATCTCAGATGGGACTTGTTTTGAGTACAACTAATATTCACTTGATTGACTTGTTGTTACCTATTGAACCTAACATTAGTTAAATAACTAGTGCTAAGATAGGTTACTATCAATCGTGAATCTCTTATCCTCATATCTCCGGCTATCATAGCATTAAGCCCTCGAACAAACCTGTCTTGTCTAGTCGCATCTGTAGGCACTAAGTCTGGTGCAAACTTTGCTAGCCTATCAAACTTCAAGGCGTACTCAGTAACTGTCATGCTGCCCTACACAAACCCAATAAACTCATTCACCTTCACTACCCACAACGACAATGTTATAATATTTCTGGTTGAACAGGTCTCTGAACCTATCCCAGCTCATGGCAGAAATGTCCTAAGTCTGTGATGCCACCTCACACCAAATACAGGCATCCTCTCTAAGCATATAGGTGGCACAAGCCACCCTATCGTTGCCTTCCACCCTCATGAAATCCAGGATGGAGGTGATCATACTCATCCACTATTCATCCTTCAGTGGATCTGGTCCTCCCTCAAAGGTTGGAGGATGCTGTCTCCAGAATCGTTCATAAAGTGGCTCCCACCTGTTCCCAACCTCAGGTGGCTGTAGAGCTGGTGCCACATCATGTGGCACAATAGGTGCATCACTCCCTGACTGAGCCTACTGTCTCAAAAGACGAATCCGCTCTTCCTGACTCTATAGCCTAGCTTACATATCAGCAACTATCTGCGACCAGTTCTCAGGGACTGGCAGAGGGTTCTGTACCTGCTCATCTTCTCTGGCCTCGATCCCTGGGTCGGCTAGTCATATTTATCGCCTTGGACACATGACTATCCAAGTGTATCTGCAATCAATGAGTCGGCAGTCAGGCAATGATGACATGTTAACATTCTTTCCATGGTCCATCATCGAAACTCAACCAACAGTATGCAATCAGGATGCAAACAAGCATTTAAACATTCATTCACGTATAGTAGCAATGCTAATAAGCATGCCTCATCATAATCACAAAGCAGTCAAGAGTTAGGCCTTATCAGTATCTCATGCTCCCCATTAATCATGCAACAAAGAATTTATATTTCATTTAAACATTTAAGCATGTAATCACATATATATAATTACCAAACCCTGAGTTGAGCTTGTCATTAGCAACGAGTGTACATGCCAAGCCAGTCTTCAGGAACCCTTAAACCTAGACTGCACTGATACTAAGTTGTGACGCCCTGGGTAACCAATACCTTTACAATGTGTATTTTGAAATAGTGCAAGACTTGTTAATCAAGTCGTTGGAACATAAATGTGATTCTAAATTCAACTAACAGGTTAGAGTTAACAGATTTTGATTATAAACTGTTAATTTTCATTAAAAAAATGTTTGGTACATGGGATCCCAAAAATAAGGTATAAGTGGTAAATATAACTCCTAAAAGCTAATACAACACAAGGCAGTCTAATGGTAAAATACAATTTAGAGCTCTATTCCTGTAACTTTCCCTCAGCCGTGGCGGTCGAGTAACTGACGATGTACACTCCGCCCCCAGAGCTCTCCAACTCATGGTTGGTCCAGTTTCCCTTTGCCTTTACCTGCACCACGTAGCACCCGTGAGCCAAGGCCCAGCAAGAAAACCATAAACAACAAACACATATAGCAACAGTAGCATTTAATCAACCTTAATCCAACCTGTTCAATTTTTCAACAGAGTATAAGCATTAAGCTAAACAATGGTAAACATATATTCTCAAGCATACATCTCAATCAGTAATACAATTGTTCAGGTGTCAGCGTACTTAGGCCGAGCCCTCTGTTTATTTAGCTGACCTCGGCTCGCTTAGGCCGAGTCCTCTGATTATTTAGCTGACCTCGGCTCACATTGGCTGAGCTACGTCTAATACGCTTATCATCAGTCCCGACACCCTTAGGTCGTACTTTCATATTCCACATAACAGATATATAACCCACATAATGCATGTATTCAATTACAGGGAATCTCAGTCCCAATGATAATCATATGGGTGTAGTTTTCCTACCTCGAATCCTGAGCGATAAATAAAGAGCGGTCTCAAGCACGATCCTCAGCCTTGAGCCTTAGCGATAATCCTAGTCACAAAAACAATGGGTAACTATCAAATTCTAAGCTAAATAAATGTTTGGGAAACAAATGTTAGCCTTCGGGACCTCGAATTCTACTGAATCGGGTAGTAGAATTTGTCCCGAGAGCTTAGGTTTGAATCCTTAAACCTACTTGACCCTAAAACCTTGGCTGCCCTTTACTTCCCATTTAGGGTCGTGACCCGCCCCTTAGACAGAGGCCCAGACCAGACCTCTTTGCTGGAAGACACGAGTCGCGACTTGCACCCCACTGGGTCACGGCGTGCCTGGCGAATTAGAGGCACCCCAGCCTCTTCAAGCACGAGGGTCGTGGCGCCTAAAGAACAGAGCCGCAACCCGAGATCCCAAACCAAAAAATTCCCTTTTTTTTTCCCAGCGTCTCCCCTCGAGCCTAACCTTAAATTCATACCTCAATCTAGCAGCCAAACTTGGATTTAAGCCTAGAATTTCTATCCTTTTAGCCTAAACATTATATCTAGCCTATAAAAAATTCTTACTCTCCCTAAACACATAAAATCAACTTAAGAAACCAGAATCCATGCAAGCTCTAACTTCAACATAATTTCATTAGAATTCAATAATTAAACTTGAAACTTACCTCAGTTTATGGCTTGAATTCCCCAGCTATACTCTATCCACTTCTAGCCTTAATTCCTCAGTTTTTTTCCCAACATAAAGTCAGCTCACTTCCCAACTTGCTCTCTTGAGTTCCTCCTTAAAAATTCAGAGGTTTCCCCTTAGTTCTAGGGAGAGGAAGAAAATAACATTTTTGTGTGTTGAGAAATTTCTAGTGTATTCTGTCATTCCTAGAATCAGCTAGGCGTAGCATCCTTAACTTAGAAAATATCAAAATGCCCTCAAAGACCCACTTAACCTTTTAATTTCCCTAAGGGTAAGATGGTCCTTTTCCCCAATTCCCGCTAATTCCTCGAGTCATCATACCAATTTCCAATTAATTCTGTCATGCTCAACTAATTACCAGAAACTCACTTGTTAGCCAATAAACCCCAAAACATATTCCAAGTTCCCAAAATACCCATAAACTAACCCCGAGCCGGGAATTAAACCCCGCTGTGACTATTTCGCTAATCTACTCACTAGGATCGTCTCGAGCCATATATTACCAGTATATATCCACATAATAATGTGATCTCAACCATTTATCACATATAATCACATTTATGCCCTTAACGTGCTAAAATTACAATTATGCCCTTATAAATAGTAAAAGACCCACATGCATATTTAATACTCATAAACATGTATATAATATATTCACATAATCATATAAATCACGCATGCCACATAGTCACACATTTAACCAATTACACACACATATGTCAAATTATGCCCTCCCGACACGCTAATCCAGATACTAAACCCTATTAGCATTTTTGGGTCGTTACAGGGAGCATTTTTGGGACCCCAAGCCTTGAGTTTTACTTAAGGTTACTTGAGTTCAAGGTAACCTGACAGAAATAGAAATATGTTCAAACACACTCTCTCTCTCTCTCTCTCCCTTTCTCTTTTTGATGCTCGATATCATTTTTGAAGGAAACTCGAGTTTTAGGACTCGGATTCAAGCAAGGTTAGAGTCATAATGATTCCATGGAAGATTAGAAGCTTGATAGCCAGAGGATTTTACTGGAAAATGACTTAATCAGAGGTAATACAAGCTTTAAGTTTTGAGTTTTCGAGTTCTTAAGATTTTATTGGATTTTATGGTTTTGATGAGTTTTTTTATTGGATTGTAACTTGGGTTTCGATGGTTTTGGGTTGCTGAGTTGGTTGGGAACTTTATTTATGGGATTTGGCTATGTTTGGATAGGTTTATGGAGGGATTTGGTATGAGAAAAATGAAGGAAAAATAGAGTTTGTAGGTTGAGTTGCGACCCTGTTCTTAGGGTGCCGCGACTCTCTTAGTCGTGGGAGAAGCTGGTGCCTTTGGGGAATTTGAGTGGCGGTGCCTGTTAGGGTGCAGTGCGGCGCAGGTGCAAGAAGGGATGAGGCTTAGGCCTCTGACTTGAGTGGGCTGCAGCTCAATTGTTTCGGGGTCGTGGCGCTTAAGGAATTTTGGGCCTTGGGAAGGCTTTGAGTGTGGGAACTCAAACCTAAGGGCCTGGAATAGATCCTACTACCCGGTTTAGTAGGATTCGATGTCCCAGAGGCTAAACTCAGTCCGGAAGCCTTTATTTGCTCATTATTGATGAGATTCTATACTTGGTTGTGACTAGGTTTTCGAAAGGGGCTCGAAACCAGGATTGCGCTCAAGGTTCATTCTTATTTTACATTACACTCAGACCTGAGGTAAGAAAATTGCACCCAACATGTGATGTGCATGATTAAGGCTTGGCCCGAATGTGGAATATATATTTGATTAGGTCATTGACCACTGTAAATGTGCATGATTATGATTATGCTTGTGATTGATTGATTAAGCTTGCTGAATGCTCTGTATCTGGATATTTGGTATATGATATATGCCTGTGTTGCATTATCTGAATGAGAAAAAAATATTGACTTATGATTCAAGGACGACAATAGCGCTGAGCGCTGGTAAAAAAGCATTGACTTATCAATCAAGGGCGGTAATAGTACGGTGAGTACTGGTCGATATGGTTAGGCCTAATCAAGAGCGCATTATATGATTGTCCAACATAAATTGTTGTGGAAAAAAAAAATTAAGCACCAGGTACGCTGGGCCAGCTCCAAGGCTGGTTATACAAAGGATAGGGCAATGGGCGCTGGGGTGACTTGCTGAGCCCTAGTGTGATTTATCATTTATTTAGGAAATGGGCCCTGATATGATTCGATTAATCATTTATTTAGGGCAGCTGGCCCATATGATGTTGTAGTCATTTATATGAATGGTATGCATGCATGTGGTGAGTTATTACTTCTAGGCATGCTTATTATGGTTTGGTAACATATTATTGACTGCTTATGAGCATATTTAAGTTTTCTTGATGGGTCTTGGCTCACGGGTGCTATGTGGTGCAGGTAAGGGGAAAGGGAAGCTTGACCAACCATGAGTTGGAGAGCTTCAAGGCGACGTACACATATGCAACTGCTTGACCACCACGGCTAAGGTTTCTCAAAGGAACTAGGGTTGAACCCTATTTTTGCCGCTTAGGTCGGCAGGTAGTAATTTTTGAGTTGTAATTACCCTTTTGGAACTGTAAACAACTTTGTAATCGTTTATTATGGGATCCCATGTACAACTTAACGTTTTAACTAAATATCTATTCCTTCTGACAGAAATTTTTAACTATGGACCATTAATCACATTTAGATGCACATTTATGGCCAAATGACTCATCTAGTGAGTTTAGCACTATTTAAAATACACAGCGTAACGGTCTTGACGAACCAGGGCGTTACACCCTCCTTGTCCTCTTGCATCGTTGAAGCCATCCTTAATGTCGTCGAAGCTCGGATTTGTCGTGTTGTTCAGGTTCCAGGTCAAAGCCTCTCTGATCTTTCCAGCTACGTTGTTTTAGTCGAGCATCCAGCATTGTCCTCAACGCCGACGAAGATCAAAGCTCTCTAAAGATCAGCTCCGAGCCAACGCAGGTGGAAGCCACTCCCGAAGACTCAAGCTCGTCCTCAATGACGTTCCAGTCTAGCCTCCGAGCCTAGATCTATCACCTTCGTCGATCACTAAAGCGCCTCCAGGCCAAGATCTAGCACGTTCGTCGATCACTGAAGCACCTCCAAGCCTCTTGCCTCTAGCCGCCTGGACATCACCGTAGATGAAGAAGAAATCGTAAATGAAGAAGAAGAGTCCCTATTTAGATTTAGGTTTAGTTTTTTTTTTTGTCGAAAGATCTAGATTTAGGTTTGATTTAGATTTATTATATTTACATATTATTTTTATTTACTATTTTATTTGTTTTTTTATTAATTAATTTTTATAAGTAGGGGTATTTTGATCATATTAAAAAAAAGTTTGACCAAAATCGGACCCATGGTATTATTTCGTTCAATTTTACAAAACATAAGGTCCGAATTGTTATTTAACAAAACACAGAGTCTGATCGGTAACTTTTGTAAAATATAGGGTCCAAAATGGTATTTACCTTTTATTAAATTAAGCTAAACTAATTGAAATATAATATAGAATATTTATATTTACATAATATAAAATTTTTATATATTATAAAAACATAATAAAAACTGAATACCATTAATTTTAAATTAAAGAAATAAAAAATTATATTTAATCAAATCTACATTACAAAATATAAAGAATATATAAAATTATATTCATCAATAATATTTCAAAAACACTACAAAAAATATATGCATAGAGCTTTCAGTATTTATTAAAAAATAAATAGTAAATTTCTATAATTAAGTAAAAGCTTTTTTTCAAAAAAAAAAAAAAAATACTAAGGCAGTAAAAAAAATTAATAAATTAGGAGAACAAACTAACTATATATTATATATATATATATATATATTTTTTTTTTATAGTAATACAAAAAGTAATGGGCTAAAAACTCAATGACAAATAAATGAAATATAAATAGTCTATTATATTACCTCAAAAAGGAAAAAAAGAAGGAATAATGAACATTTCGGCAACTTATCTAAATTTGTATATTATATAAATATATATATATATATATATTATGAATGTGAGCTTAACACTACTTTTTGTTGCTTTTAACAATTTTTTTAATAGATTTTTTTATTATTGTTTTAATAACGTATTAACAGCTTTTTTTTTTAATTCTGTTAAAAAAATGTAAACACGAACTTTAAGTTTCTTTAGTCCTCTTAGGACTTAGTCCCATACTAAGTGAGGCTTATTAAATTTGCCAAGTGTCAACATGTGAGGTAGTTTGTTGTATTTATTTTTTTTATATTATTTTACCTTTAGAACCGGTTATATAAACCGATTGTGAATAGTTTTGTTGATGTGATTGTTAAAGGTGAGGACAATAGGGTAATTTTACTTCATGAGAAGTGTATGGTTGAGGAGAATATAGTCAATTTGGTATTGATTTGAAACTTATTTACGTGTAACGACCCTGCTGCTTAGGCTCAGGCTTACTAGCCTCCTCTTTACTAACGTTTGCCTGAAGCCTTTCCACTTCTATTGTCGTTTCTATAACATCGGCATAAGTAGTATTCCCCAGGTTCGCTAGCTTAATCCCTAGCTTGATCTTTGGTCGAAGTCCTCTAACGAACTTGTTCACCCTCAGAAAATTAGTTGGAACCATCTTAGATGCAAACTTAGCTAATCGGTCAAACTGCCGAGCATACTCTGCTACCGTCAAATTGCATTGCTTTAGACTAGCTAATTCCTCGACCCTTGAAGCAATGATAACTGAATTGTAGTACTTTTTGTGGAACAACTCCACAAATCTGGTTTAAGTCCTAGTGGCGATATTGTGAGTCTGTTGTACTAGGTCCCACCATATTCTTGCATCCTTCTTGAGTAGAGACGAAACACATGATATGCGGTCCGCGTTGCCAAGGTTCATGTGCACAAGGATCGGCTCCACATTTCTAAGCCACTCTTCCGCCTTGAAGCGGTCAGTTGTCCCTTCAAAATTTGGAGCGTGCTGCTTACGAAACCGCTCATAGATAGGCTCTATATGTTGAGCTGGGTATGGCGCGTAGTTCGCCATTGGCCATCCCCCATAAGGACCAACTTGTTGGGGTGCTGGAGCCATTTGCTGGGGCTGTGGTTGCGGCGGAGGCGGAGGCTGAGGCTGAGCCTTTGTCGCTGTTGCTGTAGTATTTCCTCAACTTTTCGTCGTAGTCTGCCAACTTCCACAGTGTTATCAACTGGTGGCGACAGTGCATTCCGATTGGCATTTGGACGCCTTCCCCTTCTGTGAACTGGAGGGGCTTCATTCATCTCAGGGGCAACGTTGGGGACATTGCCATTGGTGCGAGCAGATCTTCGGAGCGACATCTTCAACAGAGTTCTAACAGTTGAGTTTCCTTAATAGGCTTTAAGGCAAAAACTTAATCTAAGCAAACATACTCGGACCTATTAATTATGAATTTTTATGAAAAGAATTATATAAGCCTTCTTTATAATTAGGGTGTGTTTCTAAACTTAGAAAAATAAGCCATCTTTATTATTTTCTAAGTGTGTTTCTAATTATCCTATATGACTTAATTCTCAAGCTCGAAACTCATCGTTGTTCCAAAGTTAAACATACTGAGGGAGGGCTGGGATCAGTAAAATCGTTCCCACTACTATGGCCCCCTATCTCTCAATATAGAGAACTTGGTTCATTGATTTGTATCCACCCTCACCGAACTTAGTCATTATTTATTAAATTTATTATTTATTATGATTGCAAAATAAAATCAAACTCATACATGTCATCAAAATAACAATGATATTAATTTGGAAAAATAGTTTTCGCTAAGTACAATCATAAAGTAAAATAATAAATAAAATAAATAAATAAACTAATTTATTCTAAAAATCGGGATCTTATACATCAGATCCTTCATCTAACATGTTATCGTCTATCTCTTCATAATCATCATTTTCGTGAGCCTCAAAAATTCCTCTTGGAAGATTGGTAAAGATTCTATTATTTTGTTCTTGTGTGAATTGGAATTCCATCTTAGATGTAAATCTAATTATGAGAAAGTAATATCTCATAGCCGGTGGTACTTCATCCTCAACATCTATTGTCTCCCATATTTCTTCCAAAGCAGCAATTACAACAGGAAAATCTCTAAAAAGCCTAATTACTAAAATATATTGCTCCGTAGCTCTCATCATTATTTGCTTAGTTTCTTGGAGATGAACTATTTGATTATGGAATAAAATAAATCTCCAAGTGATTCTCTCCAATATTCCTATGGTATTTCTTGGTTCTCTAATCCTTTTTAAGGCTTTAATGGCTTGGATATCGTTATATGATAAAGCTCCATCCATATCTTAATTAAAACATAAGACTAAAACGTTAGCTATAACACATAAACATAATAACTTAAACATAAATACTTACATTGGCGGTTAGATTCGGAGCTTGAGCGTGTGTATCAAGGAGAATTTCGTGAAAAATAAATCGTTGCTCTGATACCAACTGTAACGACCCAACTATCTATGAGACTTAGGTCATTAAACCTACTAGACATAACTACAACCTTGAAGAAGCATACATAAGGAAATTCATAACTTTATTGAAAACTTTAAAAATAATATTTGTAATACATAAATGAGCTCGTTGTTTTAAAATAAAACATAACTTTAAATAAAATTGTGTTACAAAGCTAAATGCGAAAAAATACATAAAAATGTAATTTAAAGAGACTAAAAAAAACGTTGTCCTCGAATCGACACGTAGCCCATCCACTCCATTCACCTCCATACACACACCAAGCTTCCATGAATCCTTTCGCTTCTGCATCTATTTTCCTGTATCACACTAAAAGAAAAGGAGTGAGCCTAATGCCCAGCAAGGAAAAACTAACAACATAAACATACCCATCATATCATAACATATACTATAAACATATTATAACATATATTATAAACATATTATAACATATTCCATATAAGACTATACTAATAATGGCCATTATGACATGTGATAAACCATCTACGTCCCCTGTCTAATATTTGAGGTAGGTTAGATCACATGTAGTGTATGATAACGCATCTACGTCCCCTGTCTAATATTTGAGGTAGGGTAAATCATAACATAACATATCATACAAACATACAAAATCTAGCCTATTTTCCTTAGCAAAACCGGGATATGAGAACAAATGTGGGGCTTGGAATACTCCTAAAACCAGTAATAGAACAGTGAGTATTTCTAAAGGAAAGAGATAACAAGAATAGAACTAAACCACCAAGGGAAAACTTACCGAAAAGACACCTTAAGTTCAAAGAACTTAAAAACCTAGCCACAAAACCATAACAAAAGTTAGAACCTGAATGAAAACTAAAGAGACTAAGGAATCAAACAGAATTGAACTTAAGAATAAGGGTACCTTTGTTGACCTTATAGATTGGCCTAACTCCAATACCGAAATACTCTAATCCTTACTTCCCAAGTGTTTGATAAAGCTTAAGAATGATAAAGCTTTTTTTCTTTCCCACCCAAGTGTATCACTCTTATGGTCTCACTAGCACCTTGGAGTCTAATCACAGTTGAAGAGTAAGTGAAAGGGATGGGTACTAGGTCATATTTATAGAGGTAAGGAGTGAAACAAACCCCATTCTGATTTGAATAAAAATAATGAATTTAATTGAAGATAATTGATTTTTTCGTCAATCAGAGGTTGAAGACTCGGTCAAAACTAACAGAGGTAGGTCTAAGGAGTCAAAGGTGGTTTTTTAAAAATTAAAACCAAAAAAAATATTAAATATGGGCGATATATCGGCTAGACCATGCAACGTCAACGTGTTTTTCGTATTCAGCGTCAGGCGATATATCGGCTCTAGTGCTGCGATATATCGGCATATGTGATTATTTTAAACACGTAATTGCACTTTTTCAGCATAATTAAGGTTGGATAACTACTTTGACTGAGTCAAATTATGATCCTAACAGATTCTGGTGAAGACTAAGTCTTATATTCCCTTATTTTATCATTAAAATAATAATTCCTTAATAATCATGCAGATGACAAGTGTCATAATCCTATTGGCTCTATCTAAACCTTAGGAATAACCATGCTCATGACAAGTGTCATATTCTTATTGGCTCTATCTAAACCTTAGGTTATAATAATTATCATATTTATAACCAGCAATATTAATCAAACCTTATGTTATAATTAATATTCTTAAACTATAGGTTAAACTTATAAAATCCATAATTATTGCTAGGAGTTTCCAACTAAGTCCACTTTGAACCAAAATCCACGAAATCTAAAATACTACAACTACTATTAGCTAGCTAACTAAGTAAACATTCTGGGACTCTACATTACGATATTGGTAAAGTATCATTTTGTCTTGGGTAAGTAATTTTGAAGTAAGTGGTAAGTAATAATGATATAGTATAAAGTAAAAAAACATGAAGTAATCTGTTATTTATTTTTATGCGTGAATTGTGTTAGAAAAGACTTCAGATATGTTTTAATGGTTGGATGAATGAATTAGCATCGATTAGGTACATTAGTGTTGTATAGTTAATTTTGTATGATTTTTTGTCATTATATGGTGTTTGATACCTAATAGTTTAAGTTTCTTTAAGTATTTTTTTTAATGATTTTTTTTTTGTAAGATAAGAGAATTAAAGTACAAAACCACATCCACATCTCCACATTCCTGAAATCATTACCTAATTGAAATTCCTCTCCACAATAAACAACTTTTTATAAGTATGGTGAGAGTTTAACATGTCAAATTTTTCTCTGTAATGAAAGTATTTTGTTCATTACTTCATTTCTCCAACCATTGCCATGATTACTTTCATAACATTAACTTCCACATGTAATTAGATTATCCCATGATTCATGATTTCACTTAAAAAAAATCAAACATATCAAACAATTGTTTTAGGATAAACATAATCTTTGTGCATATAGTATGAACAAATTTTCGATATATATAGTCAAGAAATTCTAATGCGTAATGGGCAATTTCGCAAGGCCCTCTAATGCGATGAATCAGTAAGAACATCATTAGCCATAATTTTATTTATTTAATCAAAATATTAACAACAACATTTTTAAGTATTCATTTTCATCCTCAACTCCTCTATTTCTTTATGTATGTTGCAAAACACAAACTTAAAAATGTGAAGGCTTTTCTCTTTCAATTTAATTTATGACCAAAATATATGTAAAACTCGTTAAAAACAAAATGAGATTGTCCTATTTTGATAAACTCAATATTTCTACATTATTCAGTTATCAACAATTTTTCAGAAACGAAATTGTTCCTACAAAAATCTGTTCAATCACAACTCCTAAACTATTTATGTTTTCCACCATAACAATTTCTTCCAACTTGTAGAGGATATACCAACTTTAATAGACCTGTCTTCTCTAAATCCCCCACAAAAATAATAATACTTGTTCATGAAACTGTGACACCCGAACAGCAGTAAGTTATTGCAAACTTCTCAATAACATGAAATTAAAAACAAAATGGATCACTATAAATTCTACCTCTAAGAATAGCCGACGATGGATAGTGCTACATTACGCTCACAGCGTCAAACGAACCGCAAAAAAAAAAACCACATGCCGGACAAAGGCACCGCCACCCACGATGAACAAACCCAGGAACTAAACACGACTCAACCCCAAATCGTGCAACGACCAAACCCAAAACCTAAACACAGCTCAACCTTAACCCCACGATGAGAAAACCTTGAACGATATGCTACCGAACTACTACAACCAACCAAACGAACCAAAAACAACGCCTCTGCCACAAATGTTGAGATTTCTTTCTCTTTGCCAAACAAGGATTTAGGATGAACGAATATTGGGGGGTTTCAAATTATAAAAAAAAAATACAAAATACACATTTTCTAAAACAACCAAACGGCAACCAGTACATACAAGGTAAATCGGGGCAATTGGGTAATTTAAAACCTCCAAAAAAACACATTGAAATCGAACCGTTCACCTTAAGGGCCACAAAATACAACGACTCAAACTAAATGAACTTAATCCTTCAAAATGAACCGAGGGACTAAATAATTGCCCTATACATTATAATAATGTAATGTAATTAAAAAGGAACATATCCTATAAGTTCCATATATATAAAGATAATAAAAAATACAAACAAATGTTATTTTGTTAAAAAAAAATGTGTTGATATATTATGAAGCTTTAAATTTAGAATAATATGATTTTTTCCACCTGAACTATTACTACTGTCTCATTGTGCCCCCAAATCGTTCACGTTGTTAAAAATCCCCCCGAACTATTCCAATTACTGAGTTGTGGGACTTCTGTTACTTTATGTCCTATATGGCTAACAGACATCTGATGTAGCATTTTGGGCACTGACATGGCAGTGCCACATGTATAATTATAATTAAATATGTAATTTAAAAATTAATAATATTAACATAATTAGATAAAAAAAAATTAAAATTAATTTAAACTTAAAAAATTGGCCATCAACACTTAACAAAAAATATAAAATAATACCCATCTTGATACCCCCCTTTCTCTGTCTCCCATCTTCTCTTTCCCTTGTCTTTTTTCCTCACTTGGAACCCTAGTCGTTGCCATACCCACCTCTGACCACCATTCTCCATCGCCATAACCACCAGAGCTCCAAGTCGAGCATACCCAGGACCCCTCGCCAATCCCCCACGAACACAAGCTCCAAGAGAGCCTAGCCCAGAAATCGTTGCCTTCCCAAACTTGTGTCTCCTCTCCAATTCGATTTACCATAATCATCTCCACCATGGATTCTCTAAAATCCTCTTTAATATCATAAGAACACTTCTCCATGGCCACCATTAAAACGAACTTTGTACTAGTCCCTTGATCACTACCACTACTTACTCTTTGCCTTCTTATCTCTGCCACGTTACTGTTGATAGTCTTCACTTTCAGCCTTTCTCTGATCATCTGCTCCAACCTTTCCCACACCATGGCGTGAGCTAGGCTCAAAACCGATGTGAACCGATCCGAAATAGTGCTCAGCTTCCTCAAAAGATGAAACACTAAGCCTGCAAATACAACACAAAGCTATGCATCATCCTCCTGATTTGATCTACTAAAGTTGATCTTGCTTTTTCTAATGGTGCTTTAGAGAGGAGGCTTTAAGCATGATTTATGCAGAATTTGCAAGTGGGTCACGTTAAGTATGATTGTGTCTTGTGTTTAATAACATATCTTTAATTACTAATTATGGTGTTGTTTATAAGAATAGTTAAGATAATCAAGAATGTAATTAGAGAAATTTTTGTGTGGTTAATCGAGAAAGTGATTATGGTGCTTAAGTGGACCTTCAATAATTTTTAAATTAAATATTTAATTGGAATTATACATGTGACACTGATGTGGCACTGCCACGCCAGTGCTCAAAATGCGACATCAGATGTTCGTTAGCCACATAGGACAAAATGTAAAAGAAGTCCCACAACTCAGTAATGGGAATAATTTGAGGGAAATTTTTAACAACGTGGAAAATTCGGGAGGCACAATCAGATAGTGATAATAGTTCAGGGGCAAAAATCCAATTTATTCTTAAATTTTTATATATATATTGTAATAATTTAATGTAATAAAAAAGGGGAAAACATATCTTATAATTCCTTATGTATAAAGATAATAAAAAATACGAACAAATGATATTCTATTAAAAAATATGTATGGATATATTATCATCGTAAGAAACAAATGGTACTCTACATGTAAGAAACTTTAAAACTATATATATATATATTGTTCATGACTATTGAAATCATTAAGAAGAGGGTTGAAAATGTTAGTTTAAATATGATTTGTATGTTTATAGTTTAAAGGTAACATATTTGTTATATTATTATTTAGAAAATTTAAGTTTTCAAGTCTAAAAAATATGCTTCTCTCAAATTAGGTGTTTGGCGTTTTGATGGTCCAAATTTTTTAAGAAAAGCATTCAAAATGTTAGTTTAATTGCGATTTGTGGGTTTGTAAATAAATAAATAAAATAGAATGAGAGAAATTTGTCTTTTGTTCACGCAGAGAGGAGGTATCTTATAATTCCTTATGTATAAATATAATAAAAAAACGAACAAATGATATTCTATCAAAAAATATGAATGGATATATTATCATCGTAAGAAACAAATGGTACTCTACATTAATACTCTTGAGCAAAGAAAATTGGCTATAAATAGTAAAATCTCCATAAAGTGTTACTCTATATTGAAATAATTATCATATAGTCATAAAAAGTTTTAGTATCAACTTGAGACCAAATATAAATAAGAATAAACTCCACATTGTAATAAGTTATAATATTTTTTTATCCCGCCTTTAGAAAATATGTCTTCACATAGTAATAGTTGTCTTAATATTAAATATATATATATATGGGTGCACTCTTAATGGTTACTACCCATGAATAGTTACTTTAATATTAACCATTGGATTAAGATCAATAGTCCATATTTATAGTTATTAATTAATATTTCTATAAATAAATTTAGATTTTTCAAATTTTTGGAAGGTTTACTTGATGAAAAAAATGTATTTATTATGAAAATATAATATTGTAAACTTTTCATTTTTCAAATACATGTCAATTTTTAAATATAGCTAGTGTCTTTCATTGGTTGGACACAATATTAATTATGGCAAAAGAAAAATAACTAAATTCGAAATTAATGTAGAAAAAAAATATTTATCTATTGGTGACTTGCTATAACAAGTCATTATGTTATCAAATCATCATAATTGTTAGTACCTATCTATGGGTAGTAACTATTGAGAAGTCTTCTATATATATATGTCCTATCTTATACATACTAAATGTTCATGATAAAATTAATTATCAATTTAGACTTCTAAAATAACTTTGTATATTTCCAATATTATATAGATATGTACATTATAGATATATCATTATATCATTTTCATTTATCAATGTCAATACATTGAATTTAACATGTCTTGCAATTATTATTTAATTTAGATTTACACGTGTATATTTCCAATATTTTATAAATATAATTCTATTAAGTTTTAACTTACTTGTATGTTCTCCGACACTCTAAGAGGCGAGTTTCCAACACACAGATGTGCACATAAAATATTTTGATGTCTGCAAGTCTATTACAGATAAAAAAAATCACAACTACTCAATCATTTCCAAATTTTTTTTGCTAATTATATATTATAGTATATGCTTTACTACACATGAATAATTTCTCTTTCTTTTTGATGTCAATTAGTTGTTAATTAGTTTAGGAGATGAACACTTACAAGAGCCTATTTGTTAATTAGTTTATGAACATGCTAAGAAGTATAAATAAAAAAAAAAACTTAAATAAAATAATTTTATTAAAAAATATTCCATCATTAATAAAATATAATATATATGAAGTAGACCGACATGTCAGTTGAAACTAATACCAAAAGTATTTTTTGTAATGGTAACATATACTTCTTGAAATGTATACTTATGTTATATTCTTTTGCAAAATTACTCTTAATACTGGAATATATATATATATATATTTATATATGTTTAGTGTGTATTTCATGGTTAAGTAATTGTTTTGTAACTTTATTACATTCGAGTATATTTTTTTAAAAATTAAGTAATATTTGACTTATTATATATTTATATTCAAATATTTTTGTTTTGTTAAAATATGAAGGAATTTTTGCTAGTACAATGTGTTTACAGAGTTTTTCGGAAACCTTAATAATAGAAGATTAGAGAGCTTAGAAGAAATTATTTATGGAATTGCAAGCAAGATTTTTACGTGGTTGGGGTGTTAATGAGCCTTAGTCCACGAGACAATTGTATTAGAGCTTAGAGAATTTATAACAATGGAGTTTTCTACAAATTTTGGCAGAGTAACTGTTTACAAGCCAGGATCCCCCCCTCCTCAATGCCCTTCTACCTATATTTATAGGTTTACGGGTGCATTAGGCTTGGGCCGGGCTGACCCGGACCCAATAAGGGTATAAATACCGCTGACTTCTCTAATGGAAGCCCCAATATAAAGGATTAAAACATAGAAAATACACTAATCTGAGCCCACTGGGCTAGCCAAAACCACATCTGTCATCGGACAAATTGGAGCTTTGGTCTAGGCATCTCGGGTTACGAGGCAGATTCAGGGGACAAGATCGGTCGAAGTAGTGGTGGCGCAGGTCTGAACCGACGACGTACAATCTCGAGGTAGCCTTTTCTGCAGGTAAAGCATGGGGACAACCCCCACGCTTAGTGGGACGAAGTCAGGGTCACAGGCGCTTTACCTTGCCAACCTCGGACAACCGACCCGGGTTCGTTTACCCACGTCCCCATCCGTTCGTCAAGGTCCCATATCGCTTACTAGGGGTCCAGATCATTTACCAGGAGCACGGAACGTTTACTGGGTGCTCGGATTATTCCACCAGGATCCCGGATCGTTTACCAGGCTCTGAGATCATCCACTGCGATCCCGATTGTCATCCGGAAGCCACACTCATACCATCTCCCGTATGACTGTCCCGGACGACACTCCCCGGATGCCCTTTGGGCCTCATCTAGACTTGGGCTGCCAACGTCTGTTTTACTCTTTGCCAAACGGGCTCGGTTTGGGCCCAAACTCATTCGGGCGGCCCGCGGGCTTGAAGCGTGGACCCGGGCGCTCGGAAGGAAATGGGGATAACATTTTCCCCTAAGCATTCATCTGGGCTTTCGCGGTGGAGGCTTGTCTCAGTCCCAGATCTTCTCGACATTTCCCGGTTTGTTTCCAAAGTGACGGGTCCGCGGCGAGGGGCACTGCGTGCTGGACGAGTGTGGAGCTACCGCCTGCTACGTTGACCTGGATCGCATCCAACAAGCCCGGACCTTTTACCAGGGTCCGAGTTCGTTTACCAAGGCCCCAGTTCATTATGAGGGGTACACGTGTCCCCTAGCAACTGTCGCATTGATGGCACTTAATCCTGAAAGGTCAGCAAATACCTCAAGGGTCACTATGCTAGGGATATTATGTCGGTTCGGTTCACGAAGCGTCCCATCTGCACGAGTGTTTCCCATTATTATTTCTGCGACAAGGAGGACCGTAGGATGGGGTGGCCTTTGAGGTGCCCCTCTTTCTGGGACGTTGGATCGGAGCAGCGCGGATCGCGCCTCGGGGGTACTGTGATCTAGTACTCGAGTGGATCCATTAATGTCCCTGCACGATCCTGGACCATCCGATAGGGGGGATCGATCCCAACCGTTAGATCAAAACCCAACACTTTGGCTCTTATAAATACCCCCAGGCTTTCATTTGAAACCCTTACATTCTCGAGCCAGAAAAAGAAACTCGAAGGAGTTGTTGATGACCGAGCTTGCCAACGACATTTTCCACTGTCTGCTTCGTCTTTGTTGTCGCCTATTCCCAAAGGTTCCGATATCTGTACCCTCTCCTAAGCAGATGACACCAGTCTACCCTCTCGACGAGCTGCTGAATCGCCTCCAACAGTTCGAGACTGAGATTCTATCGTCATTGTCACCGGAAAACCACCATTTTTCACGACCAGCAATTTACAGTAAGCTTTCCTAACTTTCTCCTTTACACATCCATATATATATATAGATTTTATGTTATTTTTCATATCTGCTTAGGCTGCTAGACCTTGCATGTGCTTAGAATTAGAGTGTTAGGGAAAGAAAACCTGGTTCAGGCTGCTCTGGACCCCTTCAGGTTCAGGTGGTTCCTGGACAAGCGGCGATGGGCCGGCTTAGGAGTGTAGTCTTTCTTTTTTATTCCCGATTAGGATCTTGTGGATCCCTAGTGATCCCGGACCTGATCTGGAGGGGACTCTTCCAAGCAGTTCATAGGAGAGCCCCCATACCTTAACCAACCTTCTTGGGTTTTGGTGTTGACTACTTGGCTGTTTGTTTTATTATGTTTTTCTCCCAGATCATTAGCCATGACCTTGGGCATCACCCTTCAATTGGAGGAGCAGGTTAACGCGACCCCTATCACTCTACCCGGGTCGAAGACTCCCAAAGGCCACAATTGGGAGATGGACGTGGTGCCGAACCTGTTCCAGAACTACCAGATGCCAAACACCTGGAGAAGTATTTGGGCGTGGAGTTGACTCCCGGACTGTTCCATAACCGCCTGGCCAGGAGAGAGGAGAAGGCCCACACCTCCGTGAGTGGATTCGGGGCCTGAAGCATAGGCCACATTAGTGCGGGAGCCACGCTCCCGCTCCACGACTATTTCGTGCGATTCCTGACGTTCGTGGGGATCGCACCATTCTAGCTTCTGCCCCAAGCATACCGAATGCTTGCGGGATGGCATGTCTTCTGTGTTGCGAAGGAGATCCTGGAGCCGACCCCGGCAGAAGTCTTGTACTTCTACAAGCTGGAGCCGCAAGTCAACATCATGGACAAGACCCTGGATGACTTCTACAGGCTTAAACCGCGGGGAAACTACCCTGCTCCTACCAGCACCTGGAAGCATCCCCCGGACGTCAGACATTACTGGTTCATGACGTCCGGTTTTCTTATAGAAAAGAACCCCACGCTGATGATGGACTTCCAGCGAGTGGGTAAATGGTTTCTCGTTTCCTAGCTTCCCCTTTTTCTTTTTTGTCTTGGCTTTTTATTCCTCATTCTTAACTCATTGTCTTGGGTGGCAGGACCCTATGCCCAAACTCCCCTCACCCAGTTCATCCTGGACAGGAAGAAATTTTACTCCGAGCTAAGCGCGGAGGATTTGGACGTGGGGGGGCTACATCACCACTGATAACCTTCGAGTGATCGGGATGCTCGCGGCCCACCACACAATAAGGGCTCCAAGCCTCCAGGGGATACAATGTGAGAAATACCCCGCACTGAGGGAGGAGCTGGCCCTAGAACACATCGGGGCTGTGGAGGCCGTGACACTGGCGGACGCGGCCAAACGAAAGAGGGACCAAGCTCAGCAGAGGGAGGCAGCCGCCTCCGAGGAGCTGGAAGCTCTCTTCGATGAGGCACAGCCAAATACGAGGACCCCCGGAGCTAGCGTATCAGGGCGAGGTAACTCACCTTTGATTTTGACTTATGCTCCCCAAGTTGGGGACTTAGTTATGGATAGGCTAGCACACCGAGGCCCCGTGTTCGGGGCTAAAGGGGAAATGAGACCTTCGTCTCCCATTCCCGTAGGCTAAAAAATCCTCATGTACTCGTTCGGGTTCCTCCAATACGGGAACTTTCTACACCTGGATGACATGGGGGACTGAGTCTACTCTTTTGCCTTAGGAGAATTAAGTCAGGTCTGGGGCCCAAATAAGGGTGCGTCCTGGATCACTTTTAGTCTTGATTTCCTTGTTCGCTCATTCATTTTACTAACTCTTTTTTGTTTGTATATATTTCAGAAGACTCTGACATGTCCAACCCGGTGGACAAGATGAAGCAAGCCCTTGAGATCCAGGCCGCCAAGGTGAGGGCCGCGGCCAGGAAAGCCTTTAGGAACGCGCCTAAGCAGACGCCAGTGCCGGAACTTCAATCCACCGAGGTGGCCTTGACAGCAGTTTCGATCACGAAAGTTGGCCCAGCAACTGTCCCCGATCTTCCCACTCACCCTCCGGTGATTGACCTTGAGCAGGAACCAACGCCAAGCCAGAGCTTCGGGAAATGAGTCGCAGACTTGGGCGTGGTGGAGGCAGAACCAAGAAACAAGAGGGCCAGGACTAGATGCGCTGGTTCGGCCGGGGAGTCATCTGGGGAGAGTCGCCCTACCGCCAAGGAACTCCCGGAAACACCGACTCTCCCTGTCCATCCGGCCTTACCTGAGGAGGGGAAGGTAGTCCTTCGGGATGAGCAGTCCAAATTAATTTCCCGGACCTGGGAGAGTGGTCGGGAAAGAAGGGAGGAGGTTTACAAGGCCCTGACGATTCGTCGTCAGGTTGAATTTGCTAAGCATCTGGCGGCATTCAGTGCCCCCCAGCCAATCGTGGATCGGCTGGTCGCCGAGACGGGTTTCCACCCCAAACTGGGGCAGGACACGGCCCTGTTCGCGGCAGACTTATTGGACCAGTTGGGGAATACCATGTCCAACCTCCAACTGAAGCGGTACGCCACTATCGCCAATCAGGACATGTTGTTCATCTCCCAAGCTCTCCGCCACCAAGCCACCGCTGTAAGTTTACTTTGCATCTTCTTTTTCTTCTTCTTCTTGTTTAGTTAGGACTCTTTCTAACTTTGCTTTGTTCTAAGATGCTCTACTAGCTCATCGGAATGCAGACTTGGCGGCCGATATTGCCATAAAGATGGAGACGATCCAGCTGGAGCTGGAGGCGGTCGTGAACCAGCAGGAAGCTATTAAGGAATCCCTCGCCAATGAGGTTGAGGAGGCCGCCCGGACTAAGTTTCAACTTGAAGAGAATATTTCCTGGAGAGAAGCCGAGACCAGCAAGCTGGTGGCCAGTCTAGAGGTGGACCTCCTCTGAGCAAAGCCTCTGCATGAGGCGGTCGCAGCCCAGTCTACCTAGGATTGAGAGAGGATCACCGACCTGGAGTCCCGGGTCAGAGAATTGGACGAGTTGCTCTAGCAGGAGGTGAAGGCGCATGATGAGACCCGCCGCAAGAAAGAAAAGGAGGATGCCATGTTGGAGGTCACCTTCGATGAGGCCATCTGCATGGCCTGGGTCCAGGACAAGAATATGGACCTCCTGCTCTACCTTGACCCCGCCGCGAAGAGATTCGAATTCGAGGCCAAGGAGAAGGCTGACACGGAGCCTTTGGATGATGAAGAGGTGGATGTAGCCATCCTGGAGGCATCAAGACCTGGCAAAACCTAAACCCGGGTCTTCTTTTTGTTTTTAACTGTGTAATACTTTTACGGACGCGGATGCGTCTTAGGCGATCTTTTGTGTTTTACCCACATTATTTTTTTGCATATTACTTTCCCGATCTCATTCGTTTAAGATTTCTCTAAGTGTTTTACCACTATGCATGAATGAGCCGAGTGTTTGGTCCCGGTTCCAACGGCCGGGAATTCTCCTGGTGATCCGTTTCGGACCTCCATGGCCTGGGCTGGATTACTCCTGCTTTTAACCTATCATCTTGCTTTAATTCTGCTGCTCAGGTTCCAACGGCCTGGGCCATTAGGGAGTTGATAATTATTCCTGAATTTCTTTGCCCAGTTCCCCGTGTTGAAAGTTTGACGGTTTGGACCGTCGGAGATTAGTTGATTAGCTTGTTTTGAACCCTAGGTTATGTTCCCATGGCCTGGGCTATTTCTAAGACTAATTTTAGACAACTTATACCTGGGGGTCCGCGTTCTTATAATCCTATGCTGTTGTAGGAATGATGCGGACGGGTATTTAGTTATTTGGGACCACGTGCGGTCAACCAAGTTTTAGGTATTTTATATTCTTAGGACATGCATGTCTGGGCTGGGACCAGGCCTAAGCCTTAGGTCCTAAATATTGTACCCCCGGACCGCGCACGTCCGGGCCGGGACCAGACCTTGTCGGTCTGGGTTGGGACTAGGCCGAAGCCTTTGTCCAACTGGGTTTGTACCCTCCAGACCTTGTTGGTCTGGGTCGGGACTAGGCCTGAGCCTTACGTCCAACCGGGTTTGTACCCCCAGACCTTGTCGGTATGGGCCGGGACTAGGCCTGAGCCTTGCGTCCAACTGGGTTTATACCCCCAAGACCTTGTCGGTCTGGGTAGGGACTAGGCCTGAGCCTTGCGTCCAACTGGGTTTGTACCCCCCAGACCTTGTTGGTCTGGGTCGGGACTAGGCCTGGGCCTTTAATTTTCTGATTTTTTTTTGTTCTCGTGTTTGTTCATACCGGAGATACCCCCCCCCCCCCCCCCCAAGTGAGTGAAGATTGGTCTTGGGTCACTTGTTTAGGGAAGCAAATTGGAATTTTCATTGTTTGATAATATTTCTTTACGACGTTCTGTACATGCCATTTTTATTATTCAAGGAATCGCCCTGAGGCGTACATTGTTTACAACGAAAATATAAAACTGGAACACGCTCTCCTGACTACTGATAGTATTTACGGAGATGCTCCACGTTTCAGGCCCTTAGGACTTCCATGCCATCGAACTCTTTTAAACGTTATGTTCCCAGACATACTTCGTGTTGAATTTCATACGGTCCTTCCTAGTTTGGGCCCAGAACCCCCACTCCCAGATCTTGGGTTGTAGGGAAGACTCTTCGCATGACAAGATCGCCGGTTTTGAACCTTCGGCTTTTTACTTTTAAGTTAAAATGTCGCGCGATCTTGCCTTGGTACATGTTCAACTGAACTTGTGACTCTTCTCGGATCTCCTCGATGAGATCAAGGGATTCCTGGAGTAAGGCGTGGTTCTGGGCGGGATCGTACGTGTCTCTTCTGTGGGACGGGATGGCCATTTATACTGGGATGACGGCTTCGTACCTGTACACCATAGAGTAAGGAGTGTGTCCGGTGGATGTTCTTTCGGTGGTCCAGTACGCTCACAGCACGCGGGACAACTCTTCGGGCCACTTGCCCTTGCAGGCTTGGAGCTTTTTCTTCAATGTTCCTTTCAAGATTTTGTTGACGGCCTCTGCTTGCCCGTTCTCTTGAGGCCTGGCGACTGCAGAGAAGCTTTTGACGATACCATGCCTTTCACAGAAATCCATGAAGTGGATGCTGTCAAACTGCTTTCCGTTGTAAGACACAATCTTGTTGGGGAGCCCGTATCGACATACGATGTTGTTGATGACGAAATCCAAGGCCTTCTTCAAGGTGATTGTATTCATGGGCTCCACTTCAACCCACTTGGTATAGTAGTCGACGGCCACTATGGCGTACTTCACCCCTCCTTTCCCGGTCGGGAGCGATCCTACTAGGTCGATCCCCCATACCGCGAAAGGTTAGGGACTTGTCATCAGTGTTATTTCGGTTGAAGGGGCTCGCGAGATCTTCGCATACCTTTGGCACTGCTCGCATTTGCAGACGTAATCAACACAGTCTTTCTTCATGGCTGGCCAGAAATATCCCTGGCGCAAGATCTTTTTGGACAAACTGAGTTCGGCTGTATGATCTCCGCAGATGCCTTCGTGCACTTCATGCATGATTGCGCCCAGTTCGGTCCCGGATACGCATCTGAGGTAGGGCATGGATAACCCTCTGCGGTAGAGCTTTCCGTCCATCATGATGTATCTATGGACCTGGTACTGAAGCTTCCTGGCTGCGGCCCTGTCTGCTGGCAACTCTCCAGTTGTCAAGTAGTGGATAATGGGTCCCATCCAGGACGCGGAGTGGTTAATGGCGTTGATCACAGAGGTTCGAATGCTAGGGATGGGGAGATGATTGACCGGGACCAGCCCAGACAGCTCCGCCTTTGCATCGATGACCAATTTTGCCAATGTGTCTGCGAACACGTTTTGCTCCCTAGGGATCTGGCGGATAGAGTGCCTCTGGAACGTTTGCAGCATTTCTCTCGTTTGAGTCACGTAAGCAGCCATATTTTCCCCTTTGGTTTGGTATTCTCCCGAGACTTGTCTCACAACCAGCTAGGAATCGCTATAGATCTTCAGGTTCGCGGCCTCTATTTCCCGGGCCAGGCGCAATCCGGCCAGCTTGGCCTCTTGCTCAGCCTCGTTGTTCGACGCCTTGAAATGGAAATGGAAGGCATTTTGCAACTGGTGCCCTTTTCGCGACACTAGGATGATTCTGGCCCCTGCTCCATTTTCATTCGAGGCTCCGTCCATGAACACCTTCCACACGGGCGTCGCGGGGTCTGCGGGATCGTCCCTGTTATACCCAAAAATTGGAGATCAAGGGCGTGGCAATAAATGTGACAAGTGGCAGTGAATGGTCAGTAAAAGACACGTTAATAGTCAATAAATACATTGACTCCTCAGAGTTGTGATAAAGGGACCCGGTAGACTGACGAAGAATTTGGACTGCTTGAAAGATGTCATAACCAAGCCAAGTGCACCTTGGTCCGAGGAAAGCTAAGGAAAGTGCATCCTAGGAGGCTAAGGAGAATGCATCCTAGGAGAGCTAAGGAGAATGCATCCTAGGAGGCTAAGGAGAATGCATCCTAGGAGAGCTAAGGAGAGTGCATCCTAGGAGAGATAAGGAGAGTGCATCCTAGGAGAGCTAAGGGGAGTGCATCCTAGGAGAGCTAAAGAAAGTGGTCCTAGGAGACCCCAAGGAGGATGTGGTCCTAGGAGACCCCAAGAGGGTGATCCTAGGAGACCCCAAGGATGAGATGCCAAGGAGGTTGCCTCGGACCTATCCGAGGTGAGAAGCTTCAAGGAGGTTGCCTCGGACCTATTCGGGGTGAGATGCCAAGGAGGTTGCCTCGGACCTATCCGAGGTGAGAAGTTTCAAGGAGGTTGCCTCGGACCTATCCGAGGTGAGAAGCTTCAAGGAGGTTGCCTCGGACCTATCCGGGGTGAGATGCCAAGGAGGTTGCCTCGGACCACCATGCATGTCCTACCACCATGCACGTCCGACCAACACTTGCATGAGTGGTCAGTAGGAGGTGGATCAACTAGCTAGAGGAGACTAAGTCAAGATTTCCAGAAATAACTTCAACAAGATATGCGGGAATCTCTCATTCTTCCCACAAATGGGGGGTTTGTTACATTTTGAATTTTGAATGTTTCTTTGTAATTTAAATGTAATAAATATAATAAAATATCCTGGTTCTAGGGGATACCGTATGTATGACCCTAAGCCTATAAATAGAGAGCTTATGGGATTAAAGAGAGGCTTCTTCTGCTTCTTCTTTCTAGAGAGAGAAATTTGGGTCTGAGTATTCTAGAGAGAGAAGGTGCTGATATTTGAGAGAATCCTTATATTTTTGCAATCTGTACTGAAGAAACTCAGTTGGCTCAGTCCATCTGATCTTGAGTACGGATCTATAAATCACAACTCTAAGTGGATTAGGCTATTACCGACAATCGGGGCTGAACCACTATAAAAATCTTGTGTGTTCTTTATTTTCTTTATTAAAACTGTCTGTTGTCGTTTACATTCTCTTGAAGGCTTGTCGTTATTGACGTTCTCACGTCGTTGGCTAAAAACGCAGTCAACAGTCCCCTTCAGTGATCCTGGAGCATTCCACAATGAAGTGAGTTAGGGCCTATCCCTTGATCGAGACTCTAGGTACGTAATTCCATAGTCTACTTCAAGAGTCTTCCTGATGATTCGGGCCTCTACAACACTTGCCCCAAATGATGGCTGGTCAGAAATTTTATGGTGTGGGCCTGAAAGTAAGGCCGGAGCTTCCAGGACCCCATTAGCAGACAAAATGTCAACTTTTCAATGATCGGATACCGTGACTCTACCCTAAATAAACTCTTGCTCACGTAGTACACCGGGAGTTGGGTTTTCCCGTCCTCCCGCACCAGTGCAGCGCTGATCGTGTGTTCGGTCACAGCCAAATAGAGGTATAGCGGCTCTCCGTCCACCGATTTTTCCAATATTGGCGCTTGGGCTAGATGCTCTTTCAGCTTTTGAAAAGCTTCTTCGCACTCGACTGTCCATTCGAAACGTTGGCTTTCCCGAAGAACGTTGAAGAACGGGATGCACTTGTCCGTGGCCTTCGAGACGAAACGGCTTAAAGCGGCTATCCGCTCGGTCAGACTTTGCACGTCTTTGTGTTTCTAGGGAGAGGGCATTTCAACCAGTGCCTTAATCTTGTTCGGATTGGCTTCTATCCCCCAGAAACTCACTATGAACCCCAGGAATTTCCCGGATGCCACGCCGAAAGTGCATTTTTTGGGATTCAGCTTATCCCATACCTTCGAATGATCGCAAAGGCCTCGACCAAGTCGTCAGAATGTTTGCCGAAGGTTTTGGATTTGACCAGCATGTCGTCAATATAGACCTCCATGTTTCGCCTCAGCTGGGCCCGGAACATTCTGTTGACTAGCCTCTGATAGGTGGCTCCAGCGTTTTTGAGCCCAAAAGGCATGACGATGTAGCAGTATACCCCTTTGTCAGTCTGGAAGCTAATATGCTCCTGGTCTGCTACATGCATAGAGATCTGATTGTAGCCTGAGTAGGCATCCATGAAACTCAAGATTTCCTACCCAGACGTCGCATCCACCATCCGATCGATCCGAGGAAGCGGGAAGCAATCTTTAGGGCAAGCCTTGTTGAGATTCGTGAAATCGATGCATGTCCTCCAGGTCCCGTTCGGCTTTGGTACCAAAACTGGGTTGGCTAGCCATACGGGATATATAGCTTGAGGGCCTCTGCCCTTTCCGTTCCCAGGGGCTTTCATTTTTTTCGGACCTGGGTCGCATCTTTGTCGATGTTCAAGGCATGGCAGATGATGTTGCTGTCGATCCCCGTGATATCCGAATGAGACCAGGCTAGGATGTCCTGGTTCTCCTTTACCTGGGCGATGATTGCGGCCCGGACCTCTGCCGTCAGATTTTTCACGATTTGGATTACCCTGGTCGGGACGGTGTCACTAATGCACACCTCTTCAATCTCGTCCATGGGTTCTAGTACGTGGTCGTCTCCTATCCGCGGGTCCAGCTCGTCTTCTTCCCGAACAATCTTTCCAGCAGGAGGAGGTGGAACCGGGCCGATGAATCCCTCGTGGGGTTCTTCCCAGAACATGTAGTTAGGCCAAGCGGACACGTGGTAGCATTTTCGGGCGCTCTTCTGATCTCCTCAGACTGTTCCCACTCCTCCGTTATCGCAAGGGAACTTCATGCATAGGTGACAGATGAAGGTGATAGCCCTGAACTCGACCAATGCGGGTCGACCGAAGATGATATTATAAGCAGTGGGACAGTCCACTACTACGAACATACAGAACTTGAACGAGCATTGCATCTCGTTCCCCAAAGTTACGGGCAACTGGATTTTTCCCATAGGGAGTATTGTGTCCCCGTTGAAGTCGTAGATCTCGGTTGGGCATGAGGCCAGATCTGTTTCGGTTAAGCCAATCGCGATGAAGGCGGGCTTGAACAGAATGTTGACGGATCTTCCGTCATCCACCAGCACCCGAGACACCAATTTATTGGCAATCTGGGCATCTATGACCAGGGGGTCATGGTGTGGGAAATGGACGTTACGGGCGTCGCCTTCTGTGAAGGGAATAAGGAGGTTCATCAGCTTCGGACGCTGAGCTAGGGCCTGGACCAGAGCGCATACCTTTTGATCATGGTCGAGCTCGCTAAGGTAGCGTTTTTGATCATTCTGGGACGACCCTCCTAGATGAGGCCCGCTTGAGATGGTGGCCACATGGCCATCTACTCGAGTGGGCGCGGTCCCAGACAGATAAGGCATTCCAGGCCCAGGTTCTTGCACAGCGGGGGCCCCCTGAGGGGCCTGCGCTGCCAGACCCTTTGCGTACCCTCCCTGAGGCGGATACACTCCAGGTGCACCTGGGACAATGGACTATCTGGGGACTGCTAACAAGCCCGGAACTCCCACGGGCATCCTGATCCATTGGTGGAGATGCCCCAACTTGATCAAATTTTTGATCTCATCCTTGAGCTATCGGCATTCTTCGGTCGTGTGGCCCACCTCCTTATGATAGGCGCATCGTTTGCTAGTATCTCTCGAATTCCTTCCTCCTTTGAACATGGGGGTTGGCTTCCAGTAATGAACCACCCTTTCCGTGGCCAGGAAGATGTTCTCCCTGGTGTCCACTAGGTTGGTGTACTCCGAGTACTGGGGCTTGTAGCTCCTCTTGCCCTTCTTAGCCGGCTTGGACTGGTTTTGGCCCTTGCCGGATCTTTTCCCCCAAGAGGGGTTCACACTCGCCTCAATTCCTCCTACCTGGGACGACTGGGCCCCGACGGGGGCAGCGCTATACCCGATCGGTGTGACTTCGTATCCGGAAAAAAGGGTGGACTGGGCCGGGACATACCCCGAAGAGGTAAGGCCATAAACTGTGGGTGTGGCGAAGGTCGTCCCAGGCGCGGCTGCCGATCCTGGTGCAAGCGGGGGAGTGACGTATTGCTGTGCCGGAAACTGCACCCCGTATCCCAGAAATGCTTGGGCATTGGGCTGAGGTACCAGCTGCCATCCGAACGCCTGGATTTGGGCCTCTTCCCAGTTAATAAATCCTTGGGCCCTCCTTATGAACTCCTATAGGGTAGCCGCCTTGCTACGCTGCATATCGTCCCAGAGGGGGGATCTGACCCGGATCCCGGATTGCAGCACCACCAGGCATTGCCCATCGTCCACCTTGGTCTTGGAGGCCTCTTCGGTGAAACGCTAGATGTAGGCTCTTAATGTCTCCATGGGGAGCTGTTTAATGTTGGCGAGGGCGCTGATTTGCATGTCCATTCTCATGGCGGCCACAAATTGTTTGCGAAATGCCGACTGTAGTCCTGACCAGGATTGGATGGATCTTGGCTTGAGTCTCTTCCACCATTCTTCTGCAGGCCCGCCTAGAGTGATTGAAAAACAGAGACACTTGCCGTCGTCGCTGACATGGGCCACGGTCATTAATCGGTTATACCGGGATAGATGATCCGGTGGGTCGGTGTTCCCAGTGGAGGCAGTTAGACTCGGCATCTTGAATCCCTTGGGGAGCACAGCGCCCAGAATGTGCCTCGCGCAGGGTTCTTGGTCCTCCTCGTCAGAGTCGGTGTCCGCTCCTTCCTGTTTTTGGACCAGGCGGTCCGTGACCTTTTTCAAGGTGGCCAACTGCTCCATGAGCTGCCTGGTCGCACCATCTTCTAAGGGAAACCTCTCGTTCCTCCTGTCGTTGAGGTCATTTCTAAAGTCGCCATCTCGGGGGCAGATCTTTTCCTTGCGGGCCTGCTCCTTTCGAGCATTCAACCTGTCACACAGGTCCACCCAGGACGTATTATCCCCAGAGTTGAGGGCGTGATGCTCATTGTTACGTGGGCGTCCCTGGCGGCTTTTGTTCACTGAAGCACTGGGGTGTAAAGCCCGTTCCCGTCTGGCCTGCCCTAGGGCATACCGAGGCCTGGTACCCTGTGGCCGCGTCCCTTGCGGATTGGTTGGGAGGCCCTGTCCTGGGACGGGGCGCACCTTCTCTTTCCTAGGGCGCGACTGGGGACGGGTCCCGGCTTTCTAGACGGGAGGGTTTTTCCTCTGGGGGATTGCCCCGATCTTCCTTTTCTCTCGGTCCGGGTTTCCTGGGCCTTGTTCGGGAGCTTGTCCTTGAGTAGAGGTCGGACTCGCGTCCTCAGAGGCACCATCTCTGGCCTGCGGAGCTGGCGGTTGCGTTCCCGGAGGCGGGACAATTGGGGGATTAGCCGTCGAATCCTGGACGACTATGAAAGCTTGTAAGGCTCTGAGGGACTCTTGCATCCGCCGAGTAGCTTCCTTCTGTTCAGCAATCCTGGCTTCTTGGTCCAGAACTTGTTGCCTTAGTTTAGTTACCTCCGGATCCTCCTGGTTAGGGCCCACTCCTTCTAGGATCTCAGGATCCTTAGACTCTAGGTCGTGGTATTCTTCCTCATTTTCCTCTTCCTTATAGTAGTCCTCCTCATATTCCGCTCCACCTTCATAGTTTTGCGACTCGTCGGGTTGGGACATGTGATGGGGAGTGTCCTCAGGTGGACTCCGAGGAAGAGGCTGGCTGGGCAGCGGCTCTTCATTGCCTGACTCTTGGTTAGAAGGATCAAAAGTGGTGTGTCTTGTGTTCACCATTGTTGCAGATGTTCGAGATCAACTCTAGCTTTCTCAGGCTCTCAATGAAAGTACCAAAATGTTTACCGAGTTTTTCTGAAACCTTAATAATAGAATATTAGAGAGCTTAGAAGAAAGGATTTATGGAATTGCAAGCAAGATTTTTATGTGGTTGGGGCGTTAATGAGCCTTAGTCCACGAGACAATTGTATTAGAGCTTAGAGAATCTATAACAATGGAGTTTTCTACAAATTTCGGTAGAGTAACTGTTTACAAGCCAGGATCCCCCCTCCTCAATGCCCTTCTACCTGTATTTATAGGTTTATGGGTGCACTAGGCTTGGGCCGGGCTGACCCGGGCTCAATAAGGGTATAAATACCGCTGACTTCTCTAATGGAAGCCCAATACAAAGGATTAAAACATAGAAAATACACTAATCTGAGCCCACTGGGCCTGCCCAAACCACATCTGTCATCCGAGAAATTGGAGCTTTGGTCTGGGCATCTCGGGTTACGAGGCAGATTCAGGGGACAAGATCGGTCAGAGTAGTGGTGGCGCAGGTCTGAACCAACGGCGTACAATCCCGAGGTAGCCTTTTCTGCAGGTGAAGCGTGGGCCCACGCTTCATGGGATGAAGTCAGGGTCACAGGCGCATTACCTTGCCAACCTTGGACAACCGGCCCGGGTTCGTTTACCCACGTCTCCCTCTGTTCGTCAAGGTCCCGTATCGGTTTCCAGGGGCCCAGATCATTTACCAGGCGCACGGAACGTTTACTAGGTGCTTGGATTATTCCACCAGGATCTCGGACCGTTTACCAAGCTCCAGGATCATCCACTGTGATCCCAACTATCATCCGGAAGCCACGCTCATACCATCTCCCGTATGACTGTCCCAGACGACACTCCCCGGATGCCCTTTGGGCCTCATCTAGACTTGGGTTGCCAACGTCTGTTTTACTCTTTGCCAAACGGGCCCAGTCTGGGCCCAAACTGCTTCGGGCGGCCCGCGGGCTTGAAGCGTGGACCCGGGCGCCCGGAAGGAAACAGGGATAACATAATGAAATTACATCAATTATTGAAAAATAGTCGATTTTCTCTCGTTTTCTCTAAGAGATTGGGGTGTCTCATTTGTGTATGAGTTTTTTTTCTAAGAGCTTGGGGTGTCTCATTTGTGTATGAGTTTTGTCATGGATAGCCTAAACTATCTCCAATAGGAGATGTAAATAGTGTGTTATATTTGACACAAAAAGTCAATATATTTTACATTTAGCACAATTTTTAACATTATGTTCTAATGCACAATTATAAAAATTGTTGTAAAATTTAATATTTTATTAATACTAATTTGATATTTATTGAAAATATACAAAAAAGTAATCATTTTTTCTGTATATTTTATTGTTGGCAGTATAAGATAATAATAAAATAATAAGGTAAAAAGTATAACATTTAATGCAAATAGATAAAAATAATACTAAAATAATAAAAATGACATAAAAGCAAATAAAAAAGTGTAGCATTTATGGTGATATAAAATATGCACCATGCTATATTGTGTGCCAAATTTGGCCCAACTTTTAGCATGTGCCAAATTTGGCACACTATTAGAGCAAGTTTTTTTTTGTAAAGTGAGCAATATTTTAGCAATGCATCACAAATTTGGCACTCCATTGGACATGCTCTTAGCAGGTCAATGGAATAAACTTTCCATCATGGAGGAGGAGGAATAGGTAGTAGGAATTGCCAACGCGGTGGTAGAGAAAGGAAAGTATGTGGTGATGTATGGTTTATTGGGGAAACTTCTCTCGCCAATGCCGTTTCATCGAAAGTCTTTCAAAGAGATGATGATTTCTCTCTGGGAGGTTGGGAAGGGTTTGGAGAATAAAGAAGCTGAAGATAATCTTTTTCAGTTCATTTTTAGGATGAAAGTGAGCGGGATAGTGTGTTAGAAAAGAACCATGGTCGTTTAATCATGTTATGCTGGTATTAAAATTGATTAACGATCCTATTGATATTGGATGGGAGGATTATTATTCAGACCATTTTTGGGTTCAAGTGCACAATGTTCCACTTGATGGGAGGAATAAGGAGGTGGGTGAGCTTACCAAAGACCAGATCGGGATTGGTGATAAGGTTGAGGCCGATGATAAAGGACGTTGTTTAGGGAAGTTCTTGCAACTCCGGGTATTGATCGACATTTCTAAGCCACTACGTCGGGGCCTTTAAATACGGCTGGGACAGGGAAAAACTATTAATTGGGTTGATTTTAAATACGAATATTTGCCGGATATTTGCTTCAGATGTGGACGCTTAGGTCACGCTGTGAAGGGGTGTAAGGAGAATGCTTTTTTGAATCAAGAATGGGTTGAACGTTTCAATTATGGCACCTGGTTGTGGGGTTATAGAAAGGCGGGCTGGAGGATTTGGATTAAGGATAAGCCTAACTTGGGTGCTAGTGTGGTGGGGGCTCAACTACGGGAGTGTGTGTTTGGTGGTTCTCCAAGGACGGCGACGCCTACACCCGATTCTGACTCTAATCAGCGCCACCATACAGGTGAACATTTTGGGAAACTTCCTGCATTAGTGAAGGAAATCCCATTAATATGCCTGAATTCTTCTCCTATCTTGAATAATGAAGGAATTTTTTTTGGCTCACAAGTTGTGTCAATTAATGAGCCTAATGTTGGGGGTAGTATCAGTCTTAAAGGGAAAGAATATTGCTATTAGTGATTCTAGAGAATCTCGGGGTAAAGGGGTCATCCCTTTGTATGATGGTGGGGACTTTTTGCATGGGTCTATGTTGTATGAAGGCAATGGTGGGTCCCATTGTGGAGAAGGGGTTAAAAAGAAAATTGGAATTTCTATTTTTAATGACTCACGTGTTTCCCACGTGAGTGCTACTCAAGCCAAAACGCATGCCACTATTCACGTACAAGAAGCTATAGAGTCAGGTTCTCTTCTTTCTTCTCTGACGGGGGTAGGCTCTCTAGTGCCTAGACTAGTTCAGTTGGTTGTGAATAACATAGAACGCTTGAATACAGTAGCTAGTGACCTCCCGAATATGGTTTTCTCTTCTGGGCAGGGATCCGTCTCTACGACAAGGCTCCGTCGTAAATGGAAAGCACAAGCTAGAGATATTGGGTAGTTTGCTACTCTGACTTCTGGTATTTCTGGGGTTAAGGAGAGGAAACGGTGCCCAAAGTGTGATGAGGTAATAGTTGGCTCAAAAGTTTGAAGAATTGAGCTTCGGGGTAATTCTGAAGAGATATCAGTGGAGGTTGCTCTGTAACCATGTTGGACACCATGAGCTCCTAGTCTGGAATGCTTGGGGACTGGGGAATCCTTGAGAAGTGAAAAAACTACGGGATGTTATTCGTAGTTCTTCCCCAAACTTAGTTTTCTTGATCGAATCTAAATATTTTGGTCCAATAGCTAAGCTTTTGAGTTCGCAAGTTATTTTTTTTTTTAATATTGTGATAGACAGTGAAGGTAGTAGTGGTGTTCTTATCCTTTTGTGGAGTGATGATTGGGATGTAAGGTTGCTTAGTTTCTCTCGGTAGCATATCGATGTGATTATTACGGGGGCTACATCGCCAAACTAGCGTTTTACTGGGTTCTATGGAGACCCGGCTAGATCAAACCGAAAGGATTCTTTGGAGTTATTACGGTGTATTACGGGGAGCTAGAAAGAAAGACAAAGAAATGAACAAGATCACAATTTTTACGTGGTTGGGGCGTTAATGAGTCTTAGTCCAAAAGTTCATAGTATTGAGCTTTAGAGAGTTTAGCAATAGAGGTTTTCTGCAAGTTCAGCAGCGTTTATGCATGCATGAGAAAATCAGATCCCTGCTATAGTGCACAAATGACCCTATTTATAGGTGGTCATGTGGCTTGGTCCGGACTAGTCCGGTCCCAAATAGGATATAAGCATAAATGATGGTAGAGTGTGTAACATGATTACAGATGGTTTAGCTTAGGCCCATTGGGGTGGCTTAAGGATGGTAGAGCCTTACAGCTTTCTGTTGTACGTTGATACGAACAGATGCACATGAGCCCTCAGGGGGACTCAGGGGATAGGATTTGTCAGAGTAGTGGCCAAACTGATCCCTAGGAACATCGTACGTTTCGTGCATACCCTATCTGTGGGTTAGTTAAGGAGACCAATTGCCAGATTTCTTAGGAACATGTCAGCTGCATGAAGAGCTGGTCTTGTTCTATCTGGACGTATGGTTTGGGTTCATTTACCAAGGTTCAGGTGCATTTACCAAGATTCAAGTTCATTTACCAAGGTTTAGGTTCATTTACCAACACTCGGGTTCATTCACCAAGGCGAACATCAGTTAGTAGCAACGGATCGAAGGACATATCCTCATAGTGAGTCGAAATCTTGAGGATGGACCTGGAAACTTCATTCAGATCCCTCATGATGGGATCCGTCTCCTGGAATGGACTGTCCACCACTACAATCTAAATCCCAGAGGATGGAGATTATAATGTCTTCTTAATCAAGGACTGTTACATTTTAAATAGTGCTAGACTCGCTAAATGAATCATTTGGCCATAAATGTGTAACTAAACGTGATTAATAGTTTAGGGTTAAAAATTTTGGTAAAAAGGTATAATCATTTCACTAAAACATTTACTTCCATACATGAGATCCCAAACGAACATTTAAAAATGTTAATTACAATTAAAAAGTTACAACCAACTGACCTAAGTGGAAAAATAGGGTTTGACCCTAGTTCCTCTGAGAAATCCCAGCCATGGTGGTCGAGCAGCCGCATATGCACACATTGTCATCGATGCTCTCCAACTCGTGGATGGTCCAACTTCCTTTTCCCCTTACCTGCCCCACAAAGCACCTGTGAGCAAAGGCTCAACAAGAAAACCTAAACATGCTCATAATCAGTTAATAACATGCTACCAAACCATAATAAGCATGCCTAGCAGTAATAACCCTACTCATGGATGCATACCATCCATATAAATAACTACAACGTCAAATGAGGCTAGCTTCCCTAATTAAATGATTAATGAATTATACTGGGGCCCGTTGCCCAAACTACATGATTAATTAATCATACTGGGGCTCATCGCCCTAGGATATGGGACTAATGAGTCAACCTGGGGCCCTTTTTCCCTATCCTCTGTATAACTAGCCGTGGAGCTGGCCCAGCGTACCTGGCGCTGAGTTTTCCACGACCATTGGGTCGGACAAGCGTATGATGCACTCCTGATTAGGCTTAACCTTTTAATCCAGCGCTCAGCGCTATTGCCGTCCTTGACTTATAAGTCAATGCTTCTCGATCAGATAATGCAAACATGCATTCATTATATAACAAATATCCAGATACAGAGCTTTCAGCATACTTAATCAATCAATCACAAGCATAATCATATTCATGCACATTCTCAGGAGTCCGAGCCCTATTCATATCCCTATTTAACAATCGGGGCCAAGCCATAATCACATCACTACAAGAAAAAATGCTTTTAATAACACCGAAAATGTGTTATCAAAACATACGATAACACTTTCTGATGTGTTAAGGCCAACTATGTTATCGTAGGTCAGGGTACTTTACATAACACTTTATCAGTGTTATACAGATGTGTTATTGTACTGTCAACGATAACACAATTTCTGTGTTATTTTAATATATAGATAAGTGTTTAATTATGTTATTTATAGTCGATTATATAACATTTTTTTTTGTGTTATACTACACTTTAGTATAACACATGTGTTATATTAGCTTAGAGAAACATAATCTTTTTTTTACTTACACAAAACTAGAAAAACAAATATGAAAGTTGAAGCCAAATAAGGTAACATAAATAGATTTTTATACTCAAATGTAATTACAATATTTAGTCTACTAGTCTAGGCTTAAGAAATCATATTACAACATAATTTATGCCCAATTCTGATTCCTTTATCACTAAATACAAAACAAGAAATGTATACAAAAATTAGTGAAATACATTCTTCCATTCTAAAGGCCTTAACTACAAATGTTGTCAAGAATTGCTCCAAAGAAATCATCTCAATATACCTGCACATTGTAAAAAAAAAGTCCTTTTATTATTAAGAACATAAGACTTAAGCTAGTTTCCACCTGTAAGCATATAAAGTTTAAATTAAATTTGTAATAACTCCAAAACTTGACGAAACAGCAGGGTATAGCAAGATGTACTACCATGCAAAACGACTGAAGCAACTAAACATGCAACTTAAAACAATAAGCTAAGAGATGAACGAAGAGAAAATTCCACCGCCAAACAGAGTACTCTATCAATACCTAAAACTTAATGAAAATGAAAGAAACATTCAGCAGCATAATTCTAAAGCACAACAGAAGACTTTCTTCTTTATACCTTGACAAGGGCTGATGAAAGTCATCTTTTTGTTGGTAGTTCGTCTTCTAACATGGTCATATCAGCCTATTAAGAAAGAAAAATCTAAGCATATGAATTTCCCACAAAAAAAAAAACAGTTAAATTCAGAAATGAAAGTGAATGAGAAAATCAGAGAGGATAGAGAATGAATGAACTGAACTTTATTGAAATATATTGAAGTGTTAAATAGAAAAAGAGAATACATCACTTGTAATGAGCTAAAAATTAGAGTAAAACTAACAGATTCATAGAAAACCATAACAAATCAAGCAGCTACCACTTAATAGATAAAATTTGTAGTAATAAAAGTAATAATAACCTCAGGGTAGTCACTATCACAAGATTTCATTCTATAGTTGCTAAAATCATAAATGATGTTAAAGTGGTTACAAGATACTCCACAAAGATTACTTACAAGAGTCTCTATCAATTATGTTTTCATATTAAAAAATATGATTTAAATTGTTTCTTTTGTGTTTTATTTGATCATTTCATGACAATCTGTTTTAATACTTATCTATATATATATACACATGTAAGACATGAATTATACTATGGAAAAAATAAAGACAAAGGTAATATTTAATTTGCTTTGAACACTTAGACAAGTATTTTTAAGCCAACACAATAGAGAGTAGAAATATCCGTTGCTTGTTTCATTTAGTTTGCAACATGAATTACCTAACAGCGAATGAAAACAAGCATAGGCAGTATGTACATACAAAGGAAGAGAGAATATATATCTCAAACTTACCCGACCCTTAGCCTTTTACTACCACCTTTATGGGCAAGGCTGCTGGATAATTGAAGGAAGGAAGAGAAAAAAAATGAAAAAAAAAAAATGCAAGTATGAACTTTTAGATAGTGATAGAAAGGAAAACACACTGGCATCCACACAGATGTGGAACTCTCATCCAACAGCCATAGAAGGAGCTCAGTAATTAGACTATCAAGAGTGCTTTCCTTGACAACATAAGCCAGTCTCTTGTTTTGAAATGTCTAAAAATCAATTAGAATTTTACATCAACTAGTTAGGTTTATAGTAAGGTATATAAAAAAAATGGAAAAACAGAGTACAGTGTTAGCATTAAGACATTCAACAACAACATAAACCAAACTTACCTAGATGAGGATGTTGGGAACATATTTACAAGATCTAGATGATGCTCTTGTCAAGCTGAAATCAAAGGTCTTGGCAACCTATTTTATGGGAAAAAGTTCATAATCAAAGCCTAAATAATGCCAAAAAAAAAACAAAACCCAGAAACAAAAACTAAAGTACAGGGAAGGACAGAGTAAAGCACTACCTTGTTTGCAAGGCATGAAACAAGTCTGTCTGCATCTTTAATAAGTTCATCCATTGCACTGCCTTCTGGATCATTAGTGGCTTGTGTCAGCTCATGACACACGACTTTCATTCCTTCAACAGACTGCAAAAAGGCTCACAAATATTAAAACTTTTTTAATTTTGGAAAAATAAAAATAACAAAGAAGAAGAGAAAAAGGAACAATAAACAATAAACAATAAACAAAGTTGCTCTACCCTACAAACACAAACGAAAGCTTTCATAACAAATAAAATGTATAGCAATGAGGCCAGACATTTGAATTATTAAATCAGACCAAAATGTAAGAATTACTCTTTTTTAACCAGAATAATATCTGCAAGGAGAATATAAGGGGAAGGGGAATAATAGCTGCAAGAATTACTCTTTTTTTAACCAGAATAATTGCTAATAGCCTTAGAAATTAGCCACAAGACCCGCTAACCATACTCTTTTTTTTTATACATACATATATTATATTTACTTATCACTTAGTTTTTCCACGTAATAACTGAAAATTCTCCCATTGGCTTTACGATAAATCAAAAATAAAAACCTAAAGCTTACCCTTACAAAACACAAGGCTTAATAACTGTAAGAGACAAGCTAGAGTTTTCTCATAACTAATATTTCTTCTAATATAAAAGTACATATAAACCACAAGTACCTGCTCAGGAGAACCAAAAGAAATAATATCCAAAGCTTCATTCCAATCAGTGGGGCCATTGGTACCAGCAAGAACACGGGGCATAAGTTGTCTCTCCACATGTATGTCAGCATTCCCATAGTTTTTCCTGATACCAACATCATAGAATAAAAGAAAATTAGCAATGAAGCCAACAGATGTGATGGAAATGTCCGAGTAAAATTTGTATCACTTGTTAAAAAATTAAAAACAAACAATTAAATGATCACTATGCGGAGCCTCTAATACCTTGGAAGTACTGGGCCAGAGACAGATCGTGTAACCTCTCCACTTTTCTCTGCTACATCCAATCTACAATAAATCAAAATAAATAAAAGTTCAAAGTTAGTAGTCTAATAGGCTTGTATGAAAAGGACTCTCTAGATCCTGGTGAAGAATATTTTTAGCTATAAAAATAAAGTAAATGTCCTCAAACAAGTTCAAAAATATTGGACGCAATGCAATGCAATGCAACAATTTGAAAACCAAATAAGTGTAGCCCAACAGCAGGAATGAAGAAGCACCAACGTGACCTCTGTTTATGTCACAACTAACTATAAAGAGACCTTTCAAACGCGTTAGCAATCAGCATGTTTTTTTATTTGATATGCACGAGTACCAAAAGAAACAAGATTGAGAAAGCTTTACAATGAGAAACAATTCAAAGAAAAGACAGTTAAGAAAGAAACAGAAAACTACACAAAAAATTGACAGAAAATAAAATATTATACTTTATTAAAATGTTGATAATCATCATTAGAAATAATAAAAGTAACAGAGACACTACTAAAGATAAAAAAGACAAGCTAAAAAACATACCCAATTTCCCTCACAGAACGTCACAAAGCAGCTCTGGCTTCGCCAGGCTTCCCTTCCTTCCATTTTTCCATCTCTCGAACCTAAAAGATGCAAAAGATAAGTCTACAGATCAGTGCTCGAAGTATCATACAAAAATAAAATTGTAAAACCCACATAGCTCTTACCATTTTCTGAAAGTTTTTTCAAGACTACAGTATGTATTCCATCTTTTAGATACCACAAATTGTCAACAGTAGCAACTAAATTACTTAAGATGTTCTTAGTCTGTTTAGCGTATCAAATCATCCTGGCAATCATATCAGATGACATGGATGAGACATCTATAAAATGCTCCACTTCTGATTGGATACGCAGCCAAAGACAGAACCCATCAGATGAGACAGAGAATGGTTACCAAAGTCGCTAGTAACATACCTGAATTCGAAACCAGTAACAACGAATGAAAACAGGCATAGGCAGTGGAAAAAATATAGCAGGAGTTAACTAATAACTGTATGACAAAAACATAAAATATAATATGAACTTAAACAGAAAAACAGACTAATAACTTCATTTTTTGCAATGAATATCGGATACAGAAGGTGAGCATTGATTAGAGTTCAATGCAGAGCAATTGTTTTCCCCCAACTGTTTGTAATTGTCATCACCAAAAACTGGAGTGAATTCGTTAAAGTACAGTTTCTACCATACTAATCTCAATTAAAGTACTCAAAAAGGAAAAAATTGTACCTTTATTCCAGAGGAAAATTGATAGCAAACCTCAGAATCATCCTGTAGAGTGAAAGAAAATTCACAAAATAAGCAAACATAACAAGAATTCTAACTTCAAAAAATTCAATATATGTATGTAATTTCAACTCTAAAAACTGAAAAAGAAAGAAGAAATACCTGAAATGTGTGTTTATTTTCAGTAGATCTGAAAGAATTCCATTCCCCACTTGGCCCATCAGCTTGAATCCATTGGTACTTCCCATTTAAAGCAGTTTGACCAATAATTCTACATTGACACATATACAAACAACAAACATTAGCCCTCTATTTTCCTCTAATCAACTTTATTATTTTTTAGAGAAAAGAAACAAATATTTTCTCTAATGCATTTGACACATTTATAAAGAAAAAAACAAATGTTTAGGGGCATACCCTTCTCCAATCACATGGACTTTTAATAGCATATTTTCAATGACAGCTCCAACTGGGTCCTCAAAGTAGGCATCTTCAAGAGACAACAGCTTGAGACCATTCCAAAGAGCATAATTCACAGTTAGCTAAATTAATATTGAGAAAATACATATTGCAAATCCATTATCTTCTTAATGATGCTAACTTATTATAATGGTTAAATGAAATTTCACAAAGCTTGATCTCAAAGTGAAAAATGCAGATGGACACACAAGCTTAGTATAAGAAAATCCCAAAATAAACACACAAGCTACACTGTAAACAAATCTAAGGGCTTTAGACTATAACTGATGTTCAGAAACAGAATTTGCAAATAAGGTTTACGTGTAAAACTGATGTGCGAATTCAATCTCATACGTGTAAAACTGATGGACACAACATAGATATATATTATGTGAAAAAAGATAGATATTACATGGGCATTGATAATGATAATTCATAGTCATACATTATTGAGTCCTTGATATGTGCCTTTACATTAATTTCACCTCATTTTGTAACTTTTTCCACATACACTTTTCATATAAAGCTAAAGTCAATTTCCAGTATAGTTTTAATAATAGTATGTGCAGTATCTATCTATGTAAATAAATCTTGATTCAGTCTAGGTAGGTAAGTTAAGGACAACCTCTTGCAATGGCCATTATTCCAGCATCACAAATTTGATGACAGCCACTAACGTTTAGATACTGTAGGGAGTTACACTTACCAATGGCAACAAGTACCTCATCCCCGACCCTAATAATTAATATGTGAGTGAAGACAGAAATCAAAGTGTAATTCATACTCAAATATTTGTAATTCTATAAACAATGAAAAGAAGAATTAACCTATCACAAAATCAGAGGCTAAGATCTGTCAGGGACTTGCAATTCTCTCCAACAGCTACAATTCCTCTGTTTTCAATCTATAACCACAAAGAAGGATATATATGCTGTCACAAATAATTCACATGGTAACTACCAGACCGACCACTAAAAGAAAACTTTTTAACAGAAGTCAATCAAATACATCATATAAACAATGAAGCATTCTTCAGTAACAATGATACGGTATTAAATATGGAAAAGTGAGTAAAGAGAATCAAAATTCTACTCTGCTAATACCATTAAAACCAAACACATAAAACACTGTCTCTAAGAGAAACACATAAAACACTGTCTCTAAGAATCATTATTAATTATTCATTTATTTTTATTTCTGATTAAAAAAATACAAAACATAGGGAATTTATAGATAATTATTAATATATATATATGATGAATTTTCTAAGAATATAGTCACTGGTCTGGTCTTATAGCAATGATATATAAAGTAATCCATGGTCAAATTTAATGAACAAGTTAAATTTGATTATTATTTTGCTAATAAATTGAACCAGTGACTAATACAATTTAAAGAAGTACACATATATACTAAAATGATATAGTCCCATCATTTTTTATGACTTTGCAGTAAAAAATAAGAAGTTGAATTCAACTGGGGGTCAGAAACTCTGAACTTGGTAGAAACTCAAGCAATACCAGGATATTCAATATTGATTAAACACCAAAACACCAAATATACTGATTACATATGTAAGATCATCAAATATATTTCAAACACCAAATCAAAATATATATTACTGATTAAAAATAAGCAACAAAACCAAAAACTTGGAACGACTAAGAAAATATAAGAACAACAGATTTGCAAATAAAAGAAAAACTATGGTAAAACTTCCAACTTTCTCTAAATCCAGAACAAGAAATCACAAATATATACAGCTATTCTACAATTATATTATAAAGAAGGAAAAGGAATATGGGAAAGAGACTAAAATAGAGAGAATGAGAGTGAAATGCAAAAACAAAATAGAGATGGAAAAAGAGACTTCCTGGACCCTTCTTCACTAAAAAAAGCAATTAACTTTTCAGCTTCATTACCTACTAATTTGGTATGCATAATCAACCCAAGAAAGTCACGTCACGTCAACCACGCAAAAAAAACCCAATTCCCAGATTAGATATCAGATTATATACTCCCATTCAATCCAACGTGCATAAATGAATTATGAAACAAAAACAAACCCAAATCAAAGCAAACCCACCAAAACAGAAAAAGCAATCTACTTTACCAATTATGATAGAATGGAAAAATAGTGGAAACTCTACACACACAGATACATATAGATTTAAAGATTCAAAGATGTTCAGTAGACAATCAAGAGACTACGAGTGTAGTACCTGGTGATAAGGCCCAAAGCTACTCTCTTCCACTTCTAAAACTACACCTGAGCTTTATATATGATAATTTAATCTTCCTCTGCCAAAAAAAGTAAATGAACAGATTAATTTATATAATAGTAGTCAAAACAAAGAAGATTTATATATATAATATATCTATAGAACTCAGAAAAACAGAGAGATTAAACTCATGCCTAAATAAAGCTTATAAGTGTATATATATATATATTAGAATATTATTAATTATAAATCCACTCTTTTTTGTCATTCTATTAGGCATTTTTTCAAACATCTTGAGTGCATAAGAAATAAAAAACTAAGAAAAATATGTAAATGAAACCAAATGAATCTTCTCACTTTTCTTAATTAGCAAAATAATACAAGCAACTCAGTCCAATCTAAGCCTGTGAAGGAGAAGTGAGAAGAGTAAATAATTATCTATAGAACTAGAAATTGAGAGAGAAATAATAGTACCTGCATGTATGTATTGGGGCCTAGGTTCTCAAAGCTCCCTTAGAATCCAAAAAATAATATATTAAATAATAGAAAACGTTAAGAAGACAATAAGAAATATGAACCCCAAAACAATATTAGTTTCTTATCTTCAATTGATATTACATATTACTTTTCTGTTAGTCTATGAACAAACAAAATATAGAACCATTAGCTTCTATTTATTACTTTTATGCATATGGATAAGAGGAATCTAATTAATAATGCAAAGATTAACTTTACTCGAATTGAACTACACATTTACAATGGACAATGTCAAACTTTTTTTTCCCATGGCGATCGGAAAAGGAGAATTTCTTTAAGACCCACAAATCATATTGACAGAAAATTTCAGTTAGCTTTTAAAGTATTTGATATTTCAAATAACAAACTATAGAATGTTTTTTTAGCCCAGAAATAATCTTAATAGAGAATTTTTTTTTCTAAATGAGAATTAAAGTTCTTAATCAGTGTGAATAATTCATAAAATTTAGTTTAGTTTAGAAAATTCATTAAAAAATTAAAAAAAAAAAAAAGACACCAGTTAGAGTGTCTTTGACTGTTTGACAGTCCAAAACCACAATGGCACTTACAAGACCTGATGAAAAAGACACTAGTAGTACTGTTTTGTTTCAAATAAAAAAAATGTTGCATAAAAGATGCTTACCAATCGGTTAAGCTGGTGCTCATTCAAAGTACCACCATGTTCTGCATGGCTCTCAATTCTGCACGTGATAAAATATAGTTAATAAGAATACATAGCGTATAGGAATATTAACTATTTGTCAGTTATGTCAGAAAACTTAAAAAATGAGGCATACCCTTTAGAAAACCACTCATTAAACTGTTCGTGACTATCAAATAAGGATGGCATAATGAAATGTAGTAAGGCCCACAACTCTGCCATATTATTTTGGATTGAAGTGCCAGTAAGCAGAAGCCTATTTCGGCAATTAAAACTAAGCAGTGTCTTCCATCTTATACTGTCCAATCACAAGCAAGACAACAAAAAAGTATGAGTACAGAGAATTAAAAATAGAAAACAACCATCCAGAAAGTAAAGGGATTCAGGAAGATAGATATACTATATAGCTTTTAAACCAAATAAAGATAAGAAACAAGCACCTCAGCAACATGACCACTAACGTACAGTTCACAAGAATAACTTCTTTAATTAAACATTCTTCCAAATCAATAAAATGTCTATTGTTAATCTTTAGCCAAGCACATCAATTTACAATAAAATCAAGCTTAAGACTATCAGATAAGGATTAAACAATCGGCACCATTGAAATAAAAAATTTCCTTTTTTCTAAAGGTTGCGCATCTATCTTGCTTGGCTGCAATTATGACGATTAAATGTTAGCAAAAACTACAAAGTACACTGACACGAATGATTTGAATCAAACATGTTTGAACTTTTAATTGCTTAGGCTTCATCCAACACCATATATTGCCATTTCACCCGCCGAAAGTACTTCTCATCAGAAACAAGTAGCTGATAGCTAGTGATAAGAATGTGAAACCCAGCATCCTTGGAAGAGAAGGAAAAAGTAATTACATTGAAAAATATCTCAGCCCTTGACTAGAAATTAAAATGCAAATAGGACACAAGAAGACAAATGAAAGCCAAAATGCTTCTTTTACCAAATCACCAATGATCTTAGAAAATACAACAGAACTAAAGATGCTTACCTACGGTATAGTGTCTTCGGGTTGATTTTTTTCCTCAGAACTGTACGGTCGTGAAGCCCACCCCAATATGGAAGAGTTTTCAAGTCAGGGCAAAAGTGGGTAATTTCATCTGCCCAATTGTTCAATACAGATGCAGGAGCACCAACAAGAAAAGGTCCCCATATATTTTTATCCTGAATTAAAAATAGAAATTAAAAAAATTAAAGTTAGAATCCCAAGTTACACCAAAAGAAAAGCCAGACACCAAGCTAAGTAATTACTTCCGCTAGATGAGCCAAAAATTCCATAGCCGGAATGGTTTTTCCGAGGCCCATCTTATCAGCAAGAATGCCATTCAAACCTTACAAATGACAAAACTTCCCAAATAAACAGTCGGAAAAAGAAGAAAAATAAAAAACAGAAAGGAGAAATTATATGTATAATTTAAATATGTGTTGCATTTATCAACCTGCTCATAACAATTGACCAGCCACTGAAGACCTTTCAGCTGATATTCTTTAAGGGTGCCTCTAAACAACAGTGGTGTTTGAACAGTTGATGTCACTGGCATGGTGGAACTGCAAAATTAGAAACAGAAATTATATCAAATTGAGAAAAACACTTTACCCCACTAATCTGTTCTAAACAAGAATAGAAATCTGAGAAAAACAGATCAAAACAAAACTTACGGATGGAGTAGACCTATGTTACTAGCTCCTGCAACCTCCTGTGGAGCCTCAGGTTCACTAGTTTGTCGCAGCTTCATACATTCATTATCAAATGCACTTGTCGGTTTTTTCTGCTTAGAAACTGCATCTTGCGCAGCTTTCAAGCCCTAAATCAACTTTTTCCAACCATATTTGTAATGAAGTGAGACTGGAAAAAAAAACACAATAAATTATGAGCACAACAGAGTGATCGGAGCATAAAAATACCCCATAAATACAAAAATGGATATTAAGAAAAAAGCTTACTGTAATTGAGAGAGGGACACAAATTGGAGAAACCCTAAGTGAGAGAAAGAGAAAGGCAGTCAAGAAACCCTAGGTGACGAAGAATGATCAAACTAAAGTCTAATGGAGCTAGCTGGTCTCTGATGTCGTCGTTCACCTCTGGTGTCGTGTGAGGGCTTGGGCCCGTCGACGGCCTCTGAAGATCCCTAGCCAGCGCGTGTAGGGGAAGGTCGGGCTCCATAAAGACAGGTGAGAGAGAAAGAGGGAAGGAGAGAGGTCTGGTGGGAGAAAGAGATCCGAGAGAGAGGAGATGTGCCTCCTATATCGCCTTCGAATGTGGTGTAGCCCTTCTCAGGATTTGTCTTCCGTGAAGGGGAGTGAGAGACCGAGAGAGATAGGTCTACGTGAAATGGGTCAAAGGGAAATGGGTATACCAGGAAAAATGAGACACGGGAGAGTATACCAGGAGGAGAAAGATTGAAGAAAATGAGATTGGAAATGGGTACACGTGAAATGGGAGTTACTATACACGGGAAAGATTGGCGCTTTTTATTTTACTTGCTGCCGGAAACTTTGATAATATACCATAACTCTTTTTAAATAGTATTATAATGATGTGTTATGGTAATGGGTGTTTGGTGTAGTGGCCCTTTTTCCCTATCCTCTGTATAACTAGCCTTGGAGCTGGCCCAGCGTACCTGACGCTGAGTTTTCCACGACCATTGGGTCGGACAAGCGTATGATGCGCTCCTGATTAGGCGTAACCTTTTAATCCAGCGCTCAGCGCTATTGCCGTCCTTGACTTATAAGTCAATGCTTCTCGATCAGATAATGCAAACATGCATTCATTATATAACAAATATCTAGATACAGAGCTTTCAGCATACTTAATCAATCAATCACAAGAATAATCATATTCATGCACATTCTCAGGAGTCCGAGCCCTATTCATATCCCTATTTAACAATCGGGGCCAAGCCATAATCACATGTATCACATACTGGGTGCAGTTTTCTTACCTTTGGTCCTTGCACGGGTTAAGAATGAACGACCCTCGAGCACAATCCTGGTTCTGAGCCCTTAGCGATATCCTAGTCACAACCAAGTATAGAATCCCATCAATAACGAGCAAATAAAGGCTTTTGGACCGAGTCCTAGCATCCGGGACGTCTAATTCTACTAAACTGTGTAGTATAATCAATCCCAAGCCCTTAGGTTTGAGTTCCCGCATTCAAAACCTCCTCAGGGCCCAAAAACCCCTTAAGCACTGCATCTCAAACATTTGAGCCGTGACCCACCCCAAGTAAGAGAGCCCAGCCTCTCCTTTCACTGAACATGGGCCGCGGCGCAGCCCAGCAGGGGCCGCAGCGCGACCCCGCATCAGGAAACTGCCCAGGCTCTTGAGTTAATGAGGATCGTGGCGCACCAAGAATAGAGGCGCAGCGTGTCCCTACGAACCCCGTTTTGTCTAATCCAAATCCTCCCAAAATTCACCCCAAAACCGTACAAAATCTACAATTCAATCTCAAAACATTCCTAGAACGTTCCATGCAACAAAACCCGCTTTTCAAATGGATCAAAAACTCACCGAACCATAAATTCAAAATCAAAACTCAAGAAACTTAAGGAAACAGAAACTCATAAATTCAAAGCTTAAAATACCTCTGATTAAGTTGTTTTCCAGCTAAATCCTCTGGCTATCAAGCTTCTAATCTTCCTTAGAATCGTTATGACCCTAACCTTGCTTAAATCTGAGCCCTAAAACTCGAGTTTCCTTCGAAAATGCCAACGAGCTGAAATGAGAGAACGAGGGACATAACGAATGAGTTTTTCGAGTTATACATTTATGAAAGGTTACTTAGGGTTCAAGTAACCTTAAGCAATTCCCAAGGCTTGGGGTACCCCAAAAATGTCCTCGAGGGTAAAATAGTCAAAATTCTCATAATTCCCTCCTAATCTCACTAACTCCCGAATATATCCTCAATTATTTATTCCCATTAATCAATATCCCAGTAATGTAATAAATACCCAAAATACCCCTTATTTCACCCCGAGTCGAGTTTTGGTCCCGTTGTGACTTTCCTGCTAGCTTGCTCCCTAGGGTCGCCTCGTGCCAAGTAACCCAAATATATCCACATAACGATGTGGTCCCAGACATATATGCACATATACTCCAAATATACCCGTAACGGGCCAAATTATGAAAATTGCCCTTCTGATGCGAAACGGGCCCACATGAACATTTAATACACATAAACATTCATATCAAGTCATATTATAATATAACTCACATAATCATATAATGATACACATATATATCGCATAAACACATAATCTTCCATAATTTGCCATCCTGGCCCCCTAATCAAGACCCTAAGCCTTATTAGGTAATTTGGGACGTTTTAGGGATTGGGTGCGCTCGTGAAGTTGGCTCGGGCCTACATCTCATGTCTGGTCCCCTTACTATGCTTATGTTATTCGCTAGTTATTGGACTTAGCATGGTCCAGGCATATAGGGTTTGGTTGCTCATTGTTCTCTGGGGTCGGGCCTTTCTTGAGTGCCCATTAGGCCCGATTGACCATGCCACGTGTTCAAGGTGGAAAATATGGGCAACACCGGAAATTTCAACGCTACCCTTTACATGAATGAAAAATGAGTCGGTGTCAATTATGATTTCACCAGAATGAGGGATTTTCAAAACGTCATTGTGAACTGTGAACTAGCAGATTTGGGCTTTATTGGTAAAGAAATGACATGGTTGATAGGGAGGGAAGAAAATACCATTATTATGGAAAGACTGGACCGTGGTTTCGCTAATTCTAGTTGGCAAGGAATCTTCCCTTGGTTCATCACCTAGAATAATGGGGTTCAAACCATCGTGCTTTACATATTATTTTGGATAGTTCTGCAGAATTTAGAAAACCTCAACGGGGGAAAAACGTTTCATTTTTTAACCTATGTGGCTTATTGATCCTAATTGTAAAGAGGTCATTCAAAAAGCTTGGGAAAATGAGATAGTGGGGACTGAGGGCATACTTTTTACCGAGGAGCTTAAAAGTTTGGCGGGAACTCTTTCCAAATGGGCTTCTGAGACCTTTGTGAATCTCCCAAAAAGGATTCATAGGCTCCAATGGGAGAGTGAGTCACTTAACAAGGATGATAGGGTCCCTCTGAGTCATGAGAAAGTGTATAAATTGGAGGTGGAACATGACTGTCTTTAAGGACTTGAGGAATACTATTGGAAGCAACGGTAGCATGTTGATTGGATTCGGGAAGGGGATCGTAATACTAAATTTTGCTTCCTCACCTACTGAGATCCTTGCCTCTGCCAGCAGGATATTATTCAGCTTTCAATCATGCAAGGTTGTTCCCACCCCTCATCGCTTTCTGACTGCCACTGACAATCGATGGATCTCATTGAGATCGGGCTATCTGAAACTCAACATGGATGTTGACTTTATTTTAGCGTCGGGGGATGCTAGTTGTGGAGTTGTTGTTCGTGATTATCTGGGTCAGGTAGTGGTTTTCTGTACTACCAATTTGGAGCAAGTTGATTCAACTTTACATGTTGAATTATTGGCGTTGAGACAAGGATTGGAACTAGCTTTGTTATCAAGGCTTCAGTTATCAGTTATTGAGAGTGATTCACTAGTTGCCATCACTGCCATTAATTCTTGTGCTATTAGTGGAAGGCTTGGGGTCATGTTGAAGACATTATTTCCTTGCTCACATTAGTTGGAGGTTGTAGATGTTGTCATGTTTCTAAACATAGAAATATGGCAACCCATGCTTTAGCAAAAAATGGGTTGGGTTCTCTTTGTGATATTATGGGGGATTGGGATTCATTGCCCAATTGTATTCTGTAACGCCCTAATTTCTCATAATATTATTTGAGAACACAGCGTTGGATCATAAACATAAATATTGCTCATTTATTTAAGAAAATATTAATAAGCAAATGGATCCCATGTTTTTGCAAAAATAAAATAAGGTATTTAACGAAATGTAATGATCAACATTTGAGTAAGAATAAAAATACTTAAAGAAAATACGTTCATAAATAAAAGTTTAGGTCCTTGATCATTCCTCGACTATATGGTCCCCACGAATACATCACTAAGCTCTTAGGTCCCACTCGCCACCGGCCATTCTAACCTCGATTATCTACACAATAATATCATAAGGAGTGAGCTCCTATGCCTAGTAAGGAAAATACATACAACAATTGTTATCCCCAAAATTTTAGTTTGATGACATGGCAATCAGTAGTGATAGGTGGCAGTGCATGATCGTCCAGCGGATCATCAAGCGGCACATTAATGGTCAATAAATGTGTTGACCTAGGGAAGCACAAAGGTTAGAAAATGACCTACGGAGTTGTGATATCACTGGTCGGAAGATGGTTTTACCTGGTCAGGAAATAATTCACCCGATCGGATAGGAATTTAACTGGTTAGGAGGGAGTCTTACCCGACTAGACACACTAGAAGGGGTGTTTGTCCGACCAGGAAAGGGTTTAACTGGTCAGGAAACGATTTACCCGATCGGATAAGAATATTGTCTAGTCGGGAGGGAGTCTTATTCGACCAGACACATCAGAAGGGTAGTTTATCCGACCAAGTAAGGATTTAACTTATCAGAGAGTGTTTCACCTGTCCAGTCACCTCATAATGGGGTTTCATCTGACCAGTTACCTCAGAAAGGGGTTTCACCCGACCAGTTACATCAGAAAGGGGTTTCATCCGATCAGCTACATCAGAAGGAAGATTTAGCCGACCAGCTATGTCAGATTGAGTGTAGCCGACCGAATGTGTCAGAATCTCAGGAGTTAACTTCACACTGACTTCTTTACAGAACCTCAGTAACAACTTCAACCCAAATCGCTCGCAACTACCGCGTGAATCTCTCAAATATCCCGAAGTAATAGCTATATTGTTGTAATTTGAATTTGTTTATTATTTTATTAGTTGAAGTTGGTTGAAACAACCCAGGACCCCATCAAAACGGGATATTTTTCATGTACGATCCATGAGCTTATAAATAAAGAGCTCATGGCATCATTGGGAGGATCTGATCTTTTTGGAGACTTTTAGACTCTGTAATTTTGAGACTCTGGACTGTGACTTGGGACATTCTTGGGGCATTTTCTGAGAGATCTTAGAGAGAGAAAGCTTGTATTCTCTAGAGAGAGAAACTCTGTATTTTTCTACTTACACTTAAGAAACTTAGTTGGCTCAGGTTCATCTGATCTTAAGTGTAGGCTACATATATCACAACTCCAAGTAGATTAGGCTATTACCAGCAAATTGGGGCTGAACCACTATAAAATTGGTCGTGCCATTTTTATTTCTATTCAAGGCTATTGTCTTTATTATCGTTTTTGCGTCTACTTGCCGTTGGCCAAAATCGTGGTCAATAACAATCATATAAACATATAGTCATAACAATCATAAATTCATACAAAATTTCATATCAAAACGCATTTATGGTAGTCATATAAGATCATAATATCATAGGTTATAAACATATTCTATGTCATAAACATAGGTCATAATCATAGATCATACTAACAGGTCATAATAACAAATCAGGTATAAGAAAAGATAAGTGCTTATAAGGGTGGAAATTAAGCCCCGATCATCAACTTAGCTCTGTCATACAAGTTTTGGCAACCGTACCTACCGGACATCAACTTAGGTCCGTCATACAATTTCTGAACACCTTAGGTCCAACCACACTTATCTCTTTTGTACCTGAAATGTTAGGGTCATACAAATCACTTAAAATGTCATAACTAAAACTACCTAATTTTCCTTACCTTGAGTGTGAAAAAGAGAAGAAAAAGAGATTATTTTTGCTAATAGATCTCAACTAAAACCTTATATACAACATAAAATATTTTAAGTTAGAGAATTTTAATAAACTAAAATTCCAATAACTCTAAGCCATATTGTAGCACCCACATTATTTTGATATAATATAGCCAATAATCACATGATTGCATTGCATTACATATCATACAATATGTATAATTTGAGCGTATGCATATTCTTATAAGTGTTTTTATGTATAAGTATAAAAGTTATGTATATGATGTCTATGTGTATGTTCAATATTATTAATCTTGTGGAATTTGAGTTATCTTTCATGGGTGTTTGATGTGCTCAAGATATAAGAAAGTATGAAAAATATGGACAAGGCATGAAATCAAGTGGGAAAAGTGAGATATAGAAGGCAAAAGATGTTAAATGGTGAAAAATAGTACAATGTCGATTACTAGTATTTCAGTGTAAAATTGAGTATTAATGGATTTACCAAATATAATTGAGGAATGATTGAGGTCTCATTGATGAAATAAAAATGGTTTTAGAACCATTGGATGAAGTCTTGATGGGAGGTATACATAATCACTGGTGTTGACGCAAAGTCAAAACGAGCTTAGCATAAGTGCGCTACGCTCAATCGGGTAAGCATAACTATTGGGTATGAACTCATATGAACCTAGGGTTTGGTGTGAGTGTTTCACACATAAGAAGAATAGACCTAGCTCATGATTAATTCGAAATTATAGAAGTGATAAGATTTTCATAAGTCAAAAAGTGAAATGATAAGGTGAAATGTGTCAAATTTTGATACAATAAGGCCAAATCATTGAAAATAAAGGATTATCATCAAACTTATCACTTTCCACGACCAAGACTCTGAAAAACAGAGAAAAAAGTAAACCAAAAACATTTATTTTCTTCCTTGAAGAGATTCTAAGGTGATCCAAGTTAAATCAAAGCCAAAGAAGTGGATTAAACTTAGGTTTGACATTTTTATGGTAAGTTCTTGTACTTGGAAGTTAAACAACGTTTTTTAATTTTACTGAGAGCTTATCTATGGTGTTTTTTTTTTAAGATATTTCTTGGTGGTTTCCAAGTGGTTTGAGGTTTAGAAAAGCTAAAAGAGATTGTTTCCGCCGAAAAATTGCTCGTTAAGTGAACTTTTGTGTTTTTATAAGCTTTTTGTGGTTCTTGGAGTACAAACTAATTTTTGGTTATTTGATTGAGTTTATAAGAGGGTATATATGTTTATAAATGTTTTAATAGGCGTGGAGACTCATTTAATTTGGGTCATGATCTTGGAAGTTAGAATTTTATCAAAATCGGTGTATGATAATTTTGTGATGAATTATGTTGGTATTTGGGATATGTGGTTATGACAGGTTATTTTATGTTAATTACTGATTGGCTTTGATATTTGGGGATAGGTAAAATTAAGGGGAAGCTCTGTCAAAATTTCTCCCAGTGTTTAAGAGAAATATAACGCTCGATCTATGTGGTTTAAGGCATTTTAGGCATGATTTGGATACGAAATTTGATATGATGTTTTATGGATATTTTTAAATGATAGTTCAATGCCCTACTGCCATCATGATGATGTGAAATTCATGTCAATGTCAGGATAAGCACATCAACACTTAAGACACCACTTGTTACATGGTGAAATATATTTTGGACATAAAGTAAGTAAAGTACTCAACTGCAACACAAGAACTACATGTTATGTGAAAATATGCATTATATGAATATTTTGTCAGTAAGTGGTATTCACATACATTGACACTTCATCATAAATTTGTATGCATGACATAATAGTGACATGGTGATTTATTGTATAATATAAGACCTTGTATGATATTATGATGATTAATTATGTGATGCCTTTGCATTTTTATGCAACATAAAAGTAAGTTGTAAAAAGAAGTTTAAGTTCAGTGCCACTGTTTTGAAAAGGCAAATGAGAGTGGAAGTAAGTGTAAACGGAGGCCTATAGTTAGGCTCATAGTGGCAGCCCAATACTTTGGGCTAGGTTTTAGTGAACCAATTATATTGTTTCCCATGTTCCCGTTTTTATTTCTCCTCCATATGAGTTATTGTAATATGTATTGACACCATAATGTGTGGTCGTCTTAACTCTTGAACCCAGCGAGGAAACAATGGAATAAGGTTTTTAATGCGCCCTACTGTGGTGATGGATAGCCGAAGGAGAACCCATGGGATTTTACATTATATGTGTAACAAGCCCTGCATGCATTGACCTAATCAAATAGTGTGCACAATATTAAGGGGCCCAAAATTTAAAAAGAAGTAGTGTGTGCCCATTGACATGAGGTAATCATTAGCATTGCATGCATTACTTTTCTTACTGAGCTTTAGGCTCACAGTTGTCTTGTGTTGCAGGTAAAGAAAGAAATGAGTGAATGACAAAGGAGAACCGAAGCATGGTCCTGACCCTGATTTGTACTTATGAACATATCGACATTTTGTGGGTTATTTTAGTTTATCAGTGTGTATGTTTGTAATAAATGGTGAAGTTATATTTTGAAAATAAATTGGGTTATTTAATACTTATGTATAATATATTTGAGACACACTTTATGTTTAATGTAAATAATGTGAAATAAGTTTTCTAAAAAAAAAATCCAGACTTCTGCTAAAAGTAATTATGATATAGTTTTAAAATGTAACACCCCAAATATGGTTTTTAACTAAAATAAGTGAGGGTGTTACACTTATAAAATCGTACATTCACCATAGAACCAAAAGATCGAAATCCCGAGCTTTCAGAATAATGCCTATCTCCAAAAATGATATTAAGAGCTTTAATACTTGGGGTATTTTCGGCTACATAGTGTTTTGAGAAGCTTGGTATTTCGGTTGTACAGAGTCTATAATGGCTAGAGTGTTTGAGGCTAATTAAGAAAATAGAAGAAGAAAGAATTCTTGGGCACTTATAAAGAGTATAAGATTTCGGCTATGGTGTGTTTTATGGGACAAAAAGATGAGAGCTTTTGGGAGCTATGGATTTCACAAAATGAGAGTACTTTGCTTGCTTTTTTAGTGTGAAAAATGATGATGGGAATAACTTTATTTATAGGCTCCAACCCCAACTCATTTCCTTAAACTTCTCCACACTAGTTCAACTAGTTTTGAAATTCAAACTCTCCCTCCACATAGGTAGTGTCGGCCAGCCCCTACTTTGCTCATTCAAAGGTAAAAACTCTCTCAACGTTGATGCACACTAACAAGTAACCAAAGTGGTCAAAAAGTCATCACTCGTTTCCCTTAATAGTCTCCCACGCCCAAGACCATGCCATTCGAAAATTCAAATATTTCAACAAGCTTCAATCTATCTCCAACTTATCAAGCTTAGTGTGATAACTTTCCATGCAAGTTCAAAATGAGTAAAAAACTAGTCTATTTTTTATGCTACACGCCAAAGACTAGGTAAGTCTCCACTTGTTTCTTCAATTTAACTCTATTACTTAATTAATTAATTAATGAAAAATCTAAATAATTTGTGTACTTATTTTTAATGTCACAAGTATACTTCATAAGTCACCAAATGACATGTGCACATAATTTTTAATAAAATCTTAAACTATACTCTAATTTAATCATATACTAAAATCTTATAAATACTAACTAAAATAATTATAACTATCTAAATTATAATTATTTTCTAAGTCATAAGATCATAACCTAAAACAAATAATTTAAACTTAAAGCAATATTTTTAAATTTCACCACTCAAGTCATAACTATAACCTAATAAAACTAATCTAAGGTCATAATTGAGCAGCTTAAAAAAAAAAACTTTGGTTATTATTTATTCGAAATGTTAGATCTTCTCAATTTATTTGATAATAATATTCCCTTGAGGAATCTTTTAAAAAAAATTATGAATGGAAAAAATGATACACGTCAGCTTTCAAAAAACTATCTTGTTTAAGTCATTGTGGATGCTACTTTGATTTTTTTTTTTTTTTGTGTTATCTTAATTTTATTTTATGCTTCTTCAGACTACCATCATGATATTTTTTTTAATGTTACTCCATGATATTTATTTTATGGGATAATTGCGGCATAAGTACCCAATGTTTGGGTTTTGTACACGGCATAGACCCAATGTTTATTTTTAGTGGCAAAAGTACCCAAAGTCAGTAAAACTGTAATTCCGTCAGTCTCCTCCATTAGGCAGACACGTGTCACGTTTTTATTGGTCCAAATCATAATTATTTTTAAAATATTATTGAGTTGAACCAATCACGAAGTGACATGTGTTGGTCCAGTCATCACGAAACAGAACCTAACGGAGGAGGCTGACGGAATTACAGTTTTACTGACTTTTGGTACTTTTGCCACTAAAAATAAACATTGGGTCTATGCCGCGTACAAAACTCAAACATTGGATACTTATACCGCAAATATCCCTTTATTTTATAGTATCTATAAAGGTAGAATTCTGGTAATTAATATTGGGATCCTATATACTCTTTTTTATATATAAAAAAAATACAAAATCCTACATCAACCTCTATTTTTCTTTACGAAATACGATAGTAATTTTTATTTTTTTTTAAAAAGTTGATGTTGTAATCTAAGAAAATTAAATTGTTGGGCCATCATTAGACCAGGTTAAGTATAAAAAATTTGAATTTTTTTTTTTTTGCTATAGGTGTAATAATTAATGATCAAAGATGAGAAGAAGCTTCAAGAAGTGCATCAGCGCATGCAGTTAATTAAGTTTCTGTTTGTACAGGAAATGTGTCCTAACAACCCAAGTGTAGGGACTTAACCTTATATGTGGTTAAGACTAGTTGTAGCTCATTGTTTTTTGTCAACCAATAAAATTTATATTGCCATGAAATTAAGTAGGCCAAATAATAAGTCAAATTAAAAAAAAAGAATGGTTATTATACGATGAGGAAGAATAATTATACGATGACAGGCTAGGTCTTTATTTATACAAATATGAGATTTTTGAATAAAGCTTCTCTATTTGTTACTAGATTTTGATTTTGTGTTATCTTCCTTTTATAGAGAATTTCATAAAATATTTTTTTAATATTAAATAACATATTGTTTTAGAGTATTACTAAACATTTACAAAATTTTGTACACAAATATTACACACAACAATATATAACGACTAATATTTTTAATTGGAACTACATTATTTTGAATTGTGTAATTAAAATTAATTATACATTGTGTGTAAATTTTATATGTACCTAATATTACAAATCTCTAAGAACGAAGGGAGAAATGTATTTTAGGGGGCCAAAAAGTAAAAAAAAAAACATTAAAGGGGTGTTTGGTATGGGGTAAAGTAAATATGCGAATTAGAATCTAAAACTCTTTTTATGTTTGGTTCAAATTTTAAGGGGGTAAAGTTAATAATTTGTGTGAGTCTCACATGTATTTTAAGAGTAAAGTAAATCATTTTGTATATTAAAGTTTAATATTCTCTTTATCCTAAGTCCTTTTACACTTTCCAAGACAACTCTACTACTCAAAACAAACATCCTAAAGGGAGGAGGTGTTGAACTTCCATTTTGAGTCGTGGTGCCTACAGGGAGCGTTGCGGCGTGTGTGGTCCAAAGGAGAGCCCTTGGGCTCTTTGACTTGAGGTGGGTAGCGGATCTTGGGCCTTAGGTCACGGCGCTTGAAGGGCTTTTGAGCCCAGGAAGGTTTTGAGTGTGGGAACTCAAACCTAAGGGCTGGGGTTCGATTCTACTACTCGGTTTAGTAGAATTCGATGTCTCGAAGGCTAGGACTTGGTCTGAAAGCCTTTATTCGGTCGTTATTGATGGGATTCTATATTATGGTTGTGACTAGGTTATCGCTAGGGGCTTAGAACTGAGATTGTGCTCGAGGGTCGTTCTTATTATACATTGCACTCGAACCTGAGGTAAGAAAAATCCACTCAATACGTGATTTATGTGATTAGGGCTTGGTCCGGTTGTTAAATGTAATTATGAATAGGGCTTGGGCCCCTGAGAATGAGTGTGATTAAGGTTATGTTTGTGCTCGTTGATTAAGCATGTTTGAATGCTTTGTGTTTGGACAATTGTTTAATGATATATGGTTGTTTGCATTATCTGCGTAATTAGGGCTCGGCCCTGTTAAAGAACATGCTTATTACTGTGTTTGTATTTAATTTGCTGAGATATATGATTAATATGTATGCATACTTGTATTGTCTGGGGTATGTTTATCTGCGATTGGTTATTTTTTCATCTGGTTGTCTGAATATCTGGTTAAGGCCTTGACTTATTAGTCAAGGGCGGCAATAGCTCATTGTGCACTGGTCAAGAGGCTTAGGCCTAATCAGGAACATACTATTATGTTGGCCGACCCTATGGTCTATTGGAAAGAACAAAGTGCTTGGCTAGCTCTATGGCTAGTTACTCAGAGCCAGGGCACAGGGCCCCGAGTGACTATATGGTTACATAGCTAGGACAAGGGTCCCAGATTGACTTTATGGTCATCTATTCAGGGCAACAGGCCCCAGAATGATCCTATGATAATTAATTTGTAAATGTATGCATGCATGAGTAGGTTATTACTTATGGGCATGCTAGATATGCATGTGGAATCTGTATTTACTATTCATGTACATGTTTAAGTTTTCTTGCTGTGTCTTCGATCATGGGAGTTATGTGGTGCAGGTAAGGGAAAAAGAAAGCTGGACTAGCCATGAGTTGGAGAGCTTTGGTGGCAGCGTGTACATATGCGGCTGCTTGACCACCACAGCCGGGATTATCTTGGAGGTACTAGGGTTGTATCCCATATTTTGCCGTCTAGGTCGGCATGGCTTGTAACTTTTGAACTGTATTACATTTTTAACGTTATTTTGAGATCCCATGTATGAACAAAATTATTTTAAATGGAAAGTCAATGTTTCTTTTTTACCAAACTTTTTAACCCTAACCCTTGTCATTAACCTTAGTTACATGTTTATAACCAAGGGACTTGATTAGTAAGTCTAACACTATTTAAAGCACATAGTGTAACAGTCTTGGATTAGGAGGACGTTACAACTTGGTATCAGAACCGCAAAGGTTTAAGGGTTCCTAAAGACTGGCTGGGCATGTACACTCGCCACTAAAGACAAGCTCGACTCAGGGTTTGGTAACTACTTATGTGATTAAGTGCTTAACTGTTTAAATAAATGTATATGCCTTATTTGCATGCCTTATTAGGGAGCATGAGATATTCTGATAGGGCCTGGCCATTGACTGTTGCATGAATAATAAGGAAATGCTTATTGTAACGCCCTGGTTACCCCAGAACAGTTACGGTGATCGGTGAACCAGAAATTTGACCCGCTACCCGAGTCCTTTGGTTAAAAACGTGTTCTAAGTGTTATTAACAGGCTAAGGTAGAAAATCAATAAAAAGGAAAGGATATATTTTATTAAATACATAAAAATGTTCATGGGCCCATAAAAAAAACATTTACAAGCTATTTAAAACTCAAAATGGTCATTACAGTTTCAAAATTACAAACCCGCCGACGTAAGCGGCAAAAAAATAGGGTAAACTCCCTAGTTCCTCTGAGAACTCCTTGGCCGTGGTGGTCAAGCGGCCGCACATGTACACATCACCACCTAAGCTCTCCACTAAAGGTTGGGTGAGCTTTTCTTTCCCTTTACCTGCACCACATAGCACCCATGAGCCAAGGCCCAGCAAGAAAACACAATAAAGCATGATATAATATCATCAATGATCATAATAATCATTCAGGACTATTAGTCCAACAAGTAGGTGACAGTCGCAAAAGTCACTAAGTTGGGTCTAGCTCCCTTTAGCCTTGTGAAGACAGGGTCACCGGGGCATAATAGACAAATGAACTTATTATTAGTTCAAACATGATAAGTGCATGGTGACTAGTCACCAACATAACCTTCCTCATGGCCATAGAGTTATAACCTTGGAACATCGTTCCCTAGCCATGTGACAAACGGTCACCTGGGCCTTAGGCCCTGGCTCTAGTAACTAGTCTTAGACTAGCCAAGCGCTTAAAAGTTCATCGACCTTAGGGTCGGTCCAATGTTAATGCCTTAGAGCCATTCAACGCTGATATCGATTAGATCTAATCTTCATTTGGCCTTGCGTTCATGACGCTATGCCATTTCTGACTCTTAGGTCAGTATCCCTGACTAGTTAGTACATATACAAGTAAACAACATTCACTAGAATTTAATAGGCAATCCATGTCCACATTTATCAATCAACATGCCTCAATAACAATCATGCATGTCATATATACACAGGGTGCAGTTTTCTTACCTTCGGTTCGAGCGAGAAATAATATAAGAACGACCCTTGAGAATGATCAACCTTTAGATTTCTTAGCGGTTATCTAATCATAACCAATTATAATCCATTAATAAAGGAAATCAATAAATGGTTCACAATCTAAAACCACTCTCCCGGGATCAATCCCGCACTCTCGGGAATCTTAATATACTCAAACGGGGCAAAGGAACCAAACCCCGAGCCTTAAAGGTCATTCCGAGCCCTAAAATAGGCTTGCTGGAAAATAGACCGGCGTTGCAGCCCTATTAAATGGCGCTGAGGCGCTATTTCCAAGTCAGAGAAGCCCAACTCTCTGCCCTGCCTAGCGCTGCTACGCCAACTTCAGACCAGCAACACCTCTATTTCCCCTCCTTGCGATTCCCCTTGAAACCAACTTTCCAAACCAATCCAAAACCTTACCAAAACACCCAAGTCATCCCCTAAACTTCATCTACATCATACCCTCATCAAAACCCAATCAATCTTACACAAAAACTCCCATTGATTCCAACTATCCACATCAAAACTATAAGCTGAAAACTATAAAGAAAAACTGAGTATAGCTTAAAATTCTTGGATGAAATCCTACCTTAAGCTGGTTTTGAATCCTCCTCAATGGATGAACTAAGTCTATAACCTCCAAGCTTTGATTTCCTAACTTGATTCTTCAATTTGGGACCAAAACTTCAATGGAAGATAGAGGAAAGGGTGATGTACGTGAAGAAGAAATAAGACTCTGTTTTTGTTCTATATGTTTCTACAGCCAAGCAAAAACATATATAACCTAAGCCAAATGACCTTAATGCCCCTAGGTTATTTAAAGCTTCTAAGGTCTCCCCAAGGGTAAAATCACCATTTCCAACCTATTTCGTTAAACATAATTAATGCTCTCTAATTCCCGCTATTCCCGATATTCTCAAATACCAATAATTCCAATCTCGTTACCCTTATACTCCCGGCAACGTTCTAATCATTTAATCATCCCGAGACTCACCCCGAGCCTCGAACTTAATCCCATTATGACTAAACCGCTACTTAACATTCAAAGATCGTCTCATGCCGAACAGCTCGAACAAATCCACATTATAATGTGGCCTCAACAATATATCACCAACATGCATACAAATATACAATTACGCCCTCAACGGGCCAAATTACCAAAATACCCCTATCTTGAAATGTGGACCCACATGCATGCATTTAACATCATATTATAATATAATTCACATAAACATGCATATACTCATTTAATGGCATAATTAAATAAGTATGGCCCTCCCGACCTACTATTCCCGCCATTAAACACATCGGAGAATTCGGGGCATTACATTTATTAGCATTGTTATTGCTTATGAATGCAAAGGTACCGCTTATTAGCATTGTTATATGGACATGTAGGTTAGGACACGCTCGTTAGTGTTGTTAATTGCATATAGGCAAGGAAATGCTTATTAGCACTGTTAATACTGGTAGGGATAAAAGAACATGCTTGTTAGCATTGCTATACATGTATAAATGCTTGAATATGCTTATTTGCATCATTATTTGCTTATGAATGTTAGAAACGCTTATTAGCATCATTATTTGTTGATGGATATCAAGAAGTGCTTATGAGCACCATGATTGAATATATTATGTGTTGCCACCCTTATTAGCATTGCATCTGTTTGTTTGTTCACTCTTGGACAATCAGGCGGCAAGAGATATAGTTATTACTTACCTAACAACCGAATTGATCACTGCAGAGTGGGACAGTTATCAGTATGCCTCCTCGAAGGTTAGAGAGTGTAACGTCCCAAATTCCCTAATATTGCTTAGTGCCTGGATTAGGGGGCCAAGAGGGCAATAATTGGTTTATTGTGTTATTATGTGATTATATGCATGATTATGTGGGTTATATTATTATATGGCTGTATTTGATTGCATGTGGGCCTGTTTCTTATTAAAATGAAATTTTCGTAATTTTGGCCCTTTGAGGGGATATTTGTGTATTTGTGTGCATATATGTGATATATGTGTGAGACCACATTATTATGTGGATATATTTGAGTTACTCGGCACGAGGCGATCCTAGGAAGCAAGCTAGCGGTTTAGTCATAACGGGGACAAATACTTGGCTTGAGGTGAGCCTAGGGGTAATTTGGTATTTAGTACATTACTGGGACTGAGCGTGTAATGGAAAATTATTTGGTAATTATTTGAGGATATTGGGAGTGTCGGGAATTGTAACGCCCTACTTCCTTAGAGCCGTTACCAAGTGAGTTTAAAATATGCATGCAACTCGCTAATCGAGGTTTTAGGTCTAAAAGTGTAATTAAGATTTAACAGAGATATAAACCTTGAAAATAATTTCATTTATTAAAAATCATAAAGTGTTTGACACTTGGGATCCCAAAATATTGTTTAGAAATATTTACAACTCATAAGTACCAACCAAGTCGACTAGACGACAAAATCTAGGTTTTAATACAATTATCTCTCAAAACCACTGGTTGTGGCAGCCAGGCAGGCCAAACATGTATGCGTCGCTTCACGCTCTCTGTACTCATGGTTGGTCAACCCTTCCCTTGCCTTTACCTGCACCACAGAGCACCCGTGAGCCGATACCCAGCAAGAAAACCCTCACAAGCAGAAAACGTAAGCATAACAAACACATAGCATATATAACAGGCCATCAATAGGCTAAGCACATACGGCCATGCCGTCCCAGGTGCTTTACCAGGCCCTGAGTTCGCGGTCCACACCGTGAGGATATCCCAGGTATCCTTTAGGGTCTCACCCTGGCAACTCGCACTCCACATGCTCTACGCTGCTCCCGGCCCCTTGCTGTACTTGGCCTTGCACTCAACGTGCCCAACGCCGTTCCCGGCCCCTGCCGACCTCGGCCTACTCCGTTCCCGGCTCTTGCTGAACATTTACACAATTTCACTCATAGCATAATAAACATATACTGAACATTAACAAATTCAATCAAAGGGATACGCCCTGCAATTCAAACATATTGGGCTCAGCTCTGCATACAAGCTCTATGGGGACAGGGGTTTTCTTACCTGCGTCCCGAGCTTTCCGAGCACCGATATCCCGAGCGCAGTCCCCTAACTTGAGCCTCGCCGAAACCCTAGTGACAATGCATTAACAGTATTCATCCATCAAGTTCTAATCTAATAATTAGTCTCAAACCATAATTATAATCTTCGCGACATTGAATTCCATCAATCCGGGTGATAAAATCCATCCCGAGCCTTAACCATTGAATTCCCGAGCCTAAAACCTCCTAAAAACCCAAAAGTGCTCTAAGCGCCGCGACCCTAGGGGTCCATGTCGCGGCCCCTAGCTCAACCCAAGGCCCTGCCTCAGAAGTACCCACATGCACCGCAACCCTTGCTAAAGGGCGCCACGGCGCGCCTTCAAATCCTGACACACCAACTTCAAAGGGGCTGCGGCTCAGCAAGAACAGAGCCGCGACCCTACCCCTCGAACCCATAAAAACTCAACATTTCCACCTCTAAAATCAATCCAATTTCCCCAAAAATCAAGACAACAATCCAGACTAACTAACACAAAGGTTCTAACACAATATTAGCATCAAAACCCAACAAAGTCTAGCCCCAAACTCAGCCAAGCAATCAAGAACAAACTCAAACTTAGCTAACATGCAAACTCAAATATTCAACCTTAAAACCAGCTGATAAATTGACACAATTCAACATATTAGGAACTTACCTTTGCTAGATTATACTTCTGAGCCAATCTTCTAGATTCCAAGCTACAATTCTCCAAAGCCCCAACTTGAAACTCTGAATTTCCTAGCTCTCTTCCTCAAGATTTCCCCCTTAGTGCAGCTTTGAGAATAAAGAGAGAGAATGGAAAAGTCTAAGGTCGGTTTCTCCAAGTTTCCCAACAGTTCCTTTATTTTGTTTTATTTAACTTAAATTTATAGGGTTACCTCAAGGCTCGGGGTACCGGAAATGTCCCCGAGGGCAAAATGGTAAATTTCCCCAATATTCCCTCCTAGACATTAAAACCTCAAATATATCTTTGAATATTTATTTCTATAACCCAATAACCCCATAATACATCTAATACCCAAAATACCCCTCGATTCGCCCTGAGTCGGATTCTCAACCCCATTGTGACTTTCAGGCTAACTGCTTCCTAGAACTGTCTCGGATCGTGCTACACAGATATATGTCACATGCATACCATATTTATCACATTTATGCCCTCAATGGGCTAAAATCACAAACATACCCCCAATATCCAAACGGGGCCCACATGCATATTTAATTCAACTAAACATGCATCTCTAACACATATTCACATAATTAACATATTAACATATTAAATCATTTATTGCCCTCTAGGCATGCTAATCAAGGCCCTAAGCCCTATTAGCCAATTTTGGTCGTTATAGGAATTGTGAAACATTAATTATAATTAACGGGAAAAAGGGTAAAAGACCAAGTTTCCCTTAAGGGGCTTTGAGTGAGAGATGTGACCTTAGGGTATGGTGGTCATTTCCTAGTCTAAGGGTTGGATTTATTCAGAACTTACTGGAACTCTAAGCTCTCTTCTTTCTTTCGATCACCCTTCTTCCTTCTTGTTGGTTTGAACTTTTGAAGAGAACTAAAGAAAATTTGAGGCTAAGGTTAAGGATTCAAGCTTGGGGTTTGAAGTATAATTACTGCAGTTAAGAGGTTTCAATTCATAGCTGAGGTAAGGGGTTTATAAACTCTGTTTTTGTTAGTTTTCTCTATGGATTTTGGCTATTATTAAGCTTGAGAGTTTTAGGTTGTGAATTGGGTTTTTGGTAGTGTTTTGAATGTGTTAAAGCCTGGGTTTTTTTGCTGGGATTAAGGTGTGATGGTTGGGTCTGTTTAGCTTTGATTTGGATGAGTTTGGGCTGAAGAGAGAATTGGGATGTTGGGTTCGCAGGGGCGCGTCGCGGCCGTGTTCTCGGGCGCTGCGGCCCGTGCGAGCCCCGTAGCTTAGGTGAGGCTTTGTCTTGATGGCGCGTCGTGACCCTCAAGAGCAAGTCATGGCTCGCCCCTAGACCCAGATAGGGGTGCTTTCTGTTTGGGAGGCATGCCGCGGCCCTTGAGGGCAAGTCACGGCCCGCCTGGTCCTTTTTGGCCATCTTAGGTTTTAATGATGGGGTTTTAAACCTTAAGGCTCAAGATCGAATCTTGTACCCAGTTTGGTAGAATTCAAGATCGCGGAGACTAGGACTTGGTCAGGAAGCCTTTAATTTCTCATTATTGATAGGATTTTATATTTGAATATGACTAGGTTACTGCTAAGGGCTCAATATCAAGATCGTGCTTGAGGGTCGTTCTTAATCTATTTTACACTCATGCCTGAGGTTAGAAAACTACACCCATTATGTGACATACATGATTAGGTCTTAGACCGAATGTTGAAGATGGTTTTGACTGGGCATTGATCCCTGTAAATGTGCATGATTATGATTATGCATGTGATTATTGATGTAGCATGTTGAGTACTCTATAAATGGATATTTGTTACATGATGAATCTTGTTTGCATTATATACTTGAGGAAAGCATCGACTTATCAGTCAAGGACGGCAATAGCGTTGAGAGCTAGTCATAAAGAATTGACTTATGAGTCAAGGGCGACAATAGCGCGTCGAGCGCTGGTCGATATGATTAGATCTAATCAGGAGAGCAATACTTGCTCATTCGACCCAATGGTCATATAAAACTAAAGCGCTTGACTAGCTCTATGGCTAGTTACTCAGAGCTCGGGCAAAGGGAACCAGGTTGACTCTATGGTCATCTGATTAAAGTTACGAGCCCCAGAATGATTTTATAATAATTTATTGGTACTTGTATGCACGCATGAGTAGGTTATTACTGCTGGGCATGCTAGATATACATTAAATCTGTATATATTATCCATGCACTTGTATTAAGTTTTCTTGCTGGGTGTTAGCTCACAGGTGCAATATGGTGCAGGTAATGGAAAAGAAAACCTGGACCAGCCATGAGTTTGAGATCTTAGGTAGCGACGAGTACATATGCGCTGATTGACCACTACGGCCAAGGTTTCTCAGAGGAACTAGGGTTTAACCCTATTTTTGCCACTTAGGTCGACGGATTGTAACTTTTAAGTTGTAATGACCATTTCGGAACTGTAAATAACTTTTTAAACGTTATTATGGGATCCCATGTACATTTTAATATTTTAAAGAAACATCCATTCCTTTTAACCAAAATTTTTAACCCTGGACCATTAATCACATTTAGAAGCACATTTATGGCCTAATGACTTGTTTAGCAAGTTAAGCACTATTTAAAATACACAGTGTAACAGTCTTGGCTAACTAGGGCATTACAACTTGGTATCAGAGCGTGCCGAGGTTAAGGGTTCTTGTAGACAGGTTGAACATGTACACTCGCCACTAAAAACAAGCTCGACTAAGGGTTCGGTAACTATGTATGTGGTTATGTGCTTAACTGCTTAAATAGGATATAAATGCTTTATCTGCATGCCTTATTAGGTAGCATGAGATATACTTATAGATCCTAGCCCTTGACTGCTGCATGATTTAATCAGAACATGCTTAGTAGCACTGGTATTGTTTATGAATGCCAAAGAATCGCTTATTAGCGTTGTTATATGGACATGTAAGTCAGGACACACTCATTAGCGCTATTATAGATACATGTATGCCAAAAAATGCTTATTAGCATTGTTAATTGTTATGACATCAGAACGTGCTTGTTAGCACTATACTTGAACATGAATATGAATCAACATGCTTATTAGCATGATTTTTGAATGTGTATGGTTATATGTTCGATCTTTGACCGTGAGACGGCAAGAGGTTGAGTTATCACTTCCTAACTGGCTAAATTGATTATTGCAGCAAGGTACAAGATTGGAAGTTTGCTCCCAAGGCATATTGAATCATCAGCTGGCCAGGTAGATCAGGGCCAGAATAACAGGCAGGGCTAGGATAATGGCAAGGTTCAGACCCCTCAACCAGCTCCTGAGAACTGGTAGAAGTTGTTTGCTAATTTGCAAGCTAGGGTATTGAGGCAGGAAGAAGAAGTCTGCCTCCTGAGACAACAACAGGTTCTTGCAGGGAACAATTTACCAGAGACACCACCTGTGACGGTGCAACAGTTGATTAGCCGCCAAAGGCTGGGAATAAATGGGAACCTCTTTATGAAAGATTCAAGAAACAACACCCTCCAGTCTTTGAGGGTAGTGCAAATCCAGCCAAGGCCGAACAGTGGATGAGTATGGTTACCACCATCCTAGACTTTATGAGGGTGGTGGGTAATGAGATGGTGGATTGTTCCATATATATGTTTCGGGAGGATGGCCGAATTTGGTGGGAAGTGATATCCTAGACCAGAAATGTTAATGCCCTGGATTTGGAAGAGTTTCAGAAGCTGCTTAATGAAAAGTGCTACAATGATGCCATCAGGGCGACAAAGGCTGAAGAATTCAACAGGCTACTTCAGGGTAACTTGTTAGTGACTAAATATGCTTTAAAGTTTGATAGATTGGAAAAGTTTGACTGGGAACTGTGCCCACTGATGGGACCAGAATGGAGAGGTTTCTGTAGGGGCTACAGCCTATGATAGCCTGGGATGTTCGCATTACCACTGTGCTACGGGTGATTACGTATGCACATGTTGTTGAGAAGGCGCTCATAGTTGAGAACGTAGAGAATAAGATCTAGCGCGATACCATGGGTAGGGGAGACACTAGAAGGGTGGGATCTCCATTTATGGGTTCATGTAGGGGTGCAGTCCCCAGTGATCACAAAAGGAAGGCTCCTGATGCCTTTTCAGCTCCAGACCTTGACAGGAGACCACATGGTATTACAATAGGCCGCTAGGGCGGCAGTGAGGGCTGGAGGACTTTTCCTGAGTGTGCCAGATGCAAGAGATGCCATATTGGGGAGTGTCAAGCAAAGGCCTACTTCTTATGCGGGATAGTGGGACACTTGAAGAAATATTGCCCGACGAAGAAAGGCAAACAACTCGGCCCCAACTCGAGTGTTCGCGTTGACATAGGCGGAAGCTGAGGCTCGTCCCTCAGTAGTCACAGGTCAGCTTTTTAGTGCCAGAACCCCTTATACTATTTTGATTGATTCTGGTGCTATACATTCTTTTGTTGTTAAAAGAATTATTGATAGATTGTGTAGACCATGTGATTTTTATGTTGTGGGGTTCATACCTTATTACCCACTAGGGAGTTAGTAGTATCTAGGAGATGGGTCAGATCATTCCCAGTGACGGTGGAGGGCAGAGAGCTATTAGTTGATTTGATAGAGTTGGTTATGACCAATTTTCACAAGATTCTGGGTACAGATTGGTTGGTGAAGTATGTGGCAACCATAGAATGCAGAAGGAAGATGATATTCTTTTAGCCTGAAGGGGAGGATCCTTTTGTATTTGTTGGAACTATGCATGGACCCCGTGTACCCATAATATCTATTTTGAGGGCTAGAGATCTGTTGTAAGGTGGTTGCATAGGATTCTTAGCCAGTGTGGTAAATACCACTCAGGTTGTGCCAGTGGGACCAGAGGAGACCAGATTAGTCTGTGAGTTTCTGGATGTGTTTCCAGAGGATTTACTAGGGTTGTTACCACATAGAGAGATTGAATTTGTGATTGAACTGACACCAGAAATAGAGCCAGTGCCTAGGGCACCTTACAGGATGGCCCAGTAGAAATAAAAGAACTAAAGAAATAGCTGCAGGAGCTGTTAGACTTGAGTTTTATTAGACCAAGTTTCTCACCACGAGGTGCACCAGTTCTGTTTGTAAAGAAGAAAGATGGTTCTCTGAGAATGTGTATTGACTACAGAAAACTGAATAAGTTAACAATCAAGAACAAGTATCCTCTGCCAAGGAAAGATGATCTGTTTGATCAATTGCAAGGTAAAATGGTATTCTCAAAGATAGTTCTTCGATCTGGTTATCACTAGATGAGGATCAAGGAGGGAGATATACCGAAGACTGGTTTTTGTACTAGATATGGGCATTATGAGTTCTTAGTCATGTCCTATGGGTTGACTATTGACCCAGCTACTTTTAGAATCTGATGAACAGGGTGTTCAAGGATTACTTGTACCGGTTTGTGATCGTCTTTATCAATGATATTCTGATTTATTCTCAATCAGTGTCAGAACATGAGTATTATTTGAGGTTGGTTCTATAGACGATGAGGGAACACATACTGTTCGCAAAATTCAAGAAATGTGAGTTCTGGTTACCTCAAGTAACTTTCCTAGATCATATTTTCATTAAGGAGGGGATCAAGGTGGACCCAGCCAAGATTGAGGCAGTCAGAGATTGGCCAAGGCCAAGGAATGCCGCAGAGATTAGGAGCTTCCTTGGATTGGCAGGTTACTACATGCGTTTTGTGGAAAGATTCTCAAGGATTGCTACTTCATTGACTGAACTGACATGCAAGAATCAGAAGTTTGTGTGGTCAGACAAGTGTGAGAACAACTTCCAGGAATTGAAGCAGAGATTGATTACAGCTCCAGTTCTTCATCTCCCGACAGATCAGGAGAAGTTTGTGATTTACTGTGATGCCTCACATCAGGGTTTGGGTTGTGTTCTTATGCAGTCATGGAAGGTGATTTCCTATGAATCACACCAGTTGAAAGAGTATGAGCAGAGATACCCCACTCATGATTTGGAGTTGGTAGCAATGATCTTTGCATTAAAGTTATGGAGGCATTACCTTTACGGGGAGAAGTGTGAGATATACACTAACCATAAGAGTCTGAAGTACTTTTTCACACAGAAAGACCTGAACATGAGTCAGTGGCATTGACTGGGGTTGGTGAAGGATTATGATTGTGAAATCTTGTATCACTCAGGGAAGGCCAACGTAGTGGCAGATGCCTTAAGCCGTAAGGATCCGGGACAGATTTTTAGTGCGACATTGATAACTAGAGAATTTCCAGAGGATATGACCAGAGCTGGTATAGAGTTGCTGGTGGGCCAGTTGCCAATATCACGCTACAGTCTACGTTGTTAGAAAGGATAAAGGAAGGTCAGTTAGGTGACCCCCAATTGACAAAGATCAGAGAGGACGTCCTAGCCGGAGTGTCTGGGACTATATAGTGTCAGATATGGGCTTGTTGAGATACAAGGGTTGGATCTGTGTTCTGATGGACGCTATTATCAGGCGGGAGATTCTGGATGAATCTCATACCACTCCTTACTCTTTGCATCCAGGCACTACAAAGATGTATCAGGATGTGAGATCGTTGTATTGGTGGCCTGGGATGAATCAGGGTGTGATAGAATATATGGCGAATTGCTTGACATGTCAACAGGTCAAGGCTGAGCATCAGAGACCAGCAAGGCTATTACAGCCTCTGGACATTCCAGAGTGGAAATTGGAGGACATCACGATGGATTTCGTGATAGGGTTACCCAGGACTGTGGGTCAACATGATTCGGTGTGGGTTATCGTGGATTGATACACCAAGTCAGCTTAGTTTTTACTAGTGTGGACAACTTATACAATTGACTAGTATGCATATATCTACGTGAGAATGATAGTGTGCCTTCATGGGGCTCAGAGGTCGATCATGTCAGATCGGGACCCCACATTCACTTCCAAGTTTTGGGGAAGTTTGCAGAGGGCCATGGGTACACAGTTGAAGTTCAGTAATGCTTACCATCCTCAGAAAGATGGACAATCTGAGAGGACGATTCAGATATCAGAGGACATGCTGCGAGCATGTGTGCTGGATTTTGACGGGTCTTGTAGTAAATATCTTCCTTTGATAGAGTTTTCCTACAATAACAACTATTAGTTGACCATTGGGGTGGCTCCTTATGAGATGTTCTATGGTAGGAAATGCAAGTTTCCCATTCATTGGGATGAGATAGGAGAAAGGAAATACTTGGGTCCTGAGGCAGTTCAAAGGAAGATCAGAGCTCGGATGCTCACTTCTCAAAGCAGGCGGAAAACTTATGCAGATCCCAAACATAGGAACATGGAGCTCCAAGTGGGAGACTATGTCTTCCTTAGAGTTTCACCATGAAAAAGGGTGAGAAGATATTGGAAGAAGGGTAAGCTGAGCCCTAGATTTGTAGGACAGTTTGAGATCTTGGAGAGGATTGGTCAGGTGGCCTATAGATTGGCCTTACCTCCGGCACTGTCAGCTGTACACAATGTATTTCATATTTCTGCCATTCAAAAATATGTGTCAGATGTGACTCATGTATTGAGTTACAAGGATCTGGAGCATGAGGAAGATCTCTCCTATGAGGAACAACCAGTCCAAATACTAGACAGAAAGGACAAGGTCTTGAGAAACAAAACTATACCTTTAGTTAAGGTATTATGGAGGAGCAACAAGGTCGAGGAGGCAACTTAGGAGGTAGAGTCCGAGAAGTAGAGTCACTATCCCGAGCTGTTCAGGTAAAATTTCGAGGACAAACTTTCTGCAAGGAGAGGATAGTTGTAACGTCCCAAATTCCCTAATATGACTTAGTGACTGGATTAGGGGGCCAAGAGGGCAATAATTGGTTTATTGTGTTAATATGTGATTATATGCATGGTTATGTGGGTTATATTATTATATGGCTGTATTTGCATGCATGTGGGCCCGTTTCTTATTAGAATGACATTTTCGTAATTTTTGCCCGTTGAGGGCATATTTGTATATCTGTGTGCATATATATGATATATGTTTCAGACCACATTATTATGTGGATATATTTGAGTTACTCGGCACGAGGCGATCCTAGGAAGCAAGCTAGCAGTTTAGTCATAACAGGGTCAAATACCGGGCTAGGGGTGAGCCTAGGGTTAATTTGGTATTTAGTAAATTATTGGGATTGAGCAGGTAATGGGAAATTATTTGAGGATATTGGGAGTGTTGGGAATTGTGAAACGTTAATTAAAATTAATGGGAAAAATGGTAAAAGACCAAGCTTCCCTTAAGGGGCTTTGAGTGAGAGATTTGGCCTTAGGGATATAGTAGTCATATCCTAGTCTAAGGGGCGGATTTAGTTAGAACCTAGTGGAACTCTTAGCTCTCTTCTTTCTTTCGATCACCCTTCTTCCTTCTTGATGGTTTGAACTTTTGAAGAGAACTAAAGAAACTTTGAGGCTAACTCGAAACATGTGCTTGCTGATATGCAAACTAGGTTACAGAGGCAAGAAGATGAGAATCGCCTCTTGAGACAGCAACATGTTCCACCAGGGAACCTACAACCTGCAGTACCGACAGTGATACAGCCAGCGGTACCAACAGTAGAGCAGCCCCAATCAGTGGGAAAAAAATGGGAATCCCTGTATGAGAGGTTCAGGAAACAGCACCCTCCTGAAGGCTGAGTAGTGGATGATAATGATAACCACCATCCTGGATTTCATGAGGGTAGGTCGTAATGAGAGAGTGGCATGTGCCACCTAAATGTTTCAGGAGGACGCCTGAATATCGTGGGAGGTGGTATCCTAGACCCGGAATATAAATGCTATGGAATGGGAAGAATTCAGAACTCTGTTTAACGAGAAATACTATAATGACACAGTTAGAGCTGTGAAGGCTGAAGAGTTTAGTAAGTTACTTTAGAGCAACATGTCAGCGATCGATTATGCCATGAATTTTGACAGATTGGCAAAGTTTGCTGGGGATCTGGTGTCCATTAATGAGACTAGAAGAGAAAGGTTTCTCCAAGGGCTACAGCCTATGATAGCCCAGGATGTTCGCATCACTACTATGCCATGAGTGACTACTTCTGCACAGGTTGTTGAGAAGGCGCTCACAGTTGAGAGTGCAGAGAATAAGATCTGGTGCGAGAATGCGGCCAGAAGAGATTTTAGGAGGCTGGGACCTCCATTTTCATGCTTTGGTAAGGGTAGAGGCCCTAGTGTCCAAAAGAGAAAGACTCCAAATACATTTTCAGCTCCAAGGCCAGAGAGGAGGCCACAAGGCATACAGATAGGCCGCCAGGGGGCGGTGAGGCCTGGAAAGCATTCCCAGAGTGTACTCGGTGCAAGAGGCGCCATATTGGGGAATGTTGGGCAAAGGCCTGCTTCGTCTGTGGGATTGTGGGACATCTGATGAAGGATTTCTCGAAAGCCAGGAAGGAAGATCTCAAGAAGGTGGACAGCCTGACGCCAGCTCGGGTGTTCACACTGACTCAGGCAGAGGCCGAGGCTAGTCCCCTGGTGGTTTCAGGTCAGCTTTCTAGTGTTGGGACCCTTTATATTGTTTTGATTGATTCGGGTGTTACACACTCTTTTGTTGCTATTAGGATTATTGATGGACTGTGTAGACCTTGTGACTTTTATCTTGTGGGGTTTGGTACTATACTGCCTACCGAGGAGTTATTGGTTTTCAGGAGATGGGTCAGATCATTACCAGTGGCAGTGGATGGTAGAGAGTTGTCAGTTGACTTGATAGAGTTGGTTATGACTGACTTCGATATAATTCTAGGTATGGAGTGGTTAGAGAAGTATGGGGCAACTATATATTGCAAGAAGAAGAAGGTAACATTTGAACCTGAGGGTGAAGATCCATTTGTATTTGTTGGTAATATGCATGGACCCCATATACCTATGATATATGTACTTAGAGCTAGAGACCTACTGCAGGGGGGATGCATAGGATTTTAGCTAATGTGGTGAATACCACTCAAGTCATGCCAGTGGGACCAGGATAGACCAGATTGGTGTGTGAGTTTTCAGACGTATTTCCAAAGGATCTGCCAGGGTTACCTCAAAACAGGGAGATAGGATTTGTGATTGAGTTTACACCAGGGGTAGAACCAGTGTCTAGGGCGCCATACATAATGGCTCCAGTAGAGGTGAAGGAACTAAAGGTTCAATTATAGGAATTACTAGACTTGGGTTTTATCAGGCCCAATTTTTCACCATGGGGCTCACCAGTTTTCTTCATGAAGAAGAAAGATGGTTCTCTGAGGATGTGTATTGATTATAGAGAATTGAACAAGTTAACTATTAAGAATAAGTATCCTCTTCCAAGGATTGATGATCTGTTTGATCAGTTACATTGTAGGACGGTATTCTTCAAGATAGATCTTCGATCTGGTTAATACCAACTGAGGATTAGGGAGGAAGATATATCGAAGACGGTCTTTCACACTAGGTATGGGCATTATGAGTTTCTGGTGATGTTAATTGGATTGACTAATGCCCCAAAAACATTTATGGATCTGATGAACAGGGTGTTCAAAGATTACCTGAATTGGTTCATGATCATCTTTATAGACGATATACTGGAATACTCTCAGTTAGAGACAGAGCACGAGCAACATCTCAAATTAGTGCTACAAAGGCTAAGAGAACACAGACTATTTGCAAAGTTCAGGAACTGTGAGTTCTGGTTGCCACAAGTGACATTATTAGGTCACATAGTCAATAAAGATGGAATTATGGTGGATCCAGCAAAAATTGAGGCAGTCTGAGATTGGCCAAGGCTGAAGAATGCTTCAGAGATTAGAAGTTTCTTGGGATTGGTAGGTTATTACAGACGCTTTGTGGGGGGTTTTCAAAGATTGCGACACCACTAACACAGTTGACAAGCAAGAATCTGAGGTTTATTTGGTAAGATAGATATGAGGACAACTTTCAGAGACTGGAGAAGAATCTTATCACTACTTTAGTTCTGAGTCTTCCTCCAGATCAGGACAAATTTGTGGTTTATTGTGACGCCTCGAGATAGGGCCTAGTTGGTGTCCTTATGCAGACAAGAAAGGTGATTGCCTATGCATCCTGTCAACTGAAGGAGTATGAACAGAGGTACCCCACACATGATTTAGAACTTGCAGCAGTAGTTTTTGCACTAAAGGTGTGGCAACACTAATTTTATGGTGAGAAGTGTGAGATGTACACTGATCACAAGAGTTAGAAATACTTCTTGTAATGCCTTGAATTTCCTAATAAGGGTTAGGACCTTGATTAGGAGGCCGGGAGGGCCATAATTGAGTTATGATGCTATTTAATGATCATATGCATGTGTTATGTGAATTATATTATTATATGATGGTAAATGCATGCATAAGGGTGTATTTATGAATATAGGGGCATTTTGGTAATTTGGCCGCTATGGGCGTAATTGTGTATTTTGGGTGCATGTTTGTGATTAATTAATATAGCCACATTATAAGGTGGATTGGTTCATGCTATTCGGCATGAGACGATCATGAAATGTAAGTGTTTGGTCTAGTCATAACAGGTTTAAGTCCGGGGCTCGGGGTGAGTCTCGGGGTCCTTTTGATGACTTAAGCATTACCGGGTATAAAAGGGTAATGGGATATGGTTTATTGGCATTTGAGAATATTGAGAATAGCGGGAATTTGAGGGCGTTAATTATAATTAACGTGATAAACGAGAAAGGACGGTTTTACCCTCGAGAGACTTTAGAAGCTTTTATTTGACCTAGGGGCAAAATGGTCTTTTCACCCCTAAGATATATATCAGCCCTTTGAGTTTAGAAGGCTGGGGAAGTGTAAAAAATAGAGCATCATCATCCTTCTTTCTCTCCCTCCCCCGTGCACCATTTTCCCTCTTTCTCTCTTTGGAATTTTGAAGCCAATTTGAAGGGACAAGCTAGGAGATCAAAGGTGGGAGCTTAGAAACTTAGTTCAACCATTAAAGAGGGTTTAATCCCAAGTTTGAGGTAAGTTTCAGCCATAGAATCTTTGGTTTTATTCTGTTTTTAGTTTAGTTTTAGTTTGTGATTTCTTGATGGATAGTTAGAATTAATGGAAGCTAGGTTGGTGTTTAACTTGGGTTTTGGTGAGGGTTTGATATAGATGATGTTTGGGGGTTGGATTGAGTGTTTGAGTGAGGTTTGGGACTGGTTTGAAAGTTTGGTTTCAAGGAAAAACGCAGGGGAAGAAAAGTTGTTGCTTGCTATTTTGTGTAAAGGACCGCGGCATGGCTATGGTGAGCCGCGGCCTATGTTGGTTTCTGGGGAGTTTTTTCCTCTGTCTGAGGGTGGACCGCGGCATGGATAGGGAGGGTCGCGACCCATAGAGGCATATTTGGCCAGAAATGGGTTTTTGACTTGGGGATACTAGCTTTAGGCCTCGGGGTCGATCCTACTACCCGGTTAAGTGTGGATTGATGTCCCGGAGGCTAGATATTGGTTTGGGAACCTATGTTGATCATTTTTATTGATGGTATCCTATATTTGGTTATGACTAGGTGACCGCTAACGGACTAAAAGTTGATCGTTCTCAAGGGTCGTTCTTTTAATCATTCTAGCTCGAATCTGAGGTAAGAAAACTGCACCCTGTGTATATGTGACATGCATGGCTATTCTTGATGCATGTTGGTTGATTATTAAGTATGACGTGCATGGCTATTATAGGTGCATGTTGGGTTGTTGAATATAATGCATATGATGCACGAGAAATATGTGATTAGGATATGCTTTATATACTGAGTATGATATCGTTCAGAGCTTGAGCCTCTGTGTTCGTGCATGGTCCTAATAGTACTTGTACTAGTTAAGTAAGCATGTTGAATACCTTGTATATGGATATTGGATATGTGATATATGTTTGGTGGCATGGCTTACTTGTGTATGGCACTGACTTATTAGTCAGATTCGGCAATGGTGTAGATCCATCTGTGAAGCTGTGATTTATTAGTCAAGTTCACAATGAGTTGAACACTGGTCGTGTTTTACTGACCTAAGAGTCAGAGATGGCATAGCGTCATGAATGTCGAGCCAAATGAAGATTAGATCTAATCTATATCAGCGTTGAATGACTCATATGGGGTATTAACGCTGGATCGACCCTAAGGTCGATGAACTTATAAGCGTTTGTCTGGTCTAAGACCAGTTATTCAGAGCCAGGGCATATGGCCCCGGTGACTATTTGTCACATGGCTAGGGAACGCTGTTCCACAGTTATGACTCTAGAGTCAGGAGGAAGGTTATGTTGGTGACTAATCACCATGCACCTATCCTGTTAAAGCTAGTGAGATGCTCACTTATAGGTTAAGCCCTGGTGATCCTATCGTCACATGGCTAAAGGGTGTTGTTCCCATATTAGAGACCTTTGTTATCTGTTAAGCCCTGGTGATCCTATCATCACATGGCTATGGGTGTTGACCCCATATTTGTGACTTTTGTGATAGTCACCTATTTGTTTGGATTGTTGGTCCTGAGTAATTAACACAATCACTATTGATATTATATCATGTTATATTGTGTTTTCTTGCTAGGCTTCGGCTCACGGGGGCTATGTGGTGTAGGTAAAGGCAAAAGAAAGTTGGACCATCCTTGAGTTGGAGAGCTTAGGTGATGATGTGTACATATGCAGCTGCTCGTCCGCCACGGTCGAGGTTTAAAGAGGAACTAGGGTTAAACCCTGTTTTGCTGCATATAACGGCCTGTTGTAAATATTTTCTTGTAGTAGACTCTGAAATTATAGTTTTGGGATCCCAACATATATATATATATATTAAATGTTCTAATAAAACGTTACATCTTAACCAAAAATTTTAATCCTTAAACCGCTAATCATACTTAGTTACACGATTTTGGCCAAATAACTCGATTAGCGAGTTTAGCACTGTTTACAAGGCACACCGTAATGGTCCTTGGAGTTGGGGCGTTACACTTCTTCACCCAGATGAACTTGAACATGAGGCAGAGACGTTGGCTAAAGCTGGTGAATAATTATGATTGTGAGATCCTTTACCACCCAGGGAATGCCAATGTGGTGGCAGATGCCTTAAGCCGGAAGGGTCCGGGATAGTTGTACAGCGTGAGACAGATGTCTAAGGAGTTGGCAAAGGATATGACTAGAGCAGGTATTGAGTCACTGGTAGGCTAGTTAACCAACATCACCCTACAATCTACTCTTTTAGAGAGGATCAAAGAGAAACAATTGAGTGATCCATAATTGATGAGGATCAGAGGGATCATCCTAGCTGGAGTGGCTAGGGACTATACGGTGTCAGATATGGGCTTGTTGAGATACAAGGGTCAGATATGTGTTCCAATGGATGTTGTTATCAGACAGGAAATTTTGAATGAATCTCATACTACCCCTTATTCTTTACATCCAAGCATCATGAAGATGTACCAAGATTGAAAGCTTTATATTGGTGGCCTGGGATGAAGAAATACGTGACTAAGTACGTGGCAAAGTACCTGACCTATCAGCAGGTCAAGGCAGTGCATCAGAGGCCAGCAGGGCTGCTACAACCTCTGGATATTCCAGAGTGGAAGTGGGAGGACATCACGATGGATTTCACGGGGGGGGGGGGGGGGGGGGTTGCCCAGGACAGTGGGCCAGCACGATTCAGTATGGGTCATCATGGACGGGTATACAAAGTCAACTCACTTTTTACCAATGAGGAAGAATTACATGATTGGCCCGTATGCTAATCTCTATGTGCGAGAGATAGTACACCGTCATGGGACTCTGAGGTCTATCCTCTCGGATAGAGACCCTATCTTTTCTTCAAAGTTTTGGGGAAATTTACAGAAGGCAATGGGTACACAGTTGAAGTTCAGTACAACTTATCATCCTCATACTGATGGTCAGTCTGAGATGACTATGCAGATATTGGAAGACATACTGAGAGCATGTGTATTGGACTTTGAAGGGTCTTGAAATAAATATTTTCCTCTGATAGAGTTTTCCTATAATAATAGCTCCTAGTCGACTATTAGAGTGACACCATATGAGATGTTGTATGGTAGGAAGTGTAGATTGCCCATTCACTAGGATAAGATGGGTGAGAGGAAATATTTGGGTCTTGAGGCAGTTCAGAGGACCACTGAGGCTATTGAAAAGATTAAAACTTGGATGCCTGCATCTCAGAGTAGACAGAAGAATTATTCAGACCTAAAGCAGAGGAGCGTGGAGTTCCAATTGGGAGACTATGTCTTCCTTAGGGTTTCCCCACTGAGATGGGTGAATAGATTTTGGAAGAAGACCAAGTTGAGCCCTAGATTTGTTGGACCATTTGAGATCGTGGATAGGATTGGTCAGGTGGCCTATAGGTTGACCTTACCCCGACACTGTCCAGTGTGCACAATGTATTTCATATTTCCATGTTGAGGAAGTATGTATCAGATGAGACTCGTGTATTGAGTTATGAGGATCTAGAACTAGAGATATATTTATCCTATGAGGAGCAGCCAGTTCAGATTTTAGACAGGAAGGACAAGGTCCTGAGGAACAAGACTATAACTTTGGTTAAGGTATCATGGAGGAACAACAAGGATGAGGAAACGACCTGGGAGCTAGAGTCAGATATGCAGAATCAGTATCATGAGCTGTTTAGGTAAAATTTCGAGGACGAAATTTTTGTAAGGAGGTGATAGTTGTAACGTCCCAAATTAACTAATAAGGCTTAGGGCCTTGATTAGGGGGCCAAGATGGACAATTATGGAAATTACTTGCATATATGTGATTTAATTTTGAAATATGTGTTTATGTGATATATATGTGTATCATTATATAATTACGTGAGTTATATTATGATATGATTAGATATGCATGTTTAGGTGTATTAAATATGCATGTGGGCCCCTTTCTTATTAGAATGACAATTTTTGTAATTTGGCCCGTTACGGGTATATTTTGAATATATGTGCATAAATGTGATATGTGTGTGAGACCACATTATTATGTGGATGTAATTGGGTTACTCGGCACGAGGCAATCCTATGGAGTAAGTTAGTGGGAAAGTCACAACATGACCAAATACCCGACTCGGGGTGAGTCAAGGGGTACTTTGGGTATTTAGTACATTACCGAGATATCATGTAATAAGAATGAATATTTGATGATATATTCAGAGTTAGTTAGATTAGGAGGGAATTTCAGGGATTTTGATCATTTTACCCTTAGAGGCATTTTTGGGTTCCCTGAGCCTCGGGATTTGGTTAAGGTTACTTGAAACTTAAGTAAACCACGCAAAATAGAAAGAAAAAAATTCTTAGCAACTCTCTCTACTCTCTCTCTCTCTCTCTCTCTCTTCCTCTCTCTCTCTCTCTCGTTCATACTCTCTCTCTCTCAATTCCTTGGGAATTTCTTGCAATCTAAGAGGAATTGAAGCTAGCTTAGGCTCAAGATTGCTTGGGGAAAAGCTTGTCATCGTTTTAGGCAGCAGAGGTATTGATTTCTAGCTCAATGCTCTGTGTTTTCTCTAGTTTTAGTTAAGTTTAAGAGTTTTGAAATCTCAATTCTGAACTTGGAGATTTGATGAGGTTTTGACCAAGTTTAAGCTTGGGATTTTTTGGTATTGAAGTGCTGAGTTGATTGGGAACTTTGTTTTTGGGATTTGGCTATGTTTGGACAGGTTTTTGGTGAGATTTGGCTTGAAGAAATGAGGAAATAATTGGGTTTTCATGTCGAGTTGCGGCCCTGTTCTTGGGGCACCGCGACTCTCATGAACGATGAGAGGAGGAGGTGTTGAACCTCCATTTTGACTCATGATGCCTACAAAGAGCGTCGCGGCACATGTGGTCAAGAGGAGAGCCCTTGGGCTCTCTTACTTGAGGCGGGCCACCGCTCTTGGGCCTTGGGCCGCGATGCTTGAAGGGTGTTTGAACCCCAAGAAGGTTTTGAGTGTGTGCACTCAATCCTAAGGGCTCAGGATCGAATCTACTACCCGATTTAGTAGAATTCGATGTCTCAGGGGCTAGGATTTGGTCAAGAAGCCTTTATTTGCTCGTTGTTGATGGGATCGTGCTCGAGGTTCTTTCTTATTATACATTGCACTCGGACCTGAGGTTAGAAAACTGCACCCAATATGTGATTTATGTGATTATGGCTTGGCTCGATTGTTAAATGTAATTATGAATAGAGCTCGGGCCCCTGAGAATGAACGTGATTAAGGTTATGATTGTGCTCGTTGTTTAAGCATGCTTGAAAGCTCTAAGTCTGGATAATTGTGTTAATGATATATGATTGTTTGCATTATCTGGGTAAAAAGGGCTCAACCCCGTTAAGGAACAGGGTTATTACTGTGTTTGTATTTAATTGGCTGAGATATATGATTAATATGTATGCATATTTGTATTTTCTGAGGTATGCTTATCTGTGTTTGTTTATCGGTTTATCTGGTTGTCTGAATATCTGGTTAAGGCCTCGACTTAATAGTCAAAGGCGGCAATAGCGCGCTGTGCGCTGGTCGAGAGGCTTAGGCCTAATCAGGGAGGTACTATAACGTTGGCCGACCCTATGGTTGTTTGGAAAGAACAAAGCACTTGGCTAGCTCTATGGTTAGTTACTCAGAGCTAGGGCACAGGGCCCCGGGTGACTCTATGGTCACATAGCTAGGGAAAGGGCCCCAGCTTGACTGTATGGTCATCTATAAAGGGAAGCGGGCCCCAAAATGATCTTATGGTCATTTATTTTTAAATGTATACATGCATGAGTAGGTTATTACTGCTGGGCATGCGAGATATGCATATGGAATCTGTATTTACTGTTCATGTACATGTTTAAGTTTTCTTGCTGAGCTTTGGCTCACAGGTGCTATGTGGTGTCGGTAAGGGAAAAGGAAAGTTGGACCAGCCATGAGTTGGAGAGCTTTGGTTGAGGTGTGTACATATGCGGCTGCTCGACCACCACGGCTAGGATTATTTTGGAGGAACTAGGATTGTATCCCTTATTTTTCTGCCTAGGTCGGCTTGGCTTGTAACTTTTGATCTGTATTACCCTTTTAACGTTATTTTGGGATCCCATGTATGAACACAATTATTTTAAATGGAAAGTCAACGTTTCTGTTAGACCAAAATTTTTAACCCTAACCATTGTCATTAACCTTAGTTGCACGTTTATAACCAAAGGACTTGATTAGCAAGTCTAGCACTATTTAAAGTACACAATGTAACGGTCCTCGATTAGTAGGACGTTACATTTTCTCTAAATTGATTAATTGTTTATTTTTATTTTATGCTTTATTGTAAAATTTTAAATTAGCAAATTTATTGAAATATCTTATTTTATTTAGCACTGGTTTTTTTTTTTAATTTTGTGGGGATTGCAAATATTCCTTGTTTCATATTTATATTCACAATATATTTAAATAGGGAATTTATATCTTGCTTTTCTAAGGAAATATTATGTGAATAATTTAATACATTTATGGATTTTCCTAGGTTAATTTTCGTACTTTCTAAGGATAGTTTTTTGTAGGAAATAAAATCCTTGGGTAAGCTATTGCTCATTTCCCTTTTTAGGAAATTCAGTGTTGACTCAAGGATAAGCTATCTTCGCGGATTGTGTGGCTGTCAAGACAGAATCAACAGATTAAAAAATCTCCATCAATGAATAATATTATCAAATATTCTTGCTTTTATTTCGGATTTTTTTCCCAGCCTTCTGAGTTCGAAATGATCTCTATAAATAAAGTTCTAGGGTGTTGAGAAAAGGCGAACTCTTTGGTGTATTGTTTTGTGAGTGAATTGTAATATTTTTTAGAGTTCATAGTTTGTATTCAAGATCACAATATTCGTGTGCTCTTGTAAGAAAATGAGTGTTTAGTTTTGTGGTGAGTCTATACCATGTTCATGAGTGAATACATGTTTTAATTTGAACACAATTCTTGAAGTCTTCGAGAGGAGATTTTTAGAAGCCTTACTTCAGTAGGATGCAAGCACTCGCTGACCGTTGAAGGGAGTTCAAGTGATTAGGCGTTTCAATCAAAAGTAGATTAGTGAAGAGAAGTACAACTAATTTGCGGCAAATCTCAAGAGGGAGTCTTGTTTTGTTTAAGTCAATATTTATGTACTTGTGATTCTTTATTAATTGGTTTTATTCTCTGGGTGTGGCCCCAAGGGGTAGGTTATCTGAAAGGGTTTCTAAACCTTCTAAAAATTCATTGTGCTCTTTATTATTTTTGCACTATCTTTTTATTGTATTCGGTTTCTGTTACAACCAATCCCCATTCTATAACAACATAACTGAAATATGTTTTAACATTAAATTACCATTCTGCATCTTAATCAAACTACTTGTTTTAATTAATTTGGTAATTACTAAAAACGGAATTACAATTAGTATTAAAGTGGGACACTTATTCCTAAAGTGTGATCCTATTATATTGTGTTTGTTGTGTTTTGTTTTGTTCTTGCAATGTCTTTTTTCACGGAAGGAGGTTCCATAGCTCACCCCCCTTTACTCAATGACACTAACTATCCATATTGGAAAGTTTGACTGAAGGTCTTCATCAAATCTCAAGATGAAAATATTTGGAGAGCAGTCTTGAGTTGTTGGACTCCTCCGGTAGAAAACAATGACATTGCTAAGGTAAAATCTAAACTAGATTGGACAGATGTTGAAGATAAACTGTCTAATTATAATAATAAAGCACTGCTGCAATTTTTAATGGTGTTGGCGAGGGCTACATTAAATTAATTTCTTCATGTGTTTCGGCCAAAGAGGCTTGGCAAATTCTTCAAACCCAATTTGAAGGAATAGTTGATGTCAAGCGTGCTAGGCTTGTTATGCTCACAACGAAATTTGAAAATTTGAAAATGAAAATGAAACCTTCACCGAATTTTATGAAAAATTGTCAGATATTGCTAACGAATATTTTTCTCTTCGTGAGAAACTTGAAGAAAATGTTTTGGTCCGAAAAAGTGTAAGAGATCTTCTTGACAGGTTTCAGACTAAGCTCACTGCAATTGAGGACGCAAAAGATATGGATAAAACAAAAGTAGAAGAATTGATGGGTTCACCTCAAACTTTTGAACTGAATCAACAAATCAGACAAAAAGGTAAAATAGAAGAAATCAAGGAGAAATCTATTGCCTTGAAATCTTCCAGAGGGAAGAAGGAATGTTCGGATGATCAGAATGATGAGATGGCCTTGTGAAAAAAAAATGTTCAAAAGTACAGAAATTTTTTTTGGAAATAAAAAGGCCATACCCAAAAACCCAAAAGGTAATTTTTCTAAACCCTTTGAAACTAACAAAAAGGGTATTCAGTGCAGGGAATGTGAAGGATTTGAACACATTCAATCTGAGTGTGTCAATACCTTAAAGAAAAAGGAATCCATGGCATCTACTTGGAGTGATCAAGACTATGAATAGAGTGAGGAGGAAGACAATAGTGTTGCCTTAACATCTATTCACAAAGGTATGTTGTTCTCTTCAGTAGAATCCAATTATTTGGTATGCCTTAATAATTCTGTTCAGAATGATGAAGAATCTAACATTGACTCTGATGAATCTGACTTAGATGAAGAGTCATTTTGAAAGGTTCTTACAAGATAATGTATGATCAATGGATGAAAGTTTGCACTGAGAATCGATTAATGGCTAGCAATAACAAGAAATCGATTGAAAAAATTAAAAAACTTGAATTTATTATTGCTTCCAAAAATAATGAAATTAATTCTTTGAGTCAAGAAATTGATCTTATGCAAAACGGTGTCAAAATGGTCAATCCAACATCTGGAATTTTGGATGATGTTCTCTCTGCAGGAAATAGAGCTGGTGATTTCAGTGGTTTAGGATCTAATGGATCTGAATCCTCTAAAAAACAGTTTTTGTAAAATTTGTTAATTATCCTTCTGTTGTGACAACTAACCGTTTTGCTGGAACAAGTGACTCTTTGGAGAACACATAGTTGTCATTTATTCCAACATATTTGCAACTAAAGAGAATTTCTTAGAAGACAAAAATTGGACAATTTGTACCAGATTGTCATTTTTGTGCTATGAAAGGACATAAGACCAAAGTATTTTTCTCTGTTAAACTTGTTGAAAAATAATTATATTAAACACTTTGGTAGCATGAATCAATTATTGACCAAAAGTAATTCAAATTAAAAAAACAACATGGGTCAAGAAAAATCTTTCAGCTTGTTTGGCTGCTTTTACTTGTCATAAAACACATGTATCTAGTTCAAAGTACTTTGATAGTGGTTGCTCTAGACATATGAGAGGTAATGCCAACATACTCACGAACTTCAAATCTTTGAAATGTGGTGTAGCAACATTCGGAGATGGGATGACTAGAAACATTTTAGGAAAAGGTACCTTAAACGTAGAGGGATTAACAAAGCTAAAAAAATGTTCTTCTTATTGATGGGTTGAAAGCTAACTTAATTAGCATAAGCCAAATTTGTGACCAAGGGTTTTTTGTAAATTTTTTACATGATGAGTGTAATGTTGTAAATCAATGTGGTGATACTGTTCTTAAAGGTTCTTGTTCTTTGGATAATTGTTGTACACTCACACAAAAATTCACATGTCATGTATCATCATTGAGTGTTAATAACAATGACTTGTGGCATGAAAAACTTGTTCACATAAATTTCAAAAAAAAAAAATTTAAATTGCAAATACAAGTCTCATTCGTGGGATACCAAAATTGGGTAAAGAATCAGCTGGTAAGTGTGAATCATGTCATTTGGGAAAACAATTGAAAATTTCTTATAAAATGCTATCTGATATTAGTACTTCACATATGTTAGTGCTATTGCATATGGATCTTATGGGTCCTATACAAGTTGAAAGTATTAATGTTAAGAGATACATTTTTGTATGTGTGGATGATTTTTCACGATCTACGTGGGTAGATTTCCTAAGAGAAAAATCAGATACATTTGAAGTTTTTAAAACTCTATGTACAATACTAAGAGTAGAAAAAGACTGCAACATTGGTAAAATTGTGAGAATCCGAAGTGATCATGGTAAGGAGTTTGACAATTTTGTTAATGATGAATATTGTAAATCTTTTGAAATTTCTCATGAATTTTCTGCACCCAAAACCCCAGAACAAAATGCAGTAGTGTTACGAAAAAATCAAACCTTACAGGAAAGGGCTAGAGTTATGCTAAACAGCAAAATACTCTCAAAGAAATTGTGGGCTGAAGCAATTAACACTACTTGCAACACAATTAATCGTGTTTTCCTACGACCAGGTACAAATAAAACTCCTTATGAGATCTGGAAAGGTAGAAAACCCAATATTAATGTAACGTCACAAAAATGCTAATGGGGTATAGTTCCTTGATTAGCATGCCGGGAGGGCATAATTGGATGTATGTGTGATTAATTGATTAAATGCGTGACTACGTGGCATGCCCGATTTATATGATAATATGAATATATTTATATGCATGCTTATGAGTATTAAATATGCATGTGGGCGCATTCTTGTTTATAAGGGCATATTTGTAATTTTGGCATGTTAAGGGCATAAATGTGATTACATGCGTTTAATGGTTGGGACCACATTATTATGTGGATATATTTGAAGTATTCAGCTCAAGGCGATCCTAGTGAGCAGAATAGCCACAGCGAGGTTTAATACCCGCCTTGGGGTGAGCCTAGGGGTATTTTGGGAAACTTAACATATATTTGGGATTTATCGAGTAGCGAGTAAGTATTTGGTAGTTAGTTGGGCATGACGAGATTAATTGGGAATTTGTAGGATGACTCGAGGAATTAGTGGGAATTGGGGTTAATAACCCAATGGGTTAGTATGAGGGGCATTTTGGTCATTTTAACTAAAGAGATATTGTTAGAAAGTATCAGTCTTAGCCTAGAACATATCAGAACACTCTTCAACTCTCTCTCTCTTTCTCTCTCTCTCTTGCACATTCACTCTCTCTCCCTCTCTTTTGCCTTGAAGCTGAAGGGATTTTTGAAGGGAAAAGCTTGGTTTTAAGCTGGGAAATCGAGGGAAATTAAGCTAAGAATAGCCAAGCAATTTCTGAGGATTAAAGCTTCTAATTTAGGTACAATTTTAGATTCTACGTTGTTGAATTTCTGGTTAGTTTTGATCATGTTAAGGGTTACTTGAGGGGGGTTCTAAATTTGGCATTTAGGGAGGATTGGACTAGTTCTAAATGCTGATAAACCTAGGAATTTCTAGGTTCACAGGGGCGCGCCGCGACCCAGTTCATGGGCACCGTGGCCCGCGTGCCGCAGAAGGCCCTGGGGGCCTTGCTGACTTGTGGGCGCGCCACGGACCTAGAGGACAAGTCACAGGCCACCTCCCCCTTGGGACAAGAGGCTGGCACCTCTGGCTTGGGGCGTGCCGCGACCCTTAGGGCCAGGTTGTGGCCCGCCCAGGCAGCCATAGCCAAGTTTGGTTTTTAGGCTCGGGGACTTAAGCCTAGCGCTCGGGATGAATTCTACTACCCAATTTAGTAGAATTCGGGGTCTCAGAGGCTAGTATTTGATTCCAAAGGATTTAATTGGATTATATTTTTTATAGTTATCCATTGTCACTTGTGACTAGGGTTACCGTTAAGGCTCGGGATTGTGGATTGTGCTCGGGACCGCTTACATCCTTCGCTCCGGACTTGAGGTAAGAAAATTGCACCCAAGTTATGAATTGGACTGAGATTCCCTGTAAATGAACATATGTGTTCTGTAACTTTTATATCTGTTATGTATGATGTGAAAATACGGCCTAAGGGAGTCGGGGCTGATGTTGAGCGTATTGAACGCAGCTCAGCCTAAGCGAGCCAAGATCAGCTAAATAATCAGAGGGATCGGCGTAAGGGTGTCGACCCCTATTTAACTATATTAAGGTTGATTCATATGTTTGGATTAAACTATTATCGTTGCCTAGCTTAACACTTGTATTTTGCTATTTATTGAACTGTTTGGTCTAAAGTTTACTATGTACATTCTGTTGTTATCTATGATTGTTGAATTTGGTTTTCTTGTTGAACCTTGGCTCACGGGTGCTACATGGTGCATGTAAAGGCAAGTGAAAGTTGAACCAACCATGATTTGGAGAGCTTTGGGGGCAGAGTGTACATCGACAGCTGCTCAACTGCCACGGCCGAGGGAATTACAAGGACTAGAGCTCAAACTTGTATTTTTCCATTTAGACTGGCTACTGCTGTATTAACTTTTAAGGGTTCTATCCGCTATGTAATCCTTATTTTTGGGATCCCATGTATTAAACTTTTATTCTAATGAAAATCAACCATTTTACGATAAAAATCTTTTAACCCTAATATATCACTTGACTTTAGAAACACATTTATGTTTAAACGAATTGATTAGCAAGTCTTGCACTATCCTAAACGCACAGTGTAACGATCTTGGTTATCCAAGGCATTACAGTTAATTATTTTCATGTTTTTGGTTGCCTTTTCTATGTCCTTAGAGATCGTGAGAATCTTGGCAAATTTGATGCTAAATGCGATCTAGGGGTTTTTCTTAGTTACTTTAATAACAGTAGAGCTTATCGTGTTTATAGCATGAGAACCCAAGCTGTTATGGAATCTTCTAACGTGGTTGTTGATGATCTAAAGGATTTTTCTGAGCATTTCCATGAGGAAGAAATTGATAGATTCATTGATACTCAACATCAAACAGGAACGGCAGGTTCAACGGAAGGCCATTCTGTGGCTACAACGTCTGAAAATGTTGGGATAGAAACAGAATCTGTCGCAACAACTTCTAGAGAAATAGAGAAGGAGACACCAATCATTATCACTGATTCAGTTCAGAGAGAACCTTTGACCCGAGTCAAGAAAAATCATTTGTTTGAACTTATTTTGGGGAATATTTAAGAAAGCATGGTCACATGAAGAAGGTGTGTCAATTTGGTTCAATTTGTTTGCTTCACTTCTATGTTTGAGCCAATAAATGTGAAGGAAGCTTTGAATGATGAATCATGGATTAGTGCTATGCAAGAGGAGCTAGAACAATTCACAAGAAATGAGGTATGGATTCTTGTTCCAAGACCGAGTCATACAAATGTTATTGGTACCAAATGGATCTTTAAAAGCAAAACTGATGAATTTGATACCATAATAAGGAATAAAGTTAGGCTTCTTGCATAGGGGTACACTCAAATTGAAGGTATTAATTTTGATGAAACTTTTGCCCCTGTTGCAAGACTTGAATCCATAAACATTATTGTTAGCTATTTCTTGTATCATTGGCTTTAAGTTGTACCAAATGGATGTTAAATCTGCTTTTTTTAAATGGGATTTTGAATGAAGAGGCTTATGTTGAGCAACCTAAAGGATTTGAATATCCTCACCTTCCTAATCATGTCTTTAAGTTACAAAAAGCCTTGTATGGATTGAAACAAGCCCCTCTGGCTTGGTATGAAAGATTGACCCAATTTTTAGTCTCAATAGGGTCCAAGAGAGGGGGAGTAGACAAGACATTCTCCATCAAAAATGTTGATAATGATATTATGATAGCTCAAATATATGTCGATGATATAGTCTTTGGTCTACTAACGATTCTCAAGTGTAGGGTTTTGTGAAACAAATGCAGGAAGAGTTTGAGATGAACATGGTAGGAGAGCTCAATTTTTTCTTGGGACTACAAGTTAAGCAGTCTGGTGAGGGAATTTTCATTTCACAAAGCAAGTATGTCAAGAATCTGGTGAAGAGATTTGGGCTCGAGACATCCAAACCTACTAAAACACCCATGGGAACTACAGTCAAACTACCCAAAGATGAAAATGGGACCAAAGTGGATCCAACTCTGTTGATGCTCAAAATTTCGTGCTTGTCAAATACCCAAAGTGTACACTCAGGTCCCATAAACATCCAAACATATGGCTGAGTTGCGGCGGCCTCGAGCCACCATCGCCTCTCATGCGGCAGCCCAAATGGCTTTGCGACTCGCAGGGGGGCACGCCCCAAGGCGCCTCGGGCACTAGGCGTCTTGCGAGGTCCTGCCACCTCGCGTGCCAGCATCAGGCGAGCCGCCGTGAACGCCTCGCTGGAGGCGGTTCGCATGCAGCGCCTCGCCCCACGGCTCGCAAGAGCGTCTTGCAAAGGGCGCCTCACCCGTGCCTCCCCCCACGACTCGCATATGGCGCCTCGCCACACGGCTGGCAGGAGCGTCTCGCAAATGGTGCCTTGCCCGCGCCTCCCCCCACGGCGCGCGTACAGCACCTCACCCCACAGCTCACAGGAGTGTCTCGTGAAGGGCGCCTCGCCCGCGCCTCCCCCTAGGGCACGCGTACAACACCTCGCCCCACGGCTCGCAGGAGCGTCTCGCGAAGAGCATGCCAAGTAGGTACTTCGCCTCGTGAAGGGTGTCTCGCGATGGCCTCGGGCCCAACCACCACGCCTCGTTAGAGGCGTCTCGCGGGGGCTAGCATCTGGCCTCCTCTTGGTGCCGTCAGGCCCCGCGAGGCCACACCGCCACCAGGTCCAGGTGCAGGGCCCCATCTCACAAGGCGCCCTTATGATCTGCGAGGCCATGTCTCAGCCGTGCCTAGGACTCACACGTCGTCTCGCAAGAAGTGCCTCTAGGGCGTAAGCATAGGCCCCACTGATGGAGCCCCTCTCTATTTTCTAAGGAGGGTGCCACCAGCGGGGCATGACTCCCACGCACTTATCTCGCTCATGACTACACGAGAGCCACCTTTAGAGACAAGGCACGCGTACGGAAACCGGTTATGTGAGGGCGAGGAGCTTAGGGGCATAACTCAGAACATCCGTACTAGACAGGCCGTGGTGGTACAAGTTAGTACCGATGGTGGAGGCACTTCCTGCATGTCTCTGACCATGCATCAGGACCACCAGCGCCACTACGCCTGGAGCCACTCCTCTGACATTCGTATGGTCAAGTAGTGGAGACATCCTCCTGGCACCTGTCCATGTACTGGTTGCAATACCACTACCTCTGAAACTACTCTCCTGACAGTGTACTTATGTACTACCTGGTCCCCTAGACCACAGTGTATCTAGGGCCATTAGAGCCCACTATATAATGAACCCCAATTCCACATGGAAGGGGGTTGGAAAAATTACTGTAGCAGTGCACCATAATGAATACAAACTGATTTCACCATTGTTCTTCTGCCATTGTTCTTGGAGTTTATACTTAGATTTCTAAAGCATTTCTTTTGATAATCTCTACTTTACAATTTTTGTAACTTAACTTAGTTAACGAGTTCTCACCATCAACAATTTGGCGCCGTCTGTGGGAAACTATGTACCAAGCTACTGTTCTACCATTACTTTCGGCAAGAAGAAATGCTGAGACGTTCAAAGTGACTCAGGGAGCCACGAGAGGTGGAGGTCCACCTTAACGGAGTCCAACTGAAGGCCTCCATGAAGGATCCTCCTCCACCCAGAGATGTGGAGCCGCCAGGGACCCTGAGGTTCACAAGGGTGATAGAGAGGCCTCGTCACCGGCCGTCCTGCTCAAAGGGAGTCCTCCAAGGGCACCACCGGGGAAGGCCAATGAATTCCCGCTCCCTAAACCACCACAAGTACCGAACTCCGGTCGGCAAGACCCGGGCCCCTCGACGCGTGGACATGATAAGCATCCCTGGGTCCATTCCGTGAGCTCGAGTTCTAAATCTCGATTCTATGAAGAAGAAATACGTGAGCTCCACCGTAAGAACCAAAGGTTGGAGACCACCCTAGAGAATATGCAAGAGGTGCTGAATGGCCAATTGCAAGGTAAGTCGAGCGTGACCTTGCCAAAGAGAAAAGAGAAAGGTCGGGAGGGGGCAGAGACCACCGTACTGGTAGACGATGGGAGGACTCGACACTCCACCAGTAACACCCCCTGAATGAAGCAACGCGAACATCCTGAACCACCGAAGCAGGCACAGAAACTAGAGCCGAGGACCAACGCTACCCCTCGCAACAAGGACGAGGTCACCTCTAAGAGAGCACCCTCAGATTTATGGGAGGAGCTCAACAAAAAGAGGGCGGGTAAAGGGACCACGCCCCCTATGGCGCCTCGAGAGGACAAAGGAAAGGGGGATCTTAACCCGTCCGCTTTAAGGGACTCCCTAAGCAAGAGGAGGCAGGACTTGGACACAGAAATGGGGAGCCTGTGAAGCAAGATCGTCATCGCCTCTGGCGGTCAGGCTTTTGGGGAAGAGTTTGACCATGAGTCACCCTTCGTGAGGGAGATCCAAGCAATCCGGCTCCCTGCCAACTTTAAGGAACCCAATATGACCCCCTACAAAGGAAGCACAGACCCAAAGTACCACCTAGACGCGTTTAATGACCTGATGAAGCTGAGGGGAATTGGTAGCGGAGCCAGATGCCACTGCTTTGCTGTCACATTGAAAGGACCCGCATACAAATGGTTCAAAAGACTAAGGCTGGGGTCCATCAGATCCTGGCAGCAGTTTTCTGATGAATTCCTCCAACAGCACCACGCCGTGCGAGACTACACGATGCCAGGCACCAGCCTTGCCAATGTGAAGCAAGGAGAAAAGGAGAGTCTAAAGAGCTACATTCACAGATTCAACATGGAGGCCGCTAAAGTGGGGAGCCTGACCCGTCGGGAGTTAAAAATGGCCATTACAGGCGGGGTGCGCCCGGGAAGCAAATTGTGGGACAACATGCTGAAGAGGGAAGTCACCGACCTAGATGACTTCTATGAGAGGGTGCAGAAGTACATTCGAGTGAAGGATGGCCACGCAAACTTAAAGGCAGGAAAAGAGGAGCCCCACGCGAAGCCCCTAGCCAACGAAGGGTCGAATGGAGCAAAGAAGAGGAGGGCGTATGATGGGTCAAAGGGTGATCAACAGAGAAAGACCAAACGGGGGAGTGATCATAGGAAAACGGCTTACACTTTCTATACGAACCTTACAGACACCAGGGAGCATATTTGCCTCACCAACGAAGATCGAGTTCCCTTCAAGAAGCCCCCACCGATGAGGAAGGACCGGTCCAAAAGAGATCCCAGTAGAAACTGCCAGTACCACAAGTATATCGGTCACACCACAGCAGAGTGTATCCATCTGAAGGAAGAAATCGAGGAACTCATCCGCAAGGGGCACCTAGGCTCTTATGTCAGGAGAGAAAGGCCAAAGCCGGAGGACGAGCCGGCGATACCCCAGACGCAAGGACGAGCCCCAGAGATACAAGGGGAAGTCCGAACCATTTTTGGAGGTCCAGGGTTTGGTGGAGATTCTCGGAAGGGACGAAAAAGGTATGCAAGGGAAGCCAGGCGAAGTCCGCCACCCTGTGTCATGAGCTTGGAGCAGCGACCCCCGAAAAGCTTCAAGGGGGAAAACGTCTCGATCACGTTTACAGAGGAGGATGCGCGGGGTGTGCATTTCCCCCACAATGACCCACTGGTGCTGACAGTTCAGTTGGCCAATATGCGTGTGCATCGGGTCCTAGTGGACAATGGAAGCTCAGTGGATATCCTGTATCGCCCTACCTTGGAAATGATGGGACTGGGTATTTATCACCTGAAACCCTGCCAATCCTCTCTATATGGTTTCACGAGAGACTCGGTGCGACCCCTAGGGATGATTAAGTTGGCGCTCACCATGGGGGAGCAACCCCGGCAGACTACGGTCATGGCTAGTTTCGTCGTAGTAGATTGTGTTTCAGCTTTCAATGCGGTATTGGGGAGACCATCCCTAAGAGAATTGAAAGCCATAACTTCTATATATCACTTGGTCATCAAGTTCCCAACTCCAGGAGGAGTAGCTAGTATGAAAGGAGAACAGAGAGAGGCGAGGGAGTGCTACAACACCTCCCTCCGCGCATCCGTGAAACTGCAGGAACCAATGGCCATGGTGATACACAAGGTGCTATGTGTGTCCTCGGGGAGCCCACAGGAGCTAGACCCCCGTACCGTGGAGGAGTCAGGAGCAGAACCTGTGGAAGAAGTAGAGGAGGTGATAGTAGTGGAGGAACCGTTGAGAAAGCTGAAGGTAGGAAAAAGCTTGCAGAGTGACGTGAAGGAGGAGTTGATAAGGTTTTTGAAAGATAACCTGGATGTATTCGCGTGGAATCACAAAGATATGGTGGGTATAGATCCCAGTGTCATGTGCCACCACTTGAATATCTCTCCTGAAGCGAGGCCCGTTAGGCAAAAGAGGCGGGCGCTGGACCCAGAGAGGTACGCAGCCTTAAAGGGAGAGGTTGACAAGCTGAAGACCAATGGGTTTATCCGTGAGTCATTTTACCTTGTATCTCAAATCCAGTGCTAGTCCCAAAGCCAAATAGAAAAAGGAGGACTTGCGTTGATTTTTCAAACCTGAATAAAGCTTGTCCTAAGGATAGTTTCCCGCTCCCGAGAATAGATCAGTTGGTGGATGCAATGGCTGGGCATGAATTACTGAGCTTCATGGACGCCTACTCTGGGTACAACCAGATTCCCATGAACCCAGCGGATGAAGAGCACACGTCATTTATAACGGATAAAGGACTCTACTGCTATAAGGTGATGCCCTTCGGGTTGAAAAATGCGGGTGCCACCTATCAAAGGTTGGTTAATAAGATGTTCGCCAACCAGATAGGGAGGAACATGGAGGTATATGTTGATGATATGCTGGTGAAGACCAAGAATGTCGCAGAACTCACTAAGGACCTAGATGAGATGTTCGACACACTCAGGAAGTATAGAATGAAGTTGAATCCCATCAAGTGCACTTTCGGTGTATCCTCAGATAAATTCCTTGGGTTCATGGTCAACTCTAGGGGCATCGAGGCTAATCCTGATAAGATAAAAGCCCTGATAGAAATGAGCCCACCAAAGAACAAGAAGGAAGTGCAATGTCTAACGGGAAGGGTGGCAGCCCTTAATAGATTTATTTCGAGGTCAACTGACAAGTGCCTCCCCTTCTTTAACATCCTAAAAGGGAGCAAAAAGTTCGCTTGGGATGAGGAATGTGAAGAGGCATTTATTAAGTTGAAGGAGCACTTGGGGAAGCCACCCCTTTTGGCAAAACCTGAAAAAGGTGAAAAGCTATACTTATACTTGGCGGTGTCTGAACATGCCATAAGCGCGGCCTTGGTTAGAGGGGAGAAGAAACATCAACAACCTGTTTACTATATCAGCAAGCGGTTGGTGGATGCGGAGAACCGGCACCCTGAAATTGAAAAGTTGGCATATGCATTAGTTGTGGCTTCGAGGAAGCTGAGACCCTACTTCCATGCTCATGCAATCGAAGTTCTCACTAATAGCCCTCTGAGATAGGTCTTGCATAAACCGGAGACCTCAGGAAGGCTGATGAAGTGGTTGATCGAGTTGAGCCAATTCGATATTGTTTATACCCTGAGAGTTTCCATCAATGGGAAAATGCTGGCAGACTTCATAGTGGAGTTCACCAATCAGCCGAGTGAAGGAAGAAGTGAAGAAGGGGGGCGGACAGTCATGGAAAAGGAACAAGGGGGTCTAGAGGAATGGAGCCTGCATGTGGACGGGGCGTCCAATGAAGGAGGATCCGGAGCAGGTATCATGATGACAGGGCCCGAAGGACACAAGATGTACTGTGCGATCCGGTTTGGTTTTGAGGCCTCCAACAACGAGGCGGAGTACGAAGCGCTCTTGGCAGGTTTGCGGTTAGCCCAGGAGCTAAAGGTGACACGCCTACGTATTTTTAGCGAGTCACAGCTGGTGGTGTACCAGGTGAAAGGTGAGTATCAGGAAAGAGGCCCAAAGATGGTTGTGTACTTGGAAAGAGTAAAGGGCTATCTTGGACGATTGGTGGAATACAGCATAGAGCAAATCCCAAGAGAGAGGAACACCCATGCCGATGCCCTCGCAAAACTGGCTTCCACCAAGGATGGGGATATCCTGGAGTCGATACCCGTGGAATACTTACCTAGGCCCAGCATCGTCAGCACGGACGTGCACATGGTTAGCGCCCCAAAGGAGTCGTGGACTGAACCGATTAAGAGATACCTGAAGGAAGGAACCTTGCCCGCGGACAAAAAAGAGTCCCGGGGGTTACTAGGTACACCTTGGTAGACGGGGTTCTGTACAAGAGAGGGTTCTCGATGCCACTCCTGCGATGTGTGGAAGAGGAGGAGGCATTGAAAGTTCTGCATGAGATACATGAGGGTGAGTGTGGCAACCATGAGAGTGGACCCTCCACAGCAAGGAAGGCAATGAGACAAGGGTACTACTGGCCCTCCACGGAGAGAGACGCAAACAACTTCGCCAAGAAATGAGACAAATGCCAGAGGCACGCCAACTACACTCGGAAGCCCCCAAATGAGCTAACTAGCATGACCAGCCCCTGGCCCTTCGCTATTTGGGGGATAGAGTTGATCGGCGCTCTTCCCGCAGGTAGGGGTGGAGTGAAGTACGTGATGGTAGCTGTGGACTACTTCACCAAGTGGGTTGAAGCGGAACCTCTCGTAAAAATAACGGCCAAGCATATCACCTCTTTCATCAACAAATTCATTGTCTGTAGATACGAAGTACCCTACAAAAAAAATTTTGACAACGACACCCAGTTTGAGGGGGGAGCTTTCGAAGAATATTGTAGGGGAAGAGGGATAAGGAGAAGCTTCTCTGCAGTTGTGCACCCACAGGCCAATGGACAGGTGGAGACCATTAATAGGGTTCTTAAAAAGAACTTAAAGACGTAGCTAGAGAAGATGAAGGGAGCCTGGGTGGAGGAGCTACCAAATGTGCTATGGGCCTACAGAACCACCCCGCGCACGACCACTGGGGAGTCCCCTTTCTCCTTGGCATACGGATGCGAGGTCGTACTCCCGGTTGAGATGCAGGTTAAGTCCCTCAGGATACAGACATATGGGGACGAGGCCAATAGCGTAGCTCTGGCTGAGAGCTTGGACATGCTAGAGGAAAATAGGGAGAAGGCACAAATGAGAATAGCAGTACCAGCAGCGCGCAGCAAGGTATTACAACTCGAGGGTGCGAGAGAGAACTTTCAGAGTCAGCGACCTAGTGCTGAGAAAGGTACTCCCCAACACGCATGACCCAGGGGTGGGGGTGCTAGGGGTGAACTGGGAAGGGCCCTACCAAGTCGCTCAGTGCATACCCCCAAACACTTATAAGCTGGCGCGCATGGACGACACCGTCATACCTCGAGCATGGAATGCGGAGCACCTTAGGAAATACTACCAGTGAGGCACCCACACCCAATGCTAGAAGGATAGGTTTTCAAAGTGTTGCATGTTATCTTAGTTCGGTAGACAAAAATCAAAGAGGTTACTTAGATAGCCTCCCAAGTAGGTGTAAGTTCTTTTTTTTTTTTTTATGAAAGTCTTCTATGTATCGTTGTAACCTGAATTCTATGAATGAAACTGGTCACATCTTCGCACACTATTTTTCCTACTTTATATGGGCATCAATCAAAGTGCCTGCCGAAGAAAACTTCACCAGACACTTGGGGGGCAATAATGGCCCATGAAGATAAAGAATACAACAAACAGGAGAATCCAAAGAAAGACCCCTTGCACAAGGATCCTAAAAAGGAACCTCTGTCAGGAGGATCCTAAAAAGGACCCTGTGCACCAGGAGGATCCTAAGAAGGACCCTCCATCAGGAGGACCCAAAAGGGACCATGACCCTAAAAAGGACCCCTTATATCAGGTCCTTAAGCGAAGTCCTTATATATAGAGAACAGGGAGAGGACCTTACAAGGCATCCCTTGGGTTCACAAGGATTAGCTACCCTTGTGAACATCAAGGAGGCCAAAGGGACTTACAAAAAAAAAAAGTATAGTAACAACAATAATAATTCTAGAGCGGCCACCAAGCAGTCTAGCCAAAAAGGGTCCTAAAAGAGACCCTTGCAAAAATAGTACTATGAATAACGACGAGAAGGACGCTTCTCGCAAAAAATAATAAGCGCGCGCAAGAATATATAAAAGGATAGCTAGGACCCAAGGGGTAAAAATATCCTTATAAAAGTAATCAAGAGGCACCAAAAGAGGTCCCATTGAACCCTTTCACATAGGCTCCGAAGGACCTCCAACCTGGTAAATAAAAGAGGGGAACCCACCAAACCCCATCATACAGGCTCAAAAGGGCCTTAAATGTAGTGGAATAAGAGATAAATAACCACACATGTTTATATACATTAAAAAAGGGAGTCTTGAGGACATGACAAGATTTAAAAAAGAAAAATAGTAATGATAATGATATTACAAAGGCTCAAAAAAGAGCATACACCCATAGCGGGCTAGCTGACAAAAGTTATGAAATAACAACTTCAGGGCTTCCTGCCACGGGCGCTCCACACGATCGCTCGAACAACAGCGTGCTCACTGAAAGAAGAAAAATCAAAATTGGGATCCTGCCTCCACACGCCGTAAAGGGCGCGGTCTATGGACTTGTACTCAATGGCAATTTTCTCTGCCTCCAAGGAAGCAATTCTCTCCTGCGATGTGGCGACATCGGTCCTAGCAGCCTGGAGTTTGGCCCTGGTAGCCTCGACTTCAGCCTCTAAATAAGTAACTCTCTCCTGCGACATTGCTGCGATAGCCTTGGTCCCCTGGAGTTAGCTCTCCAGGCTGGTAACTTGGCCCTGCAGCTTCGTGGCTTTGGCAACCACCTTTATCTTCCTTTTTGACGAGGCATCAAGTTTGGTCTGAACCCTCTTTAGCTTAGTCTGGGTTTCCTCAAGCTCTTTCTCAAACTCCTGGACCCGGACCGTGAGACTGTCCCTCTCAGCACTTGTCGCAGAGAGAATGTTAGCTGAGTCGGAAAACTGCTGAGCCACAATATGGGCCTGCACAAGAAAGTTAACAACAGAAATAATAAGTAACAAAAAAAGTGTATGTACATCTATATATAATAGGACCGACACAAGATGCATGAACTAACCCAAGCAGTGGTGCGCCTTAAGGTTTCCCCAAGGTCTGAGAGAGCACATCTCCTAAAACTGTTCCAGTCAGGTTCAGGGAGGTCCGAGGTGAGTTGGGTGAACCGCCGCCCGTAGGTGGTCGACATACGAGTCACCCAGGGCACCCCATCCAGGCCAGGGTCACCTGGCTGGATAAGGACAGACGACCCGCTCGCTGATACGGGAGGGGGCGCAGAAAAAGTGGAAAAGTGAGGCTCTGGTGGATCAGAGGGGGGTTCTGGAAGATCGGCGAAGTAAGCCCCCGATGGACCAGGGTCAAGGGGAGCTCGAGTGAAAGATTCATAGCCCTCAGGGTCGGGGCAAACAAAACACCCTGGAACGGCCTGCTGGTCTTGAGAATGAGGGGCTATGTCTGGATCATAAGAGGCACATGGAGGGCACCCCCCAGGAGATGAAGACAGCTAGTGAGGTCCCCCGCGTTTAAGGGGGGCTTCCTCCGGCTCTTCCTCAGCCTCATCGTTGTCTGAGCAAGGCTCAGCCGATACTCCCTTCATCTTCTTGGACCCAGAGATGGTCCACAGCAACTTGGGGTCCGAGACAGGGGACAGTTTATGGAGGTTCAGATTTTTCACGGTGAATAAGTACACCACCTTTTTCATAGCAGGGTCAGCGTTGAGGAACTTCCTCATATCTCTTGCTTCCGGCCTGACGACTGTGGGTTCGGCAAATTGCTCTGCTTAATACACGCCATGGTCGATATGAACGTAAGTCATGAAACAATAAGTTGCAAAAAAGTAAAAAAGAGAAAGTGATGCTTAGGGTACTTACTGGGAGTGGCTCAGAAGTGCTCGCGGACAGAGAGAGGGCCTTGCACGAAGAAAAAGTCCTGCTTCTAGGACCCCGGGTTGGACACCGAGCCCTCTATCAAAGACGCCTTGCTGTTGGCTTTCTGTAAATAATAGAAGCCCTTTGACTTGGGAGTGGGCATGAGGTTGTAGAGGAAATGCACCTCTAGCGCCGTAGGAGCGCGCTTCACCAGTTTCATAAACACAACGAAAAGGCAGCTCAAAGTCAGCCAGCCATTGGGTGCCAGCTGAAGCGGTACCAGGTCAAAGTAGTTGAGGACCGCAACAAAGAACGGGTGTAACGGGATGGTACCACCCACTTTTAGGATGTGCTCACTAAGGGCCACAAAGCCGGTCCTAGGGCAGTTAGCCCGGCATGTCTCCAAAGGAGTGTATAAAGCGTACTCCGGAGGAACGCGATAGTGATTCACAATTTCCCTCAGTTTGTTTTCGGACACATGCGACACTAGTTTAGATTCCAGTAAAGGAGCATCATCTGGTTCATTGGAAGCTATCTGTCGTCATGCCCTCGGCATATCTGCAAAACCAAAATAAAAAGGTGAGAAAGAGACGGAACATTTGACCCTCCATTTTTTCTTCCTAGCAAGATTCTTCCATCGGGGGACCGACTACGGAAGCGCTAAGCTAGGGAAAATCGAGACTAAAGGCTGAGGAGAAGCGGGAGCGGCTCCATGACAGTCATCAGGTGAGGATGGGCTGGAGGGCTCAGGCGGAAGGTGTCCCTCCATAAACTCCAACTCCCTCTGCAACTCTAAAAGGGTCACCCTAAGGCTTGCTACTGGTCACTAAGGACAGGGGGGATAGGTGCCCTGTCTCCTCTCAGCGCCGAGTCGATTTCACTCTCCACCACCCAAATTTTATGCCTGAGTTCAGCCATGTGCTCAAGATGGCGGATACGGGCCTGCCTTAAGGAGTCATAGTCCTGGTAAGGGTTTTCGTCAGGGGACTCTGAGTCTGAGGACAGGTCAATAAACTCAACCCCCGGAGATATGTCGAACGGACCGTCACTGGCCATGAGACCTCGTCTCGAAAGCAAAAAGGGGTTCATGTATAAATGAAGGGATGGCTACAAAACACAAAGGAATGGGCTTAAAACCTCTAGATGCAAACACCCTAAATGATTCACTACAGGGTATAAAAAAGAGGGGCATGCAAATGGGCAAACTCACTGCAAGCTGTGGCCAAGGTACCCCATCTCGAGTAATGCTAATTTGGACCCAATAAACGTGAGGGAAAAAGAAAATATACCTCAAGCAAGTAAAATGGAGCGCTGTCGAGGTCAAAAGGAGGTCGAGGGCCAAAGGCACCAAATGGTCGAAAATACGCGTCTGCAAAAATAGACAAAAAGGATGTGTTAGCCTCCAAATATACATACCAAAAAATTATCTCATATGTATAAAAAAAATAATAAAATAAAATAAAATGAAGGAAACTATGGCAAAAATGAGGATGAGGGGGATTGAACCCCTTACCTCTTGAAAGAGGAAGGATTCCCAAAACCATTAAACCAAGGGAATAAGGTGTAAATAATAAGCCTTGCATGAGGGCCTATTTATAAGAATTAAAGAGAAGAGTCTACAAGAGCACCTAAAGGTACTCTCCTAGACTGGGGGGCAAGTGTGGATGCTCAAAATTTCGTGCTTGTAAAAGACCCAAAGTGTACGCTCAGGTCCCATAAACATCCAAACATATGGCTGAGTTGTGGCGGCCCCGAGCCACCATCACCTCTCATGTGGCAGCCCAGATGGCTTTGCGACTCGCAGGGGGGCACGCCCCAAGGCGCCTCGGGCACCAGGCGTCTCACGAGGCCCTGTCACCTCGCGTGCCAGCATCAGGCGAGCCGCCCTGAACGCCTCGCTGGAGGCGATTTGCATGCAGCGCCTCTCCCCACGGCTCGCAAGAGCGTCTCGCGAAGGGCGCCTCGCCCGTGCCTCCCCCCATGGCTCGCCTACAACGCCTCACCCCACGGCTGGCAGGAGCGTCTCGCGAAGGGCGCCTCGCCCACACCTCCCTCCATGGCACGCGTACAGCGCCTCGCCCCACGGCTCGCAGGAGCGTCTCGTGAAGGGCGCCTCGCCCGCGCCTCCCCCCACGGTGTGCGTACAACGCCTCGCCCCACGGCTCGCAGGAGTGTCTCGCGAAAAGCATGCCAAGTAGGTGCTTTGCCTAGCGAGGGGCGTCTCGTGAGGGCCTCGGGCCCAACCACCATGCCTCGTTGGAGGCGTCTCGCGGGGGCTAGAATCTGGCCTCCTCTTGGTGTCGTCAAGCCCCGCGAGACCACACCACCACCAGGTCCAGATACAGGGCCTCATCTCACAAGGCGCCCTTATGATCTGCGAGGCCATGTCTCGGCCGTGCCTAGGACTCACATGTCGTCTCGCAAGGCGCGCCTCTAGGGCATAAGCATAGGCCCCGCTGATGGAGCCCCTCTCTATTTTCTAAGGAGGGTGCCACCAGCGGGGCACGACTCCCACGCACTTATCTCGCTCATGACTACACGAGACCCATCTTTAGAGACAAGGCACGCATACGGAAACCGGTTATTTGAGGGCGAGGAGCTTAGGGGCATAACTCAGAACATCCGTACTAGACAGGTCATGGTGGTACAAGTTAGTATCGATGGTGGAGGCACTCCCTGCATGTCTATGACCATGCATCAGGACCACCAGCGCCACTACGCCTGGAGCCACTCCTCTGACATTCGTACGGTCAAGTAGTGGAGACATCCTCCTGGCACCTGTCCATGTACTGGTTGCAACACCACTACCTCTGAAACCACTCTCCTGACAGTGTACTTGTGTACTACTTGGTCCCCTGGACCACAGTGTATCTAGGGCCATTAGAACCCACTATATAATGAACCCCAATTCCACATGGAAGGGGGTTGGAAAAATTACTGTAACAGTGCACCATAGTGAATACAAACTGATTTCACCATTGTTCTTCTGCCATTGTTCTTGGAGATTATACTTAGATTTCTAAAGCTTTTCTTTTGATAATCTCTACTTTACAATTTTTCTAACTTAACTTAGTTGACGAGTTCTCACCATCAACAAACTCTTTATAAGAGTATGATTAGAAGTCGTCTATACTTAACTACTAATCACCCAGACATCAATTATAGTGTTGGAATGTGTGCTCGATTTTAAGGAAACCCAATGGAATCACATGTGACTGTTGTAAAAAGAATTATTCGTTATGTGAATAATACACTTGAATTTGGTATATGGTACTCCAAAGAAACAAACTCTAACCTTGTGTGCTATAGTGATGCAGGTTGGGCAGGAAACACTGATGACCGCAAAAGTACATGTCGTGGATGTTTTTATCTAGGAAACAAATTTGTTTTCTGGCATAGTAAAAAAATAAAAACTGCATCTCCTTGTCAACGACAGAGGCTAAGTACATAGTTGCTTGTAGTTGTTGTGCTCAACTTTTGTGGATGAAACAAATGTTGGTTGACTATGGGTTTGATCTTAAAACTTTAAACATTTTTTGTGATAATACAAATACTATTAATATCTCCAAAACTCGTGTTCAACACTCTCGCACCAAACACATTGACATTCATCATCACTTTATTAGGGAACTGATTGAAAATAAAACTCTAGTTTTACAATATGTGTAAACTAACAAACCAATTGCAGATATTTTTACTAAAGCCTTAGACACGGTCAGATTGGATTCCCTCATAAAATCCTTGGGGGGTTTGTTTTCTTTGAAATTTCCAATAATCGATTGCATTGCCTTACATTTGTGTTTTTGTAAATTTCTTGTCCTATCTAAAAGAAATTTGTTGTCTATATTCTTAATTCTTGGAAAATGAACTTTATAATTTTTATATTTTGTGATGAGTAAAAACGATATTTGAAAAAGTTGTAGACCCTCCAATCTTTTTTGATCAAATTATTTTTTCAATTTTGTATGAGCGTTCCTTATCTTTAATCCAATTTCTTTTTCAAGCTCCATTATGGAAAAGTGCTACCTATACTGATGTGTGAAAGTCAACATTGAGTAAGTTGGTACCAGGTAATTAGTAATTATATTGGAGGATACTCTACCAGTGTAAAGGGCTACCATCAGTATATGAGTTATAGTCTCCATTGTAGTTACAATTGAAAAAGGCTAAAATTGCCAATCAAGGGCAATGACCCTAGCACAAAAGGCAAAAAAGAAACGCCAATATTTCTTAGCTTTGCATGCACACACAAATGCCTACTGTCTTAGACCGTGTAAGAAATGTTGTTAGACTCATACACTTAATAAATTGATTAAAATATATTTTTTTGTGACTGGAATATACTTTTTCGGGTTATTCTTTATCATCACTTAATATTCTAACTATTTTTTTATTTTCTAATTTTTTAAAAATTGGTCATCTTATTTATCTTAGACAGGACTTGGAATTTACTTGCACATATGGTATGGTTATGTGATTGCTTACATTTCGACAATTTAGTTTTTCTTAATAAAAAGATTCTTGGTTGACTGTATACATAAAATTGAAATAAAAATGGAAAACAATTTTTTTTTATCTCATTATATTCTAAATCTTATAAAGTTTCCCAATCTTTTGGTGTGAGAGAATATTTTAAAAAAGGTGAAATACTTTGACATTAATCACAAATTTGGTTATTTGTTAGTGACCCATTTTTGAACTTGCCTCTTTTGTTAACCGAATCATCTATATATTTGGATTCCCTAAGGCATTTTGGTTCTAAGTGTTTTTTTTTCTGTTTCCATTTTCTTGCTAACTTGTGCCTAGGGTTCTGTGTTTTTCTCTTTGTGTTTCTCCATTTTCTCTCTTGCAGCATCCATGAAGTCTCGAGGTCGTGGTTCCACCTCCAAAGGAACGAAGTCTTCAAATGAGACTCTTTCCGAGAAGGTTCCTTCAGTTACTCCACCAGTCTCAACATCGATTATGCATATCTCTACATCAACACCCCTTGTCTCCTCTACTCATCTAGGTCATCGACCCAAAGAAACAACAAGGAAGAATGTCCTTGCTCTTCCATGTCCTGATAAGTCTCTTATCATCGAGGGTGTGATTTTTCCCAACCTCAATGTGCAGCAGAGACCTTCCTCGGTGGTTCCACTCTCCTCACTGAATGTTCCTGCCAAACAGATGCCCTCATCGATCTCAAGTCCTCAACATTATGTTTCAACAGAGGCTGAGATCGATCTTTTTTCTCAAGACTCTAAGTCTTCATTATCTCCTAATGTACTAACACCTAAGGCAAAGGGAAAACGTAAATCCAAAGCCGCTAGCCCAAAGCAGACCAAGAAGGCCAAAGTAGGCCAAATGAAAGGTACTAGCACTATCTCCGATTCCACTCCTTTATCCAAATTCAAAAAGAAGGCAAAAATCAATCCTTCTGCTTGCACTTCCTCAGAGGATGCCTCTCCTAAAAAAGAAGATTCCTTGCCTGAGCTAGACCCATTTCTGACTAAGCCGATTCCTGAAGAACCACAAGAAGATCCTCTTCTTGAAGATTTTGAGGAGGAGACAGAATTTGAAGAAGACCCATCAGAAACCTTACCTGCTGCATCTAATCCCAAAGGCAAAAAGCCATTGGCTTTTCCCGACTTATCTACCAAATGCACCAAAAGCAAGGGTGCTTCAATTCGCTTTTCATGTTTGTTGACGCAGTTTTTCGTCAACTTAGAAATGAAGAACAATTAAACAAAAATACCAAAGGAAACAAAAAATATAGATACAATTTTTTACGAGGTTTAGCAGTTAAAATGTGCCTATTCCACGAGTCTGTGTTATTCACTTTTTGGAATTCTCTCAAAGCTTTCTGGAAGCAATTATGCAGAGTCTTCCCAATACCAATTTCTCACCCCTTACAAATGAATTGTCCCACTCTATTTATAGAGTGGTTTACTGAATATCTCCCCACAGATTTCGGGGAGTTATAATACAAATCAATGCAAATAAACGCGTATGGTTATTATGTACGCGTATAAATCCCATGATATTTGGGATTTAATATCAAATTACATCTAATCCCTTAAACATAGGGATTTTATAACAATAAACATGTTCACACACGGCTTACGAGCTTGAACACTAGACTCATATGCCATCGAGACCGTTCACCCATCACGAGCTCGATATCTCGGTTCGCCTATGTTCTCCACAAATAATGTTGTCGAGATCATCATTTTCGAGCTCACAATGATCGAGCTCGAACCGTCTTGTCTGATGGTAGGAAATAAATTGGGAGATTTATACAAGTTCTGAACCATTTGTCATTGTAGCTTCGAGCTTGACTTATAATATCGAAACACCTCCAAGACCATATAGTTTCCGAGCTCGTCAATTCTGTTGTTGTGGAACTTACTGCGTAGTGAGACTGTGTTTGATATATCCATTAAAGTTGATTATGACAAACATGGTTATTCCGAGATTACACTTTACAAGCCTGACTTCGAGATCAAAATTTCTATTCTCGAAATGTGGGTGTAACATTTTGCCCCCTCAAAAGTATCCGTTCAAATCCTATGAGAAGGAAACTTTTGAACTGCCACTTCCGAAATCGAACCACCTGCCACGTTAGTCATGGATTGCGCAGTCAGAGTACTCGAGTACTCATTCTGCCCACGTCCTTTCATATCCCAGCTTTCTGCCACCAATTCCATATTTCCACCCCAACTGTCGGATCAGACTCAAAATCAAACTAAGGGACTAGATATACTCGACCTTTGACATCCCATGAACCACTTTGTGTAAGTGCTCTAATCCTCATTCGCCCGTTTTCCTTGATATATGCATTTTTGTTACGTGCTTCTCCAGCACCGTGATCATATTTGCTGGTTTTTTTACTAGTTTGTAAGGATGTTTGACCAATATTAGGCAAACCCATAATCTGAAGTATTGTAATGCAATCATAACCATGGTTCTAGACCCAAATTTCTTACTGTAGAAAAAATGCAAACATAGGGTTTTTTCAGATTAAGGGCAGTGTATCGTGTAAGCCAAGAAATAGGGGTTCTGAATTAGGGTTTTTAATTGCACAAATCCAAAAATTATCACCCTTTTGGGTAACAGTCAACTCTATCCCTGAAAATCCGGGATTCTCAAAATGAATATAAACTTTTCCACTCTCGTGTCAAGTACACGCTCGAAGCCCGAACTTTACAATAGTTCGGGGCTCCACTTTGAATTCGATCCATCCTTTCGAGACCTCAGTCTCGATTGTGTTTTATCCGTGATCTCGGGCTTTTGAGCTCGAATCACCAAAATTGTATTATGTGATTCCTTGCATGCCCAACCCTCACCCTCTTTTTTCTTGTTAGATGTCGCATAACTCTGAGAATCGGTTGGGGTCAGTGCTCGCAATTCCTTACTCTCCATCAACTCTTAGTCTGGAGTCTCCCTTCACTCAGAACCAGCGACTGATATGCGACCATCACGTGAGGTGCGAACAAGAGGACATCCGAGACCATTTCCGATGTCACATTAACGAGGTCAATGATAGAAAAAGGAAGATACTCCGTGTCACGATTTATCTAGATCCGGACCCTGAGATCCGACCTATCCCGCTCGATCCCAAACTCAAAGTCATCGTTGCTTACGAGCTTGGTGCACTTTCCTTCTCACTGATGGAGGAGCCTTCGGACTGCCCCTCTACTTCTTGAGTGGCTTCTATTTCAACCCAGCAAGAGGTTTTTTTTTTAGGCGAAGCATTATTGGAGCTTAGTCACCTCAACAGGCCAAATTTCTGAGATTCTAGCTCGCCACGGCCTGAAACTTTCTGACGCACAGATGTGTTGACCTGCGACTCCAAACGAGCAAAGCTGCTACGCCCCGGGTGATGGAAACCCAGACAGCAAGATTAAGCTCGCGGCCTGGAGTCGCGAGCATATGAAGGCAGGGGCTCTACTTCCCTAAAATCTTTTTTAAGGATTTTCTGGATTTTTTTGGCTCGCCCGATTCCAACTCCAAACCAATTCATATAGGGTTCTCTCCACCCTCAAGTCCCTGTACCACGAACTGAAGTGGGAAGGACCCTCACCACAAGAGATTCTGTATCTCTTCTGTCTGAACGCATCCCATCTCGAGCTCCGGGAGGCGATGGCTTCTATTATTTGTCGAGTTTTCCGAAGGAGAAGAAGATTTTCGAGGATATGCCAAACTATCCCCCAAACTTCAAGCTGTCATTCTTCTGGACGGATGGCCTCACTCTTTCCAAATGCTATTCATTCCAACGCATCCGTAAGTACTCACACTTATCCTTTTCCTTTTCATTTAATGAATAGGCTCGAAATAATAATATGTAACCTTTTCTTCAGACAATCATCACCGTCCCACCCCTTCAGAGTCGATGGTGGAGCACAAGACAACTCTGCTCCAACTGCCATATGATCGGCGTCTCTATCCTATCTTCTCCATGAAGAATAGGTCTGAGCCTGTGGCCTCTTGGAGCAAGACTAGTTGACAAACGACACTACCTACCGTAAGTACTTCAAGTGGGAGCATGTGCCACTTCCCACTGAGAGACTTCCCTCGAGACAAAGGTCTTTGAGCTCACGGGCTCGTCCCCCTGTCGCTCGCCGTCATGATTGAACTGGCTAGGGAAATGAAGCCCAAGATGAGTCCTCGAGCTTGGGTGGTGGAGATAAAGTAATACTTAGCTCTGCCATGTGGTCCCCTTCATTGCTGAAACACAAGCCCGACACACTGATCCTCTTTCTGGATCCTAGGGATAACTTTCATGCTTGGTCCTGGGTAGATTAGAGGGTACATAGGTTTAATAGCTGGTCAGGTCAGTACCAAACCATGTATAGTCTAAATGAGGTTTGGGAAGGGGTCGTCGCTCAATACGGGACCAACGTCTATAGAGTCATTTCGAGGCTGTCTCCTACATATAGGGAAGGGACTCCCCCAGCATCCTCTGAAGATAGGGGGATTTCTTGGTCGCCAAGCATAAGCTCGGGGGAGAGTACCAGTTAGGTTTCTTTTGACTTTAGTCTTGCTTCCTTTTTTAGTTTAGGCTCGATCACTAATGTGTAAATTGTGTATGCGCATGCGACATGGAATCTAACTTAGACAATGTGCTCAACCGCCACTCCGGAGCTAACCATAGTAAATGCCCAAGGGCATTGCAGAGAGCGGAGCGCCCCTCCAAAATCTTGAAAAAATCTGAGGTGACACCTCCTACCTCAGACACTCATGGCTCGAGCCTACCTGCTGATCCGAACCTTGAGGTCAAAGTATCTACTGAGGTCTCACTTCCCCCACCTCCTCCTAAAGTCCAAGTTTCCCAACAGACTGCTCCGACCCCTAAGAAGCAGGTTCCCACACGGGAACGTTTGTTGTTGGTCTCGACCCACACCCCCGAGTATGTGATCGATAGCGCTGCGGGGACACATGGAGTCAGTCTGGGCTCGGATGTACTATCCCGAGTTAGCCAAAGTCTTAGCAACCTTGGCGCTCATCAATGGCAGTTTCTCACCTCCTGTCGTGACTCCAACACAATCTTTGACAAGGGCAGAGAGCTCTTCACCTCGGTAAGCCCTTTTACTCTGTCAGGTTGCTTATATGGACTTATCCTATATGTTTACTAACCCGCTTTTGTTTATGTGTACAGGCTTTCGCCGCGTTTTCTCAGCTTAATTAAAAACTAAACAATGAGATCTATGGAGTCATACCTACGCTCAGGATGCGAATAACCTCCAGATAAAGCTCGCTGACGAGCTCAAGGCTGCGAAGTCGACGATGTCTGAGCTCGAGTCAAAACTGGAGGCCAAGGACTCTGAAATCAAGGAGAGAGACTCCAGAATCAATGAACTTCAGGAGCTGAATGCCAAGCTCAAGGAGGATAAAAAGGCCACCTTTGATATAATCGAGGGTGCGAAGGCTCGCCTTCTTGAGGAGTTTAAACAGAAGAAGGATCACGTTGTTGACATGGCCATGTATCGCATCTGGGCCAACAACGTTGATCTCGACACTAGGATTTTGGACAACCTCAAAGACGAGTTTCTTAAGAGGTGGCAGGGTCGGCTTGACGAGGAGGATGCCAGGGATGAGGCAGAAGAGACGACGGAGAAGTCCGGTGCTGCTGAGGGGGATGTGCCTGCTTCATGAAAGCGAGGTCATGGCCTGCGTCCCATTAATATTTTTTTAATACCCTTTATATATATAAGCGCTTGGGGCAAAGACAATACATAGCTTGTTTTAGGGCTATTTTATATTTATTTATACAGTAATTTTAATTTTTATGCATTTGATTTTCTTGCTAAAAAACCTTTATGCATTTGATTTTACATTTAGCTTTTGCTTTAATATTTTTGCTTTACATTTCTGAGTCAAAATATTGCAAGCATGTTATAGTAAAGGCTTGCTTTTATGTTTTTTTATTCGTACAAATACATTTGTTGGATTTAAGTTTGAGTTTCAATGCATTCATGCATAGTTTACTCGATATATCCTTGTCCGACCTTGTTATTGTCAAGGTTGGACCTTACTTTTACCATGCACTCGAAAGTACTTATATGGCATGCAATTTAGTAGTTTAGTTATATCTTGCTTTTCTAGTTACTTTTTCTCATCCTCGAGTAGTTCTTCAAGGTTGTGAGGTCGAAACTCATTTTCGCAAAATTTTCCAGCCTTGGACTCGACTTAGTTTGAAGTAGGTTTATTTATACTCCAACTTTCTGTCGATTAGTTTCAGCTGGTTTGTTCCAAACTTATTTAGCTCGTGTCTGGTTTGTAATCCATACACTTGTAATTTTTATAATCTGGTTATGTCCAAACCATCTTAGCTCGCATGTTTGGTTATTAATCCATACACTTATAATTTTAATAATCTAGTTATGTCCAGACTATCTTAGCTTTCTTTTCAATCTGGTTAAATCTAGACAGCTTTAGCTCGTGTATACACTTATAACTTCTATGTCGGGTTAATAATCCAGACCTTTTTTATTAGTTTATGTGTATACTTAAAACTTTCATGTCGGGTTAATGATCGAGACATTTTTATTCTATGTTATTTATTTTTTCAAACTTATGGTATGATTGTATACCACTGATGCCCCCTTAATATCCTATGAGTGTGACCATAGGTTATTGAATTAAGAGAGTTTGCAAAAAATACAACATTTAATAAAGAAAGCAACTTTTGAGCAAAACTTAACATTTTACACACAAAAGTCTGAAAATAAACAAGCTTGGTTACAACAAAAACATCCTTCCTACATTACTGATAATAAGGTCGTAGATGTTCACCATTCCAAGCTCGTGAAACCAACTCTTTGTTTAGTCTCACCAATTTATATACTCTAGGTTGGATGATAGACTCGATCTAGTAAGGTCCTTCCCAATTAGGTCTGATTACACTAGCAGACGGGTCTCGTGTAGCCAGAAATACAAGTCTTAATACCAGGTCTCCTAATCCGAACTTTCTGTCTCGGACCCTCTTATTGAAATACCTAGTAGCTCGTTGCTGGTATGCAGTATTTTTCAATTGAGCTTCATCTCGTCTTTCTTCAGTGAGATCTAGACTTTCTTTGAGCTGGGATTGGTTTGAGGCCTGATTGTAGGCATGGCTCTGTATTCTAGGTATTTCGACTTCAATAGGCAACATGGCCTCGCATCCATATGCTAGGGAGAAGGGAGTATGCCTTGTTGAAGTTCGAGTTGTGGTTCGATAAGCCCACAAAACCTGAGGTAACTCCTCGGGCCACCTTCCCTTAGCCTCCTCTAACCTTTTCTTTATGGAGCTTTTTAGGGTTTTGTTGACTGCTTCAACGTGACCATTTGATTGGGGATGGGCGACGGAGGAGAAGCTTTTTCATATCCCATTTTTTCCTCAAAAATGGGTAAACAGGCCACTGTCAAACTGGGTACCATTGTCTGACACTATCTTTCTGGGCATCCTATATCGGAAGATGATATTTTTTACCACAAAGTCTAAAACTTTGTTCGAGGTAATTATGGCCAGGGGTTGGGCCTCGGTCCATTTCATGAAATAATTGACCGCGACCATAGTGTACTTTACTCCACCTTTGCCTATTGGTAGCGAGCCTATAAGGTCGATTCCCCACACCACAAATGGCCATGGGGAGGTCAACATGGTAAGCTCAGTAGGTGGAACTCGTGGAATTGAAGCAAATCATTGGGATTTATCACTTCTTTTGACATATTTGAATGCGTCTGCCTTAACTGTGGGCCAGAAATACCAATGTCTTATCACCTTTTTTAATAGACTATGCCCCCCGGTGTGATCTCCACAAAATCCTTCATGAATTTCTTCCAAAATTTTCTTCGCCTCAGGTGGAGTTACACATCGGAGTAATGGCATAGAATACCCTCTTCGATACAACCTCCCTACCACAATAGTGTACCTCGGGATCTGATACATCAGTTTATAAGCCTCATTCCATTATGTGGTGAGAATTCCAGTTTCAAGGTAATCAACTATTGGGGTCATCCAGGTAGGTTGAGAATCGATCATACATACGTCCTCTTCGTCAGGCTCGCTAATACTCGGGGTAGATAGAAACTCTACTGGGACCACGTTCAATGTATCTAGCGAGCCTGGCCAACACGTCTGCATTTGAACTTTGTTCTCGAGGAACTTGCTCTATAGCGTAGAATTCAAACTGTCCAAGCGCAGCCTTGGCTTTCTCTAGGTACACAACCATTTTTACGCCACGAGCATGATATTCTCCTAAAGCGTGGTTGACCACCAGCTGTGAGTCACTATAGTAGTGTATAGCCTTTGCTTTGAGTTCCTTGGCTATTCGAAGTCCTGCCAGTAATGCTTCATATTCAGCCTCGTTATTTGATGCTTCAAAGTTGAATCTTAAAGCAGAGTGGAATCGATTTCCTGCTAGGGTAATCAGTATAATGCCTGTCCCCGATCCATTTTCGTTGGAGGATCCTTCGACATAAAGTTTCCATAGCTCGTGGGCTGGGGTTACAAATTCATCATTAGACACTCCAGTACACTCAAGAATGAAATCCGCCAGGGCTTGTCTCTTGATGGTCATTCTCGGGTGGTATGTGATCTCGAATTGTCCGAGTTCGACAGTCCATTTTAACAATCTTCCAGAAGCTTCTAGTTTAGACAGAACTTGTCGTAGTGGTTGGTCAGTTAGCACATGAACATGGTGCGCTTGGAAATAAGGTCGGAGCTTTCGAGATGAGTGTATCAGACTGAGAGCCAATTTTTCCATTAATGAGTATCTTGATTCTTCCCCCAATAACCTTTTCCTGCATAGTATACTGGTTTTTGTACCTTCTTCTCTTCTCGAATGAGCACGACACTAATAGCGTGCTCAGTTGTAGCGAGGTATAAATACAAGACTTCTCTCGTGATAGGTTTCGACATGATTGGTGGTTCGGCGAGGTACTTCTTTAGGTTTTGGAATGCATGCTTGCACTCTTCTGACCACTTGAACTTCTTGCCCCCTCTTAAAAGGTTAAAAAAAAAGGAAGACAACAGTCTGTAGATTTTGAAATAAACCTACTTAGTGCCGCCATCTGTCCAGTTAAGCTCTAGACATCCTTATGCTTTCGAGGTGAGGGCATATCAATCAATGCCTTGTACTTGTCTGGATTAACCTCTATTCCTCGTGCATTTACTATAAATCCTATAAACTTTCCCGAAGACACTCCGAAAGAGCACTTTTGTGGGTTAAGTTTCATGTTATACTTTCGTAGTACATTAAAGCATTTTGCAAGATCGTCCACATGGTTATTGTTATGTTTAGACTTGACTAGCATGTTGTCAACATAAACTTCCATGTTATTTCCTATCTGCTCGGAAAACATCCTGTTCACTAGTCTTTGGTACGTGGCTCCAGCGTTTTTGAGCCTGAAAGGCATGACATTGTAGCAGTACAACCCTTTATCGGTTACAAAGCTCGTATGTTCTTAGTCTGGCACGTGCATGGCAATATGGTTATATCCAGAATAAGCATCCATGAATGACTCGGTGTCATGACCTGCAGTGGCATCTACAAGCTGACCTATCCGAGGAAAGGGGAAACAGTCTTTAGAGAATGCCTTATTAAGGTCTGAGTAGTCAATATAGGTTCGCCATTTGCCATTGAGTTTTGGAACAAACACTGGATTGGAAATCCAATCAGGATAAAAGGCATCTCGTATGAACCGATTTGCCTTTAACCTGTTGACTTCTTCCTTGAGGGCCTTCTTTCTATCATCGTCCAGGAGTCTTTGCTTTTGCTGCTTCGGGGGGAAGCTTCATGGCTCATGACATTTGGACTGATTCCCACCATGTCCGAGTGTGACCATGCGAACACATCCTAGTTTTCTTTTAAGAAGTAGATTAATTGTTATGTCGCTTTTTTAGAAAGATTCTTACCCACCTTTACCAACTTCGTGGCATTTACTTCTTTGAGCTTAACCTCCTCGAGCTCTTCTAGAGGTTCGAGGTCAGCCCTTTCTTCTATTCTGGGGTCGATCTCTTCATCTATCTCGAGGACCTTCTCATCCTTGTTCTGAATAACTACAAGTGCCTGTGCACTTGTTTGCTTATTTCCCTTTATGGAGATGCTATAACATTATCTTCCTGCGAGATGGTCCCCATTCAGCGTCCCGATGCCACTAGAAGTCGGGAACTTGATGGCCAAATGCCTAACGGACGATACTACCCCCATCCCAACTAGGGGGGTCTTCCGAGCAGTACGTTGTAGGCCGATGGGAGGTTCACAACTACAAATTCCATCATCTTGGTCACTGAGACTGGATAGTCTCCCAAGGTTACGAGGAGTTCAATGGATCCCATACAAGCAATCCCTTCTCCTGAAAAATCGTACAATGTTGATGCACATGCTTTCAAATCACGAAGCGTGAGTCCCAACTTTTCTAGAGTGGCTTTATAAAGGATATTCACCGAGCTCCCGTTATCAATCAGGACTCAACGTACCCTCTTGTTCGCATGTTGGAGAGTAATGACCAGGTTGTCGTTATGGGGAAACTGGACATGTGGTGCATCCTCTTCAGTAAACGTTATGGGTTGAGTCTCAACCCTCTGTTGTTTTGGAGCTCATGGTTCGGGTTCCTAGGGATAACGGTCTCCAGTCTTGAGCTCATTCACGTATCTCTTTTGGGTGTTCCTGCCTGAACCTACAATATGATTTCCCCCGAGATGGTTATTACATCCTCTCCTTCAATCGGAGAGGGTCGCTCGTCCTCCCGAGCTCCGGAGTTATTGTTTTGGGTAGGTTGTGTAGCTTCTACCCTTTGTCTTGTCGAAGCTTGATTGGGATTTCGGTTCCTGACGTACTGTCTGAAATAACCCCTCGAGATCAAACCTTTGATCTCATCATTCAGTTGTCGACATTCATTAGTTGTGTGTCCGATATCTCTATGGAATCTACAGTTTTTTTTTTAATCCCTCTTTGCTTTTTGGTTCCTCATACGGTCAGGTCGTCTGAACGGGACCTGGTTTTCGTTAGCCAGGTTGTTACACCCAGATTTCGAGAATGAGTATTTTGATCTCGAAACTCAGGCTCGCACGGTGTAAGCTCGAGATTAGCACAGTCATCATGAGACCCGCAAGTCAGAGACAGTCTCACTAAGGCAATAAGTGGCAACCTCGGATTGGTGAGCTCGAAAACTACGTAGTCTCGGAGGTGCTCCGAGGTTATAAGTTAGGCTTGCAACTCACAGTAGCAATGGTTCAATACTTGTATAAACTTCTTGATTTATTTCCTATCCTCAGACAAGACGGTTCAAGCTCGAAGAGGATGGTTTCGTCAATAATTACTTGTTGGGAGCATAGGCGAACCAAGATGACGAGCTCGCAATAAGAAAACGGTCTCGAAGGCTCGTGAATCTAGCATCCAAGATCGTCAGCTAGGTTTGAATGCGTTTATTGTTGTAAAATCCCTATGTTTAAGGGATCTGATGTGATTTTTTATTAAATCCCAAATATCATGGGATATTACTGCGTACATGATAACTGTATGCGTTTAATGTAATTGTTTTATTTGATTTGTAGAATAACTTCCGAAATCTGTGGGAAGATATTCAGAAATCCCCTCTATAAATAGAGTGGGATAATTCATTTGTAGAGACCAAGAGATTGATATTGGAAAGACTCTGTACAAATGCTTCCAGAAAGCTATCAGAGAATCCCAAGAATTTAATAACACATACTCGTGGACTAGAAAAATTTTAACTGCTGAACCACATAAAAGATCCTGTCTTTCTGTTTCCTCTAGTATATTTTGTTTAATCGTTCTTCTTCTCTAAGTTGACGAAAAATGGCGTCAATAGTTTGGTGCTTTCGTTAAGAGCTATTAAACAAGACGTGAGCCTGTTTATTCAGAAAGCCTCTCAAATCATCAATGGTCACTGCAAGTAACCCCAATGCAGGTGAGCAACCGATGCCCAATATATTTGAGGAGGAGATTCCTCATGCTGAGGATTACCCACGACAGCCTGGAAAGCAGCCCACGATGGATCAAGATCTTGAAGAAAGGAGTGATTCATCCAACTCTCAAGGGCCGCCTGCCCCCAGGCTTGATGAGGATATGTATTACAATCCTGAAAGGTATGTTCCAATTATGGTGCTTGAAAATCTCCAACTGCGCATACAGTTGGCAGAAGCAATGAAACACAATAAAGAGTTAGCCAGACAAGCTGCTGGCACCTAGGCACCTCCTCAGAGGCCTAGGGGATGTCCTCGTGGAAGCACAGCCACCAGAAAGGTAGAGCAGGTGCCGCCACCAGCATCCCAGCCAGTTCATCCAAGTTCCCGAAGGAGTAACCGGGCTGAGGGTACTACCAACCCAACTACAGAAGCACAAACAAGAACGGGAAATAAACGAGCCCCCTCAGTGGCTCAGAACCCAAATCCTGATGCTACGCAAAATAACCCGGAGCCTAACTGGGAAAATTCGGGACCATCTAGGCCCGACAACGGGAGACAGCCACCATCTCCCATAAAACACCCACCATCGCCAATAAGGCACCCCTCGCCAGTCCAGGAAGTTTCATGACCTGCACATCAAAATGGAATCGACGGGCTAGGCACGGACAGGGGAATGAAAGAGAAGCTACCCGAGATCACAAGGCTCCTTAGCCTACGGGAAGCCAAATGTCACGATCACAGACTGTTTGGACAAGGAGACCAGCAGAGGACCCACCTCGTAATAACCGAGATGCGAGCTATGTAAGTGAAAGCTCGGATTATACTAGGTTCGTGAGCATTTACAACACAAAACCAAGGTATGTGGGGAATTGAGGGGAACACCCTGAACTGCGGGAACACTTAAGCCACAACCGAGGTCGATACAATCCTCCAAACCCAAATCTGCGAGGCCATCTGAATGGCCACAAACAGCCAGTGTATAACCTTGCACCAAGACAGGGAGCTGGAGTTTTTATTAACGATAACCAGCCCCCTCAGGTCCAGGTAAAACCTCCAATGGATTTAGTCCTAGAAAGGATTGAACAACTGGAGAGAACATTCAGGCTCTTACAAAATGACCGTAGCAGGGAGAAGGATGAAGAGTTTGATGAAGAGCTCGAGCCTTTTGCCCCACATATCTCCAACACCTCATTCCCTCAAGGATTCAGAATACCTCATGTCCTGCCATTTGATGGAAAATCAGATCCCTATAGCCATCTGAGCAAGTTCAACACCATTATACGAGCTAGCAATGTTGGTTACGAGCTCAGGTGTATGTTGTTCCCAGCCACACTTACATGACCAGCAAAAAACTGGTTTGAAAACTTCAAAAGGCATTTGATCGCTTCTTGGGATCAATTGTCTAGGGACTTTAAAAAACAATTTAAGGCTATGGTTGGCATCAGACCCGAGGCCTCAGCCTTAACCAACGTCTGAAAACAACAAAATGAGTCACTAAAAAGTTACCTCACGATGTTTAACTTAGAAGTGGCCCGAGCTCGAGATGTCGACGATAGTGGTCACTTGATGGTGGTTAGAGCAGGAGTAATGCCAGGAAGTCCCCTCTGGGAAGAATTACAAAGGAAACCTGTCAAGTCTTTAACCGAGTTCAACCGAAGGGCTCAGAGGTTTGTCAATGTAGAAAATTCAAGGTCAGCACTGAACATGGCCTCTTAGCCTGAAACTACAACGAAAAACGTGAACTCTGCTTCGACCTCAGCAGACCCCTCAACTTTGAAACCCCTTGGGGATAACCCTTCTAAAAGGAAGAAAAACGAAGGGAATAACTCCGAAGCATATGGAAGGAAGAAGAAAAAAGGGGACAGATATTTCCCCGTATATAAGGTGTATACTGAGCTCAACGAGTCTTGGGAGAATATCTCCCTGGCTAATGAAAACCAGTCCCATTCAGACGACCTGACCCCATGAGGAACCAAAAAGCAAAGAGAGATTCAAATAAATACTGTAGATTTCACCGAGATATTGGACATACAACCGATGAGTGTCGATAGTTGAAAGACGAGATCAAAAGTTTGATCTCGAGGGGTTATTTCAGACAGTATGTTAGAAACCGAAATCCCAATCAAGCTTCCTTAAGCCAAAGGGCAGCGGCTGCACCACCTGCCCAAAACAGTAACTCCCGAGCTCGGGAGGATGAGCGACCCCCCCCCCCCCCCAATTGATGGAGAAGATGTAATAACCATCTCGGGGGGACCTCATATCGCAGGATCGGGCAGGAATGCCCAAAAGAGATATGTAAACGAGCTTAAGATAGGTGACGATTCTCCCTACGAACTCGAACCACGAGCTCTGAAACAACAAGGGGTTGAAACTTAACTCATAACCTATACTGAAGAGGACGCATCACACGTCCAATTTCCCCATAACAACCCCCTGGTCATAACCCTCCAGCTCGCGAACAAGAGGGTACGCCGAGTCCTGATTGATAACTTTAGCTCGGTGAATATCCTCTATAAAGCCATCCTAGAAAAGATGGGACTCACGCTTTGCGACCTAAAAGCATGTCCAACCACATTGTACAGTTTTTAGGGATAAGGGATTGCCTGTATGGGATCCATTGAACTCCCTGTGACCTTCGGAGAATATCCAGTCTCTATAACCAAGATGATGGAGTTTATAGTAATGGATCTCCCATCAGCCTACAATGTACTGCTCGGGGGACCCGCCCTAATTGGGATGGGGGTAGTATCATCTGTTAGGCACTTGGCCATAAAGTTCCCAACTTCTAGTGGCATCAGGATGCTGAAAGAGGACCAACTTGTGGAGAGGGAATGTTATAGCATCTCCGTTAGGGAAAAGAAGCAAACAAGTGCACAGGAACTTATAATAATACAGAACAAGGATGGGATGATCTTCGAGATAAATGAAGAGATCGACCCCAGAATAGAAGAAAGAGCTGACCTCGAACCTCTAGAAGAACTCGAAGAGGTCAAGCTTGAAGACCCCATGAAGATGGTAAAGGTGGGTAAGAGTCTTTCTGAAGAAGCGAAATAGCAATTAATTCGCTTCTTAAAAGAAAACCAGGATGTATTCGCATGGTCGCATTCGGACATGGTGGGAATCAGTCCAAATGTCATGAGTCATGCACTTAACATCGACAAAAGCTTCCCCCCGAAGCCACAAAAGCGAAGACTCCTGGACGACGATAGAAAGAAGGCTGTCAAGGAAGAAGTCGATAGGTTAAAGGAAAATCAATTCATAAGAGATGCCTTTTATCCAGATTGGATTGCCAATCCAGTGTCGGTTCCGAAGCCCAACGACACGTGGCGAACCTGCATCGACTATTTCGACCTTAACAAGGCATACCCTAAAGATTGTTTTCCCTTACCTCGAATTGATCAACTTGTAAATGCCACAGCAGGTCATGGGCTCATGTCGTTCATGGATGCCTATTCTGGATATAACCAGATCGCCATGCACAAACCGGACCAAGAGCATACGAGCTTTGTAATAGATAAAGGTCTATACTGCTAGAATGTCATGCCTTTCAGGCTCAAAAATGCTGGAACAACGTACCAAAGACTAGTGAACAGAATGTTCTCCGAGCAGATAGGTAATAACATGGAATTTTATGTTGACGACATGCTAGTCAAGTCCAAACATAACGATAACCATGTGGATGATCTCGCAAAATGCTTCATCGTATTACGAAAATATAACATGAAACGCAACCCACAAAAATGCTCTTTCGGAGTATCTTTGGGAAAGTTTCTAGGGTTCATAGTGAATGCACGAGGGATAGAGGGTAATCCTGACAAGATCAAGGCATTGATTGATATGCCCTCACCTCGAAAGCATAAGGATGTCCAGAGTTTAACTGGACGAATGGCGGCACTAAGTAGGTTTGTTTCAAAATCTACAAACCGTTGTCTTCCTTTTTTTAACCTTTTGAGAGGGGGTAAAAAGTTCGAGTGGTCAGAGGAATGCGAGCTTGCATTCCAGGATTTAAAGAAACATCTTGCCGAACCTCCGATCTTGTCGAAGCCTATCACAGGAAAGGTCTTATACTTGTGTCTTGCCACCACCGAGCACGCCATTAGTGTGGTGCTCGTTCGAAGACAAGAAGGTATAAAAACCAGTGTACTATGTCAGCAAGAGGTTACTGGGGGTAATCAAGATACCCTTTAATGGAAAAACTGGCTCCCAGCCTAATCCACTCATCTTGAAAGCTCCGACCTTATTTCCAAGCACATCCTATTCATGTGGTAACTGATCAACCACTACGACAAGTTTTATCTGAACCAGAAGCCTCTGGAAGATTGTTAAAGTGGGCGGTCGAACTCGGACAGTTCGAGATCACATATCACCTGAGAACGACCATAAAGGGTCAAGCCCTGGAAGATTTCATCGTAGAATGTACTGGAGTGTCTAACGACGAGGTTATAACCCCAGCCCACGAGCTGTGGAAACTTTATGTCGACGGATCCAACGAAAATGGATCAGGGGCAGGTAACATACTAATCACTCCAGCGGGAAGTCGTTTCCATTCCACTTTAAGGTTCAACTTCAAAGTGTCAAATAATGAAGTTGAATATGAAGCATTATTGGCATGACTTCGAATGGCCAAGGAAATCAAAGCAAAGGCTATACACTGCTATAGTGCTTCACAGTTAGTGGTCAACCAAATTTTAGGGGAATATCAAGCTCGTGGCATAAAGATGTCTGCGTATTTATAGAAAGCCAAGGCTGCGCTCGAACAATTCAAGTTCTACACTATAGAGCATGTTCCCCGAGTGAAAAATTCAAATGGAGATGCCTTGGCCAGGTTCGCTACGACCAGCGAAGCTAACACACTGAACGTGGTCCCAATAAAGTTTCTATCGACCCCGAGTATCAGCGAGCCTGACAAAGAAGACGTATGCATGATCGACTCCCAACCGACCTGGATGACCCCAATAGTCAATTACCTCGAAACCGGAATTCTCCCAGCAGAATGGAACGAATCTCAGAAATTGATGTATAAGATCCCGAGATACACTATTATGGAAGGAAGGTTATACCGAAGAGAATATTCTATGCCACTACTCCGATGTGTAACTCCACCCGAGGTAAAGAAAATTCTGGAAGAAATTCATGAAGCATTTTGCGGAGATCACTTAGAGGGGCATAGTCTGTCTAGAAAGGTGATAAGACAAGGATATTTCTGGCCCACTGTCAAAGCAGACGCGTTCGAGTATGTCAAGAGATGTGATAAGTGCCAGCGTTCCCCTTCGATTTTGTGAGCTCCACCTACCGAGCTAACAATGTTGACCTCCCCATGGCCATTTGCGGTGTGGGGAATCGATCTTATAGGTTCACTACCGACAGGAAAAGGTGAAGTGAAGTATGTTGTGGTCACGGTCCATTATTTCACAAAATGGATCGAAGTTGAACCCCTGGCAACAATTACCTTGAAAAAAGTTTTAGACTTTGTGGTAAAAAAACATCATCTGCCAATATGGAATACCCAGAAAGATAGTTTCAGACATGGTACCCAGTTCGACATTGATTTATTTACCCATTTTGGTGAAAAAATATGGGATAATAAAATGCTTCTCCTCTGTCACCCATCCCCAATCAAACAGCCAGGTCGAAGCAGTCAACAAAACCCTTAAAGGCTCCGTGAAAAAAAGGTTGGAGGAGGCTAAAGGAAGATGGCCCGAGGAGTTACCCCAAGTTTTGTGGGCATATCGAACCACAGCTCAAACTTCAACAGGACATACTCCCTTCTCCCTAGCATGTGGATGCGAGGCCATGTTGCCAATTGAAGTCGAAATACCCACAATTCGGACCCATGCCTATGATCAGGTCTCAAACCAATCCCAGCTCGAAGAAAGTCTAGAGCTTATTGAAGAAAGATGAGATGAAGCTCAACTGAGAAATGTCGTATATCGGCAACGAGCTACCCGATACTTCAATAAAAAGGTTCAAAATAGAAAATTAGGATTGGGGGTCTTGGTATTAAGATGTGTGTTCCTGACTACAAATGACCTGTCTGCTGGAGTACTCGGACCTAATTGGGAAGGACCTTACCAGATCGAGTCTATTATTCGACCTGGGGTATATAAATTGGCAAGATTGAACGGAGAATTAGTACCGCGAGCTTGGAATGGCTTAACATCTACGACCTTACTATCAGTAGTGTAGGAATGATGTGTTATTGTAACCAAGCTTGTTTATTTTTCATACTTTTTGTTAATAAAGTGTTCAACTTTGGTCAAAACTTATTTTCTTTATTAAGTGTTGTATTTTTTGCAAACTCTCTTAATTTAATAACCTATGGTCATACTCTTAGGATATTAAGGGGGCATCAGTGGTATACAATAATACCATAAGTTTGAAAAAATAAATAACACATAATAAAAATGTCTGGATTATTAACCCGACATAGAAGTTAGAAGTGTATACGCGAGCTAAAGTTGTCTGGATATAACCAGATGCGTGAGCTAAGATGACCTGGACATAACCAGATCGTCAAAATTATAAGTCTGGATCTGACCAGATACACGAGCTAATATAATCTGAACAACCAGATTACCAAAGTTATAAGTGTGTGGATTACAAACCAGACACGAGCTAAATAAGTTTGGAACAAACCAGCTAAAACTAATCGATAGAAAGTTGGAATATACATAAACCTACTTCAAGCTAAGTCGACATCGAGGCTGGAATATTTTGCAAAAAGATAGTTTCAACCTCACAACCTTGGGGAGTTACTCAAGGAAGAGAAAAAGTGACTAGAAAAGAAAGATGTAATTAAACTACCTATCTTACATGCCATATAAGTACTTTCGAGTGCATGAAAAAAGTAAGGTCCGACCTTGACAAATAACGAGGTCGAACATGGATAGATTGAGTAAACTATGCATGAATGCATTGAAACTCAAGCTTAAATCCAACAAATGTGTTTGTATGAATAAACAAACATAAAAGCAAGCCTTTAATATCAGATGCCTGAAATATTTCGACCCAGAAATGTAAAAGCAAAAATGTTAAAGTAAAAGCTGAATGTAAAATTAAGGGTGCGAAGGTTTTCGAGCAAAGAAAATCATACATTAAAGTGACAGTTTAAACAAATATAAAAAAATCCTTAAAGCGAGCTATCAATTGTCTTTACCCCAAGGGCATGAATAAAAAAATTATTACAATTACAAAAATATTAATGGGACGCAGCCCATGACCTCGTTTCTATGAAGCAGGTGCATCCCCCTTTGCAGCATCAGGCTTCTTTGCCACCTTTTCTGCCTCTTCCTCGGTGTCCTTTGCTTCAACTCGAGCTTTCCACCTCTCTAGGAACTCCTCTTCGAGAGTGTCTAAAAAGCTCGTGTCGAGGTCAGCATTGTTGGCCCAGATTCGGTACATAGCCATATTAACCGCATGATCCTTCTTTTTCTTGAACTCCTCGAGGAGGCGAGTCTTCTGAACCTCGATTATGTCAAAAGTGGCTTTCTTCTCCTCCTCGAGCTTGGCATTCAGCTATTCAAGCTCCTTGATTCTCGAGTCCCTCTCCTTGATCTCAAAATCTTTAGCTTCCAGCTTTGACTTGAGCTCAGACTTGGTGGCCTTAAGTTCATCTGCAAGCTTGATATGGAGATTCTTTGACTCCTGAGCATAGAACATGGTCGAGTGGACTTCATTGTTCAGCTTGTAATTAAGCTGAGCAAATGCAGTAAGGCCATGTACATAACACAAAATGGGTTAGAGCATATACAAAATAAACTCGAACAGGCAGCATGATAGAATAAAGAGAATTACCGAGGAGATGAGCTCGCTACCTTTGTCATAAAGGGTGTTGGTGTCTCGGCATGAGGTTAGGAACTGCCATTAAGGGGCCCCGAGATTGCTGAAACTCTAGCCAACTCGAGACAATACATCTGAGCCAAGGGTGGCTCCATGTTTCTCCACAGCGTTGTCAATCACGTACTCAGTGGAATGAGTCAAAATCGACAACAGGCATTCCCGAGCGGGAACCAGCTTCGTTGGGACTGATGCAGTCTTCTGAGAGGCTTCAATGGCAGGAGGCAGGGGGAGTGTGACTTTGGCAGATACCCTGACCTCGGGGTCTGCAGTAGCAGCTTGGCTCAGGCCCTGGGAGTCCAAGGGTGGAGGATTCACCTTAGTTCTTTTTGGAACCTTAGAAGGGCGTCCCTCCCTCTACGATGCCCTCAGACGTTTGCTTTGTTTTGCTCCCAAGCGACGGTTTAGCACGTTGTCAAGATCAGACTCCATGTCACTTACATACACAAGTCACACATTAGTTAAGGAACTCAAACTACAAAAAGAAACAAAGGTTAAAGTAAATAGAAACCTAACTGGAACTCTCCCCTGAGCTTATGCTCGGTGACCATATAATTCCCCTATCTTCAGAGGAGGCTGGGGGAGTCCCTTCCCTATATGAGGGTGACAGCCTCGAAAGGTCCCTATAGTCATTGGTACCGTACTGAATGATGATCCCATCCCAGACTTCATTTAAACTATACATAGTATGGAATTTATCTAACCAACTATCGAACCTATGAACCCTCTCATCTACCCAAGACCATACATGGAAATTATCCCTGGAATCCGGGAATAGGATCAGGGTATCGGGCTTATGCTTTACCAGAGAGGGGGACCACATAGCCGAGCTGAGAATGACTTTACCTCCACCGCTCGAGCTTGAAGCCTCGTCATTTGCTTCTTTTCCCGAGCACGGGCGTTCATGATGGCAAGGCACTAGGGAATAGGCCCGTGAGCTCGTTGACCTCTGCCTTGGAGGAAGCTTCTCAGTGGGAAGGGGTATATGCTCCCACTCAAGATATTTACGATAAGCGACATTGTCTGTCGACTGGTCCTGCTCCAGGAGGCCGCAGGCTCAAAGTTTATCTTCATGTAGAAGATAAGACAGGGAGCGCCTACCATAAGGCAACTGGAGCAGAGCCTTCTTGTGCTCCACCATTGAGCCTGAGGGTGTGGGATGGTGATAATTGGCTGAAGAAATTGATACGTGTCATTAGTTCGAGCCTAATCATTAATCGAGCCAAAAAAAAGAAATAAGTATGTATACTTACGAATTCGTTGGAACGAATGGAACTTTGAAGGAGCAAGGTCGTCCGTCCAAAAGAAGGCCAGCTTGAAGTCGGGAGGATGATTCGGCATGTCCTCAAAGATCTTCTTCTCTTTTGGCTAGCTCGATAGATAGTAGAAGCCATCTCCTCCCCGAGCTCGGGAGGGGTTACTTTTCAAGCAAAAAAGATAGAGAATCTCTCTTGGTGAAGGTCCTTCCCAATTTAGCTCGTGGTATAGCGACCTAAGGGCGGACAACACCCTGTAGGAGTTGGTCTGAAGTTGGAAGGGTGGGAGCCCGACAAAGTCCAGGAAATCCTTAAAAAAGGATTTCAAGGGTAGTAAAGCCCTTGCCTTCATATGCTCGCGACTCCAGGCCGCGAGCTTAATCTTATTATCGGGTCGACCATCATCCGGGGCGTAGCAGCTCTTCTCATTTGGAGTTGCAGCTCGACACATCAGCGTGTCAGATAGTCTCAAGCCATGGTGAGCTAGGATGTCAGAAATCTGTCCCGTCGAAGTCACCAAGCTCCAATAATGCTCAGCTTCGAAGAATTCTTACCTAGAGGTAGGAAAGGTAACAACTTGCGAGGTAGAGGGACGGTTTGAAGAGTCCTCCATCAGAGAAAAAGAAAGTACACCAGGCTTGAAAGCAACAGTGACTTTGAGCTTGGGATCGAGGGGGATAGGTCTGAGCTCAGGGTCTGGATCTCGATAAATTGCGACCCGAAGTTTCCTCCTTTTTCTTTCTTCAACCTTGTCGATCTGACGTCGAAAATGGGCTTTAATATCTTCTTGCTCGCACCTCACTTTGTCCTCACGTATCTTTCGTTGGTTCCGAGTGAAGGGAGATTCTGGACTGGGAGTTGATGGAGAATAAGGGATTACGAGTACTAACCCCCACCGATTCTTAGACTTCTGTAACATCTAGCAAGAAAGAAAAGGGTGAGGGTCAGGCATACAAGAAATCAGAGTATGATTTTTGGTGATTCGAGCTCAAAGGCTCGAAATCACGAGTAGGCTCGATCGAGACCGAGGTCTCGAAAGGACAGGACGAGTTTAAGGAAGAACCCTGGACTATTATAAAGTATGGGCTTCGAGCGTGTATCTGACGCGAGAGTGGGAAAGTGGGTTCATTTTAAGAATCCCAGATTTTCAGGGGAAAAGTTGATGGTTACTCAAAAAGGTGATAATTTTGGGATTCATGCAATTTAAAACCCTAATTCAGAACCCCATTTCTTGGTCTACACGATACGTTACCCGCACTCTAAAAAATAAAAAACCTACATTTGCATTTTTTGCACTAAATCTAGGTTTGAAACCCATGATTTCAAAAGAAAATTTGTTTTCCAAAGTTTATGTAGTATAAGCTAAACTATATTGCTAAGACGTTCATAAGGAAAGGAAGTATGTAAAAATGCGTGAAAAAATAAAGAATGAGAAATCAAGAAATGGAACTTACACACAGAAGCAGCTTGTGGGTACAGTGAGATTGACGACTGAAGAAGTGGTGTTAAGGAAGCTCTCATAGAGTCCAAAATGCCAAGAATGTTTTGCCTCTTCGGTTTGGAAAACATGCAAAGATGAAACAGACTTTTTAAGTTCTGGTTTCTCTTTCTTTCTCTCTGAAAACTCAAGACGCGAAAGTAAAACAAAGAAGATGATATGGACATATTTATAAGCCCCAGGGAATGTCAAGGGTCGAATTGATCTGGACCATTGGCCAGATTTGGTATCTGATCAAACGGTCAGGTGCAAAAGTGGCAATGGCGGCAAAAGATGGCAGGCGAATAGACGTGGGTATGGTGAAAAGGTACATGAGTACTCTGACTGAGCAACCCATGGTCGACGCATGTCCACACTCGAGTATATTAAGTGGCTCAATTTTCGATAGAGGCAATTCAAAAGTTTCCTTCTCATAGGATTGGAGCTGATACTTTTGAAGGGGCAAAATGTTACACCCAGATTTTGAGAATGGGAATTTTGATCTCGAAACTCAGGCTCGCAAGGTGTAAGCTCGAGATTAGCACAGTCATTATGTGACCCACAAGTCAGAGACAGTCTCGCTAAGGCAGTAAGTGGCAACCTCAGATTGGTGAGCTCAGAAACTACGTAGTCTCGGAGGTGCTCCGAGGTTATAAGTTAGGCTCGTAACTCACAGTAGCAATGGTTCAATACTTGTATAAACTTCTTGATTAATTTCATGCCCTCAGACAAGACAGTTCGAGCTTGAGAGGTGTAAGCTCGAAGAGGATGGTTTCGTCAATAATTACTTGTTGGGAACATAGGAGAACCAAGATGACGAGCTCGCAATAGGCAAACGGTCTCGAAGGCACGTAAATCTAGCATCCAAGCTCATCTGCTGGGTGTGAATGTGTTTATTGTTGTAAAATCCCTATGTTTAAGGGATTTGATGTAATTTGTTATTATCTCAAATATCATGGGATATTACCGCGTACATGATAATTGTATGCATTTAATGTAATTGTTTTATTTGATTTGTAGAATAACTTCTCGAAATCTGTGGGAAGAGATTCAGAAAACCCCTCTATAAATAGAGTGGGATAATTCATTTGTAGAGACCAAGAGAGTGATATTGGAAAAACTCTATACAATTGCTTCCAAAAAGCTATCAGAGAATCCCAAGAAGTTAATAACACAAACTCGTGGACTAGGCAGATTTTAACTGTTGAACCACGTAAAAGATCCTGTCTTTCTGTATCCTTTGGTATATTGTGTTTAATTGCTCTTCTTCTCTAAGTTGATGAAAAACGGTGTCAACACAGGTAAATATTCTCCCGAGACTCGTTGAGCTTGGTATACACTTTGTATATGGAGAAATATTTGTCCCATTTCTTCTTCTTTCCTCCATTGGCCTCGGGGTTTTTCCCTTCATTCTTCTTCCTTTTAGAAGGGTTATCCCCAAAGGGTTTCAAAGTTGATGGGGCCACCGAGGTCAAGGCAGAGTTCACGTTTGTCGTTGTAGTTATGGACTAAGAGGTCATATTTAGTGTTAACCTCGCCTCTTCTACATTGACAAACCTTTGGGTTGTCTGATTGAACTCGGTTAGTGGCCTGATAGGTTTCTTTTCTAAGTCTTCCCAGAGGGGACTTCCTGGCAGTATAGTCGCTCTAACAGCCATCAGGTGACCGCTATCATCGACATCTCAAGCTCGGGCCACTTCTAGGTTGAACCTCGTGAGGTAACTCTTTAATGACTCATTTTGCTATTTTCGGACATTCGTTAAGGCTGAGGCTTCGGGACTGATGCCAATCATAGCCTTAAATTGTTTCTTAAAGTCTCTAGATAATTGATCCCGGGAACAGCATACATCTGAGCTCGTAGCCAACATTGCTGGCTCGCATGATGGTGTTGAAGGTACTCAGATGACTATACAGGTCTGAGTTTCCATCAAATGGCGGGGCATGAGGTATCCTAAATCCCTGATTAAACGGAGTGCTAAAGATATGCAGTGCAAAAGGCTCGAGCTCTTCATCGGACTCTTCAGCCTTATCCCTACTACGCTCGTTCTGCAGGAGCCTGAATGCTCTTTTTATTTGGTCAATCTTTTCCTGGACTAAATCCACTGGAGGTCAAGCCTGGACCTGAGGGGGCTAGTTATTGTTAATGTAATCTCCAGCTCCCTGTCTCGGTATAGGGTTATACGCTGGCTGTTTGCGGCCATTCAGATGGTCGTACAGATCAGGGTTCGGGGGATTATCTCGACCCTGATTATGGTTTAGATGATCCCGCAGATCAGGGTGATTCCTTCGATTCCCTGTATGCCTTGGCTTGGTGTTATAAATGCTCACAGACCAAGTGTAGTCCGAACTTTCTATTACGTAACTCGCAGTCCTCTCTTGACGCGTGACTCGATGATTACAAGGTGGGTCACCTGTTGGCCTCCTTGTTCCAGCAGTTTGTGATCTTGACATTTGGCTTCCCAAAGGCTAAGGAGCCCTGCGATCTCGGGTAGCCTTTCTTTTGTTCCCCTATCCAGGCCTAGCTTGTCGGTTTCCATCTCAACTGCCGCTGCGAGATGGCCTCCAATGTGCAGTTCGTGGGACCTCTCTGATTAGCGAGGGGTGCGTTATTGGTGATGGTGGATGCCTTATGAGTGATGGTGGCTGTCTCCCATTGTCGGGTCTGGATGGTCCAGAGTTTGCCTAGTCAGGCTCCGGGTTGTTTCGCGCAGCATCAGGATTCGGGTTCCGAGCCGCTGGGGGGGGGGGGGGGGCTCGGTTATTACTCATTCCTGTTGGTACTTCTATAGTCAGGTTTGCAGTAGCCTCAGCCTGGTTACTCCTCCGGGGCCATGGCTGAGTTGGTTGAGACGCTGGCTGCGACACTTGCTCCACCCTCCTGACGGCCGTGCTCCCACGAGGACATCCCCTAGGCCTCTAGGGAGGTGCCTGGGCGTTAGCAGCTTGTCTGGCTAATTCTTCGTTGCATTTTGTTACCTTTGCCAACTGTTTGCGCAATTGGTGATTTTCAAGCTCCGTAATAGGAACATATCTTTCAGGATTGTAATACAAATCCTCGTCAGGCCTGGGGGCAGGTGGCCCCCGAGAGTTGGACGAATCACTCCTTTCTTCAGGATCCGGATCCACCATAGGCTGCTTTCCAGGCCGTCGTGGGTAGTCCTCAGCATGAGGAGTCTGCTCCTTAGGTATCTGGGGCAATGGTTGCTCACCAGTACTGGGGTAACTTGCAGCGGCCATTGATTATTCAGGATGCCTTTTGATTAAACAGGCTCACGTCTTGTTTAATGGCTCTCAATGAAAGCACCAAATTGTTGACGCCATTTTTCGTCGACTTAGAAATGAAGAGCAATTAAAAAAAAATATCAGAGGAAACAAACAATATAGACACGGTTTTTTACGTGGTTCAGCAGTTAAAATCTGCCTAGCCCATAAGTCTGTGCTATTCACTTTTTGGAATTCTCTCAAAGCTTTCTTGAAGCAATTATGTAGAGTCTTCCCAATACCAATTTCTCACCCCTTACAAATGAATTGTCCCACTCTATTTATAGAGTGATTTACTAAATATCTCCCCACAAATTTCGGGGAGTTATAATACAAATCAATGCAAATAAACGCGTATGGTTATTATGTACGCGTATAAATCCCATGATATTTGGGATTTAATAACAGATTACATCTGATCCCTTAAACATAGGGATTTTATAACAATAAACATGTTCACACACGGCTTACGAGCTTGAACACTAGACTCACATGCCATCGAGATCGTTCACCCATCACGAGCTCGATATCTCAGTCCGCCTATGTTCTCCACAAATAATGTTGTCAAGATCATCCTTTTCGAGCTCACAATCCTCGTGCTCGAACCTTCTTGTCTAATGGTAGGAAATAAATCAGGAGATTTATACAAGTGTTGAACCATTTGTCATTGTAGCTTCGAGCTTGACTTCTAATATCGGAACACCTCCAAGACCATATAGTTTCCGAGCTCGTCAATTCCGATGTTGTCGCACTTACTGCTCAGCGAGACTGTTCTTGATATTTTCATTAAAGTTGATTATGATGAACATGCTTATTCCGAGCTTACACTTTACGAGCCTGACTTCGAGATCAAAATTTCCATTCTCAAAATTTGGGTGTAACAAGGTTCATCTTTCAAAGCTCATTCTCTTACTTACTGCTTTCATGGTAATGTGAAAAATATGCAATTTTATGAGAATAGGCAGTTTATTAGGGAACATATTTTTCTTTTTGCTCCTCATTGGGTATTTGGGGTTTTGCTTACAATTGAAGAAAGGGGTGGTTACACTCTTTGTCTGGTTTTGATGGATATGTCCCTCGAGTAGTTCAAGAATTTTATGCCAATTTGAATGATGAGTTGCTTGATCAGAACTCCTTTATGTTTCATAAAGTCTATGTTCGAGGACATTGATATAAATTTTGTCCTGCTGAAATTGCTCAGGTTCTCAATCTAGTCTCAGTAGAGGTCGTTGATTCATTTGAATTTGCAAAGGATCAAGTCTTGTCTGAATTAGTTGGCCAAGATATGATGTGGTAACCAAATGCATCTCTCAAAGTCTCGAACCTTACGCATTACTATGGTGCTTTTTTCAAGTTTTCCATATACAATTGGCTCCCTACCACACACTCCTCGACAATCACTCAAGACATGGCCTTCTTTCTGTATAAGGTTAGGATTGGTATCACTGTAGATCTTGCTTCAACAATCTTTGATCTGATTATTTCTTTGGGTGGTGCGAAGTGTAAGGGTCAACACTTGATGTTTCCGCACATCATTTACAAGTTGTTGGACACTCAACGTCCTTTGAAAATGTCTTATGAGTCTCTGGTTCTTCCTTTGGTTGTTCCTTCCTACACTGTCAAAGAAGTCAAAGATGACAGCGCTCCTACCACGATTAAAAAGTCCAGAAGCATTAACTTGACTGTTTCTAAGTCTGGAGTTGTCGAGCTTGAATCCTCTGCTGTTCATACCACTCTTACTGATGTCCATACAAGAATTTCCACTCTCTCTGAGCGTTTCACTGCCATGGAGGATACTCAGCGCCACTTCCTCACTTCTTTGGTGATTCTTAATGCCTCCATTGCTCCAGCCCCATGACGGTTTGAGCTCCTCTCCATCTATTTTTATTTGCTTTTAAGAAATGTAAATGGACACTAAATGTGTCGTTGTTCTGTTTTCTGTTTGTTTTTCCTTTGGCATTTCTTTGTTTTTCCTAAGCGCCACATCCTCGCTTCTTTGGTGATTCCCAATGCCTCCACTCTTTTTTTTTTTTGGTGTTTTGTTTACACTGCATTGGTTATTGTTATGTGCTTTGATTATATTTGGCAGGGGATCAATTCGAGACTCTTTATCATATTTGTGGCACTAAATTGGTTCTTGCACGGTCTTTAAAAAAATAAGATAATTCTTGTCTATAAAATTTCCAAAGAGGAAGATTGTAAAATTTTAAATTGGCAAATTTATGGAAATATCTTATTTTATTTAAAAACTAATTTAATTTCTTTTATATTGTGATATTCGATTTTAATACCTTGGAATATTTGGTGGGATTTGCAAATATTCCTTGTTTCATATTTATATTCACAATATATTTAAATAAGGAATTTATATATTGTTTTTCTAAGGAAATATTGTGTGAATAATTGAATACATTCATGGATTTTCCTGGGTTAATTTTCCTACTTTCCAAGGATTTTTTTTTTTGTAGGAAATAAAATCATTGGGTAAGTTATTGCTCGTTTCCTTTTTTAGGAAATTATGTGTTGAGTCGGGAATAAGCTGTCTTCGCGGATTACATGGTTGTCAAGACATAATCAACAGATTGGAAAATCTCCATCAACCAACAATATTATCAAATATTCTTGCTTTCATTGTGGATTTTTTTTATCAGCCTTCTGAGCTCGAAATGGTCTCTATAAGTAGAGTTATAGGGTGTTGAGAAAAGGCGAGCTCTTTGGTGTATTGTTTTGTGAGTGGATTGTAATATTTTTTTAGAGTTCATAGTTTGTATTCAAGATCACAGTATTCACGTGCTCTTGTAATAAAATGAATGTTTAGTTTTGTCTTGAGTCTATACCACGTTCATGAATGAATACAAGTTGTAATTTGAACACAATTCTTGAAGTCTTCGGGAGGATGCAAGCACTAGCTGACCATTGAAGGGAGTTCAAGTGGTTAGACGTTTCAATCAAAATCAGATTAGTGAAGAGAAGTACAACAAAGTTGTGGCAAATATCAAGAGAGAGTCTTGTTTTGTTTAAATCAATATCTATGTACTTGTGATTTTTTATTAATTTATTTTATTCTCTGGGCATGACCCCAGGGAGTAGGTTATCCGAAATGATTTCTAAACCTTGTAAAAATATGTTGTGTTCTTTATTGTTTTTGCACTGTCTTTTTATTATGTTCAGTTTCTGTTACGACCAATCTTCATTCTGTTACGACAGAACTGAAATATATTTTAACATTTAATTACCGTTTCGTATCTTAATTAAACTACTTGTTTTAATTAATTTGATAATTACTAAAATCAGAATTACAATAGCGATAACAAACAGAGTTATTAAGGAACAGCTTATTCAATTTGGAATAGTTGTAAGACTGTATTATTATGGAGACACACGTCTGATGATATGAAGATCTAGATATATATATATATATATATATATATATATATAAATAACTTAGATCGAACTGCCATTTTGTCTCACTTGCTTTATGATACATATTTATATTAGCCATAGTTAGTGGTGTGGTCCTAGCATTGCACTAGGATAAGAATAGAAACAATCAAGAAAGACTACACAATCGGTACTAATAAATTATCGGTTGGCTGATATAGTTTACAAACAAATCCAATTACTTGTATTTAATTATTTTTGGCACTGAAAAATAAATAAAGCAATATATAAACTCCACTTTTATTTCAATATGGTATAGTTATTATTGACAGTTTGAATGAATTATTTATTGGGACAAATCTCAAAATATACGGCATTTGTAGCCAAAGGATACTTAATCCTAGCTTACCAAAAGCTGCAATTTTGTGATCCCCCAAAACTTTGTCTGCCAAATTCCCATATCATTTTTCCTTAATTAATTTTGTCTGTGAAAAAGTAAAATAATATACGTAAATGTTAAATGATTTTTTTTATTTAACATATAAATTTTGTTAATTAGTAATATGAAATATTTAATAAAAATATTAAAACAGTGTTATTAATATTTATTTTAACAAAAAATAAATAAAAAGTCAGATAAAAAATGGACTAATTAGTTAGGTTAGGGCTGTGGTGACCTTAGGTTGTATATAATGTACTACATAGTATAGTCACATGCCTCTATATTTTTCAAATGTAAAAACACCTCATACACGAGACAGCTGGAACTCTAGGCCATTTCTCTTTATTTATTTTAATATTATTATTATATAGAAGAAATATATCTCGTTTGATCATATCAATAAAGAAATGATCGAATTCATAAAAGCGTCTCATCCCCAAATGCACATTCGTCGAGAAGAAAACACGTATAGTGATATGGTTCTATTTGTATGAATTTAATATTGTCATCATCATTGATACTTTAAACTTCTACAACCTTCATTACCCACTAATCACGCTATTAGATGTTATAAATTATTTATAGTAAAGATACTCATAAGTGCACATAAAGTTTCATATAATTATGTGTAAAAATTTAGTATATAATTTGTATGTACATATCATTGTTTAATTATTTGTGTGGATCTTCCTACAAAAATTAAAATCTATTGTCTTTAAATGAGTTGTCTTTTTTTAATATTATTGGTGGCATGTAAGAGACAGAAAAAAAATAAAGACACATTTCTATGCTTCCTACCATACTTGAATTTTTAATCTGGTTAGGTAAAACTTTATAACATGTATTTTCTTATACATTAGGGTAGGATAATACTTCATATAATAAAGTTTACGTAGGCTAAATGTACAATATTAAATACCCAATGGATAAGGAAATGGGATAGGATACCTCATCCTCTTAACTTTACTAGATTAACTATAAAACATAACCGCACTTCGCGTAGTTTTTATAATGATTAAAAATTTTATATTTTTAAATTTTATTAAGAAGATTGTGTGGTAAAATCTTTTTCACCCTACCTGTACAACATGTTTCTTATATGGACACGTGGACACATCTTGACCGCAATTTTTTTTTATGATTTTGTTCATTGTATAAAAATATAATTAAAATGCCGAAAACAAAGTTCAAACAACTTGCTGTACGCGTAATTTTATTCATATATTTATTATTATTATACACTTTGCATGATTTTTTTTTATAAAAAGTCTAAATTATGTATAAAAAAATTTACGCTTTGTACAAGGATTATTTTGGCCGATTACCCTTCATTTTTTAAAATTAATTTTTACACCTCGTGTGTTTGTCAAAATGTTAAAAATATAAGTAGATAGATCGATTATTTGAACATTTTATTTTGACCGAGTACCTGTTTTGAACTTTTATTTTTTTAAATTAACCTTTGGACCATGTATATATTCAAAATGTTCAAAATTCTTTATACAAATAAAATTATATTTAATATGTTTTATGTAAGGGTTCACACAATTTTGAACCTTCTTTTTTAGCCGATTACCTGATTGAACCATTTATTTAAAAAAAAAATTAACTTTTAGACTTCGTGTTTTGTCAAAACGTTTAGAATATGAATATATATAGATAGATTATTTGAACCATATGTATTTTGGTCAATTACTTATTTGGACCCTTTATTTTTTGAAATGGTAATAAAATTATTAAAAATTTATCAAACAAAAAGTTCGTTTTGAATTTTCAGAAAAAATATTTGACTAAAATAGAGTAAATCATAATATATTTTATTTTATATAATTGTGTTGTAGTTTAATTTTTAAATCATCTAAATATATTTTATATATGCATGCACGTTTCATTTTAATGATAATATTTTTTTTTTAAATATCTCATTTAAAAAGATATTTAAATATCTCTATTTAAATTAGTTAATTAATTTATCATTATATATAAATAGATATTTAGAAAATGTGATAAAAGAAAATAGAGTTAATAGTAATTAATTTATTATTATACATATAGATATATATTTAGAAAATAAAATAAAAGAGAGTAAATTATTATTATTTTTTAAATAGAATAAAAATATATTGTTTTTAGAAAAAGTTGAATAATAAAAAGAGAAAAACTAAGAATATATAGATAGAGTGAGTTAGAGAAATTTTAGAGTGCATTTATATAAATAAATAGATTCACAATAGTTAAAAAAAAATTTAGAAAAACTAAGAAAACACATCATCTCCTTGTGACTCTCCTTTATATAAATATATAGATTTATAATATTTAAAAAAAAAATACAATACGAGTAAGGAAATTATAATTTTTTTTATAATAATAGAAAATTATAATTTTTGTAGACACTTAGTAATTCTTTCACTTTTCTTTAATGTTATATATGTTTGTATAATTCACCTGAAATTATATATAAAATATAAATTTGATAAACTAATAAGAATATAACTATTGGGAAAGATTGAGTTAAATCAATCATCATAAGAAAAAATATTAATATTTTGACAATTACAAATCCAAGTCAATGAATGATTAGGCTCCATTAAATTAGGCGTGTGATATTTCTCTCTCTCTCCCCATGGCTCGGAAGAGGAAAGGCATATCGAAGCCGGTGGTGGTTTCCGGTGAAACGGTGGCGGAAGACCTCCCTTCGATCCAAGAAGTGGAACCTGATCTGAATCATGTTGAAGAATTTCATGATCCGTGCGACGAGTTGGAGATGGAACGTGGAGTCAAAACGATGCGTGTTGGAAGCATGAATCGCACCTCTCCCAAATCAGCGAGTTGGGCTGAGGAGGCAGAGGGAACCGAGTATCAGAGGTCGGCTAAGGACGTATGGAGTAAATTCAAATCGAATCAGGTTCTTACCCCTTCTACTCGTCTGAACTTCACTGAACCCCTGAAAGTGGGTGACCAAATTGTTGCCTGTCTAGATATGGAGGAGGTGGAGATTGAAGCTTCGTTCTGGAAAAATGCCATTGTTTGTATTGTGCTGGGTGCTAACCCACCTTTTAGAGTGTTTGAAGGTTTTGTCAAGAGAGTTTGGGGAAACTTAGGTGTTGATAAGATAGTGAGAATGCACTCAGGTTTTACTCTAGTTAACTTCAGGGATGAAGCTACTCAGGACCTGATATTGGAAACGGGGGTCATTCATTTTGACAAAAAACCGGTGGTCCTTCGTCCTTGGACTTCAGACATGGACTCTGTGAGAATGGTCAAGTCGGTGCCGGTTTGGATTAGGTTGAATGGTTTGGGATTGCAATACTGGGGAAAAAATAGTCTCAGTGCTATGGTGAGTACTATTGGCAGGCCGATTATGGTGGATAAGGTGACTCAAAGTAGATCGATGGTGAAATATGCAAGGGTATTGGTGGATATGGAGATTTCGGATCACCCCCGAAATCTATTGCTTTTATCAATGAAAGGGATCAATTAGTTGAACAATCGGTGGAGTATGAATGGCTCCTTTCTAAGTGTGCTGCATGCTCACATTTAGGTCATGTAGTGGCGAATTGTAACAAGGAAAATGGAGTGATTTGGAAGAAGAAATCCACTGTTGAGAATGGAGCAAAATTAGACAAGAAGAAAGTTAGTACAGAGGAGGAGTTACAGCAGCCTTCTGGGTCTGTTAGTCCAGAAAACAGAGCGGATAGCCCTTTGAGTAATGAAGATGAGGAGAGGATAAAGAGCACACATGAGAGACTTGATCCAAAGGAGAGTTGTGTAGCTCAGGGCATTTCGAATGATGCTCAGCAAGATGAAACAGGGAGTACTGTTTTTGCTGGAAACTGGATTACTCCCAAAAGGAGAGGGACTAGAGAGGTAGTGGCAGCTCCTTACAAGACAGATGCAGCTCTAGGCAAGGCTATTTCGGGTAATGGATATGCAGTTCTTCAAGAATCTGGGGATGGGCATTTGGTTACCAATTCTAACCCAATTAAGTGATGGAAATTTGTAATATGATAGGGTGGAATGTGAGGGGTATGAATAAAAGAGAAATGCAAAATGCTATTCTTAGTGTTTGCAAGGAAAATAAGGTTGGTTTTGGTGCTCTTTTTGAGACTAAGGTGAAGCATGAGAAGATTCATGAAATTTTTGAGAATAATTTCCACAATTGGGATTACTTTTCTAGTCCTATCACCTTTGGTAGAATTTTGGTATTTTGGTAAACAAAGTTTGTGACGGTTGACATCTTGCTAGAAGATCCTCAACTTGTGCATTGTAAGATTAGAGTGTGTGGCCAGCAGAAGATGTTTTTTGCCACGTTGGTTTATGGTAGTAACTCTATGGGGGAGAGGAAAAAATTATGGGACAAGTTAGCTAATATTGGTCAGCTGAATAATCCTTGGATTATTTTTGGAGACTTTAATGCTATGTTTAGCTTCCAAGAAAGGAATGGTGGGAGACAAATCCTAGCAAAGGATATTGCTGATGCTCAAGACTGGTTGGCTTTAGGCCAAGTAGAGGAACTCAAATGTTCTGGTGCGCTCTATACTTGGTCGAGCAAGCATGAAGTAGGAGACCGAATATTCTCAAAGCTAGATAGAGTTTTTGCTAATGATTTTTGGTTGGACTCTTTCCTGAAAACTGAAGCATGCTTCAAATGGGACTGTATATCAGACCATAGTTACTGTGTGATTAGAAGTCAATAAGTAAACAAGGTGGGGTTCATTACTTTTCGTTACTGTAACCACTGGTTGCATTATAGAGGTTACAGAGAAACTGTTTTACAGTGTTGGAATGCTACTGTTGGTTCGGGAAGAGGTCTTAGCAAGGTGGTTCAGAAACTGTTTAGAGTTAAACACGTTTTGAAAAGGTTTAACAGGGAAGAGGTTGGAGATGTAGTTTTGAATTATAGGGAGGCTAAGGAGGAGTTCTGTAAAGCTCAGGAGGCCTTGGTGGTTAATCCCTCTGATCATTCTCTGCATCAGACAGTTAGTCAAGCTCAGCAAAATGTTACTGTTATGCAGAGTCGATATGCAAGTTTTCTCAAGCAGCAGAGTAAAATAAATTGGATCAAGTTCAGTGATGATAATTCGAGGTTCTTCCATGCTTCTATGAGGAAAAGAAGAGTAGAAAACAGAATTACTACTTTCACTCTTGGAGACAAAATAGAAGATGATTATTCGAAAGTAGTTGAGCACTTTCTCTCCCATTTTAAGAATTTTATGGGGAGGAGAAGTTTGGCTTCTAAGGAGATTGATAAAGACTGTTTGAACCAGGGAAATAGATTGTCTTTGGAGCAGCAAGTCAGGTTATTAAGGCCGTTTAGTAAGAGTGATGTGAAGAAGGCTCTTTTCAGCATTCACTCATTTAAAAGTCCTGGGTTGGATGGCTTCGGATCGGGTTTCTTCAAGGGGTTATGGACAGATATTGGAGATGAAATTTCTCTTTCTGTGTTAGAGTTTTTTTATGATGGGTTCTTGCTGAAGGCTCTGAATGAAACAGTGATTTCCCTCATTCCTAAGGTGGCAGATCCGAATTCAACTAGTGACTACAGGCCTATTGCGTGTTGTAATACACTCTACAAATGTATATTGAAGATGATCTGTACTAGACTTTCGGAAGTGCTTCCCTTCCTTGTTCATAGTAATCAAGGGGCTTTCATAAAGAACAGAATTCTTGCTCATTTCCAGGATCTCCTCAAAGGGTATACTAGGAAGAATATTTCAGCAAGATGTATAATGAAGATAGATCTAAGCAAGGCATATGACACAATTGACTAGCATTTTGTGAAGGAGTTGCTTAAGCATCTTTGCTTCCCCTCAAGATTTATAGACTGGATTCTAGTCTGTTTGAAAGGAACTAGCTATAATCTTCTAATGAATGGTAGAATTCAGAGCACTTTTAAAGGGGAAAAAGGTCTTCGGCAAGGAGACCCAATGTCTCATCTCCTGTTTGTGCTAATAATGGAGTATCTAACCAGATTATTGGCTCATTACTCTGGTAAAAAAGGGTTTGGTTTTCATCCTTTGTGTAAACAACTTAGGTTAACTAACCTATGTTTTGCAGATGACTTGATAATCTTTTGTAAAGGCAACGTTCGTTCAGTGAGAAATATTCAAGAAGCTTTCAATAAGTTTTGTGGTTCTACAGGTCTCTCTGCGAACAAATCTAAATCTCAAATCTACTTTGGAGGGGTTAAGGAAACCATTAAAGTTCAAATTCTTGATATGGTGCAAATGGAAGAAGGCTCCTTTCCTTTGAAGTATTTGGGGGTTCACCTTCGGCCTACTAAGTGGAAAGTTTCAGATTGTGGGGTGATCCTGGATAAGCTGAACAAGAAACTTAACTGTTGGGCGAGTAGAAATCTTTCTTTTGCTAGTCGTGCTCAACTTATACACTCGGTCTTGCTTGGTATTAGAAACTTTTAGATGAGTATATTCATACTTTCGTCCAAAATCACAGCGGCCATTGATAAAAGCTGTCGTGACTTTCTTTGGGGCTCTAGAAGGAATAGGAGCAAGCTTCATCTCCCTTCTTGGGAAAAGGTTTGTCTCCCTAAAAAGCTAGGTGGTATTGGATTTCGAGAAGGCAAGAAATGGAACATGGCTTTGATGGCGAAGTTTATATGGGCGACATCAACCAAACAAGACTGCCTTTGGGTTAAATGGATTAATGCCATTTACCTGAAAGAGCATATCATTTGGAGTGTTCCAATTAATCAGGAAATGAGTTGGTATTTTAAGAATTTGTTGAGGCTGAGACAAGTTATTGATGAAGTTTCCTTGAGGCAAGCTGTAAAGGGAGGTAAATTTCGAATCAAGTACTTTTATACATCTCTTGTTGCTGCTCAAACAGTTGGTTTTGCTGAAACTGTGTGGAATAAATTGTTATACCCAGATTTCGAGCTATGTTAAATATGACCTCGAAAGGTGGATTCGCAGCAAGTGGACTCATAAGGTTTAAAGTATGCTCCAGGATTGAATATCGAGCCTGCAAGACATAGACGACCTCAAGTATGGTGACCTCGAAGTGTTCATGATCTCGAAAGGTAGTTTCCGAGACGCATCTATCTTCAGGAATGACCTCGGATCAGGGGGTCCGAGCTCGACGCACATACGATCTCGAAAGCCATGTGACCTCGGGAGATGTCTCTAGCTCGAAAGCTGACGAGAAACCTGGGAAGCTAAGGCCTTGGAGATATATGATAAAAACCTTGAATATCTATAAGTGTTGTCCATACGAGATGCAATCCTCATTTATTACTGTAAATCCCCTAGAATCGTGGGATATTATTTGGTCAGTTATACGTTCCCTGGTCTTCAGGGGACGTTTCCTTTTATATCTGATTATAGGCATTTAAAGCCATTAATTTTATTCACAAAAAGAGTAACTACCCAAAATATGTGGGATAGTATTCTGCAGCCTTCTCTATAAATAGAGAGGTTAAGCACCATTGTAATGGACCAAAATTCTGAACCTTGAGAGAAAACTCTGAAGAATTCATCCTTGAAGGATTTTCAGAGATAATCTTGAGTTTAATAACAGAGACTCGTGGACTAGGCAGATTTAACTGCTGAACCACGTAAAAATCGTGTGTTTGTGTTGTTATATTTTAATTGGCTATTATCAGTTATTGTTTACGTGCTCTTCTTTCACTGCTAACGAAAAACGGCGTCAACATAAACTCATAGTGCCCAAACATAGATTTATTTACTGGCAGATTTTCAACAATCAGTTGCTTACAAGAGATCATTTGAGCCAATTCTTGCCTCTCACCTCTGCTCTTTGCCCTGTTTGTGAATCTGAAATTGAATCTCACAGTCATCTGTTCATGAAGTGTATTTTCTCCAGGAAAGTTTTTGAGGAAATCAGTAGTTGGCTGGGCTATTTTCAGTGGCCGAAATCGTTTGAGGAGCTTCAACTTTGGTGTTTGGAAGCTGTGCGAGATCTGAAGAACCAGATATTAAATGTTGTTTTATCTGCTTCTTGGTATTTTATTTGGAGAAACTGGAATAGTTGCATATTTGATTCTGTATGTAATTTGGCCAGTAGCATTAGTTTGGAAATTAAGAAAGTAGTTAAGTATAGAGTCTTGGGCATGGGTCCTCTTACTCATAGAAAAAGGGACAGTTATTTTCATAATGTTGTAGAGGGCTGGTAGTGTTTTCTTTGTGTGTTGTTGCTGCAATTGCAGCCTGCTGGTTGGGTGTTTTGTAGCAGCTGCTTGCTGTGTTTTTGTACTTGGTTGGTTTTTGAATAAAAGTTTATCTCTTGTTCAAAAAAAAAAAAAATCCAAGTCAATGAAGATTTTATTTATAGCCTAAAAGTATAATCTCACAATGATTTATAAACTATGTAGGACTATAGAGATTTTTGAAATGATTAATTAATAATTTTTTTAAATAAAAAAATTAGAAAAACCACAAATGATGAGAAAATAGATAAATCATATATTATTGATTCTAGGAAGCCACATCAAAAAAATTATATAATATATTTAAACAACTAGAATTATATTGTTAATACACTTGTATTTTGAAACATGACATGCATGTGATTATATGAAAATCAAACAAATTAAGAATTCTTTTTATTAAAAATAACCATTATTGATAAATTCAATACACATAAATGAATGTTAAAAGCAATGAACACATTTTAGTTAAATTCGGTAAATAGATTACATTGCTATGAGCTTTATTTTCAATATTTTTTTTATTCTTACAATTTAAAATTTTATTTTATGCATTTTGTTCTAATTGATAAAAAAATAAAGAATTGAAAGTTAACTTAGCGAAAAGAAAAAAAAACTAAAAAACAATACTTAAAAAGATAAGTGATGTATGTGTGTAGTTCACATCTCTATATTTTTTTAAATTATAAACTAGTAACAAACACATGACAATTCTAAAGTATATTACTATTTTTTTTTTTTGACAAAAATAGAATAACTTCATTGCTTCAAATCATCACGTAGTACAGAAGCAAGATCAGAGGGGATAACAGTCCCACTCCAACTACGATCAGCAATAGAACTTGTAGCTTTTGCTAGGAAATCAGCTACAGAGTTGGCAGATCGCTTAATAAAATATAAAGAAACATTATCTGACTTTAACTCAGCCAGTAATTGTCTACATTCAGATACAATGCGTCCAAAATAAGAAAGTAAATTTGTCGAGCTTCGAATAGATTGGACAACAACCAAGCAGTCTGATTCAACTTCAACATCACGCCATCCTTTGGTTTTTATCCAGCTCAATGCCTCCTTTATTCCAAAAGCCTCTGCAATATCAGGAGTGACCCGTCCTGGAAGACAACGAACCCTTGCTTCAATCAGCTGGCCATTAGAATCTCTTGCAATCCATGATAGACTAAAACAACTTTTGGCTGTAAAAAGGGCAGCATCTGTATTTATCTTGATATTATGTGCACTAGGAGGGCTCCAATTCTCTGCTCCATCTCGGGGGTTTACTAGTCCGAGAGATAAATCGAAACCTCTATCTTGGGCACTTTGCCACTGCTTTAGCATACTTTTAGTGCCCCTTACAACTTCAGCTGCCTCAGTATATTTCTGGTTCCAGACAAGCTCATTTCGACACTTCCATAGGCCCCAACAAAGCATAACAATGGACTTCCTGTGATCACCTTGATAAGCTTCAAAAGCACGTGACAACCAATCCAGAAAAGTACCTGTCGTATCTATATTAGCACAGAGACCCAATTGTTGCCAGCACTCCAAAGAAAAGGAACACGTCAACAATACATGGGTAATAGACTCTGGAGCCATTTGACAAAAAGGACAGGAGGCATCAATAGGAACATGCCGAGATTGCAATTGTGTTTTAGTGGGGAGGCATCCAGTCGAGGCTTGCCAGAGAAAAGATCGGACCTTCGGCGGAATCTTGAGGTTCCACAGCTTACGCCAAAGACACGAGTTATCACTAGATGCATCAGTAATTGGAGTCGGCTGGGTGATCTGATAAGCACTTTTCACCATGTAATTTCCACAACGATCAGGGCGCCAATACCAGGAATCCTTTTCAGCTCCATTAATAGGGATACTAGCAATCAGTAGCGCATCCCTCGCAATAAACATATCCTTCAGAATATCATAATCCCATTGGTCTTGACCTGAGCTCATTAGTTGGGATACCATTATACCTTGAAACCCTTCTGACCTTGTTTGCACAAAAGGATCCTCATCTGGAAGCCAGGGGTCTTCAAGAACACGCACAGATTTTCCATCTCCAACACGCACTGCCGCACCCAATCGAACCAAGGATTGGGACTCCAAAATAGATCTCCACACATAACTTGGGTTACTCCCAATTTTGGCCGAGATGAAAGAACCCTTGGGGTAGTATCTTGCTTTAAAGACCTTGCTGACCAAGGAATCTAGATGAGTTAACAGCCGCCATCCCTGTTTACCCAAGAGAGCCAAATTAAACGAGTAAAGGGACTTGAATCCGAGACCACCATATGCCTTTGGTTTGCACATTCGATTCCAACTAAACCAGTGAATGCCTTTGTTCTTTTTCGGGTTAGAGCTCCACCAATATTTACACATAGATCTTTCAATACTCCTACTAAGATCTAGCGGGAGGAGAAATACACTCATAGCATAGGTGGGAAGAGCATGGGCTACTGTCTTCAACAAAATTTCCTTGCCAGCTCTAGAAAGGAACTTGTTTTCCCAGCCCTGAATTCTCTGTTGTAAACGCTCCTTCAAATACCCAAAAATAGCAGATTTCTTCCTTCCAATAATGTTCGGCAACCCCAAATAAGTGCTATGACCGTCTGCTTCATGAATCCCCAAATCCCCACACACCATATCTCTCACCCGGGGGTCCGTGTTGCAACTGAAAAAAATAGACGATTTGTCAAAATTAATTTGTTGACCAGAAGCTCTTTCAAATGTGCGGAGAAGATCCTTTACGTGGTAAGCTTCGGTGGAGTTTGCTCTGCAGAAGATATAACTATCGTCTGCAAAAAACATGTGAGTGATTTTTGGTGCACCACGAGCGACTTGAACACCATTAATCAGCCTCTTCTGATCAAACAATTGAAGAAGAGCTGAAAAACCTTCCATACAGATGATAAACAGATAAGGAGAGAGAGGATCTCCCTGCCTAAGACCACGTTCAGGAATAATATCCCCAAATTCTCTTCCTGCATGAGAAATCTGATACCGCACCGTGGTAACGCATGCCATAAGGAGATTGATCAATTTGTCTGCGAAGCCCATACGCCTAAGTACTGCCTCCAAGTAACCCCACTCCACACGGTCATAAGCTTTGCTCATGTCCAGCTTAATGGCCATATACCCTTGCTTTCCTCTTGACTTACGCTTCATGTAGTGCATAACTTCATAGGCAATCATAACATTATCAGAAATTAACCGACCCGGTATGAAAGCACTCTGGGTTTCAGATATAATCTGATCAATAACCAGCTTCAACCTGTTAGCAATCACCTTTGATATGATCTTATAAAGCACATTACAGAGTGAGATAGGTCTCAAGTCTAACATCGAACGAGGACATTTCTTCTTGGGGATAAGGACAATATTGGTAAACACCATTTGCTCATCAAAACGTTCTTGCTGCCAGAACTCTTTCACTGCCTTCACAACGTCAATGCCCACTGTACTCCAGTATTTTTGATAGAAGCCCGGAGTCATCCCATCAGGGCCTGGGGACTTATCAGGATGCATTTGGAAGGCAGCAAGCTTTACTTCCTCTTCTTCAATAGGTGACAAAAGAAGATTGTTTTGTTCCTGAGTTATAGACCGCGAAATACTGTTAACAACCTGGTCCCAATCGGTCGCAGTTGATTTGAACAAGGTTTGGAAATAGTTGGTCATAAGCTCTTGGAGGCCCCTATCCCAGGCCACTGCCTGACCAGACTCATCAAGCAAGGAATCAATCTGGTTATTTCGCTTCCTGGTCCGAGCTGAAGCATGGAAATATTTCGAATTATGATCTCCTTCCTTTAACCAAAGCTGCTTACTGCGTTGTTTCCAAAAAACTTCCTTTTGGATGAGAGTTTCAAATAATGCTTTATTTGCTTCTTCATATCTCTGGACAGATTCATGGTCTTGATACCCTTTGAAAGCCATAAGAGCCCTATGACAAAGGTCTGTACGATGCTGAAAATTACCTGTAATATTCTTTCCCCAAGCTTGGAGCGACTGAGCACAAAGAGAGAGCTTTTCCTTTACTGGCCGATCCTTGTACAACTCCCAAGTGCCTTCTATTATTTTACCACACATGGGCTCCCTAAGCCACGCGTTCTCAAACTTAAAAGGACGAGATGTTTGAGGACGATGCTCCTGTTTTGGAATCAAAAGAATCGGACAGTGATCTGAAGTGGACACCTCCAAGTTTACGAGACTAGCTTCGGGAAAGAGAGACAACCATTGCTCATTTACTAAAGCACGGTCTAGCCGACACTCAATCCAATCAGAAGAAGCACGGCCACGCTCCCATGTATAAGGATAGCCCACGAGGTCTAAATCTATCAGCTGGGAAGCCTCAACCGAATCCTGGAAGCCTTGGATCAACCAACTGGGGTAAGGTCTTCCACCCCGCTTATCCTCATGAGATAAGGTATTGTTTAAATCCCCTATCACGCACCAGGGAGCAGTAGACGCAGCAGCCAAATTTTCCAGTAATTCCCAAGTCAAAAAACGTCGAGCCCGACTAGCTTCCCCATATATACCAGTTAAACGATAAGCCACATTATTTTGCAAAGAGACAAAGACCTCAATGTGATTCCTACTGTATGATGTGAGTTGGGCCTCTTCCTTATATCTCCATAGAAAAGCCAATCCCCCACTATGGCCTTGTGAGTCGACCACTACCATACCTTCAAAGCCCAAAGAATATTTAACCCTCTCCATAATATTTTTCTTACACAAAATTTCACAAAGGAACAAAAAGTTGGGTTTCTTGCGGAGAACGAGCTCCCTTAGGAACTGAAAATTCCACGGGGACCCAAGCCCGCGGCAGTTCCAGCTTAGAATACTCATGATTCTTGGCGGGTCCGTGTGTCGGTACCCGCCATTGACAAGTTTTTTGGGCTATGGTTACTATCATACTCCATCAGGCCATGTTCCTCAACTTCATGTTCTGGGCCGAGCTCTGTACACCCCTCCACTAGTATATTACTATTATTCTAGTTTTTCTTAATCAAACTATGTTTAGTGCATCATTATTTTCAAATATTGTAACAAAATAACCAAGTATAGAAAATAATTTAACTTTAATGGAAAAGGTTTGAAGTATAAAATGAAAAAATATATATATATAAATTTTGGAAAGTTCAATTTTTGGAAACAAATTAATAATTATATTAAAAATTCAATTTTTAAATTCTTTTTAAAGTAATGAGATATTTGTAATAAATGTTAGCCCTAGGTAAAAATCAAGTTATATATTATTAATTTAATTCTAATAAAATTAATCAAAACTATTAAATAAAGATTTAACAGTTAAAATGAATGGGTAAAATATTGATGTAACCATTAAGTACTAACCTCTATATATATATATATAATATTGGCAGCTAAAATGGCTAAGTTGTTGCAAATCTAGCACTTAAATTCTCAAGTCTTGTTTTTTACTATAAAAATACTTTTCGTAAACATTTTGTTGCATCCGTTGGTACTTGGTCGTTAAGTATAACTCAGACACCTACGTGCAACTTGTTATTCGTCTAAATATTTAAACTTTATTTTTCAAAAATAAATAATTATTGATAACATTAAAATACTTATAAAAATAATTAAAAACTAAAACCTAATTTCTAAAAAAAATGTAAAATAAAATATGTATCTCGTTTTTTTTTTTGCTTTAGTTTCTTCTTCTTCTTCTTCTTCTTCTTCTGCCATTTCAAACTCAGATAGAGGAGTTTTTCTAGGGGTTGCTACGACAGGGAAGGGCTTCGGTGGCAGACGTCGATATGTGGCTGAAGCAGATCTGAGGACATCGAAGCTTGGAGCGCTTGAAGATGAAGCTTGTGACTAGATCAAGGCTGGCTGGTTGTGGCTGGGGCTGAGGTGTCGGGCTTGGGTCACTGGAAAAGAAGCCGATGATTGTGGCCGAAGCTGAGGGCGATGGGTGTTGGGACTTTATGAGATCTGGACCACCGATGGGGCCTTTGGAAATGATTGCCTGGGTTGGCTGGTTGGGTTTTTTAGAGCTTCAAAATTTTAGGATTAATATCATACTTAGTTTGAGATTTTTTTATGTTTGAAAGTTGGGTTGATTTGTTCATTGTGGTTTGGGAAGAAATTATTGGGTGCAAATGAATTTATTAAATGAATCAACATCATTTTTTTTCTTTTTTTTTTGGAAGATATTGACTGATTGTGATTATGAATTTTATGAAACTTGGTTTTTTCTTTTGGTTCTTGATAAATCTGGCTTATTTGGCTCTTGATGAAATAACTTAATTTTTTTAAAATTTTTGTTAATCAATTGAAGTATAAATTTGTGTCCATTTATTAAATAGAAACTTGAAATTAGAAAGAAAAAGATTGAGGTATTGATTTTTTTTAGTTTAATTTTAAACTTTGAAAGTTTTAACGAATTTAATTTAATATTAAGATTTCACTTAATCAAATTCAAATGAAAATGAAAATAAATAAATTTTTATTTTATTTTTTGTTTTAGTTATTTTAATTTGAATTTTTAAATATTTTTTTCTCATTTTTTTAAGTTTAAATTAATTTATTAAAAATTAAATAAAAATAATTAATTTGACCAATTATATGTTGCCGCGTAAGTATTTGGTCAAACTTAACAACCAAGTACCAACAGATGCAACAAGATGTTGACGGAATGTATTTTTAGCGTAAAAAAAAAAAGTATTTAAGTGCTAGATTGGCTACAACTTAAGTATTTTAACTATCAATTTTCTTATATATATTTATATATATATATGACAAGAATTTACAAGAATAATAATTTTTATATGGAGAATAGTAGGCAAAAAGAAATAATTATTTTAACAAATCTATATATCCATCAAATTTTATATTATAATATTTATGGGAAAATCTGCAGTTTTGGAGTCCAAAATCCCCTACTAATAGGGGAGTCCCATATTTTCTGTAATATATGCCTTTTCGTTTCATAAGTATTTTGGTAATTTGGCCTATGAGGGAATAACATCTGCTTTCCTTAAATAGGGGTATTTTTGTAAATTGGCCTTGTTTCAATGATAAATGGGTATATTTTGCATGATATTAAAATTATGAATGAATTGATATGCATGTCTATGATTGTTCAAAAAATGATGAAAGGTGATCACACTTATGTTCCTTCAAGTATTATGGGCATAAGTATCAGGAATATTGGAAATTTGGAGTTAAAATAGAATTATGAGTTTTATGGTAGAAATTCTAATTTCCAATAATTGAAACTATTAGTTTAAGGGAAATTACTAAAAAGGGCTTTAGTGAATTATTAAGAAAACTTAGATTAAGGATATGGTGGTAATTTGGTGATGGTGAGTTATTATAAATAGAAAAAAAAAGAACTTAGGGCTAGAAACACTCTTCTATCAAGCTTGGATCTCATAATTCACCCTCTCTCACACACTTGCACTAGCCTTGGGTTCGAAACACTCTTCTATCAAGCTTGGATCTTTGGGAATTTGTTTGGGCTGTGACTGAAGGAAGATTTCGTGGTGAAGGTTATGCAATTTCTTGGGGTAAGATTTTTTTATATTCTTAAGTTTCTATAGATGTTTTGATTAAGGCTCTTAAAGGTTGAATGCATGTTAATGGTGTAATTTAATAAAGAGCATTGCGGGTTATGTTAATTGGGAATAGATGCATTTTAAAACCTAGATTTTTTATTTATAATGGTTAGAAACATGTTAGAGATGAATTAATGACTATATTTTTGGGATTATGGCTTATGAACACGATAAGAATATTATAAGTTAAGAGAATTAATCACAATATACCAATATATACAATGGAAGAATAACACAAATATGATCAAGATGAAGAAATGACATTTATAGAGAAAAACCCTAGTTACATAAGATCATAAAGTTATAATTTTATGTGATCAAACAATGGAGATGAAAACGAAGGCTTGACACAATAGAATTGTTGTCCAAAAAACTCTATTCCTAGCCTCCTATAAGAGATTGCTTGAAGCTACTACAATGGTGGAATGAGTTTGGGATTAACAAGGCTTGGTCTTCAAACAAGACAAGCTTTCTTGATGAAGATCTTGGAGAAAACTAGTAATCTTTGTGAGTTAGAGAGAGAGAGAGAAAGAATGATGATTTTTGAGAGAGAGGGTGGAAAATGATCAATTCACCAAAATTTTAAATGAACATCTTAAATAGTTTAGGAATTGTCATTAGTGTTAACCAATGAGATTATAGCATTTTAAAATAAGTTTTGGAGTCAAAGCACATAATTGTATGAGTCCATACGGACGACCCACATGACGATATGTTGCTTGTCTAGGTTGTTGTAAGATAGGCAATGCAACGCCTATTGCACTGAATTTTGACCCCATACATTGATCTGAAACATCTCCGAATGCCTCCAAACTTTTTGGGTACTCTTCAATTCTCCAAAGAAACATATCGGACCCAAAAAAATAATTATTAAGTGCTACAACAAAAGTCAACCTGCTCATGTTAACTTTAGTGAAATCGTTATGGTTTTGCACCTTTTTGTGTATAACTAATTTCACTATGTATTTAACCGATCCTAACAAATATGAGGTCTGGTTTTGTGATATATGTTTATAGCTTGGAAAAGAAGAAGTTTTATTGCATGATATTTGCTAGGGTTATGGAGTTAGGGATTGTTCATGAATTTTCAATATCTTTTTTATTTCTAAGAGTTGTATGGAACTCTATAATGTGAATGTATTGATTATGAACTTATATGATTTAAGTTGTGATAGTTTGAACTAGTGTATCTTTTATATTTTGGCTTTGAGAATTGTGTCCTACATAGCTCTTTTTGTTCGACGTTAGTTCACTGATACTCTATGTTGCAGGTAAGGGAAAAAGCATAGTTTAATGAGGCGATGAGTTGGAGCATGCTCGATCAAATATGTACATGTTGTGATTTGCTGACTCGGGAGTCAAAGGTTGCCTACTTATGTATTGTTTTAAAGTCGTTAAACGTTGATTTTCACGTTGAGTCTTAAAACCAATATTTTTACTTACGTTATGTCTGATTTTAAATGCATAAAAAGATGTTTGATTTCAAATGACAAGATCTCAAGTTGCAAGTTTTGAAAAGGGGATTGAATTATGTTTGTTTTAAGGAATGTCAGTAAATGTTTTATTTTCCTAAAGAAATCTTGGTAAATATTAATTTACTTAAATATGGAGTATTCAGTAAATTAATGAGTTTTAAATTATGTCATTACATTTTCACCCTGTAGATAAGTTATAACCCTAATTTTTTTAATATGATGGTGTACATTAGGGGTGCACATATGGACTCGAAAACCCAAAGGACCCACCCGACCCACACCCAAAAAACCTAGAAAAATGACAGAACCCAAATGATCGGGTCAGGTCGGGCTCAACCCGAGTGATGCGTCGGGTCGGGTTTGGGTGTAGTAATTTACATACGTCGGGTTCGGTCCCGAACCCGACCGAGTATTATTTCTTTTGAGTTTGTTAGTTTTATATTAGTGAATTTTAATTTGTGAGTGAACTTGCAACATGATCCAATAATTTTAAAATTGAGTGAATTGGAATAGCCATTAGCCAATTACATAGACAATACTCAAGTCAATAGTTTTATAGATTAAGTTTTTTCTAATTAGTAAGTTTCTTAATTCTCAATATATAAAACTTTAATTAATGGTAAAATATTGATCACTTAAAAGTTCACAAAAATAAATAAACCTAATTGTAAAAAAAAATAGCTAAAAGTCTAATTTTGTAAGTAAAATAAAAAAAAAAGGCCACTCAATCGAACCCAACCCCACCCGAGCCTATTTCAGTTGGGTTCAGTTCCATTTCTCCCGAACCTGACATTCCACCACTCGACCCGACCCGAACCCTACCCCGTCCGATACCATTTCGGGTGGGTTAGGTATTAACTTCTCCCACCTGAAACCCAAAAAACCTAAACCCGACCAACCCGCCCGATGTGCAGTCCTAGTGTAAATTGTAGTTATTGTTAGGAACAAGTTTTCTAATACGCAGCGGAATTGTGTGATGGGTTGGCCCAGTGTACAACAAAACTTTTGTAACATATTTAAACCACTTTTAAATATGTAGATCCATTAATATACATATATTAATCATAAACAAGAAAAGAATAAAGAACATACCTCTTGATGCCTATCAAGTGTCCTTGCTATCTTTTCGTAAAGTAAATGATCTTCCTATCCAAGCTGCTCCTAGGTACTCACACCAAGATCTTCCACATCGTTCTCTACACCTCTAGAAATATGTGGGTACTTACAGAATAAAGGATGGTATATTTTTTATTCAACTTTATATACTCAACACATGAGATCAAGAGAATAGGCCTGAGATTAGTTCTGTATCTTTTCAGGGAGAGATGGAAAGTATCATTCTTTTTTTAGAGCGAATAATTAAGTATCTTGTTATTTTTTTATAAATCTAATTTATATAGAAAATATTAAAATTTAAAAATAAAATATGTAACTAATTACAATTTATCTTTTAATTAATTAATTATCTTATTAATGAAAATATCAAAACTATAATTTTGAATTTTTTTTATTAATTAATCAATTCCCTGATTACTATAACTGCACACCACACACACTCCAAGGACTGTGTGTGTCGTGCAGTGCCCCATAAAATAGGGGAATTTATTTTCTCAACTATTATTTAATTATTTTAATAATGTAAACATCAAAACTAATTTTTGACTTATCCATTAATTAATTAAATAAATAAATAGAAGTGAAAAATCTAATCTTGCTTCTTTATTAGTTCTACATGCCCAAGTGAGTCATTGGGACTCCTTGGTGCGTGTAGCTCCCTACAAATTAGAGTCTAAGATTTTTTTTCACAATTATTTAATTATTTATTCAAACTACCTTATCAGATAAAATCCAACAACTTGATAATTAATTCAAATTTTAATCTATTATCTTTTTAATTAATTATCACATAAAATTAATTATTTGAATAAATATTAATCTTTTAAATTCAAATCTAATTTGAACTTGTCAGATTATTATCTCTCACTCAAATAAAGATATTTAATTAATTCTACTAATTAATTAAAACTGATTTTAATTAAATATTAATTTTGAAAATTTAATATTTATTTTATTATAATTTCGAAGATTATAATAAATTAATTATATATATAATTTTCAAAAATTACACAATAATTAATTATGGAAATTACAACTATTTTATAATTAATTAATTAATTAATCACTATTATCACATAATTGCATATTTGGCCCGAAGAACAAATTTCTTCTTAAATATGTCTTTTTACCATTTTACCTTTTATATCAACTCTTGTCTTGAATAGTGTTGATAGAGCCGCTGTGGGGACCTATAATTCCAAGCTCCAATAAAATTTTAATTATTAATTAAACTCTTTAATTAATTAATCTTAATTTATTAATCTCATGATTACTCCACTATAAATATATGAGACTGCACTCTTGTAATTATAGATATTTCATTTACTGAGTACTTTATAACAATAAAACGTCCATTGATATAATCATTACATACAAATTATCCCTTTAATGATGGTTCATAATTAATCCGGAATAAAATTACTATTTTACCCTTTTAATTATATCTTGTTTCCTTATGTACAATCGACTTTACTAGTGAAGGTTAATTCATAACTAAATTATGAATTTGAGCTAACACTACAAGAAAATAAGAGTTTTATGACTTTATTTGGGAGACATTGAAAGTCTACAATGTCTCCCAATTGGGGAGACGTTGTTGCTAGGGTCATTGTAGGTGTATATCTTACGTCTCCCAATAGGAGAGGTGAGAAACTTCCCACGTCTCCCATTGGGAGAGGTTGAAAGTCAAACGTTGACTTTCAACCTCTCCCAATGGGAGACGTGGGAAGTCCCTAGGAGACATCCAATGTCTCCCATTGGGAGAGGTGAGTCACTTCCCACGTCTCCCAGTGGGAGACATTCAAAGTCTCCCACATTTAAAAAAAAAAAAATAAATAAATTTATAATTAATATTATTTTAATTTGATTTAATAATTAATTAAATTGAAATTATTTTAATTTAAATTTAAATTGATTTAATAATCAATTAAATTGAAAGTACACAATATTTGTTAGACATATACAAGAAAAAAATATATTTGTTAGACATATACAAGAAATAAAATATTTGTTAGACATATTCAAAATGAACAAATATTGCATTGTGTATGAAGAAAAATGTAAAAAATAAAAAATAAAACCTATCAATGAGGTCGGTAACTTTGGATTATCGGCAACATATATGTCGCCCATTCTTGTCGCAACTCATCAATTTGTGCCTCTATATATGATGTGCTTGTTAGCTGCAAGAAATATAAAGTAAAATATATTAATTAATTATTTGATTACATTTATAGTTTCAAAAATAATTTGTAAATTTTAATTAATAATACCATTCTCAAGTAATGTCTGGGACTCGCATGTTCAATCAAATCCTTCAACATCCTCATTAAGTAGTATCCACATGCCACATTGTCCGGTTAGTGTGGACACTAATTATTTAAAAGTATGAGTAATTCATTATTAAATTGAAACTTATTAAAAAATGCATACATATTATTCTACTTAATTATTATAAATGTTCAAAAATTTCTGCTGAAGTTACTTACCTGAGGTTGCTTAATGCGTAGAGTATCAGGGATCTCGACATCAGGAAGATTCATAGAGAAAAAAAGATTGAAAGCGCTGACGATCACTGATACAATCTCCTCACGGTTATTTAGCTTTGAATTCACTGGATCACAACAATAAACATGATACGCATATGGTGCCAAAATAAGCAACATCCAATGTTCACTGCATAAGAAAAACGAAAAAATTATAGCTGAAATGTTAAAGAAAGAAATTATTGATATGGGTCGGAAAAATGACAACTTTTTAAACTTACCCATGGTTCCAAGGGACAATCATAACTTGTTCTTTTGATTTTACGTCATTGCAACGTCTGAATAGATTCTGAACACGATCGTCGAATGAACTCCCTTGAGTGGTGACAATATTCGGATTGACAAATAAAAACTTATTTTGGTGACCTTGTTGTACCACATATCTGTAAATGAACCTAATACAAAAATATGAAAAATTGTTATATATATGAATAAATCAAATTAGAAAATTAAATGAACAAACTTATTTGTGAGATATATACCTCATGTAGCTGACGACTACTGCTTGTCCAATCTTCTTCTTTCGAGCAAACTGAAGTATGTCATCCTTAAATATATAACAGTGAGACATATCCTGATAAAAAACTTTAGACTCTATGCCTAGATTGACACACTCTCCATCATCCCAATGAGATACGATATTCTGTAATCGTTCTAATGGAGTGTGGGCCAATTGTGTTGGAGGAGTTTGTTGTCGTCTTCTTTCTCGAGGTTATTGTGTTGATGGAGCTCTTGGTCGTTGTGATTTGGTCCTACTTGTAGAGGGAGTCTGTATACAATAATATCAACAATTAAAAAAATTGCAAACAAATATAGAATTGTAAAGATAATTATGTAAAAATATGGCATCACCTCATGATATACATCTTCAGATATAATGACAAAATCCTTAGGGCACGCTATTGGCATCCCAATGGCCTGAGCAACTATGTACATGTCCAAATCAGGATATGAAAAAGGGAGAGGACGGGTTGGCTTAAGAACACTCGTAATCATAACTTGGAAGTTGTTGCCTGCCTCTCTTTCAATGAGTTTACTTGATGCAACAATGTTTGAAACCGAACCAATTGCTAATTGGCATGCTCGGCCCTGCGTAAGAAACATATTCTATACAAATAATCATGTTGAAGCAGTAAAGAAATTTATTTGGTTTCAGAATATTCAAGAAAGTTTAATTACCTCTTGCAAAAGCGGTTGTAGTGCAATAATGTGGTGTTCTGCTTGAGGCACTACTAGGTCTGGAGTATAGTAGGACGCCTGCGCTGGTGGCACTGGTGGGTCGGGCACATAGTATGATGATGGCGCTGGTGGAACTCCAACGTTAGATCCTGACCCGCTCTGTTGGGCCAATAATTTTCTCAAGAGCTCATCTTGTTGCTGAAGGCGCTCTTCTAGGCATTGTGCTTGTTGACGATGCTCTTCTTCCTGTTTTCAAAATCTTTCTTCAAACTCCTTTCTAATGTCATCATTCAAAGAAGAGGCTTTTAATTTATTTTTCGTTGAGGTAGGTGTTGGAGTATTCCAGTATACTGAGCGGGACACACCGTGTCCTCCAGCCCTAACACATCCTCGAGGCTCAAGAGTGCCCAACGCCCTCGTCAGCACATCATCAGGTGCCCATTTACCCTCAGCTTGGAGTTGCCGGTAATGATCCTGTGAAACAATATTCATAGAAAGTTATATATATAAGCTAATAATTTGATATATCAACATTATTAAATATGAGCACTTACAATATTTTTTTGAATCTCAGAGGCCTCTCCAACTAGCTCTCCTTTTGCATTCCGACGACCCATGCTCCATAAGTCTGCCCTATCAAGTTTAGTCAGACTTTTCCCACTTTGTTCCATTAACATCTCTTCAATACGCACATAGCCTTCTCTAGAGAGGTTGTGATTGTATTTATTCAATGCTCGATAATTTTGCATCTCCTCTCTCTTTCTTTGCCACTCGGGAGTTAATCTTGAGTTCACAAACTTTAACCATTCATCCGGAGTTATGACATTCTCAAATCCAAATGGCATAGCTGGCGGGAACTCATTTGGGTATTTTTTCAAAGCGTCGTAAACGTGTACCCTTGTAAGATTAGTCTTCCAATTTCGGAAGTACTTTCCCGCATCCTTCAACATCTGTTGCTTTTGTTTGGGGTCTAAATCAAAAGTTTCTGCAAGTTTGAAAGTAATAAGAAGCATATTATCAAAACAATATATCTTTTAAAAACATTAAATGAAATATAATTAATAAAAGTATACCTTCATTGTGTCCCATATTTTATTTTTATCCACCACACTAACATCGTTCCAACTATTAATGTTGATGGACACAGTTGCTCAAACAATTGCTCTAAGCTGTGATGAAACATTACTTCTAGATTCACCCACTAGTTGACCATACTCATTGTATTCAACACGAGTAAGATGTCATTCACTCCTTTTTTTGGTGTTTTTAGAAATCCATGTACGTCCTCTCACAATTTTATTTTCTTGTTCCACTGGCTGAGAATGAGGGCGTTGCTCCCCCTCATCAGAACTACCACCAAAAGGATCAGCCTTCATCTGTGAAACATAAATATCATTATTATAACAATTTTGGACACTCATAATCAAAAGATGAAACAAAATGATGAAACCAAAAGATGAAACTAAAAATTTCACATATCATAAACATATGAAAACTATTAAATGGTACCTCAAGACCCATTATCATCAACCCATAATCCTTCACCATTTTCACGGAAACAAATACAATCACCATCAACTTCGTCATTATCTTCTATTGCGGTGAATGTGACAAGTTCTTCTTCGAGAGGTATATCATGTAAATCACCATCTTTAATGTTCCATTCTCTTGTTTGCGTTGGAAGAACAATTGACCATTGGTTATCTGAAAGATCCTTCACATAAAATACTTGTTTCGCTTGTGAATCTAATATAAATCGATCAGATTTGTGCCTAATTCGTTTTAGATTAACTAATGTGAAACCAAAATCTTCATAAATTATGCCGCTGTCACTTTTCACCCAATCACAAAAGAAAACAGGTACTCAAGTTGTGATATAATCTAACTCCCAAATTTCATTAACTACTCCATAAAAAGTCATATCACATTCAATTGGATTTTTATCTTTTGCACTAGAGACTTGCACAGTTTTAGCAACAAGGCTAACACCACTGTTTTGTGTGTTTCTGTTGTTATCGTGCTCCCTAGTGTTAAATAGAGTACCGTTAATCATGTATGATGAAAACTTGATGACATTAACCGAAGGTCCTCGAGAAATCCACTTAGCAATGTCTGAAACCTTATTTGATGTGTTTTGTAATTCTGACAACCTATCAAATCAACATACCAAAAACAACCAAAAATGTCATCTTGTAATTAATTACTAATTAATGACAACTTTCAATAATAAACACAATTTACCTTTTGTTCTATCTAACTACTAAAAGTTCGATAATGTTCGTCTTGTAACCATTTTGAGTTCCTTGACTTGGATGGAAATTTGGTCTTTATCCAATTAAAATGTTCCCTTCAATTATACATATGCTGTTAAACAATTGAATATACGAAATTACACAACTTAAACTTAATGTATTATATGAATATAACTCACTTGATATAAGGTTGAATTTCATTTATATTCTGCAACACAAGATGATGCATTTCATCTAGAAGATCTCGGCTTACTGTGCATACAACGCTACCACGACGACTCTGAATCTCAACATTTTCAACATCATTTAACCCAATTTTCTGTACACCAGTCATGTATTCAGAACAAAATTCAACTGCCTCTTCTGCAATATAGCATTCGACGATGCATCCTTTCGGCCGACTTCTATTCCTAACATACCCCTTAAGAATCTTCATATATCGCTCAAATGGATACATCCATCTTAAATAAACTGGACCACAATATCTTAGTTCTCTAACTAAGTGAACTGTCAAATGGATCATTATATCAAAAAATGTCGGCGGGAAATATTTCTCCAACTCACACAATACCTCAACAATTTCATCTCTTAACTTAGGTAACTTAAGCGGATCAATCACCTTACAACACAATGACTTGAAAAACAAGCATAACCTTGTGATTACATCTCAAACTTTCCTAGGCAACACATATCAAATGGCCACTGGTAGTAAATGTTGCATCAGAATATGACAATCGTGAGATTTCATGCCAGTTAGAATACAACTTTTCATGTCTACCAATGACCTTATATTTGAGGAATATCTGTCTGGAACTTTTATATTAAACACACATCTGCAAATTTCCATTCTTTCCTCTTTAGTAAGAGTGTAAGCTGCAGGAGGTAAATATGTTCGTCTCTTATCTGGTTTTGGAGTTAATTCATCCCTTATACCCATTGCAACCAAGTCTTGTCTAGCCTTAATTCCAACCTTAGTTTTCCCAGGAATATTCAACAAAGTGCCAATCAAACTATCACATACATTTTTCTCTATGTGCATAACATCTAAATTATGGCGTATAAGTAAGAAAGGCCAATATTCAAGTTCGAAGAAAAAAGATTTCTTTTTATAACACCCTTTTGGCTCCTCCACAACCTTGGCCTTGCGACTACGTTTCATCTTTGTAGGTGTACGAACTTTAGGCTTCCGTAACTTGAACACAATTTTAGACATCTTCTCAAGTACTTGGATCCCATTCAATGGCTCAAAAGCCTCCTCAAACTCTTGTTTACCATTGAATGCCTTCTTCCAAGTCCAAAGTTTATGCATATTAGGCAAGAACTTCCTATGTCCCATATAACATATTTTCCGAGAGTGTTTCAAGTATTCAAAACATATTTTTTCTTCATAAACGGGGCAAGCCTTATATCCTTTCACACTAAACCTAGATAAATTTCCATAAGCAGGAAAGTCATTAATTTTCCACAATAAGACCGCTCTAAAATTAAATTCTTCTTGCCTATACGCATCATAAACCTTAACCCCTTCATCCCACAAAGTTTTCAAGTCATCTATAAGAGGAGCTAGATAGACGTCAATATCATTACCAGGTTGTTTAGGTCCTGATATCAACAAGGTCAAAAGCGTAAACTTTCTCTTCATACACAACCATGGGGGTAGATTGTAAATAACAAGCATAATAGGCCAACAACTATACTTACTGCTAAGGGATGTGTGTGGATTAAACCCGTCAGTCGAAAGACCTAGACGAATATTACGAAATTCATTTCCAAAAGAAGGCCACTTCAAATCAACTTTCTTCCAAGCAAGGGTGTCAGCTGGATGTCTTAATTTACCATCCTTTATTCTTTCATTAGCATGCCACGAAAATTTTTTAGCATGTTCGGCATTTCTAAACAATCGGATGAAACGAGGAATTGGCGGAAGGTACCACAAAAATTTGGCAGGTACTCCTTCCTTAACATCGTCACCATATCTTTTCTTTTGCCATCGCGACTCACCACAAGTAGGACACAATTTTGCGTCTGCAAAACTATTTCGATATAATATGCAATCATTAGGACATACATGAATTTTTTCGTACTGCATGCCTAGTGAGCATAACGTCTTCTTTGCCTCATAAAATTAAATTGGAATTTCATTATCTTCAGGAAATAACTCCTTCAAAAAACTAAATAAATCAGTAATGCTTTTATCACTCCATCCATGTTTAGCTTTTAGATTGTACAACCTAAGAAGCGCAGATAATTTTGTAAATCTTGTACAACCAGGGTAAATTGGTTTCTCGGCATCATTAAGGAGTGTCTCAAACTTATTTGGGTCTACTCCTGATCCATAATGTGCGTCGTCAATCATTTCATCTAATGGATCCCAGTTCTCCTCCACTATATTCCTCCTCACTCTTTTTGGTCTACTTGGCAGAGTTGGAGCAATCAGAGCTATCTCCCCATGGTAATACCAAATTGTGTAACTCTTGTCCATCCCATTGAAATATAAGTGTTCTTTAATCTTTTTAAGATCCATCTTTTTAACATTTCCACACTTAAGACATGGACAATAAGTAAAATTTAGGTCTTTCACATTTTCCGAACAAAACCTTAAGAACAAATTGACCCCGTTCCTATATTCCGCAGATAACCTATTCGCTGACATCCACTGTTTATCCATATATTCTCCTATGTCTATGGAAAAGAAAAGAAACAACACTAGATAAGCACGTGATAAAGTTGTATGTCTATATAAAAACTAATTGTTTATTATCCTAGATAAAATCGGGCAGCATTTCTCCTATAATAGTGACCTAACCATCTACATGTGAATAACAAAACAAATAATTCAAACAACATACAATAAGTTTCTTCCTTATAGGATGTCTATATTAAACTAATTATTTATTATCCTAGATAAAATCGGGCAGCATTTCCCCCATAATAGTAACCTAACCATCTGCATGTGAATAACAAAACAAACAATTCAAACAACATACAATAAGTTTCTTCCTTATAGCTCCGCCGCACACAACCAAATTTCTCAGATCCTACTTCACTAAAACACACAAGTTCTCAACCTTCCGTTATCATCGCAGCACATAATTTTAATCTCAGAACCTACTTCACTATGGTGGAATATTTAAGATATTCAAACTCCTCTAACATTTGTTTAATAATATTAAAAGTAGAAGTAAGAGAATATATATGTACCTCTTGCAATTAATAATCCAAAAGCTTGCAAAATTACTTCACTTAGTAATCAAATTCGCTATTAAATCCACAAACCAATAAAATTAAATTAATAAATAATAAATAAAATATCACTAAATATCTAGCAATATATAATGTGTTATTGTAATTTTAGAAACTTAATTACCTCAAATATGTGATTGATATAGGAATTTTGATGCAAAATACTCTATAAAATCTCACCACCAAAATCACAACCTATGAAATTAAATTAATTAATATGTTAAACATTACCAAACAAATATCACTAAATATCTAATAACAGTAAATGATATTGGTAAACAAATAAAAAAAACCCCAATGCGCCACTAATTATAACCTAAACAAAAAATCAATAAAAAATTTCATAACCTAAAAACTTAATAATCAACAAAAACATAAAAAATTTCATATATTTATATTTTATAAATGATTTAATAAATTTATTTTAACATAACTATATATATAATAAAATAGTTACAATTTACAAAAAAAAGTTTAAATATATATAAAAAATATATCTAAATTTCGAAATAAAAAATGATAAAAATTTTAAAAAATCATGAACATATATACTCTAATGAAATCTATACAATGTGATAGGTTAAATTAAAAAAAAAACTAAAAAGACATAAATATATAAAAAAACTTCCATGAAAAACTAATCCTACAATGTATATAAAATAATGCATAAAAATGAAAAATTAACACAAAATCATGTATATTACTCATCCTAATACTAAACCTATAATTTTTTTACCAAATAATTAACTAAAAAGCAAGAAAATTAAAAAAACTTACTTTTAAAACCCTAAAAAACGCAGCCCCCTTCCTTCTTGATTTTGCTCTCTGGTTTGCAATCCATGTATAATGGTTCGAATGAGAGGAAGAAGAAGGGAATTTGGTTTAAATGGGTAGGGGACATCCAACGTCTCCCACTGGAAGACGTGCCACGTGTCCCACGTCTCTTAGTGGGAGACGTTGGATGTATACGGGGGTACATCCAACGTCTCCCACTGAGAGACGTGGGACACGTGGCACGTCTCCCAGTGGGAGACGTTGGATGTACCCCCGTATACATCCAACGTCTCCCACTGGGAGACGTGCCACGTGTCCCACGTCTCCCAGTGGGAGACGTTGGATGTACCCATGACCACTTCCCCAACCTATTTCCAACGTCTTCCACCATTTTTAATGTCTTCCAATTGTAGCCATTAATATAAAATTTCAATGTCTTACACCATTAGACATTTAAAACCCCTTATAATTTTTAATGTCTTACACCAATGGTGTAAGACATTGTAGGGAGTCATTGTATATTGAATTTGTTATAGTGTAAATAACCTTTCAATCCCAAAAGTCTACCCTTAAGAGAACCATTATTCAATCTCTTGCGAGAAGGTATAGATTCCTTATTTGTATACTATGTCCCCAGCCATTTACATTAATGAGTTCCTAAAATAAAAGTTTATAGCCTGAACATTCTGACAAACCCTAACGAGTGAATCAAAGAACTCTGTTATCCCCAAAAATGGAGAATTGATGACGTGGCAATAGAGGTGACAAGTGGCAGTACATGGTTCGTAAAAGACACATTAATAAGTCAATAAATATATTGGCTCCTCAGAGTTGTGATAAAGTGACTTGGCTTAGGAGTAGCTCATAAGCCATGTTAGACTAGAGATGTGTCATGCTAGACCAGTGTGCCATGTTAGACGAGAGACATGGCATGCTAGACCAGAGTGCAATGTTAGACGAGAGACATGGCATGCTAGACCAGAGTGCCATGTTAGACGAGAGACATGGCATGCTAGACCAGAGTGCCATGTTAGACGAGAGACATGGCATGCTAGACCAGAGTGCCATGTTAGACCAGAGACATGGCATGCTAGACCAGAGTACCATGTTAGACGAGAGACATGGCATGCTAGACCAGAGTGCCATGTTAGACTAGAGACATGGTATGCTAGACCAGAGTGCCATGTTAGACCAGAGACATGGCATGCTAGACCAGAGTGCCATGTTAGACCAGAGACATGGCATGCTAGACCAGAGTGCCATGTTAGACCAGAGGAATGCATGTCCTACCAGCTAAGTGCATGTCCTACCAGCTAAGTGCATGTCCTACCAGCTAAGTGCATGTCCTACCAGCAAGTGCATGTCCTACCAGCAAGTGCATGTCCTACCAGTAAGTGCATGTCCTACCAGCCAAGTGCATGTCCTACCAGCTACGTGCATGACTGCCCAGTCATAGAGTATACTGGCGTGCACATAAGGTATACTGGCGTGCACTTCAACACAAGCAATCTGCCCAGTGAAGGTGTTTTCGACCAGAATGAAGGTGATGTGGATCAACTAGATAGAGCATGACTATGCCAAGATTCCCAGAAACGGCTTCAACAAGAATCGGTCTTGGCACATGCGGGAATCTCTCATTCTTCCCACAAATTTGGTGTTCTGTTACATTTTAAATATTTTTGTAATTTAAATATAATAAATATAATGAAATATCCCGATTCTAGGGGAGAGCAGATTTATGATCCTAAGCCTATAAATATATGGCTTATGGGATTAGAAAGGGACTTTTTTGGGGAAATTTTGGGTCTGAGTTTTCTAGAGAGAGAAAGTGCTTGTATCGGAAAGAATTCTTGTAATCTTGTAATCTGTACTGAAGAAACTCAGTTGGCTCAGTTCATCTGATCTTGAGTGCAGATCTATAATCACAACTCTAAGTGGATTAGGCTATTACCAACATATTGGGGCTGAACCACTATAAAAATTGCGCGTGTTATTTATTTTCTTTTCAAACCCGTCTGTGTCGTTTTATTTCTCTTGAAGGTTTCATCATTTTTGACGTTCTCACGTCGTTGGCGAAAAACGCGGTCAAGATTTTGGTGCTTTCATTGAGAGCCTGAAGAGAAAGACAGACGGTCCCTGAAGTCAGATGGCACCTAAGAACACCAATGCAGCCTCCAAGAAGACAAGCTCCTCTAAAGAGCCTGCTAGATCAGAAGGTCCTAGCCCACAAGACCATGAGACTAGAGTCGTGCTCAAGGACGTGACTCCAGAAGTTGAAGAGCTCCAAGAGGTCATGGGGGCCTTCTAGGAGGAGATGGCACAACTCCACGCCAGACAGGAGGCATTCGCTGAAGAGATGGCCAGGCAGAAAGCCGCGTTAGAGCAGCAAAGGCGCGATATGGACGCTAGGGGTGAGGAGTTCAGACAACAACAGGAGGAGGTGAACCGGAGACATCGTGAAGCAGCACTTGCTCTAGAGGCAGCTACCCAGTTGGCCCAAGCTAATGCCTAAGCTGCAGCACGAGGAGCAGCCACCCCAGGAGCAAGGACCACAGAAGTTGGTCGTAAGAACAATGATCGACCAAGGAGGGGTGGTAATAACCCACCTGGTCATGAGGAAGATGGAGTCTGATTGCACACTGCCTCAACACAAAGGGAGCACTCTAGAACCCCCTCCAGAAGCCACCGATCAGAAACTTCAAAATCAGGAAGTGACCGATCGAATAGTAAGAAGACTCCACCTGGGCAGGAGCAAAATAGAGCTCCTCGAGAGAAGAGGACTTCACAGTTCAAAGATGGGCATGGTCGTGATGAGGCTGATAGTCATCCCACCGACCAGTCAAAGGAAAAGGAGGGCCACAACCCACAAGGAGGAGAAAACTGCCCAGAGAGCGCCAAGAAGCCTCCACCGCACCCTGACCAGCAGCGTAGTGGGAGAGAGGAAGTCCCGCATAGTAAGCCCTCTGGGAAATCGAAGAGTACGGTGTTCGATCGGGTAGGAGAGCATGCTTCTCAGAAGGATCTAAGGGATGTTATCACCAACAAGAGGAGGACCGTCCCGGTCGAAAGGCAAAATCTGGACCGCCCTGCCAGTCAAGTAGAAATACTTGATGGTGGCGCGCCAGATGGTAATGACCGACCAGGCGATCAAGACCTTGGAACCTCATCAGTTGCACCAGCCATCCAAGCCCAGCTTGACATGCTAGCAGCTGCAGTGCAAGGTTTGTCGAAACGACCTTCCGAGATAGATGCGATAGACCACCGGAGTGGCAGCCCATTTTGTGCTCGAATTAGAGCAGCCCAGCCACCAGCAAAGTACAAAGCACTGGTACTGCCAATTTATACAAAAAAGGCAGATCCCATCAGACATGTTGGGAAGTTTGAGGACCAGATGGAACTGCTCAGAGTGAGTGATGACTATCGGTGTAGAGTCTTCCCCACCACCTTGACGGATACTGCCCAGGAATGGTATTGGAAGTTTAAGCCAAACTCCATTACCTCTTGGGAGGCATTCAGGAAGGAGTTTTGTAGACAATTCAACACTGCCCGGACTCCACTAGTTTATGCCAAGCACTTGGCAGATATCAAACAAGGAAAAGATGAGTCTCTAAAGAACTATATACAAAGATTCATGAGAGAAGCCAATAGAGCAACTGCTGTAGGTGACGAGGGGAAGATGGTTGCCATATCCGCTGGGATAACTTATCGGAGTCCTTTATGGGACAGTATACATAGAAATCCAATTTCAACACTTCAATAATTTCTTGACCGGGCGGACAAATATATGAAATTGGATGATGCAATAGAGAAAGGGGAGAATGGCATAAACAATCCGGGCAGATCAACTGACTCTCCTAGTGATGGTGGAAAGAAACGTGGAAATAATGGGTCTGACCACCATGAGGAAAAGAAAGCAAAGTTGGATTCAAGTGAAAAGCCAACCAAGTATGAGACTCAATTCACTAACTACACCACTCTCTCAACCAGCCGAGCAGAGATATATCTTGCTAGTCATGAAGAGGTTCCCTACAAGAAGCCTCCACCCATTAGGAGAGAGATGAGGAAGAGAGACATGAACAAGTTTTGTTGTTTCCATGAAGATTATGGTCACGACACGAATGAATGCAACCACCTCAAGGACGAGATAGAATTTCTTCTCCGGTCGGGCAAGTTGAGGAAGTACCGGTCAGAGACACCCTAAGGAGAAGGAGGTAGCAGCAATTCTGGTCTTAAGCGACAAAGATCTCCACCCTTGCAGCCTGGACCTGTGGACTTTACCTTAGACACTATATGTGGAGGTCCACACTTGGCTGAGGAGAGCAACGAAGCAAAAGGAGAAGTATGCTGAGCAGGAGTGCTAGGATCAGGAACCACTGGAGTGGCGAGCACCAAAGGATATATTATTTTTAAATACCGCTTTCAGAGTGGTAGCTTGATTTCGAGTTGTTAGACTTGTTATTTAAGTTTGGTGTATGAGCTGGTTATTTGCTAACCAGTCATTTTATTTTTGAACAATTTTGGTTGTTTAAGACTCGTTATTAGACATGTTTTGTCCATTTTAATTTACGAGTAATAAAAGAGACTACGCGCAGCGTGGTCAATTCTTGCTACAAATATGCATGTGTGTTAGTTATCCGAGCAGTGTTCAACTGGTCGGTAAAATCGGACAGTGTTCAACTGGTCGATACGTTCAAGCAGTGTTCAACTGCTCGAATATTTTCCATATATTCTATGTGTTTCACGAGTAATTAACTGCTCGAACAGATTCTGTCAAGTAGCAAGTGACTGAGGATCTTTCAACCCTCAATCACCTGGGGGCACATCGGGTATACTGGTATATAATTTAACACAGGCAATAAGAGCACGAGTTAATATATCTGTTTTTAGGCTGACTTGTAAATTTTCGAAGTCCAAAAAGGCCATTAAGCTAACTTGTTTGACAAAGCTTAAGTAACTTGGAATTTTGTTTAAAAATTTCAAGTTAGGAGCAGATATTCGTGTGACAGTAAGCATGCTCATAAAATGTTAGAGCAATAAGAGTGTGAGAAAATATACTTAGCATGGACTTATGAAATGTCTAGAATTTCTAAGTTAGAAAACTAAGTACTCATGCGAAAATATAAGGCATACACCAGAGTGACTTTACTATTCACAAAAAACTTATAACTTTTTAAGTCTAGAGGAGACTTAGAATGGTTTAAGTTAGAAAAGAAAAGTAAAGTATAAATGCCAACAACTCGGTTGTACAAGACAAATATCAAAGCTGTTAAGCAACAATTGTCTTCACAACAAAAGAGAGTAAACTACTGGCAAGGTACAAAGTCTAGCTTATCAGGTGCAACATTTTTCCTGGTCGGGGGAGATACAACTTCCCTGGTCAGCTGAGCATATATCACTGGTCGAGTAGGGAACTCTATTGTTGAGCATGACTAACATCGATGAGTCCCTGGAGTGAATCAAACAAATGCATGCAAAGTAAATACTACATAGTGAAAAATTGTCTTTGAGAGGAGAAGTCAATTTTTCACCAAGATTGATTGAGAGAAATCAATCTCTCAAAATAATTATGGAAGGTTTGAACAAGGTGCTTTGGTGGTTTTTGGTAGGGAGAGTTTAAGGCATGCTTAAATGGCTATGCCATGTGCCCAAGAAAATGCCTAAGAGTGCCTAAAGGTGCTTAAAGTGGTTAGAAAAGTTGGTGTCCAAGTGGCTCATGTGGTGTCCGAGCGGACACCTTGAGATGACTATTGGATGCATGTTGGTCAGAGGACCATCTCGCCTATGTCCAAGGATCTAGGCCCAGAAATTTGGTGCCTAAGGTGCTGCATTCGAGGAGGAGATACATGCCTGAGTGGTTCAAGTGAGCGTTCGAGCATCCAAGGCTGCATCTGAGCGGTTGGAAGCTGCATTGTGTCCGATCGGGTAGAACATGGCCGAGCGGATGCCATGTGTGTTTGGGTAGGCCCGCGTGCATCTGAGTGCTAGTGTCCAAGCAGCTAGGCTGCATCTGAGCGGTGTGGGGGGCATTCGTCCGAGCGGCTGTGTCAATCCGAGGAGATGTGCTTGGTCGGAGGAGCCCGTGTGCGTCCGAGCCGAGGAGAGGCAGCGTGGCCCGAGGGTATCAAATGGTCATGACTGAGCCCATAGCCAAGGGTCTGATCGGATGCATTTGGGATCAAGGAGTTCACCCGTGGTCTGATCGGATCACATTGTAATCCTAGCGCAACCAAATCGAGGATACTCAACAACCTGTCTCGAATACCATGATAATTTTGCAGAATAGACAAAAGGAGAATTGAGAAAGAATCAAAAGGGAGGCTAGGTTTTCATTATATCAAGAAATAGAATTTGAAGAAATCACAAGACAAGTTCAGTCGTGGGAGTTTACGTGAAAGTTATCAACCGGATAGGAGCTTTTGGATGACCTCGAGAACATTTTGCTAGAAGAAAAGTTTATCATACGAGAAAAATCGTATAATAAACTTGGGGGGCAAATGTTATCCCCAAAAAATGGAGAATCGATGACGTGGCAATAGAGGTGACAAGTGGCAGTACATGGTTCGTAAAAGGCACATTAATAAGTCAATAAATATATTGCCTCCTCAGAGTTATGATAAAGTGACTTGGCTTAGGAGTAGCTCATAAGCCATGTTAGACCAGAGATGTGTCATGCTAGACCAGTGCGCCATGTTAGACGAGAGACATGGCATGCTAGACCAGAGTGCCATGTTAGACGAGAGACATGGCATGCTAGACTAGAGTGCCATGTTAGACCAGAGACATGGCATGCTAGACCAGAGTGCCATGTTAGACGAGAGACATGGCATGCTAGACCAGAGTGCCATGTTAGACCAGAGGAATGTGTGTCCTACCAGCTAAGTGCATGTCCTACCAGCTAAGTGCATGTCTTACTAGCAAGTGCATGTCCTACCAGCAAGTGCATGTCCTACCAGCCAAGTGCATGTCCTATCAGCTACGTGCATGACTGCCCAGTCATAGAGTATATTGGCGTGCACATAAGGTATACTGGCGTGCACTTCAACACAAGCAATTTGCCCAGTGAAGGTGTGTTCGACCAGAATGAAGGTGATGTGGATCAACTAGATAGAGCATGACTACGCCAAGATTCCCAGAAACGGCTTCAACAAGAATCAGTCTTGGCACACGTGGGAATCTCTCATTCTTCCCACAAATTTGGTGTTCTGTTACATTTTGAATATTTTTGTAATTTAAATATAATAAATATAATGAAATATCCCGATTCTAGGGGAGAGCATATTTATGATCCTAAGCCTATAAATATATGGCTTATGGGATTAGAAAGGGACTTTTTTGGGGAAATTTTGGGTCTGAGTTTTCTAGAGAGAGAAAGTGCTTATATCTGAAAGAATTCTTGTATTCTTGTAATCTGTACTGAAGAAACTCAGTTGGCTCAGTTCATCTGATCTTGAGTGCAGATCTATAATCAAAACTCTAAGTGGATTAGGCTATTACCAACATATTGGGGCTGAACCATTATAAAAATTGCGCGTGTTATTTATTTTCTTTTCAAACCTGTCTATGTCGTTTTATTTCTCTTGAAGGTTTCATCGTTTTTGACGTTCTCACGTCGTTGGCCAAAAACGCGGTCAACAAACTCATATAACATAAACAGAAGTTCATAGTAACTTCAGGATTAAGATCTATTTGTATATGATCATGAGTTGCTATATTTAATTAATACTTCGAAACGAAATTTAACTAAGTATTAATAAACATATATGGTCTAGTTCTATATATTCTATAATATATAAAGCACCTCCACTAAAGTGTCCTACTACACTTGTAATCCGGATCTAGATCACATGTATTCGTAATACTAGTGGACCGTACTTGCAGTAATTAATCTAAAGATTCCATAACTTTATTTTACTGCGAACTATTCAAGTTCATTTATCTCAAACACAATCCTCCCGTACCAATACGTGGTTGAGATCACATATATGAACTTAAGAATTTTTCTGATATTTACTTAATATTATCACAGAATAATATAGTCCATAAAATATATGCATAAAAAATTCTATTTATTTATTTATTTCTTAAAACAATGTCTACTACATATGCTTTCAGGGCACAATTCCCAACAATCTCCCACTTGCCCTAAAGAAATGAGGCATCTCTCTCATTCCCATGTTTCTTATATGCTCCTTAAAAGATTTCATAGATAAAGTCTTTGTGTAAGGATATGCAAGATTATGCTCTGAAGCTTTCTTCATAACTGAAACATCTCCTCGGTGAACTATCTCTCTGATCAAGTGACACTTCCTCTCGATGTGCTTTTCCCTCTTGTGACTCTGTGGTTCCTTTGAGTTAGCTACTGCCCCACTGTTGTCACAGTATAGGACTAGTGGCTTATCCACATCTGGCACTACTTCCACATCGGAATAGAACTTCTTGAGCCACACAACCTCCTTAGTTGCTTCACAAGCTACTATATACTCGGCTTCCATGGTGGAGTCTGCAATGCTGGATGATCCAGAAGTCGATTTTCGACTATCTCGGTCTGATTAAAAATTAGAATTAGTGTAACCAGTGGGGTTCAGGTCTCCACCTGAATATACAAGTATATAATCTCTAGTATTTATAAGATTCTTGAGAATATTCTTCACTGCAATCCAATGACTCAATCCAGGTTTGGATTGATAACGACTGACTATCCCTACTGCATAACAAATGTCAGTCTTGTACATAGCATAGCGTACATAAGATTGCCTACCGCCGAGGCATAGGGATACTGTGTCATATCTTCCTCTTCCTGAGGTATTTTGGGACACTGCTCCTTGGAAAGGACTACTCCAGAATGGGTTGGCATATCACCCTTTTTGGAGTTTTGCATATTAAAGTGTTCAAGCACCTTATCAATATAAGTTGCTTGAGACAGTACCAAAGTCTTGTTCTGTCTATCTCTAAGAATTTGAATGCCCAGAACATACTTAGCTTCTCCCAACTATTTCATTTGGAATTGTTCAGCTAACCAGTTCTTTACCTTTGATAATGATGTTACGTCATTGCTAATCAGGAATATATCATCAACGTAAAGAACGAGGAATACTACTACACCATTTTTGATTTGTTTATAGACACAAGGTTCGTCAACGTTTTGTTCAAAACCAAACATTTTAATTGTTTCATCAAATCTTAGATTCCAAGATCTAGAAGCTTGTTTGAGTCCATAGATGGACCTAAGAAGCTTGCAAACTTTTTGCTCTTGACCTTTTACTTCGAACCCTTCTGGTTGAGACATGTAAATAGTTTCGTCAAGGTAGCCATTTAGAAAAGCTGTTTTGACATCCATTTTCCAAATCTCATAATCTATGCACGCAATAATGGATAAGAGTATACGAATGGATTTTAGCATGGCTACAGGAGAAAAAGTTTCTTCATAATCAACCCCTTCTTTATGTGTGTAGCCTTTGGCTACAAGCCTTGCTTTGAAAGTCTCTACTTTTCCATTCGCTCCTATTTTCTTCTTGAATATCCACTTGCAACCAATGGGCTTGATATTCTCAAGTGGATCTTCAAGAACCCAGACAGAATTGGAATACATTGATTCCATTTCTTGGTTCTTGGCGTCTTGCTATTTGTCCTTGTCAGAATCATTCATTGCATATTTAAATGTCAATGGATCGTCTTTGTTTGTGTCAAACACAAGAATTTGAACTTCGTGTTCATAGCGTATGGGTTGCTTACTAACCCTCCCACTACGATGAGGCTCTCTACTATTCTGACTAGAACTAGCATTTTCCTCTTGCTGTTTTTCATTGGTTGTTGCTGGTGACTTTGCAACTTTATTTGAGACCATCTCCTCCAATACAACTTTACTGCAAGGTTTGTGGTTATTAACATAGTCATGTTCTAGAAAAGTTGCATTTGTTGATACAAATGTTTTATTTTCTTTGGGACTATAGAAAATTCCACCTCTAGTCTCTTTGGAATAGCCCACAAAAATGCAAACTTTAGAGCGTGATTCCAACTTTCTGGTCTTTCCTTTAAGCACGTGTGCAGGACACCCCAAAATGTGAAAATGGTGTAAACTAGGTTTACAACCATTCCATAATTCCATGGGTGTCTTCTGGATAGACTTAGATGGAACAATAGTCAATATGTATAGAGCACATTGAACTGCATAGCCCCAGAATGACAGTGGTAATGATGAGAAGTTCATCATTGATCTAACCATATCTAGTAACGTTCTGTTTCGTCTTTCTGAAACATCATTCTGCTGTGGCGTTCCAGGTGCTGTGAGTTGGGATTGAATACCATGATCATGCAGATGGTCCTCGAATTCAAAATCCAAGTGTTCTCATCCTTGATCAGATCGAAGAACTTTCAATGATTTACCTAATTGCTTTTCAGCCTCTGCTCGAAAATCTTTGAACTTTCCAAAAGTTTCAGATTTTCTTTGCATTAAGTATAGGTAACCATATCTTGAATAATCGTCAATGAAAGTAACAAAGTATTCATAACCTCCTCTTGCTTGTACATTAAGTGGACCGCAAACATTCGTATGTACCAGCTGAAGTAGTTCTGTAGCTCTTGAACCTTTAGTAGAGAAAGGTCTCTTGGTCATCTTGCCTTCTAGACAGGACTCACAAACAGGGAGAGATCCAATATATAGTTCTCTTAAAGGACCATCCTTTACAAGCCTATTAATTCTATCTTGACCAATATTGTAACGCCCTACTTCCTTAGAGCCGTTACTAAGTGAGTTTAAAACGTGCGATTAACTCGCTAATCGAGGTTTTAGGTTAAAAGTGTCGCTAAACTGTAATAAAAGTCAAACAAGTTGAAAATATAATCATCCATTGAAAATTATAAAGCGATATACATTTGGGATCCCAAAGTACTGTTTATAAATATTTACAACTCAAAAATATTATTAAAGTCGACTAAACGACAAAATTAGGTTTAATACAGACATCTCTCAAAAAATGCCCCTGGTCGTGGCAGCCAGTTAGGCCAAACATGTACGCGTCACTTCACGCTCTCTATACTCATGATTGATCGACTTTCCACTTGCCCTTACCTTCACCATAGAGCACCCGTGAGCCGAAACCAAGCAAGAAAATCCTACACAAGCAAATAACATACGCATAACCATCAATTAACACATAACAAAACCGCCAACAGGCTAAATACAAACGGCCATGTCGTCCCAGGCGCTTTACCAGGCCCTGGGTTTGCGGTCTACACCATGAGGATATCCTAGGTATCCTTTAGGGGTCTCGACTTAGCAACTCGCACTCCACATGCTAAATGCTGCTCCCAGCACCTTGTCGTACTCGGCTTTGCCGTTCTCAGCCTTCGTTGTTCCCAGCCCTCGCCGTTCCTGGCTTTTGCTGTTCTTTTACATATATGCACACATAGCATAATTAAATAAATACTTAAACACGTATAAACATAATCAATGGGGCTACGCCCTGCAACACAATCATATATGGCCGTGCCCTGCAATACAAACTATAGGGCCTCGCTCTACTCTATGGGTACAACAGTTTTCTTAACTGTGTCCCGAGCTTTCCAAGCACCGACATCCCGAGCACAGCCCCCTAGTCCGAGCCTCGCTACAAACCTAGTCACAACGTATCAACAACATCCATCCATTAAGTTCTAATCCATTAAATTACTTTGGGTCACAATTCTAGTCTTCGGGACCTTGAATTCTATCAATCCGGGTGATAAAATCCATCCCGAGCCTTAACTTTTGGATTCCCGAGCCTAAAACCTCCTTGGAGTCCAAAAACACACTAAGTGCCACAACCCCATGAACCCATGCCGCAACCCGCCTCAACTAGAAATCCCCAACCCCAAAACAGGGCATGCGCGCCACGGCCCAAGCTAGAGTGTGTTGCGGCCCGCCCTTCTTCCTGGCCTCCCAAGTGTTCTAGAGGGCCGCGGCTCAGCAAGAAAAATGTCGCTGCCCGACCCTTCGAACCCAGAAAATCATCCATTTTTCTCCACCAAAACCAAGCCAATTTACCCCAAAACAACCCAACAATTCAAGCTAATCATGACAGAAGTTCTACTACAGTCTTAGCAACAAAACCTAATGAGAATTAACCCCAAACCTCATCTAAAACTCAAGAATGATTCTTCATCTAGCTCACATGCATAACTCTAAAATACCAGCAAAAAAATCAACATAATTCATCAAGTTAAAAGCTTACCTTTGTTCTTAATTAAACCTCTGAGTTAATCCCCTAAGTTCCAAGCTCCTAGCCCCCAAAGTTCCAGCTTGATTCCTTAATCTCTGGTTAGTTTTTCACCAAAACCTCCAAGCTTCCATGGGAGAAGAAAGAAGCGAGAGATAGAGAGAGAGAGATTCGGTTCCTTAGTTTCTGAGTGCTTCCTCAATTTTGTTTTATTTAACTTAAGTCTCTAAGGTTACCTCAAAGGCTCGGGGTACCAAAAATGTCCCCGAGGGAAAAATGGTAAATTTTCCCAATATTCCCTCTTAAGCGTTCTAACTTCTAATATATCTCCAAATATTTATTTTCACAACCCGATGACCCCATAGACGAAATACCCTTTGACTCTCCCCGAGTCGGGTATTCGACCCCGTTGTGACTTTCTAGCTAATCCGCTCCTTAGGACCGTCTCAGATCGTGCAACACATATATATCATAAATATATCATAATAATCAAATTTATTCCCTCAATGGGCTAAAATTAAAAACATGCCCCTAATAACCAAACGTGGCCCACATGCATATTTAATTCACCTAAACATGCATTTCTAATCACATATTCATCAAATTCACACATTAACATATTAAATCACTTAATGCCCTCCAGGCACGCTAATCAAGGCCCTAAACCTTATTAGCAAATTTGGGACACTACAAATATGGCCCAATCTCAAGTGCCACAGATTTGTTTCACTATCGGAATTAGTATTTTGTCATTTAATAGATCTAGGATTAGCTGTTTTAAATAATTTAGAATTATAAGCAGATTTCTCTTTAGCTTGCAGTTTATAGAGCCCATCAATAGATTTTGCAGAACATATCTTAAAACCATATCTCGAAATAACAATCGAATTATTATTAAAAGAAATTTTAAAACCTTGTTCATGCAACATAGAAACAAAAATTAAGTTTCTAGAAAATCCAGGAATATAATAAACGTTCTCTAAAATAAGAAATTTATTCTTCTCAAATTCCAGGCGGGCTGTTCCAACTGCTACTGCAGAGACAATCTGACCACTGCCTACCCTCATAGTCACCTCTCCATCAGCAAGCTTCCTCATTGAACTAAGAATCTGTAGAGAAAAACAAACATGGTTAGTGGCTCCTGAATCTACTATCCAAGATGAGGAATTGGTTTCCACTAAACAAGCTTCTAACACAAGTAAATCAAATTTACCTTTCTTTTTCTCTTTCAGGTCAGCGAGATACTTTGGACAGTTTCTCTTCCAGTGACCATCTACTCCACAGTGCACACAAGTCCCTTTAGGGGTTTTCTTTTTGGAGCTCTTGGTGTTCTTGTTCTCTTTGCCTTTGGATGACTTGTTAGGCTTCTTTGAATTCTTGTCTTTTCCTTTCTCTTTGTCCTTTCCATATCCATTTTTCCTCTTTTTGCTTTTAGCCTTTGAAGAGGATAAGCCAGAATCAACAACATTTTCCTCTCCTTCTTTCTCAGAACCTTTGTTAAGAGATTCATAGGTTTGCAACTGATTTAACAGTTGTGTCATGTTATATTCTAATTTGTTCATGACATAGTTGGTTGTGAAACCTTTAAAAGCTGGAGAAAGCGATTCAAGTATAATGCTCACTTGAGTCCTTTCATCAATGGTTGCCCCATGGATAATGGCATCGTGCATTATATTGATCATGTCTAATACATGTTCTCTGACAGAAACTCATTTCTTCATTTTCTTGGTCATGTAGGATCTGGTGGACTTATGCCTGCACTGATCTGACTGCTGCCCAAACATATCTTGAATGGAATCCCAGATCTCATAAGCAATCTTAGTGTCTTCAAACTTCTTTCTGAGCACATTGTTCATACTTGCAAGCATATAACACTTTGCTTTGTTCTTTGATAAGATCCAATTATCAAACTTTTCCCTTGCAGTTTTGACAGCAGTAGCGGGAGGGACTTCAGGACACTCCTCAGTCAAGACAAATTTGTGGTTCTCACATATTAATACAATGTTCATGTTTGATTTCCATTTCATGTAGTTTTCACCAGTCAACTTTTCACTAGCAAGTAAAGAAGATACAGGATTTGAGCTAGGCATGATTGCTGAAAATAAATAAATAAACAAAAATGAATTTATGCATATAATAAATATCAGTAATTTTTAAAATAGTAAACGTGATGCATGAATGCAACAATTAAATAACACAAAAAAATTACTAATTTCACGATTAATTAATTTGAACATTAATGGACCAACTTTAGGGTAGGTTAGACTAATTCCAAATTAATTTTGAGACAAGTTCTCAAATTTATAAGTGATAACTCAAATCAATATTTCTCTTTTGACTTATAAACAATCGCTTGTTTGGTCAATGATACACTAGTCCGCTCGAAAGCCTAATGTACCTTGTGAGTGTAACCCATTATTTTAGATCAATGACTTAACTCAAGAGTGTGCCTTGGGGTCAGTCAAACTTGAAAACATCATTAAATCCTATTCTTAAAGAAGTCTGCCTTGAGAATAACATAGCCGGAAGCCTTCCTTAGAGGGACACAAGCAATGGTGCCGTGAGGTCCTCTCCATGTTACCTCGGTGCTAACTAATAATGGAGACCATGGAACTTATTGTTATAACTCCCTCTCCCACTCGCTATTTTAAAATATGTGTTTTCTCAAAACATCCTATGCTTTTTAATTAGTTTGTAAAAATAAAGTAATCGATTTTTACCAAATGATATTCTAATAATTACTAATCCAATTAAGCAAAATTAAAATGATAGAACTATGCCCTAATTAATTCAATTTTAAGTTGCTATAATTACTATGGATATCATTTATTATATAATAAAACAATTTTATTAAATACTATAAATTAAACTACTTTTAAAATCAATTTCCGCTATTGAACTAGTTAAAATTAGATTTATTATTATATGGTCCATCACATAAAGCATATAATCACAAAGGACAATCCTAAGGCATGTTTCTACTCATATGAGATGCATGCTAATTTTAAATACTGTCTGGGTAATATGTATGGCATGTCAAAAAATTCATGATAAGTATTAAACAATTTAATCACATTCAAACATTTAAATAAATAAATAAAAGCGGGCCGGGTGTCTTGGGTATCTCTAGAAAAATTACAACACTTGCAAAATTATACACAAAAATGTAAGAAACTAAATAAAACCTATAGAAATCTCTATCTTCAGCTTTGGGCTTTCACAAGAAGTCTTGATCCATTAAGCCATTCATCCATTTAATTTTGAATTAAAATAATTTGTAATTATCTTAAACAAATTTTAAGAATAATTAATTTGGGCTTTAATGCCCAACAAGTTATTAGGCCTACTTTTGAATTTGGACTCAAACAATTAATTAAAAAAAACAATTTTAATTATGGGATTAAACTAAATTAGGCCCACAATTTAAATAGATAACAAAAATGCAAGCCCTAGGGTTTAGAAACCCTAGGGCCGGCGGGGCAAGAGGCATGGCGGGAGGCCATGGCAAGGGCTAGCAGCGGCTCGACGGGGTCTTGGTGCCCTGGAGCAGGCGTTGGGGCCTGGGATGCTGCACAGGGGGCATGGGCCAGCAGTTGGGGCCATGGATGGAAGGCGCGTAGGGTGCGGCAGGGAGTCAGCAGGGCGCGCGCGGAGGCAGGCGCAGGGCCGCACAGTCGGGGAGCCACAAGCCACGAGGTCGTATAGCAGCGTGCGATAGCCTTGGGCTCGGTCTTCGGGCACGGAACCCGGGGCTCGTGCCTTACATAATTTTTTCTAATAATTTAATGCAGAAAATTAAATTACAAAAATTCATATGCCCCAAAATGGCTTACATTTTTCATCTTGAAATTTAAGAACAATTCCTAAACCCAAAACACCATATAATTAACGACCCTTAAGAATAAACTTTAAACATACATGCATCCATCCATTTACACATATTACGATAACATAAGAATGCATATTATGCCCACACAGTAATTAATGTATGCAAAGATTAGTGATCGCTCTAGTACCAATTGTTAGGAACGAGTTTCCTAATACGCAGCGGAATTGTGTGATGGGTTGGCCGAGTGTACAACAAAATTTTTGTAACATATTTAAACTACTTTTAAATATGCGGATCCATTAATATACATACATTAATCATAAACAAGAAAAGAATAAAGAACATACCTCTTGATGCCTATCAAGTGTCCTTACTATCTTTTCATAAAATAAACGATCTTCCTATCCAAGCTGCTCCCAGGTACTCACACCAAGATCTTCCACATCATTCTCTACACCTCTAGAAGTGTGTGGGCACTTAGAGAATAAAGGATGGTATATTTCTGATTCAACTTGATGTACTCAACACATGAGATCAAGAGAATAGGCCTCAGAGTGGTTCTTTATCTTTTTCAGGGAGAGATGTAAAGTATCGTTCTTTTCTTAGAGCGAATAATTAAGTATCTTGTTATTTTCTGATAAGTCTAACTTACATAGAAAATATTTAAATTTAAAAAAATAAATATGTAACCAATTACAATTTATCTTTTAATTAATTAATTATCTTATTAATGAAAATATTAAAACTGTTGACCCTCGATTTGGTCAACAACACAGAGTCAAATAAAATGACAGAAATTAGATGAATTCAAGTGAAGAAGATAAATGACACAAGGGTTTATAGTGGTTCGGCCCCAAGTGATGGTAATGACCTACGTCCACTTAGTGTTCTTATTAATGTAATGAAAACCTGCGATCAGTAAAACAAGGGTTTACCAAGTTTCACTAGCTCAATAATAGATACAAAGAATTGCGTAAGAACAATGATTTTCTCCCCCAGTCCCTAAAGATCCTTCTCATGAGCCCTTTGAGTCCTATTTATAGGCTCAAGGATCTCCTTATGGACCGATGTGCCTTGATTACATTTAATACAAACGTATCTGAATAATAATGGAGATTACACTTTTTATATAAATACAGGATCAAATATCTCTAGAAAATATTTGACATACTGCGACCAGCCCTAGTCGCCTATGAAATATCCCCTTTGCCGTGCGAATTCTTCTATGGTTGATGGTCAACCAGAACATAACCACTTAAATTGCCACGCGCATCTCACATGCGTACTAATCTTTACAAGTCATCAAGTGAATCTTTTTTGGGTAAACATTTGCCCCCAAGTTTATTTTATTGCGACCAACATTTAATAAACTTACTCAATCAGCTATTTGTCTGGCCTATCACATCTGTCAGTCATTTTTCGAAAAAGTAAGCGATCATGACTTTTACAGTTTCCCAAAAATATTTCGACGGTTATTGCGATTTCCCATACATCAAAATTCCACTCCCATCATTATCTTTTCAATTGCACCACGATCAGTATAAATATACCACCTTTCCAGTTTTCACTTTTTACTGAAGCTTTCTCTCTCTTCAAGAACTTAGAAAAAATTCTCAAGAAAAAACCCAAAAAACCTCTCTGATTCGAGATGCCTTCAACTTTGCTTCGAGCAACAATCCTCGTGATTCCTCTGCAAACCATAATCCAAGTAAGTTTCAAACTCACCTTCTCTTTTATGCTCTCTAGAATAAATTTTGTGAATTTTTCTGATTGTGTCTCCATTGTTCTTGATGAAAAGCTTCTCGGGTAATCAGGCTCATACAAAGACGTATAGAAACATGCTAGAATAGGGATATTAGGTAGTATAAAACACTAGACAATGTTTAGAAATTAATGTGGGACATAGGACTAATGATTTAGGGCCTAAAATCGAAATGAAAATTCGATTTTAATGTTTTTGAAAAAACTGGGTTTTTCCCGCCTATTTTCAGAGTCAAAAAGTTTTCTCGAAAAAACTTTTCACCTTCACTTTTTGATCTATTTCTTCAAACTGATCGCATGTTTGTAGTGTTTATATTAGGATGTTGCTGGTCATGTAAAAGAAAAACTTTTATACACGAGCAATGTTATCCTTATATTTCTCTTCTTCTATCTATTGGTCGTAGATTCTCACTTCCCCTTTACTCTTCTCAGATATTCATGCATGATCCTTGGGGAGGTGAGAGACCAATAGACGATGATCTTCTTGCGTTTCTGTTCGAGGATCAAGAACAGCCTTCCTTTCCCTGAGCCTTCATTTTCACATCAAAATCCCACGACCAGTCCTTCAATTAGTCAGGCACACATGGGTCGTGTCAAATACACAGCTCGCAAGAAAAAGAAAACCACCAATTCTCCTTCTAACCAACCAGCAACCAATACTAAGGGTTTGTCAAACGACCCTCAACCTCTAAATTTCTCTCCACCAGACATTCAGCCAAAAGCCCGTCCTCGCGATGGCCCCTGAGTAGAAACGGACTGGTACGTCGCCCCTCCTAGTGTCATATCAACCAGGATGATGGCCAAGTATTCCATGAAGTATGGGCTTCCTGGAGTTACTTTACACAAACCCACACCCGACCAAAGGGAAAACGTGCCTGGAGGTGCCTTTAACGCCTAGTCGACGTTTCACATCGAGGCAGGGGCAATCTTGCCCTTGTAGGAATTTTTCCAAGGGGTGGAGATTTATTTCAAGGTCGCCCCTTTTCAGATAACACCCAATGGATATAGAGAACTGTCAGCACTCTATATTCTTTATAACCACAAAAAATGGCCCGTGCCTTCACCACACAAGATCAACTATCTGTTCGATCTTAAATCCAACCCCAACCAAAACAACACGGGGTTTTTTCACTTCTGCCACCAGGAATCTACTCGCATATTCCTGAGTGATGTCACCTACAAATCCAACGTAGGAAAGTACTTCCAGGAGTACTTCCTTACAACAGACCTGGTCGCCGATAACCTGGCCTTCACTCGAGGAGGTAAATTTTCCAATCTCTAGTCATTTATTTTTGTTGATTTCTCCTTTCATTATCCATAGCAAATTGGTGTTGTGCCTAGGTCCATGGCACCGACCAGACCCCACTCCAAAGATGGAGATAAGGGCCGCAGCCTTAGCCAGCATGATGAACATAGAGAAGAGCGTCAAGGAGCTAGTAACTGAGAGAAATCTAAGGTTGGTCGACCTTCTGGAACCTCATCAAGAGGTGAGGGAATCCACCGCGGGGAGTGCCACTAGAGAGGAAATCCCCAAGCAACAACAAGATGTGTCACAACCCCAAAGGCAACGACCAACAGGAGTGACCATCCGAGCACCACCCAGCAACCCTCGGGCTGCTGCTGCCCCTACCCACCATTGGAGGGGAAAGCAAAAACTACCAGAGTATACCGACCCTATCCTTGAGTCCTCTGACGAGAACGGTATATACTTCTCACTCTTAGATAGCTTGCCCATCCCCTATCATTTATTTGACAGGAATGGCAACTTTAAATTTTCGACCGATAATTTTAATTCGGACTTCTTTGAGGCAAAGAGTGAGTGTAGCTATAGTTCTATAAATAATATATCGAACAGTAATAATAGTTCAAGTATACTACTTAGAATTTCCCTTTCCATTATTCCATTTTCTCCAAACTACTTTGTCTGATCATTTGCTTTTGTTTTGCAGTCATGCCTCTAAAGACGCTTTCGATATGTATGCAAATGCTGAAGCTCCCGTGAGCAAAAAGAAAGCGAGCAAGAGGCATCCTGGGGAGAGCAGTAATGATCCCTCTAAGAAAAAGGCTCGAACAGAAGATCCTCCGGCTCCAACTCCTTCTAGAACTACAATGCCCCCTCCTCCTCCTCGCAATGGCCCTCCCTCCGAGCAGGCAGGGAGATCCCTGGCCACCAATTTGCTGAGAAGCGCCTACAACGCTTCCCACGAGAAACTACAAAGACTGTCCAAGAACCACCGCAGCCAGGAAGCCTTTTCACATCTTCCTAGGCCATGAGCCGCGGGTTGTCTAAAGTCCTTAGTGTAAGTGTGTTTCTCTTTTTTTTTTTTAGTTTCAGTTGAGCAACATTTTATCCAATTGCCCCTAACCGGTTCACTTTTTTTTTCTGTTCGCAGGGTATCCGACCACAAGCCATAGCTGGCGTCATGCTGAGGAGGCCAAGCATGTCAAGGAGACAAAGGTGTGCGAGGAGAAGGTTAAGGTGACTGAATACAAATTTACCAGTTTAACCGAGGAGGTTAAGAGGAGCCAACGAGAGTTGGCCAAAGCTCTTGCTGCCAGAGAAAAATTCAAGGTGGCCTCGGAGAACAACTTCAAAGAGGCGACCAAACTCCAAGAGGACCTGGCGATCGGCATGAAGGAGGCCACTGAGCTGGAGGGGCGGGTCATGTTACTCGAAGAAACCAATTCCCAGAACCTGGAGAAGTTCAAAGGAGTGACCTTCAACTGTTTCTACCTGTTCTGGAAGAACAACTTAGGGGTGAACTTTGACTACCTTCCTGAGCAGATGAGGCAAGTCGAACTGGGGAAGTGTACTGCTCGCTTGGAAGAGGAAAAGAAAGCTCAGGAATCTCCTGAGATTTCTTTAGCGACAGGCGTTGACGGAGCTGAAGAAGATGCGAGGACAACAGTCGACCAGCACCCTCAGCAAGACCCTCCTCCAGCTGCACAATGATTTATAATTAATTATTTTTTTATTTGTAATGTTGAGACAATTTTACTGCTTAAGGCAACTTTTCTTTTAATTATTAATTCCATCCGAGCAGCAATTGCTCGCGGTGTAAAAACATTTCGTTATGATATTATAATATTTTGTATTATTACAACATCTGTTCGTATGACTGAACTTAGTATAACACTTTGTTTTGATTTAAAAAAATTAAACCAATTTTTTTTTAAAAATACTCTAAGTGTCGTAGTATGCTTTCCCTTATTTTTCTCGTGTGTTTACATATGCCTGTTGATATGCTTTGCTTGCTTAGTATCTTATATGCCCCCCAAGGAGCTTAAGATTCTCAATCACTTGCCATGATCAAGTCCTGTTCGAACATTACTGCTCGCGTACTTATAATTAAAACAATAATATAGCAAAACAACACACGTAATGAGCAAATACTTGTAATAAATACAATAATTGGCAAGAATAACTGGTCGTGCATAGTTCCTTTTATTTCTCGTAATAAAATGGACAAAATCGTGTATGTACGAGTGATCAAGAATTGATCTTACATTTATAAGTGACCAGTCAATTAACTGCCTAGCCCTTGTTCATAAACTTGTAAAAAGTAAAATTAATACAAGCCAATTCTTTAAAAATGATCGTTTATTGATAATACTTGCGCATGTGTTCTCCATTTAAACAAGCAAGTTTATATGTGCCTAGTTGAAGGATTTCTTCAATCTGATACGGACCTTCTCAGTTTGGTCCGAGCACTCCGACAACTTGGTCGCGAGTGTTGAGAAAAACTCTTCTAAGTGCCAAATCCCCTACGTTAAACTTTCTTTCACGTACTTTAGAGTTAAAATATCGAGCGACCTTTTGTTGGTAAGCTACCACTCGAAGTTGAGCTTACTCGCACTTTTCGCCGACCAAGTCCAAAGACTCCATCAATAATCGATCATTAGTGATTCGATCATATGTGAGCCTTCTATGTGATGGTGGATTTAGCTCAACAGGAAACATGGCTTCATACCCGTAGGGAAAGGAAAATGGCATATGGCCTGTTGCTATTCGGTGGGATGTTCTATACGACCAGAGTACTTCTGGTAATTGTTCTGGCCATGCCCCTTTTGCTTCTTTGAGTCATTTCTACTTTGAAGGCCTCAACTTGTCCATTTTCCTGTGGATGAGCTACTGGTGAAAAACTTTTTATAATTCCATGCCTTTCGCAGAACCCAGTGAAAAGATCACGGTCAAATTGTGTGCCATTATCTAAGACAATTTTCCTTGGAAACCCATACCGACATACGATGTTCTTGACAACAAAGTCCAATACTTTCTTGGTCGTTATTTTTTCTAGTGGCTCAACTTCGACCCACTTCATAAAGTAGTCAACAGCAACTACTGCATATTTGACATTCCCTTTTCATGTAGGTAAAAACCCGATCAGATCAATTCCCCATACTACGAATGGCCACGGGCTTTGCATATATTTGAGCTCATTTGGGGTTGCTCACGGTATCTTGGAGAATCTCTGGCACTTGTCACATTTTCGAACGAAATCCATAGAGTCCTCATTCATGGTAGGCTAGAAATACCCTTGTCTTAGAATCTTTTTTGACAAACTCAACCCCCCAGCATGATCTCCACAGAAGCCTTCGTGGACCTCTTGCATCAGTTCCTTGGATTTCTACTTAGAAACACACCGTAACAAAGGCATTGAGTACCCTCTTCTATACAAAATTCTGTCGACCAGAATAAATCGAGTTGATTGTCTTTAAAGCGTCCTCGTTTTGTTTCTTTCTGCTGGCAGCAATCCTTGCTCGAGATATTCGATGATGGGTGTCATCCACGTGTCTGTAGCTTGAATCACTAGTGAGGATTCTTGTATTTGAATGCTCGATGCCAACAAATGTTCAATTGGTACTATGCTCAAGGCGTCAGCATCTTTCAAACTTACTAACTTGGTCAAGGCATCAACATTTGAATTTTGATCACGAGGCACTTGTTGAAGAGTATACTTTTCAAATTGTGCCAATAAGTCCTTTGCTTTGTTCAAATATGCAACCATCCTGAGACCCCTAGCCTTATACTCTCCCATAATTTGATTAACTACTAGCTGGGAATCGCTATATATTTCTAGTGACTTTATATCCATGTCCTTAGCTAGTCATAATCCTACGAGCAGAGCTTCGTACTCGGCTTCATTGTTGGACGTTGTAAAGTTGAATCTGATTGCATAGTAGAACCGATGTCCTTCGGGTGTGATTAAAATCAAACCTACTCCTGCATTATGCTCGTTGGAAGAGCCATCTACGAACAACTTCCAGGAAGGAGCTTGATGTTGACTTTCAGTTTCTTCCATCGGTTCGCTAACTGGGATTCCGGTGAATTTTGCGATGAAATCTGCTGGATTTTGTCCTTTCACAGCTGCTCGTGGAGAATAAGAAATTTCGAACTGCCCATTTTAATAACCGACCAGCGACTTTTGGTTTTTGCAAGACTTGCCGTAATGGTTGGTTGGTGAAGACCACGATGGGGTGAGCTTGAAAGTAGGGTCGTAGTTTTCTAGATGCCAGAATCAAGCAATAGGCTAACTTTTCTATGGGTGGATACCGTAATTCTGCCCCCACTAGCCTCTTGCTTACATAGTATACTGCTTTCAGAATGTTGTCTTCTTCTCTGATTAGAACATCACTAGCAGCATACTCTGTGATTGCCAAGTAGATGAACAAAGTTTCTTTTTCGACTGGTTTGGACAAGATTGGTAGTTGCGACATGTGGGATATTAACGCCTGAAAGGCTTGCTTGCAGTCTTCTGTCCATTCAAGCTTCTTGTTACCCCTGAGTAGATTAAAAAATGGAACACACTTGTCTGTTGACTTAGATATGAATCTACTCAGGGCGGCAATCCTTCCAGTTAGGCTTTGAACATCTTTAATCTTGGCAAGAGACTGCATCTCGATCAGTGCTTGAATTTTTTCGGGATTAGCTTCGATTCCTCGTGAGTTTACTATGAATCCCAAAAAATTTCCTGATCCAACACCAAAGGAACACTTGAGAGGGTTCAGCTTCATCTGAAATTTGTTCAAGATGTTGAAGCATTCTTGTAGGTCCTCGATGTGTTCTTCAGCCTTCTTTGACTTAACCAGCATGTCATCGACATATACTTCCATGTTAACGTCGATTAGCTCTTTGAACATTTGGTTGACCAGTCGCTGGTAAGTCGCACCAGCGTTTTTCAAACTGAAGGGCATTACTTTGTAATAGTAAAGTCCCATGTCTATTCGAAAGCTAGTGTGATCCTCATTAGGTGGATGCATACTGATTTTATTGTATCCTGAGTATGCATCCATGAATGATAAAATTTCATGCCCTGATGTAGCATCGACCAGCAGGTCGATTCTTGGAAGTGGGAAACAATCCTTTGGGCAGACTTATTAAGGTCTGTGAAATCCATACACGTCCTCCACTTGCCATTCGGCTTGGGAACTAGTACGGGATTAGAGACCCAAGATGGATAAAATGCTACCCTGATGAATCCATTTTCCTTCAGCTTCTAGACTTCTTCTTTTAGGGCTTTCGATATGTCTTTGTCGAGCAGCCTTCTTTTTTGTTGCATAGGTGGATAGTTTTTGTAACACCCCAACTCCAGGGACCGCTACAGTGCATATTGCAAACAGTGCTAAACTCGCTAATTGAGTCATTTGGCCATAAACGTGTAACTAAGTATGATTAGCGGTTTAGGGATTAAAAATTTTGGTTAAGATACAACATTTCATTAGAACATTTACTATATACATTGGGATCCCAAAAATATAATTTCAGAGTCTATTACAAGAAAATATTTACAACAGGCCATTCTAAGCGGCAAAACAGGGTTAAACCCTAGTTCCTCTTTCAAACCTCATCCAAGTATTGGTCGAGCAGCTGCATATGTACACATCATCACCTAAGCTCTCCAACTCAAGGATGGTCCAGCTTTCTTTTGCCTTTACCTACACCACATAACACCCATGAACCAAAGCCTAGCAAGAAAACTCATATGCTCATAAACAGTCATATCATGATATCAAATCATATCTGGCATGCCTAGCAAACATAGCTTTAATCAAGCATGCAAATGAATTCAAACAAATGCTGGGGTATCTAGGATAAGAAATCCTGCCCTTCTGATTGGAGGACTATCAAGTCAATCCTAATCAGATGAGTGTTTCGACACTTGAGGTTCTGATAAACCATACTGAGTGACCAACAAGCAAGTCACTACGGGGCTCAGCACCCAAAGCCATGCATATGATGATCAAAATGATCATACAGAGCTCATAGCTCTGATCAGATGAGTGAATATCACTTTGAGGTCCTGTTAAACCATACTGAGTGACTGACAAGAAAGTCACTAAATTAAATAGAAGAGTGGCTGCTGGGTAAGCCACTAGCCTTCATAAATGAGAGACTGATGGGTAAGTCTCTAACTTAACAAATGAGTGACTGATGGGTAAGCCACATAAGTGCTCATAATATTCATCGAACTTGAGGTCGGTCAGGCATTAATGCTCTTTGAGTCATCCAATGAAAATTGTTGATTAGATCTAATCTTTATTGGCTTGCATTAAACATGCTAAAGCCATCCTGACTTATGAGTCAGCACCATGTGACCAGTGCCCAGTACCATTGCCGAACCTGACTGATGAGTCACAGCTTCACAGTTGATACTAACACCTTTGCCAATTCTGACTAATGAGTCAGTACCATGCACAAGTAAGCATTGCTACCAAACATATATCATATGTCACACATCCAAAGATGGGGCATTCAACTTGCTTACTTAACAATTGCAAGCATAATAATGATCATGCACAAACACAGAGACTCAAGCTCTGACCAATCTCATATTCAATATCCATGGCATGCCCTAGTCACATGTTTCTCGTGCATCTCATGCATCACACTTAATCATCCAGCATGCCTCAATAGTAATCATATGCAAATGAGCAAGATTGCTAAACATTCATTATGCTATCAAAGTTTACATTTAAACATCCAACATGCATCAATAATAGCCATGCATGTCACACATGGGGTGCAATTTTCTTACCTCTGGTTCGAGCAAGAATTAGTAAAAGATCAACTCCTGAGAATGATCAATTCTTTGATCCTTTAGCGATCACCTAGTCATAACCAAAATATAGGATTCATCAATAAAATGAATAACAAAGGGTTCCCAAACCAAAACCTAGCCTCCGAGACATCACACACTTCTAAACCAGGTAGTAGGATCGACCCCGAGGCCTAAGGCTTGAATCCCCAAGCTAAAAACTCATTTCTGGCCAAAAATTCCCTATGGGTCGTGGCCCTCCCTAGCCGCGTCGAGGCTCGCCCCTCAAATAGAGGCGGCTCTTCCCTGCCAACCAGCATGGGCCGCAGCTCACCATAGCCATGCCGCGGCTCACCATAGCCATGCCGCAGCTCATTATGCAAAACAGCAAGAACCAGATTTTTCTCCCCTGTGTTTTCCTTGAAACCAACCCTTCAAACCAATCCCAAACATCAACCTAACACCCAATTCAACCCCTAAACTTCATCTACAACTCACCCTCATCAAAACCCAAGTTAAACATCAACCAAACTTCCATTAATTCCAACTATTTACCAAGAAATCACAAACTGAAAACTTAAAAGAAAACAGGGTATAACAATACTTTCATGGCTGATTTTCCTTACCTCAAGCTTGATTTTGAATCCCCTTCAATGGCTGAATCAAGTTCCTAAGCTCAAACCTTGATTTCCTAGCTTATTTCTTCAAATTGGCTTCAAAATTCCAAAGAGAGAAAGAGGGAAAATGGTGCACGGGTGAGGGAGAGAAAGAAGGGTGATGATGCTCTATTTTTTTTTACACTTCCACAGCCTTCTAAACTCAAAGGGCTGATACATATCTTAGGGGTGAAAAGACCATTTTGCCCCTAGGTCAAATAAAGGCTTCTAAAGACTCCCAAGGGTAAAATCGTCATTTCCCGCCTATCTCGTTAAGTATAATTAACACCCTCCAATTCCCATTATTCCCAATATTCTCAAATACCAATAATTCACATCCCGTTACCCTTTAATTCCCGGCAACGTTCTAACCACCAAATTACCCCGAGACTCACTCTGAGCCCCGAACTTAATCCCGTTATGACTAGACCGAAAACTTGCATTCCATGATCGTCTCATGCCGAATGGCTCAAACCGATCCACATATAATGTGGTATTATTTATAATTCACCCACATGCACGAAAATACACAATCATGCCCTCAACAAGCCAAATTACCAAAATGCCCTTATAATTAAAAATGAACCCATATGCATGCATTTACCATCATATAATAATATAATTCACATAAACATGCATATAATCATTGAATATCATAATAAATCAATTATGGCCCTCCCGGCCTCCTAATCAAGGTCCTAAACCTTATTAGGAAATTTGGGGCATTACAACTATCCCCTCCTTACAGAAATTTCGTGGTTCCAAATCTTGCACTGACAATTTCATCCTTTCCAGTGAAGAGTTATACAAAATGCTGAGTGAGCTTCCTGTATCCACCAATACGCGCTTGACCATCATGTTGGCGACTTGAACATCCATGACTAGAGGATCTGAGTAGGGAAATCAAACATGCTGAGTGTCTAGCTTAGAGAAAGTTATTGATTCTTCCTCTGTTCGAGATTTTTTGGGAGTTCGCTTCTCGATGTTCACCATTTCAATATCCTAATCGTGACGTAAGGTTCTGGCATATCTTTCTCTAGCCTTCCTACTGTCACCTGCTATGTGTGGTCCTCCGCAGATGGTCAGCAATGTACCAACAACTGGAGCTAGCTGTAAAGGAGGCGAGTGTTGCCGTACAAGTGCCTGCTCGTTGCCTCCTAGAGCCTCTTGCTGAGAACCTCCAGTCGCTCGCACATACCTCCTCAGATGTCCTTGTCTGATAAGGAACTCAATTTCATCCTTGAGCTGGTTGCACTTGTTGGTGTCATGGCCATAGTTGTTATGAAAATGACAGAATCTGGTAGTGTCTCTCTTGGATATATCTTTCTAGATTAGGGCTAGTCACCTAAAGGGAATAGTAGTGTGACTGGCCTGGTATACTTCCACTCTACTATCGACTAGGGCTGTGTAATTGGTGAACCTCAGCTCGTATCTATTCTGTTTCGGGCGCTTGTTATCAGACGTTGTCGGCTCGAGGTTCGCCCTTTTCCCCCCATTATTTCCATTATTTTTGTCATTGCCATTGGCTTTCCCAGATCCATTGGCGGCTTTGGTGGGATCTTCTTTCTGGCCCTGGTCGTCTGTAGGAAACTTTCCTTCATTGGCAATGGCCTCCTCGAGCTTGATATACCTGTTTGCTCGGTCCAGAAATTCCTGAGTACTCTTGACTCCATTCTTTCACAAACTGTTCCAAAGGGATGAGTGGCATCGTACCCAACAGTAAGAGCCATCATCTTTCCCTCATCCCCAACCATCTTGGCCCCAGTAGTTGCTCGCATGAATCATTGAATATACCCCTTTGGGGTCTCTCCTTCCTTCTGGCGTATTTCGACTAGCTGATTGGCCTCGGTTGGATGTACTCGACTAGCATAGAACTATCCATAAAACTCGTTTATGAACATTTCCCAAGAAACTATACTGGTTCGTGGGAATTTAAAAAACCACTCTTGAGCAGTTTCGGATAAATTTGCCGGAAAAATTCTGCACCGAGCATTGTCTGACACCTTTTGGATGTCCATCTATATCTCAAATTTGTTAACATGACATACAGAATCTTCTAATCCAGTGAAGTTAGGCAAGGCCGGCATTTTAAATTTTCTTGGAGTCTCTGCCACAACTATTCTTTGCACAAAAGGAGTGTCATTTCTCCGATCAAATTCTATATGGGATTTCTGGTTCCCAACAAGTTGTTGGACGGCTTGATTTAAAGCATCTAGCTGGGCCTGTACAGCATCTGGTACTGCTGGAGCGATCGATGCTGGGGGGAAATACTCATTGTGCCTTTCTCTTTGATCATTAAGAACATCCCTCAGATCTTCATCCCTACGCCTTTGCTCGCTCACACCTAGTCGGTCAAAGACATTGGGCTGTTTAGGCTATCCCCCAGCATTCTGGGTTATTGGTCGGCTCTCAATTGGCGGGGGGTTCTACCCTTCACCCCTCTCTTCTTGCCGCCGACCAGCCAAAATCCACCTCATTATAATCATGGCCATCTCTAAATTGTGACCTATGACAGTGCGACCCGCTGTTCGCATTATTTCCCTCTCTCCCTATTGGAATGTCCCGATAGGTAGGTGGAGGCCTGCGTTGGTCGGTAGGTACCCTGACATTATTATGTTGTGGGGGACCCCTGACCGCAAAGCTTGACTCCAACTGCCTTCTACTCCCTGAAGGATGTTGTCCTCTACTCGGAGGGTTTTGTTCACCGTTTGGCGTCTAGGGCTTCTAGGATGTTGTTTGGCCCTATTCTTCCTTTGCTGCTAGGTGTTTTCTTGACTAGCGCGAGAGGGTGGTTGTTGCTCAGGATCTTGGAAAGGCCTCCCCTATTGAGTAGCAAGGGGTGGCTCTGGCCTCTGAGGATGCATTGGTTGTGGCGGATTGTGGTGATGTTGGGGATGCTCTAAATGTGGATTTTGTTGTGGGTGAGTACTAGGTGGATGATCTAGTTGGGAGGCAGGTGTAGGCTATCCTCGTGCCAATTGAATGGCTGCCTCCAAGGCCGCAGTGGCATCTCATTGTCGACAGTCCATGTTAGCTTGCCGCTCATTTAGTTCTTGGTGTTTCCAGTCAATCTCCCTCTGCTACAAGACCATTGTTTCAGCCACATTCTCTTTATTAGCTCTCAAATTAGCTAATTCTTCTTGCAACACAATCAAAGTCGTCTTTAAAGTTTCAGCATCCATCTCCTCCTCTTCCAATTCCACCTGTGGTTCATCCTCAGCTACACCTTGTGGAGGAGGTTGGTTTGGCACAATCCCAGAGGTTTGCCCAGTTTTCCTAGTTGTTTTCACCATTTAATCTTCTTGGAGGTTTTGAGTTCAGCTCTCAATGAAAGCACCAAAATGTTGACCCTTGATTTGGTCAATGACACAGAGTCAAATAAAACGACAGAAATTAGATGAATTCAAGTCAAGAAGATAAATGACACAAGGATTTATAGTGGTTCGGCCCCAAGTGATGGTAATGACCTACGTCCACTAAGTGTTCTTATTAATGTAATGAAAACATGCGATCGGTAAAATAAGGGTTTACCAAGTTTCACAAGCTCAATAATAGATACAAAGAATTGGGTAAGAACAATGATTTTCTCTCCCAGTCCCTCCAATAATTATAACCCGATACTATTGCAAGGAGCTAGAGTTTCTTGGAACAATAACCAACCCCCCAGTGGTGCATGCTCCGCCTCTAGTAGACTTGGTCTAGAAGAGGATAAATCAGTTCATGGAACAGTTCAGTCTCCTTCGAGAAGGAAAGGATAAAGAAAAGGCCTACGACTCAGATGAGGAGCTTGAGCCTTTTGCTCCTTATATTTCGAGCACACCTTTCCCATAAGGGTTTAAGATACCCCACATGGCACCATATGGCGGGAATATCGATCCTGGTAGCCACTTGAGCACATTCAACACTGTGATGAGAGCCATTAATATTGCCCTCGAGCTCAGATGCATGCTCTTTCCAACGACACTGACAGGAGCTGCAAAAAGTTGGTTTGACAAGTTTCAAAGACATTCAATCTCGTCATGGGAACAATTTTCAAAGGAGTTCAAAAAGAAGTTTTGAGCTCTAAAGAGCATCAAGCCCAAAGCTTCCTCTTTGGAGAATATCCGGCAACAGCCAGGAGAGTCACTCAAGAAGCATCTAGCCAGATTCAACATCGAGGCGACCCAAGCGCATGATGTTTATGATAGTAGCCACCAAATGGAGGTTCGAGCTGCAATCTTTCCAGGAAGTCTCCTTTGGGATGACATACAACAAAAGCTTGTGTGAACAATTAGCACCTCTAGCTCCAATAACTACAACAACAAACATTAACTCAGCCACGAGCTCGGCAGCACCATCAACAACTCAACCTTCTAGTGACAATTTTTCCAAGCGGATGAAAAATGAAGGAAATAACCCCAACGCAGACGAGAATAAAAAGAAAAAGGGAGATAAATATATCTCTATTTACACCATGTATACCGAGCTCAAAGAAACTCGGGAGAGTATATATGTGACGAATGAGAATCAAATTCCATTCAGGCGACCTAAAGTAATGCGCAACCAACGCGCTAAACGAGATCAAAATAAATAATGTCGGTTCCATAGGGACATCGGTCACACGACTGAGGAATGCAGAAAGCTAAAAGATGAAATTGAAGGATTAATCTCGAGAGGCTTCCTCGAACAGAATGTCCAAAATAGAAACAATAATCAAGCGCTCAGCCTAACCAGAGGGCAGATCCGACTCAGCCTGTGAAACAACCTCATGTGGTCGTACCCCCTGTAAGGGGGAATAATCGACCTCCCCCAATCGATGGAAAAGATGTAATAACCATTGTCATGGACCCCATATTGCTGGAATGAATAGGAATGCTTAGAAAATATATGTTCAGGAGTTGAAGACAAGAGTCATATCTCCTTATGTCCTAGAACCTTGAGCTCCCAAGTAGCAAGGGGTCGAATCCCAACTTATCACTTTCACAGAAGACGACGCCTCTCATGTCTAGTTTCCCCATAATGAACCATTAGTCCTTAACATATAGCTCGCCAACAAGAGATTTCACTAAGTATTGATTGAGAACGGGAGCTCGGTGAACATCCTTTATAAGGTGACTTTGGAGAAAATGGGTCTATCTGTTCGAGACACAGAAGCATGTGCAACCACCTTGTATGGATTCTTAGGAGAAGGGGTTGCTAGCACGTGGGAAATTAAGCTCCCAATAACATTGGGAGAATATCCAATCTTGATCACTAAATTTTTTGAGTTCATAGTAGTGCACACTCTATCGGCCTTCAACCCTTCAACGTCTTGCTCGAGAGACCAGCCCTGATTGGGCTGGGGGCAGCGACATCAGTAAGGCACTTGGCACTAAAATTCCCAACACCAAGTGGAATCAGAATGTTAAAGGGAGATCAATTAGTAGCCCAAGAGTGCTACAGTATCTCCATGAGGGGAAAAGGTCAGCCTTGTGCCCAAACGTTAGTTGTGAATAAGGAAATAGAATAAAGAATTTTCAAGGTCGAAGATGTGATCAACCCAAGAATAGGAGAATACAGGGCTGAACTCGGCCCAATAGAGGATCTTGAAGACATTCGGCTCGATTACAAAGACACCACTAAAATGGTGAAAATAGGGAAGAGCCTCACAAGGAAGCGAGATAGCAATTAATCAACTTCCTGAGGGAGAATCAAGATATTTTTGTATGGTCTCATTCAGATATGATTGGGATTAGTCCCAACATAATAAGCCATGCACTAAACATAGACAAGAACTCCCCCCCCCCCCCCCCCCAAAGCAACAAAAAATAAGGCTCATTGATGACCAAAGGAAGTAATCCCTAAAAGAAGAGGTCGATAGATTAAAGGCAAATCGATTCATAAGAGACGCCTTTTACCCATATTGGATTTCCAATCCGGTCTTAGTCCTGAATCTAAATGACAAATGGCGAACCTACATTATTACTCAGACCTAAATAAGGTGTACGCGAATGATGGTTTTTATGATGGATAAGGGGCTATATTTCTACAATTTGATTCCATTTGGGCTAAAAAATGCAGGAGCGACATATCAGAGGTTGGTGAATCGTATGTCCGCTGAACAAATCAGAAAGAACATGGAAGTGTATGCGGATGATATGCTTGTAAAATCCGAACACAATAATAACCATGTCGATGACCTCGCAGAGGGTTTCACTATACTTCAAAAACATAATATGTCGATATGGGATACCAAGGAAGATAGTTTCAGATAATGGAACCCAATTCGATAGAAATATTGACTCAGTTTTGTGAAATAAATGGGATAATAAAAAGCTTCTCCTCAGTACCTCATCCACAAGAAAATTGTAAGGTTGAAGCAGTGAACAAGACCCTAAAGAGTTCGATGAAGAAACGACTCGAAGAGGCCAAAGGAAAATGGCCAAAAGAACTTTAACTGGCTTATCGAACAATAGCTCGAACTTTAACTGGAGACACACCCTTCTCGTTAGCCTATGGTTGTGAAGCCATGTTACTAATCGAGCTCGAGGTTCTGACATTAAGAAGCGAGGCATATGCACAAGGGTTGAACCAATCACAGCTCCAAGAATCCCTAGACCTAATAGAAGAAAAGCGAGATGAATCTCAGCTTAAGAATGCCGCTTATCAACAGCGCACCACAAGATACTTCAACAAGAGGGTTCAAGATATACACACGAGAGACATCAGTAGGCGTGCTCAAGCCTAATTGGGAAGGACTCTACCAAATTGAATCCATAATTTGACCTGGAGTCTACAATCTAGCTCGACTAAATGGAGAAATTGTTCCATGAGCTTGGAATGGTGAACATCTATGACCATATTATCAATAAATTTTGGAAAGATTTTTATTTAGTTGTAAGAAAGCTTGTATTTATTTTTTTAGTATTATCAATAAATACTATTCATTTTTATAATTTTTTCTTGCTCTCAATATTCAATAACCTAAGATTTCACAATCATAGGATTTTAAGGGGGCATACGTGGTATACCATGCCACCATAAGCTTGAGAAAATATAGCAAAAATAAAAACAATTATCATCATAAACCAAACACGAGACTTATTATATACGAGCCTAGAATACCAACATTCATTTCGAAATCTTTAAGTTGGAAATTTTTTGCACACATACGGTTTCAACCTTGAAACCATCATCACGGATGAGGACAAGAAATGTTTACTAAGCAAGAAATAACTAGAGAAATAATAGTACACACCATTAAGTATTTTTCAAAGATAAGATATATGGTGTAAGTAGAATTCGACCTTGACTAAAATGAGAACGAAACAAGAGCAAACGAATAAACCATGTATGATTATATGAAATTTGAGATGAGCTCGAAATGTACTTATGTGAATAAACAAGTATGATAAAAGCCACATATTGAAAGCTCAAAATGTTTCAATAAAGAAATATCATGCATAATATGAAGACTAAAATTATAAGTAGACAATATGCATAAAATTTTCAAGACAGAAAGATAAAAGCATAAAACTATTGTTAGAAAAACATTTACACAATCAAAAGATAATGAAATAGCTCAACCATGCGAGTTATAAATTGTCTTGGCCACAAGGACCTTAAATATTTACAAATATATATATATAAATATATATTGGTCGTAGCCCAAGAAAAATGCTTTATGGCCTGTTGGCTCGGTATCCACCTCACATGTTCCTTCTTTGGCCTTGGCAGCCTCCTTGGATGCGACATCGACTTCTTTTTCCTCCAACTGAGCCTGCCACTTCTCTAGGTATTCCTCCTCTTTGTTGGCGAGGAAACTAGTATCAAGGTCGGGGTTCATATACCAAATCAGGTACATGGCCAAGTCAATGGCACTATCCTTTTTGGCCTTGAACTTCTCTAGAAGACGAGCCTTTTCACATTCCATGAACTCGAAAGTGGTCATATTTTCCTCATCGAGCTTAGTGTTTAGCTTCTAGACCCTTTCGAGCTTAGCTGCTTCGGACGACAACTCTAAAATTTTTGTTTCCAGCTCCAACATTCTTGTTTCCAACTCCTTTTTGGTCTCCTCAAGTTCTTTCTTCGCCTCTTTGAGGGCATCCTCAGCTCGGGTCTAAGCAGCCTTGGAATCATAAACATGCCCACGACTAATGGCTATCTCATGACTCTGAATTTGGGATTGGTGAATAAAGGTTAAAAGGCTTTGCATCAAGATGAAAATGTTAAAGCAAACAAAGATGAATAAATATAGCTTCGAACTTGATAGGAAAAAAATACTTACTGAGGTTAACAACTCGCAAGCCTTATCAAAAAGAGGGGTGGCGTTGTCACAGCCTCTCAAGAACTCCCAGTGGGGACCATTGAGGTTGCTTCAGGTGCGTCCCAGACGAGTAAGGGCCTCCAAACCAAGCTCGACACTAAAAGTACCAGCCTCGTTGTCAACCATGAATTCAGGCTCGTGGGGAAATATGGGACACTTTCGGGCAAGTTTCGGTGTGTGAGCAGAATGGACTTTAGATCAAGGTTGAGAAAGTTGGAGGTGTAACCAGTGCCAGAGGGCATCCAAAAAAGGTACAGTTTCAGGGCATAAGGAGGCAGCAGGTGGACCCGAGGTTGTAGGTGTAGTCTCGGTCTTTTGGCTATCTTTGAAGCCCTTGTGGTCTTTGAAGATACTCAGGTCCGCTTCGAGCCCTTTGAGGCAGGACGTTGACTAAGGATGTTCTCAAGATCAAAATCCATCTTGTCTGCAAAAGAAAGGAAAAGCATTAGTATTCAATTACTTGTATTTGAAACAGGAAAGCAATACTAGAGAGGAAACCTAATTGGGGGGTTCATCCTGACTTGAACTCGAAGTCCAAGAAATATTTATGTCCTCTGAAGATAGCTCAATAACACTAGGACCAAATTCCTCACCTCAAAATGTGGGAGACAACTCAGACAACTCTCTCCATTCATTTGAGCCATATTGGAATCCTATACCATCCCATACTTAGTTTATATTGTACATAGTTTGAAACTCAGATAACCAGCTGTCATCTCTATGAACCTTAAAGTCTACCCCTGACCAGATCATAAAATAGTTTTGGGGATTGTTAAAGGAGACTAATACATTTGGTTCTCGCTCGAAAAGGATGGGAGACCAGTGAGACATATCTAGGATTAGTTTATCTCCATCAGATGGGTCAGGGGAAGCTTCGTCTTGAGCCTCATTCCTCAAGCAAGAAGTTCTGTTAGGAGAAAGGTCAGAGGCTCTCGAGCTTGAACCCCTTTTTCTCTTATTTTAAAAGGGTTTGAGGGTGGGGATTGGGACGTCTTCCCATCTTGTATACTTTTGAATCCCAGCATCATCTATAGACTTGCCTTCACCGATGAGACCACAAAGGCAGAGCTTATCCTCATGGAGGAGGTAGTGAAGAGACCATTGGACGTATGGGAGCTATAGGATGTCATTTTGATGATCCACCATCTCCTTGATCAAATTCGGGCGATCATAGTTGGTTGTACAACAATAAAAGTATAACTAGTCAAGTTTAAGAAAAGATGAAATTTTAAGCTCGAAACATACAAAGACAAGACTTACGAGGATGTTGAAATGAGTAGAACTTGGACAGGTTGAGGCCATTCTTCCAAAAGAATTTGGTCTTGAAGTGTGGAGGGTGGTTAGGAATATCCTCTAACAATCGCTTCTCTTGAGGCCAGGTCGAGAGGTAGTAGAATCCATCTCCACCGTTGGCCCGTGTGGGGTTACTCTTCAAACAAAAAAGATACAAAATCTCATAGGGCGAAGGCCCTTTCCACTTCATATCGTGATAAAGCGACCTCAATGCCGCTAAAACTTGATAGGAGGTGCACTGTAGTTGGAAGAAAGCAATACTGATCTAATCCATAAACTTCCTGAAATAATCCTTTAAGGGCAAGAGTGCCCCAGCTTGCATATGCTCACAACTCAAAGTCGCGAGCTTGAGTTTCCTTTTAGGGTCGGCTTCACCCGGAGTATGGCTACTTCTTTCGTTGGTCTCTGGAACTCGACATATTAATTTTTCAGACAGTTTGAGGCCATGACAATACAGAATGTCTGAAATCTGTCTTATGGTGGTAATGGAACTCTCATAATGGTCAGCCTTAAAAAATTTACTCTTTGAAGCAGGCAGGGAAGTGATTTTTGGGGTTGATGGTTTAGAGGATTGGCTCGAAGAACTCTCCATAATTTAGAAGGAGAGTTTGTCTGGTTGGTAGGCAACGGTTCCTTTAAACTTCTTCTTTTTCCTTCTTCGACCTCAGTAATTTGATGTCGAAAGTGTTCACGTGTATCCGCAAGCTCGAGACGCTCTTCGTGCTCTCGTAGTAATCATTGGTTTCAAGTGAAAGGAAACTCGACTCAAGGCAAAGGAGGATGACAAGGAGTGGCAAGGTCGTCCCCCCACCAATTCTTCGAAGACTGCATCATCTAAAATGAAAGGAAAGGGCAAGGGCCCATTATTTAGAAAGATATGAAAAATGAAAAATCTTGAGAATTCGAGAATAAATAAGCTCAAAATAATGATATAGAAGTTTCGAGTAATTCAGGCCAAATCCAGCTCGAAGTATCGAGATTGAACCCACATAGGGTGGATGGTTAAAACTCCCAATTTGGGCTATCCCGATTTTCTAGGAAGAAAAAGGCAGTTACCCAAAATAGGGTTATCATTGGTTTATGTGCGTTAAAATCCTACTCTAAAGCCCTATATCTTAATCTACACAAAATTCGTGTCTAGCCTATTCAAAACTGAGAAAAAATGCCATCTTTAACCATATTTAGCTTATAAAAACCCTTTTTTTCTCTAAATATCTCAGAAAGAAGGATTAAACACCCTATTTTTCTACAAATCTTCAAAAGTAAAAAAAAAAAAAAAAACTCATGCATGCAACTGTATAAATGATGTTAAGAGAAACAAAGTGAGGAAGACTTACACAAAGTTGATCAAGGAAACGAGAAGAGTGTCAACTAAAAGATAGAGGACAAAGAGGATCATGTGGAATCAAATGAGTGAGTGTTTGATTTTTTCTGTTTAGAGAACATACGAGGGATTCTAGTTCTTTATGAGAGAATGAAGGAGTAAAAGTGAAGAGAAAGGTTGAAGAATGGTTTAAATAAACAGAAAGGTGATGATCGATGGGAGATCTATACCGTTAAAATGAATTAAAATGTGATCCAAGGGAACACGTTTAACCTCGAAAACTAGAGACAAAAAGTATAAGAGGAAGGTGGGCACGTTTCCCGAAATAGAAGTTCAAAAGTTCCCTTCTCACGAGGCTTGAAAAGATACTTTTGGGAGGCAAAATGTTACAACCCAAATTTCGAGATATAAAAAGCAGCCTCAAAATGTTGGCTCGCAAGTATGGAAATCAAATATGCAAACGGGTATTCATCATGATTACTTGCATAGATAGTTAATCACTTTAAGATGCCACATCATTGGCACTCGAGCATGCAGTGTGAGCTCAAAGGTAAAGGTTGCATCCGAAGAACAACTTCGAAAGTTTGATAGATGAGGGGGTGACGTTCTTTTTAAGCTGAGCTCAAAACATTATGCAGGCTCGAAGAAGCGTTGAAGCAACAACATGTTCGTGGTTATAAATCTCTATAATTGTGGGCTTAGTTGAAACCATGTAAACAACCCTATTTTTAAGGGATATTTATTTAATTATTAAATTTAATAATATTTTAATATATTATGTTGTATTTCAAATTTAAATGAGATATCATGTAAGTTCCCTAAAATTAAGGGAAGAATATTCTGTAAACCATGTCTATAAATAGCTTGGATTTAGTCATTTATTTTTTACACACAAATTGGCACTCAAAGTTCTGTGCAATTGCTTTCAAAGCTTTAGACACTGGCTACTTATTCAACAAAAGTGACTCATGGATGTAGGTAGATTTAACTATTGAACCACGTAAAAAAGCTTTGTTCTTTGTTTTCTTCCTTTATTGTTTATAAGTGCTTAATCGCTCTTATTAAATTTTAGTTGACGAAAAATGCTGTCAACAAAAGGCTACCCAGAAAGGGCTTACAATGCACTCCATACAAGATCTCAATCAGCTAGAAAGAATATTAGCCACTATTTTATAGGTAAAATTTCACAAACTGATAGGTCTATAGTGATCATAACTAGATGCATAACATTTCTTATGGATTAGACAATTGAATGGTTGATTCAAACCTGTAGAGAAAGATCCAATTCGAAACACTTCTTAGACAAAATTTATAATCGATTTACTTTCTGTCTCCCATTGATCTTTGTAAAACTGACCATTCATACCATTTGGACTAGTCGCAGCTAAACCACTCATCTTCCTAGGGGTGCACAAAAAAATTCCTAATCCACTTCACCTGCACAACCCATCAAAATCTGCCCTTTTTGAACCCTCCTATTAAACAACATGTACACGGGCTGGGTACGGGTTGCAATATAAGGCAGGTCCAACCCGCACCCACTAATTTTTTTTGTATATATATATTAATAATAATCTAAACCTAAAAATACAACCCATAAATTGTTCATTGACAATTATAAAGTTTGTGACCCTTTTAATTTATTTATTGGAAATATTGAATTTTGAGATGTGAATCATTGTATTCTTTTTATTTATATATATATATATATTTATATTAGTCCAAAGAGTTAACATTTTTTAATTAAATCTTTTGTTGCTATGAGATTAATGGTGGTAACTTAGGAATTGTATATAACAACTTGTTTAGGAAAAATAGATGAGAAAAGAAATAGAGTTACTAGTATTGATGGTTTAAATATTAGTGAAATTTTTCATAATAAAACTCAAATTTTTGAAATTATTAATGAATGGATTGATGAGTTTACCATTTGTAATTTGTATAATAAAGATAATTATAATACTAATTATTAGAATTTTTTTTTTGTGAAGTTTTAAATTCAAGTTTGAGATACGATAATATTTTATCTAGTTATTATTCATGATGACATTGATGAGTAAATAGGGTATAAGTTTGAACTTTATAGTCTACAATTTTTTTTTAAATATCATAAGTTGATAATCCACCCATAAAAAACCGCTCAAACTACACACTTGATAATTTGAAATTTCTAATTAAAGTAGTTGTCTGTATCATTTCTGTCCTTGAGCCACACATTATCATCAAACTTGATACCCCAAATATGGCGTCGCTAATGTCGAGTGATAGTTGAAGCGTGTAAGAATTTTGAGGTTTAATCTCCAAAATTCAGCCACGATTCACTAGAATTTATGTGCTAAACTCTTGTTGGGGTTTTATGCCCTATGTAAAATCAAATTTCTATGTAACCTCATTTCATTATCAATAAAGAATAGAAATCAATTTTGACTTGTCAATCACATTGCTCACTTGTTTACTTACATGATTATTTATTTAATATAAACATCTATTAAATCCTAAACATATGGATAATCATAGTTATAGTGACTTGGTCACAGTGGATTATAATTATGGTTATATAGTTTAAAGTATTATTCCTAAGATTAAATTAGTGCAAATGATTTACACTCACATGTTAATCTACTATATGATCTACTTACACAATCTGATGTAATGTGCTATCTAGGACACTGACCAAGTAGATAAGATCAGATGTATGTTATTACATAGGACTGAATCGATATTAATTATAGATAGATAAGTAAAGTATCGTTATTATCTAATCTAGTCATATCATAAAGTTGACCATAGGTCAATTTAAGTGATTAACATTCCACTGATTATATTATTCAAGTCCTTAGAATTGTTCATTACCAGCTTACCCTACGGACTAGTCCATACTTACATATTGGGGACTTAGTAGTATAATTGAGTGGGATTATTTATCTTAGTTATGAAATCTATAGCTTCTCTCTAAGAAGTAAAATGATGATTTCCTTATAGCTTAGTTCAAGCGTTAAATGATAGAGATCTCAATTTTGTAATTAAGTTTACGAAAATATCATTTACAAGGAACTTAGTGGCATTTAAGGATAAAATACAAATAAGGATTAAAATGGTAATTAACAGCTGTCTCATTAGTAGATCATCTATATAGGGTGGAATGACAGTAATGGTTGTAACAATGGATGACATATTTACATTTGGTGTAAAGCGTTCTATGGATTCAAGAGTGCAATTCTGAGTGTATAGTGGAGTCACAAGGAATTAATAAGGTGGTGAAATTATTTGTAAATAAATTCACGATAACTTATTGGACCTTGATTTCATGGATCCATGGTCCCCACATCAGCTTCGAGTAAATCATCTAGAATGTTTGAATTACTTGATTTAATTATCAATTAGAATATTTAAAGTTGACTGGGTCAATTTTAAATTTTTTTACAGAGATATGTGATTTAGAGAATAAAAGAGAAAATTAGGCAAATTATTAATTTTGAAAAATTGGTGTTAAATTAATAAATAAATTTAAATAAAGGTTCAAATTATAAATATTTAATTTGAATAAGGATTTAAATATTTAACTAATTAATTAATTATGGTAAAGATAAAAGGGGATTTGAATTTAAGTCCAATGGGCTTGAATTTAAATTGCAAAAATTCACGACCCATAGTGGATTTCGGCCACTATAGGGATTTTTCTCTATTATCTTAATTAATTATTTATTTATTTAAATAATGCTTAAGTGAAGTCAAAAAAATGATTCCTAACTTTAGGGTTTTGTACATAATTGAATTGTGTAAGTTTAATTCAGAAGAACAATTACCTAGAGCATCCATTCATAGCCTTTCACTTTGTAATATTTTCTTCTCTATTTCTTATCTCATGTGTTGAGAGCAAGCTCACTCTAGTTCTAGGTTGATCAAAGGCTTGGTGAGAAAGACTGTGTTGTCGATCCAGTTCAGATTCTTGATTCTACCCTGCTGCTACTAGGATTCAAGGGTTAGAGAATCTGAAGAAAGGAGTTGTTCCAATTCCGCTGTGCAATGTAAGTTTCTAATAACTTTACTTTGTGTTTATGTCAATTTCATAGAAGCATGTTCTAGGAATTTGCATGTTTATTTGATAATATGTGAATTACATAAAAAATAACAAAGATATTGATATATGTATGTACTACAACTCTATCATTTTGATACCAACAATGCAGAATTTGGAGTTGAATGGGAGCTTCCTCTTCCCAAGAAGCTCTAGTAATAGGCAAGTTTTGAAGGGGAGAAAGTTGTTCTTCAAGCTATTTCATACTTAATAAATTCAAATTTTTATAATAATTTTTATGAAAAATAAATTCAAGTTACATAATAAAAAATATTTACATAATTGTAATTATTCAAAACCATAAAATTTTATAAAAAAAAAAAATCTTATTTTAGTTTTTCCAGTTTTTAATTGAGTAAAATAATAATATAAAAAAAAATAACCACTATCTTTTGTCATTTTACAAGTGTTTTTATTTTCTAAAAACATTAATAATGTTGTTTCATTTTATATTGGGAATTTATAAAGTATTAGAAGTAATAATTAAATAAAGACCTAAAATTACAAAATATTTTTATTATTGTTGGCATGATTTTTCGTCAACTTAGAATTAGAAATGAAATAAAAAGAGATTAGGCTTGAATAAACTAGTTAAAAGCAATAAACAAAATCATTCCAAAATTTTACGTGGTTCACTGGTTAAATTTCACCAAGTCTGGTCAAATTCCAATTCCCCGGTAGGCAATAAAGTCCCAAACCCCATAAGATACATATCATATGGTCTACTAAGTCTGTCTACCGATGAATGCACAGCAACGAATCAATCGATATAGTATAAGAAGAGTCAGCGCTAGAAATCTAACATGTCACCACCGAGGGACTAGCCTCACCCTCAGCCTGAGTCAGTGTGAACACCGTGTCGAAACCAATTTGTCACTTCTCTTCGGTTCCTCTTTCTTCAACTGTGGGCAGTCTTTCCTGAGATGTCCCACTACCCCTCATAGGAAACATGCCTTCGCACGTCATTCCCCCAAATGGCGTCTCCTGCACCGAGGACACTCTGGATAGCTCATCCAGCTCTCAATTCTGCCCTGACAGCCAACCTGAGTGCTCTGAAACCTCTTGTCTGAACCAGGGGTACTAGATGTATCTGCAGTCTTCCTCTTCTGATCACTGGGGCCTCCGCCCCTACCAAACCCAGTAAATGGAGGTACCACCCTTCGAGCATCGCACCTGGCGGTGCCCTCTCTCCATATCTTGTCCTAAGCACCCTCAATAGTAAGGTCCTTCTCTACTACCTTGGCATACATGCTCACTCCAGGAACAAAGGTAATCTTAACATCCCAGGCTATCATGGCATTTAACCCCCGAACAAACTGTTCCTTCCTGGTCACGTTGGTTGGCACCAAGACAGAGTAAAACTTAGCCAACCCATCAAACTTCAGGGCATATTCAGTCACTGTCATATTGTCCTGAACCAAACTAGTGAACTCATCCACTTTTGCAGATCCACTGCATCATTGTAATACTTCTCATTGAATAGGTATCAGAACTCATCCATACTAATAATAGTGACGTTCCGGGTTTGGGATACAACTTCCCACCAAATTCGAGCATCATCTCGTAGCATATATGTGGCACAGGTCACCCTGTCATTGCCCGCCACCCTCATGAAGTCGAGGATGGAGGTAATCATGTTCATCCACTGTTCAACTCTCAATGGGTTTAGGCCTTCCTCAAATGTTGGAGGGTATTGCTTTCTGAACCTCTCATACAACGGTTCCCATCTATTTTCAGCCTCAGGTTGTGCTAAACTGGTACCATTGCAGGTGGTACATACTGTGCAACGTTCTCTAGTGGAACCTACTACCTCAACTGTTGGTATTAACTGATCAAATCAAAGGTACGCAGCAGAATATATGGACCCGTTTTAATAAATATTAATACCAGCCAGGATCATACATATATATAAATATTAAATCACATACAAATAGATCAGAGATTACCTCTTGTAGCCTATCAATTGTCCTTAAGTCTTTTTGTATAAATTAACGATGTTTCTATCAAGTGTTCTGATATCTCACACCCTGATCTTCTAGACCAATCCTCAAACACACAAGGACGTGTGTGGGCACGTAGGATTCAAAATGTTGATTTATGTGACTCTTCTAACTATCGCTATAGAGAGAGTGTGTGTCTATCTTTTTATTTTTCAAAATAATAATCAAGTCTTATTCTGAAAGTCGCATACTATCAAACTTGTAAAGATATTTAATCTAATTAAATAATCTTTATTTAATTAAAATATAATTCAAATTAAAAATGATTAGATATTTTCATTTAACTATTTATTCAAATCATATTTAAAAAGAATAATTGAATAACTGATTATACAAAATTATTTGAAATTCAAAATTTATATCCCAGGGATTAAACCCCTGATGCTAGGCGTCACACACTGTACAATACAGTGTGTGTTGCCCAAGCCTGTATCAGGTTTCCCTTATTTTCTCATTTGTTTGTTTAATCAATCTTTAAGACAATATATTTACTCCAACATAAATATTAGTTTATTCAAAATTAACTTTATCTTAAAATATCAGTTTTAAAATAAATAAATAAATAAATATCATATTATAAATAAGATATTTATTATTCTCTCTCTTTATATTAATCCAAACAAGATTAATATTAATTTTAACCTATAGTTTTTCAAAATAAAAACTATATAGTTAATTAATTAATTAATTCACAATTAATCAATTACCCATAATCATTTCCTTGCCCTGGAAAATTAATTCCTTTGCAATTTAGTCATTTCTCTTTACAAATCTTTCTTTTGACATCCTTACCCTTGACAGTGTAGGATAAAGGTGATCTGAGGACCGTGGACCTATAATACGAAGCTCCAATAAACTAGATTATTAATTAAACTCTTTAATCTAATAATCTTCTTTATTAATTCCATGATTACTCCACTATAAATATGGAATTGCCCTCTAAATATTTATAGAGTTTTCTCTAGTAGTCCATTGATATAATTAATATATGTAGTTATGTCCTCCATTATTGGGTCGTTAATTAGAGCTGGTCAAAATTACCGTTTTACCCTTCTAATTACCTTTTGATCCTTAAGTACCATTAATTCCCTAGCGAATAATTAATCTATAATCTAATTATAGATTTAAGCTTAATAACTATTCAGTTCTAGAATCAACCCTTAAGGGAACAAATATTCGATCCGTTAGGAAAGCATGGATTTCATTATTGTAATACATGTTTCCAACCATCCATGATATTGAATCTCCAAAACAAAAGTATTAGCCTCATTATCCTAAGAGACCTTAACGAGTGAATCAAAAGATCCAATAAACATAAACAGGAGTTCATGAATACTCAGGATTTAGACTGATCTACAAATGATCATCTATTATGATAAGAATTAAATCTTTACGTCAAACGTCAAGTTTATAAAGATAATTAATTCTCATCGGTCTTGTCATATATAATCTCTATTATATACAACACATTTACTAAGATGTCTCTCCACATCAGTAATCTAAATCTAGATTACTTGTATCTCTTATGCTTAGCAAACCATACTAGTAACCATTCATTAAACATTCCTTACTTTAATATGTTACTAACTAATTTATTCATTATATATGATATTAATTCTCTCGTACTAATACAAGATCATATTCTCATGAATGAATATGGAATTTTCTTGATATTAATATATAATTAATTCAAACAATAATTATAACATTCAAATATGATAAAATTTTACTTTTATTTAAAACCAATAAAATGTCTTTACATGCTTTTAGGGCATTAATCCTAACATCAACAATCTAATCTCTTCCTTTTTGCCTATGATGCTCCGCTTGCATGTCTGCAAACGTTTGTTGCCAATTCAGAGGGGCAAGTTGAGGGTTCTGGCCCGAGTTATCATCTCCGGCCTCAATATTCTCACCACAGAGTCTGATTGATCGTCTTGGAGGCATAACTTCCAAGTATTTCTACAATCACTGACACGACTTATCATGCAATGATAACAGTATCAAGAAACCGTCCCACGGTCCAAAACCGAACAAATAAAGCATTCACATGCAACAACAACGCTCATAAGTATTTCTATCAAACTCACATTCGAAAATAATGCTAATAAGAATATCTTTCATATTCACATAGCAGTCAAGGGCGAAGCCCTATTAGTATATTTCATGCTCCCTATTCTAGCATGATGGTTTTTATAGATCAAATCAGAGATTATACACAGCGAAACAACAATCAAAATTGTTAATTTAACCCCACAAGATTTCTAGATCTACTTCTTCACATACATATATATTGAATCAAAGAGATGAATAGAAAATTACCTCAAGTCCTTCCTTGCTGCTATCTTTTTGTACGGCAAAAATCCTTGAGATCTCACACCAGGATCTTCCAAAATGTTCTCAACACACAAAGAACGAGTGTGGGCTCGTTATACAAAACAATAGGCAAAATCTATTTATCAGATATTCTCAACACGTGAGATCTGATAAAGTTTGGACCTAAGTTTGTGAAGAACAGTGACATATGCTTGTATCATTGCTCTCTTTCTCTCAGGCAGATTTCACAATCTATTTTCTATCACTGAAAAAATATTTCTTTGAAAAACTGATCTCCTATATTTAATATATCCAATATATTAAAAATAAAATATTAGTTATTTAAAATAATTTAAAAATAACTAATAAGTTATTAGATTTTGTTTAAATAGTAATATTTTAATCATATTACAATATCTCATTATTTATTTAATATTTAAATAACTAAAATTGTTGAACCAAGAATCTTCTAGAAGCTTCTTGTGACTGTGCACTGTGCTACACATTCACCACATGTCAGGGAGGGCATGTGATTTTTCCCAATTTTCATCATTATTTAAATACCAAAAAATCCAAAAATAAATTAATTCAAAATTAATTATATTTTTGTTAAATCAAATAATTAATTAATTACACATAATTATACAATAATTATGTTTAGTGCATAGAAAAATATTTTACTTATCAAATAAGTCATTTTGCCCATTTTTGTATTTATCTTTGACAGTGTTTGTTTGAGCCATTTTGGGGACCATGGACCTACAACATTAAGTTCCAATAAATTAAAACTAAATAATTAAACTCTTTAATCATTATAGTTAATTTATTAATTATGATATTTCTCCACTATAAATTCAGAATTGAACTCTTTATGTTATAAATATACTTTTACAGAAATCTTATTTTAAGCTGTCCATTGATATAACCATCTTACAATAGTTCAACCCATTAATTAATTAGTTCATAAATTAGAATGGAAGAATTACCATTTTACCTTTCTAATTTACTTCTTATTCCTTAAGTACCATTAATTCACTAGTGAACAAGTAATCTATAATCTAATTATAGATTTGAGCTCAAGTTCATTCAGTTCCAGAATTAACCCTTAAGGGAACCAATATACGATCCGTTAGGAAAGATTAGATTATGTATCATTGATACATGTTCTTAGCCATCATTGATATTAAATCTCCAAAACAAAAGTCATTAGCCTCATTCTATGAAGAGACCTTAACGAATGAATCAAAAGATTTAATAAACATAAACAGGAGTTCATGAACACTCAGGATTTAGGTTGATCTATAAATGATCATCAGTTATGATATGAATTACAAATCTTTATTATTAAATGGTTTTTGGATAAAGAATTTTATTCATATCGATCCCTGTCATATATAATCATATTATATAAAGCACATTTACAAAGATGTCTTACCACATCAATAATCTGAATCTAGATTATTTGTAGCAACATGATACTAAGTAAACCGTACTTACAACCCCAATTAAATAATTCCATAACATCAATTTGTTGTTGACTATTTTTATTCATTCATTTGATCTTAATTCTCTTGTACTAATACAAGATCACATCCTCAATAATGAATATGGAATTTTTCTGATATTTACAAAAATTATTCAAACAATAATTTAATAATCTAAATATAACAATAATAGACCAATGTATTTATTTATTCATTGAAATAATAAATGTCTTTTACATGCTTTTAGGACATACTCCTAACAAATAAGACATATAGTTCACTTAAGCAGTTAAATACATATTCAACACATTACCTACGGAACCGTGAGTCGAGCTTGTCTTTAGCAGCAAGCGTACATGTTTGGTTTATCTTCAGGAACCATAAAGGCTTGGAAGCTCTTATACCAGGTTGTAACACCCTACTAATCCAGGATCGTTACACTGTGTGTTTAAAATAGTTCTTAACTCTTTAAGCGAGTCATTTGGACGCAAAAGTATGATTAAAAATTAATAAAGGTTTAGGTACTAAATTTTTTGGTCAAAGGATATAAACTTATTCATTAAACCTTAAATATTTACAAGAGATCCCAAAAAGAGTTAATAAAACATAATTACAAATAAAGTTTACAAAATAGTCTACCTAAGCGACAAAATTGGACTTATACTCTAAGTCCCTCAAAATAAATCGACTATGGCTGCCGAAAATGTAGGCGGTGCTTCAAAGCTCTCTGACTAATGGATGGTCAACCTTTTCCTTGCCGTTACTTGCACCATAGAGCACCTGTGAGCCAATGCCCAGCAAGAAAACCATCATGCAAGAACAAATATACAAATAAAGAATAACCTACAAACAATATACTTTATAAATAATAAACAATTCATATTAGCATATAAATAATTTTCACGGCTTGTGCCGAGCCAATGGGTACAATACCCTCTTGGTGGCCCCGCCTGTAACGTCCCAAATTACCTAATAAGACTTAGGGCCATGATTAGGGGGCAAGGATGGAAATTTATGGAACTTATATGTTTATATGATATATATATATATGCGTGTAATTATATGATTATGTGAGTTATATGATATTATGACTAGATATGCATGTTTAGGTGTATTAAATATGCATGTGGGCTCATTTCTTATTAGAATAACATTTTTTGTAATTTTGTTAGTTATGGGTATATTTGGAATATATGTGATATATGTGTGAGACCACATTATTATGTAGATATATTTGGGTTACTCGGCACAAGACGATCCTAGGGAGCAAGTTAGCGAGAAAGTCACAACGGGACCGAATACCCCACTCAGGGTGAGTCAAGGAGGGAATATCAGGGATTTTGACCATTTTTCCATTGGGGACATTTTTAGTACCTCGAGCCTCGGGATTTGCTTAAGGTTACTTAGCGTCTAAGTAAACCTCACAAACACTCACACAAAAGGAAAAAAAAATCACATTCTCCTTCTCTCTCTCTCTCTTTCTCTCTCTCTCGGCTACACACTCTGTCCCTCAAATTCCTTGGGAATTCTTGCAGTTTAAGGAGAATCAAGACTAGCTTAGGCTCGGAATTGCTTGGGGAAAGACTTACCATCGATTGGGGCAATAAAGGTAATTATTTCTAGCCCTAAATCTCTGTGTGTTTCTGGTTTATAGTTAAGTTTTTGGAGTTTTAGAAACTCAATTCTGAGGTGGGAATTTGATGGGGTTTTGGCCAAGAATTTTTCTTGGGTTTTGATGGTTTTGGGCTACTGAATTGATTGGGGACTTTACTTTTGAGATTTAGCTATGTTGGGATAGGTTTTTTGAGGGATTTGGCTTGACAAAAACGGAGAAAAAAATAGAGTTTTCATGTCGAGTCACGACCCTGTTCTTGGGGCGTCGTGGCTCTCTTGAACGCTGAAGAAGCAGGTGCCTATGGACCATCTGAGTCGCAGCCCCTTTTAGGGTGCACCGCGGGGCATGTTGAAATAGAGGAGAGTTTGGGCTCTCTGACTTGGGGTGGGTCGCAGATCCTTTGTTTTGAGTTGCGGTGCTTGAAGGGTTTTGAGCCCCAGGAGGGTTTTTGAGTGCAGGAACTCAAACCTAAGGGCTCAAAGTCCATCCTACTACCTGGTTTAGTAGAATTCGACGTCCTGGAGGCTAGGATATGATCCTGAAGCTTTTATTCACTCATTTTGACGAGATTCTCTATTGTTTGTGACTAGGTTATTGCTAGGGCCTCAGAACTAGAATTGTGCTCGAGGGTCGTTCTTAATACATGTTGCACTCGGACCTAAGGTAAGAAAAATGCACCTAATACGTGATATATGTGATTAGCACTTGGACTGATTGTTGATTATAACTATGAATAAGGCTCGGCCTCTGAGAATGAATGTGATTTAGGTTATGCTCGAATGCTCTGTGTCTAGATAATTCTTTAATGAATGCTTGCCTTGTTTCCACAAGTAGGGCTCGGCCCCGTTAAGGAACATGGTTATTACTATGTTTGTGTTTGATTGGTTAAGATACCATGGTTTATATGTATGCATACTTTTATTATCTAAAGTATACTTTTAAATCTTTGACTTATTAGTCAAGGGTGGCAATAGCGTGTTGCGTGCTAGTCGAGAGGCTTAGGCTCAATTAGGGACATACTATTATATTGGCCGACCCTATGGTCGTTGGAAAACAAAGCTCTTGGCTAGCTCTATGGCTAGTTACTCAAAGCTAAGGGCAAGGGCCCCAGGTGACTTTATGGTCACATAGCTAGTGCATAGGGCCCCAGATTGACTCTATGGTCATCTATTCAGTGCAGCGGGTCCTAGAACGATCCAATAGTCATTTATTTGTAATTGTATGCAGGCATGAGAAGGTTATTCCTGTTGGGCATGCTAGATATGTATTTGGAATCTGTATTTACTGTTCATGCACATGTTTAAGTTTTCTTGTTGAGCCTTGGCTCACGGGTGCTACATGGTGCAGGTAAGGGAAAAGGAAAGCTAGACCAACCATGAGTTGGAGAGCTTCAGTGGTGGCGTGTACATATGTGGTTGCTCGTCCACCATAGCCAAGGATATCTCAGAGGAACTAGGGTTCTATCTCTTATTTTGTCGCTTAGTCCGACTGGCTGTAATTTTTTATTGTATATACCTTTTCAAACATCTATTTGTAACCTTTTGGGATCCCATGTCCGTGTTAAACTATTAAATGAAAATTCAACGGTTCCTTTGACCAAAAAAATTTAACCCTAACCCTTGACATTAACCTTAGTTTATAACCAAATGACTTGATTAGCATGTTTGACACTATTTAAAGTACACAGTGTAACGGTCCTAGATTAGGAGGACGTTACACCGCTATTATGACCTGCATTCCATATGCTTATTGTCGAACATGACCCATGGCGATGACTTGTAAATAAATACAAGCAATTAGATGCAACAAACTTAATTATAAAAACAAGGGGACATAACCCTAAGCACATACAGTGCACGGTTATAACTGATTTTAGATATCAGGGCCAATGCCCAACTCTAAATGCATGTGCCAATTTTCTTACCCCGGGTCTAACGCAAGAGTCAGTACAACCTCGAGTGCGATCCTCTCACAAGCCTATCAGAAACCCTAGTCACAACAAAATGATGCAGGTTTAATTTTCCTATAACCACAACCTACCATAACTTTCTATAAGTCTCACTAAGCCCCCAAATACACTTTAATAAATATGCCCAATTATATCCTAGGAACCTTAGCACATGATCCCCTAGGGTTCCACTTCGAAACCCATTGGAAACAGCCTCAAAACTTGGCTACCAATGCAAGCCGATCGACCACTTGCTCTAGGTCAGTCGACCGGAAGACCAAAAACTCGAGCCTGCCCTAAAAACATAAGTCGGTCGACCGACTCAAGTCAGAGAGCAATTCTCTGCAATTTTCAGAATTCTAAACCTAACCAATTCAACCCAAACCTGTTCCCAGCCAAAATTTAAGCACCAAAGAATAAATACGAGCTAACATACATCAAATATCAGTAAATGAACCTCAAAATTCAAGCCCTAACCCAAAGATTGAGAAATTTATGTCAAATATCCATTTTTTTCTCAATTCTCACAACTCAGCTGATTTTTTCATGATTCTCTTCAAATTCAAGGCCCAAATCAATACATAAACAGGTTTCTAGCATTACTCTACTCATCCCAATAGCTTAACATCACCAATTTTTGAAATTAAACACAAAATCCTAATTTCCCTCAAGAACACCAAAGAGCAAAAGAATGAAGAACATCATAATTTCTTACCTCTACTTTGAAATTCAAAAACCCTAAATTATGGTGGCTTTGGAAGCTGCTAAACCCAGTTTGTAAGCTTCAATTCCACTTAGGTATCCTAAAAAATTGAAGGATTTGGCCTCCTAGCTTGGATGGACTCTTAAGAAGAAGGAGAGGGAACACACGGGAAAGATAGAAAAAAAAATGTCTTGAACGTATATATTTGGCTGCTAACATCACTTGGTAAATTTTGTCTAATAATTGATCAAATGACCATTTTGCCCTTGCCTTTACTTAACCTTAAGGCAAACCTGAAGCGCATTTTAGTCTTTCACTTAAAACACCAATTACACCTCTAATTCTCCAATTTATCAACTAACTCTTCAAACATAACTACTCCACCAATTTATTTCATTACCAATAAATCCCAAAATATTAAAATTCCCAAAATACCCCTTGGCATTTATCCCCGTTGTGACTTTTCTGCTAAAATTCCATGAAAGGATCCAATCACATCGAATACCACAAATATATCCACATAATAATGTGGTCTCAAGCACATAACACATAAAAATTACATATAAACTCTCGACGGGTCAAATTACGAAAACACCCTTTTTTTTTACAAAAGCAGGTCGTTAAACACACTTAATACACATAACCATGCATAATTATTCAAATCATAATATAACTCATATAATTACCCCCACGTGCCTTCTCGGCATGCTAACCATTACATTTAATCATATTAGGAGTTTTGGGATGGTACACATCTATTTCATTGTTCGTTCCCCTCCTACTTATAATGGAGAATGAACAAGTTTGGGTAATGCATATTTTTGAGAAACTACCCACAATTATAATATTTTTATAAATTGATATAATTAATACTAGTTGTTGACGGCAGAAACTCGTCAACGAAATATGGATGAAAACTCAAAAAATTAATCAGAACTTAATGAACTCAAAAGAACTTGTAGAAATATGAAGGAAAATTGCAAGTGAACAATCGAAGAAAAATTTTCATATGGCTCTTTCAATAGTCTGATCTTACAAAAAAAAAATTCAACCCCATAGCTGGAGAGGTGAAGATCCATATATAGTGGGGCTCTAATGGCTCCTGATACATTGTGGTCCCAGGGGACAAGATTGTACATATGTACATTGTCAGGGTTGCGGCACAGGTCATAGTGGAGCAGAAGGTTGTGGTGTCGGCTCCAGTACATGGTCAGGGTCTTATGGGAATGCCTCCACTTTAGTACTTGAATGTGCTTCCATTACTTGCTTAGCACGAGTGTCAGAGATTGGCTGGTGAGGAGCACACCAGGTACCCCACTCGTACGACCACTACTTGTCTGGCATGTATATTGGGATCAGACATCTGGGGTCTTAAAGGTCGTACCCCGTACATGCTTCGTACCTGTATGATCTCTTTAAGTTACACCTAGGTTTTTACCTTTAAATATTATAGTCTTTATGGGTCCTCTTAGGAGACACGGTCCCAAGGTGCACAGCGCGAGGCGCATCCTAGAGGATGCATGGGGCGTTGCCATGAGGTGCCTGGTGCGAGGTGCATGATGCGTGGTGTATGGCGTGAGGCGCATCCTGAAGTGTGCATGGGCTGTTGGCATGAGACGGTGTCCTTGGGTCATTGCGCGAGGTGCGTCCTGATGCATGCACGAGCCGTTGGCGTGAGATGGTGTCCATGGGGCATTGCGCGAAGCCCCTCCACACGGGACACCTTCCAGGCGCAAGACCCTCTTGGTGTGAGGCCCTCTTAGTGCAAGGCCCCTCTGAGGCACGGGACACCTTCCAGCACGTGAGACCCTCTGGGCGCGAGGCCCCTCTGAGGAACAAGACACCTTCCAGCGTGCGAGACCCTTTGGGCGCGAGGCCCCTCCAAGGCACGAGACACCTTCCAGCGCGTGAGACCCTCTGGGTGCGAGTCCCTCTTGATGTGAGGCCCCCCTGAGGCACGAGACACCTTCCAGCGCGCGAGAACCTCTGGGCGCGAGGCCTTCTCGGTGCGAGGCTTTCTTGGCACGAGGCTCTCCAAGGCACGGGGCACCTTCCAGGTGCGTGACCCTCATGGCATGAGGCTCTCTCGGTGCAAGGCTCCTCCGAGGCATGGGGCACCCTCCGAGTGTGAGGCCCCTCGTGACGTGAGGCTCTCTTGGTGCGAGACCCTCTTTGCATGAGACGAAGGCCTGTGGCTCAAGACCATGTCTCGCCTGGTTCTGTCACGGGGCTCTTAGCGCAAGGCGCAAGATCAGGCTTTGCCGCTTCCAGCTCAAGTCTATGGTTTGAAGGGCACAAGGCGGGAGCCTCGTGCAACTAGGATTTTTGGTACCCACACTTGCCCCCCAATCTATGAGAGGGTCTTCAGGCTCTCTTGTAGACTTCAAGGTGCGATGCTTTTAGGATCCCCGCGAGGTATTAGCTTGCTTCTTCATTTTGACATTATAGAAAAACACACTTTGGATTTGAAGACCATTATGAGATTTTGAGGGTGAATGTGAGCCTATCATTGTGCTCCGCGGATCCCAAGGCAAGTGCCAAGCCCCCTTCTTGACCATTGATCAAGCATCAGATCCAATGGCTAGGGTGAGCTTATCGTTCTTATAAATAGACCTCAATCTCAAGCATAATATTTACATTTTATCTTCTTAGCTTGGTGGTTTTAGTGTCTTCACTTCCTCCAAGAGGTAAGGGGTTCGACTCCTTACAAACTCATTTCGGTTGTCTTTTCTTTTTATTATTTAAATTCATTTCTTTTATGTCAATATCCATATAGGTGCTTGGAGACTAAAACACCTTTCTCCTTCATTTTTGCAAACGCATACCTTCGACCCTTTGCATTTGTTTGATCGCGGCAGTGCTTTTGACCCTTGGCCTCTTTTCGACCATGACGGTACTTTCGACCCTTGGCCTCCTTTCGACCGTGACTGTGCTTTTGACCCTTGGACTTCTTTCGACCGTGACAGTGCTCGATTTTACTTACTCAAGGTATACTTTCTTTCTTTCTTATGTTCATTGGGTCTAGATTAGCATTACTCGGGATGGGTTGCCTTGGCCGGAGCTCCTTGTGAGCTAATCCACACACATTCCCTTGGTTGTACCCCGTAGTTGCTCATTTAGAGTGCTTGTGTTTAGAGGTTTTGAGCCCATTCCTTTGTATTTTGTAGCACCCCCTTCACCTACACGTGCACCCTTATTACCTACGAGACGAGGTTCCATGGCATGTGAGGGATCGTCTGGCATTCCTCCGGGGGTCGAGTTTGTAGAATTATCTTCAAACACGGAGTCCCCCGAAAACAAACCTCACTAAGACTATGACACTTTGAGGCAGGCCCGTATACGTCACCTTGAGCACATGGCTGAACTTAGGCGTAAAATCTGGGTGGTGGAGAGCGAAATATATTCAGTTTTGAGGGGTGATGGAGTTCCTTTCCCCTTTGACCTTAGTGACCACATTGCAAACCTTAGAGTGAGCCTTTTTGATCTACAGATGGAGTTGGAGTTCATGGAGGGAAACCTCCCACCTGAACCTCCTGCCTCGTTCTCCCTTTATAGTTGCCATGAGGTCACCCTGGGTTCCCCTCAACCCTTGTTTTTGATTCACCCTTGCTCAACGCTTCCACACTCAGCGTCGAGGTGGAAAACTCTTGCTAGAAAGAAAAAATGGAGAGTAAAGTGCCATGTTTTGACCTCACCTTTTTCCTTTGGTTTTGCAGATATGGCAAAGAGAGTGCGGCAGCAGGTGGCTCCCAAGGGGCTAGATTCTGGTCCTCTGTTGTCTTCTTCTATTGTGTCCAACGTGTCGAAGAACCGGTTGTTGGAGTTATCCGAGAAATGCCATATTTCGGCTTCCCTATGCTTGAGGTCCTTTTGAGCCCACGTGAAGGGATTTGATAGGACTCTCTTTGGTGCACCTTGATTATATTTGTAAGGATATGTTGACCATTTGGGTTCTAGTCATCCTTTTATATACTTTTGCGCGCGCTTATTATTTCTTGCAAGAAGCGTCCTTCTTGTCATTATGCATAGTACTATTTTTGCAAGGATCTCTTTTAGGACCCTTTTTGGCTAGACGACTTGGTGGTCGCTCTAGGCTTATTGGTGGATGCTCTTCTTGAGCCCTTTCCTCTCATGGAGACATCAACCTTTATTAGGAGGCTCTTCCTGAGGCCTTTCCTCTCGTGGAGGTATCAACCTTTATTAGGAGGCTCTTCCTGAGGCCCTTCCTCTTGTGAAGGTATCAACCTTTATTAGGAGGCTCTTCCTGTAGGACCTTTTGACCCTCTTGATGTTCATAAGGGTAGCTAATCCTTGTGAACTCGAGAGATGCCTTGCAAGGTTTTCTTTCTTATTTTTTTTTTATAAGGGTCTCTTTTAGAACTATTTTTAGCTGTGTACCTTGCCCCCCAAGTGGTTGACGAGATTTATCTCATCGAGCACTTTGATCATTTTGCTCATGCACTTTGCTAATTCTAATTGGTGATAGGTACACAAGAATTAGATACGTCCTCACGTAAATGAGAAGTGCGACATGCCAATAAGAAACATATTCATTAAAAATAAGGAGAATACATAGGTATTTCTGGCGACGATGATCTTACTACATATCAGGGCATCTAAGTTACCCCTCTAATTCATAGTTGTTGGGGGGCTAACTATGGTAACAATTTTGATTTATCATACTAAAAGTGGAGCTTTACCCGATGTTCCCTCTCAGGCGCATATGCACAACTACCGATTCTGATCTCCTCAGTGACTTTGGGGTTGAACTCTCTCGGGTTTGTGCTCCCATGCACTACCATCGCCATAAATTCTGGCGGTTTCTTGGCTGTGCGAAGGGATGTGTTATAACATTCCCTTGCTTCTTGTTTTTCCTCCTTCACGCTCGCCACCCCCTAGGAGTTGGGAGTTTTATGGCCAAGTGGTATACCAAGGTTATCGCCTTCAATTCTCTCAGGGAGGATCTCCCTAATACTGCGTTGAAGGCCGAGGAACAGAATACTATGACAAAGTTCGTCATTACAGTGGTCTGTCTGGGTGGCTCTTCCATGGCGAGGGCTAACTCGATTGTGCCCAGGGGTTGTATCGAGTCTCCTGTAAACCCATACAGGGAGGTGTTACAGGGCTTTAGGTTCCTGATACTTAGTCCCATCTTCTCTAAGGTCGGGTGATATAGGATGTCAATTGAGCTTCCATTGTCCACCAGGACCCGATGTACCCTCATGTTTGCCAACTGAACAATCAACACCAAGGGGTCATTGTGAGGGAAATGCACACCCCGCGCATCTTCTTCGCTGAAGGTTACTGAGTCATTTTCCCCTTTAAAGTTTTTTGGGGGGTCGTTGTTCTAAGCTTAGCACGCATGAGGGTGGGCTTTGTCTGGCTTCCTTGGCGTACCTATCTCGCCCTTTTCTCGATTCTCCTCTGAGCCCTGGTCCTCTGAAGATCATCCTCACCTCTCCTTACACTTCTGGGGCTACATCTCGTGCTCGTGGTGAGGATTGTCTATCATCTGGTCTTTCATTTTCTTTTCGGATGTATCTACCCAAGTGCCTCCTGTGTATGAGTTCCTCTATTTCCACCTTTAAATGAGTGCATCCCGCGGTGGTGTGGCCAATGTCTTTATGATACTGATAGTACTTTCCAGGGTCTCTCTTTGACCGATCTCTCTTCATTGGTGGGGGTCCCCTGAAGGGGACCTGATTCTCGTTTGCTATGAAGATATGCTCCCTAGTATGTGTCAAGTCAGTGTAGAAGGTGTGAGATGTTTGCCTAAGATTACCTCTGTGTTTGTGCTTCATCTAGTGGTCATCTCTTGGGCCTCTGTACACCCTTTTCTTTTTTACGTCTTTCGAACTTTCAGGGGCTAAGGGCTTGAAAAGTGATTCCTTCAAGTTCTCATGGCCATCTTCGCACGAATGTACTTTTGTGGTCGCTCGTAGAAATCGTCTAAGTCCGTGACCTCCCTTTTGAGCATATTATCCCAAAGCTTACTACTTGGGCGCACTCCGGCCGTGATCGCCATCTTGAGTTCTCCCCTGGCCAGGCTTCCCACTTTAGCCGCCTCCACGTTGAACCTGTGGATGTAGCTCTTCAAGCTCTCTCCTTCACCTTGCTTTATATTAGTGAGGCTAGTGCCCGATAAGGTATAATTGCGTACGTCATGATGTTGTTGGAGAAACTCGTCGAAAAATTGTTGCCATGACCTAATAGACCCTGGTCGGAGTCTTTTGAACCATTTGTGCGCAGGTCCTTTTAACGTGACAGTGAATGTAACGCCCTACCTCCTTAGAGCCATTACTAAGTGAGTTTAAAAACGTGCATTCAACTCGCTAACCGAGGTTTTAGATCAAATAGTGTAATTAAGCCATAAACAGAGGAAAAACTTTAGAAATAACTCCATTCCATTGAAGATCATAAAAGTTTAACACCTGGGATCACAAAATACAATTTAGAAACATTTACAGCATATAAATCGAACCAAGTCGACTAAACAACAAAATCTAGGTTTATTTACAAACATCTCCCAAAATTCACTGGCTGTGGCAGCCAGGCTGGCCAAACATGTACACGCCGCTCATGCCTGCTACACTCATGGTTGGTTGGCTTTCTCCTTGCCCTTACCTGCACCACAGTGCATCTGTGAGCCGAAGCCCAGCAAGAAAACCTATAACAGATAACATATGCAAAACATACACCAAGTATATAAACTGGCCATCAATAGGCTAAACACATACGGCCTAGCCGTCCCAGGCGCTTACCAGGCCCTGGGTTCGCGGTCCACACCGTGAGGATATCCCAGGTATCCTTTAGGGACTCGCCCTGACAACTCGCACTCCACGTGCACAACGCTACTCCCGGCCCCCTTGTCGTACTCGGCCTTGCACACAATGTGCCTAACGTCGTTCCCAGCCCCTGCCGACCTCGGCCTACACCGTTCCCGGCTCTTGCCGATCATTCACATAATTGCACTCATAGCATAATAAACAAGTACATAATACTAGCAAATACAATCAAAGGGGTACGCCCTGCAATTCAAACACGTTGGGCTCAGCCCTGCATACAAGCTCTATGGGAACAAGTGTTTTCTTACCTGAGTCCCGAGCTTCCCCTGCACCGATGTCCCGAGCACAGTCCTCTAACTTGAGCCTCGCCGAAACCCTAGTCACAACACATTAACAATGTCCATCCATCAAGTTCTAATCCATTAAATATCTTTGAGCCATATCTCTAACCTCCGGGACCTTAAATTCTATCAATCCGGGTGATAAAATCCATCCCGAGCCTTAACCATTGAGTTCCCAAGCCTAAACACCCTTGAAAACACAAAATAGCACTAAGAGCCGCGGCCCTACCCTCAAGCGTCGTGGCTAGCCTCGAAACAGAGGCTAGCACCTCACTAAAACCCATACGGGCCGCGGCGCACATCACCAAGCGCCGCGGCGCACATCACCAAGCGCCGCGGCGCACCTCAAGCATCTCGGCCTCTCATGGCCGCGCGCACACACGGGCCGCGGCATGCCCATCCTAGGGCCGCGGCCCTCACCTCCAACCCAAAAATTTTCATCATCTTTCTACATTTTCCTCAAGCCAATTCACCCAAAACTTAGCTAACAATCCCAAATAATCAACACAAACATTCCAGCTCAATTTCAGCATCAAAACCCATTAAAACCTACTCCAAATTCAACTAAAATACCCAAAAACAGATCAAGTTCCAATCACATGCATATCCTAAAAAAACACAGCAAAATTCAAGCTTAATTCCCATGGTTAAAGCTTACCTTTGCTGAGTTTAGTCTCTGAATTTGATCCTTAATCCTCAAGCTCCTACCTCCCAAGATTTCCTAGATGAATTCCTCTAGCTTCTAGCTAATTTCTCCAAGTTTCTCCTTAAGCCTCCAAAGAAAAGATAACCACTTCTTGAGAGAGAGTGAGTGAGTCGGTTTCCTACGTGTTCTATATAATTCTAAGGTTTGTTTTATTCAACTTAAGTCTATGTGGTTACCTCAAGGCTCAGGGTACCAAAACGTCCCCGAGGGCAAAATAGTAAATTTCCCCAATATTCCCTCCTAGACATTCTATCCTCAAATATATCTCCAAATATTTATTTTCACAACCCAATAACCCCATAATATATCTAATACCCAAAGTACCCCTCGACTCGCCCCGAGTCAGATTCTCAACCCTGTTGTGACTTTCTGGCTAATTGCTCCCCAGGACTGTCTCGGATCATACTGCACAGACATATCACATATATATAGCATTTATCACATTTATGCCCCTAATATCCAGACGAGGCCCACATGCACATTTAACTCAACTAAACATGCTTCATTATCACATATTCACATTAATTCATATATTAACATAATAATTCATTTATTGCCCTCCAGGCACACTAATCAAGGCCCTAAGCCCTATTAGCAAATTAGGGTCGTTACAACTATCCCCTCCTTACAAAAATTTCGTCCTCGAAATTACCTGAACAACTTGGGATACCACTCCCTCATCTCTGACTCAAGATCCCACATCGCCTCCTCAACCTTGTTGTTTCTCCGCAGCACTTTCACCAAGGCGATGGTCTTGCTTCGCAAGACTTTATCTTTTCGGTCAAGAACCTGAACCGACTTCTCCTCATAGGAGAAATCCTGATCAAGCTCCAGATTCTCATAACTTAGAATGTGCTTCGAATCTGACACATACTTCCGGAGCATGGATACATGGAAAACATCATGAACCCCTGATAAAGCCAGAGGCATCGCTAATCTGTAAGCTACCTCACCAACTCGTTCCATAATCTCGAAGGGGCCAACAAACCTAGGGCTCAGCTTTCCCCGAACACCAAACCGTTTCACACCTCTGATGGGTGAAACCCTTAGGAACACATGATCACCAACCTGAAATTCCACGCTTCTGTGTTTCAAGTCTGAATAACTTTTCTGTCGACTCTGAGAGGCGAGCATACGCGCTCTAATCTTCTCAATCGCCTCATTGGTCCTTTGAACCATCTCTGGACCCAGATATCTCCTCTCACCTATCTCATCCCAATGAATAGGTGATCTACACCTCCTTCCATAAAGCATCTCGTACGGAGCCACTCCGATGGTCGCCTAATAACTGTTATTGTACGAGAACTCGATCAATGGGAGATACTTACTCCACGATCCCCCAAAATCTAGCACACAAGCTCGCAGCATATCCTCCAATATCTTAATTGTCCTCTCAGACTGTCCATCCGTCTGAGGATGATAAGCGGTACTAAACCGTAACTGCATGCCCATAGCCTTCTGCAGACTCTCCCAAAACTTGGAGGTGAAGGTGGGGTCTCTGTCAGATACTATAGACCTCGGAGCCCATGAAGTCGAACAATCTCCTTCACATACAACTCAGCATACTACTCCATAGTATAAGTTGTCCTAACAGGCAAAAAGTGGGCGGACTTGGTATACCTATCCACAATCACCCACACCGAGTCATGCTGTCCCACAGTCCTCGGCAAACCAACCACAAAGTCCATAGTGATATCTTCCCACTTCCATTCTGGGATCCCCAGAGGCTACAGCAACCCTGCTGGCCTTTGATGCTCAGCCTTAACCTGCTGGCAAGTTAAGCACTTGGCCACATAATCCACCACATCCCTCTTCATGCCCGACCACCAATTCAGAGCTCTCAAGTCCGGGTACATCTTTGTCGTACCCGGGTGCAAATAATAGGGAGTGGTATGCGATTCATCTAAGATCTCTTGCCAGATATCAGAATCCATCAGAACGCAAATCCAACACTTGTACTTTAGTAACCCCATCTCTGAAATGGAAAAGTCCTTAGTCACTCCGACTAAGGCACTCTCCCTATGACCTCTCAACTGGGAATCTTTCCCCTGTGCTTCCTTGATCCTCTCAAGGAATGTCGACTGAAGAGTGATGTTGGCCAACTGACCAACCACCAACTCTATACCTGCTCTGGTCATCTCCTTAGCTAACTTGTCAAATATCTGCCTCGAACTAAACAACTGTCCTAGGCCTTTCTGACTCAATTCATCAGCCACTACATTAGCCTTCCCGAGATGGTATAGGATATCGCAATCATAATCCTTAACTAACTCCAGCCACCACCTATGGCGCATATTCAGGTCCTTCTGGGTAAAGAAATACTTTAGGCTTTTATGGTCAGTGTATATCTCGCACTTCTCACCATAAAGATAATGCCTCCAAATCTTAAGTGCAAACACCACCGCTGCCAATTCCAGATCATGCATAGGATATCTCTGCTCATATTCCTTTAACTGTCTCGATGCATAGGCTATCACCTTACCAGCTTGCATCAACACGCACCCCAAACCCTGTCTGGATGCATCACTATAAACCACAAACTTTTCATTCTCTGTCGGCAAGCTTAACACTGGCGCAGTGATCAGTTGCTGCTTCAACTCCTTAAAACTGTTCTCACATCTGTCCGTCCAGACATACCTTGTTTTCTTCTTTGTCAATTCTGTCAATGGCGTAGCTATTCTGGAGAACCCCTCAACAAACCGCCGATAATACCCTACCAAACCCAGAAAGCTTCTCACTTCAGGAACTGTAGAGTCCAAAGAACTTTACTTAGCTAGTTAGATAGTAGTACTATAGTAATAGTAATAATAGTATTATCTTTATAACTGTGGATTTTTGGTTCAAACCGGGATTTATTTGGACACTCACAGTAGTACTTGTAGATTTTCTAAGTTTAACCTATAGTTTAGGAATATTAATTTTAACCTAAGGTTTGATTAATATGACTGATATTGAGGATAATATTTACTATACTATAAGGTTTAGATAAGAACCAATAAGATAATAGCACATGTTATATATAGGTTTATTAATGATTAAGTATTTTGAGGATTAAATTTATTAAGGGTAAAATTTGAATACTCTAAGGTCAATCAGCAGCTTTGAAAACGTTAAAGGGCTTAGTCAAGGCTGTTTACTCAATTCAAATTAAGCTAAAAATGTGTAATTTCGTATTTAAATATTCAGCGTATGCCGATATATCGCAGCTATAGGGGCGATATATCGCAGTACGAAGATACGGAAAACACGAAACGATGCACGATTGCCTCGGGCATAATGGTCCAGGCGATATATCGCCTATAGGGGCGATATATCGCCTCCCTCAACATATTTTGAAAGTTTTCAAAAATGTTTTCCATTCAAACCTTCAACCTCTTGATAAGTCCAGCACCTTTCTGAACGAGTTTTCAGCCTCTGCTGAACGATAATTCAAATAATTTTCACTTGCCATTATTTTTATTCAAATTAAATGAAGATCTTTTCATTCCTAAACTCTATAAATAGGACCTAGTACCCAGCCATTTATTCATCTATTACTCTAAGTTCAGAGGCTGCAAGTTGCTAGTTGTGTGTGAGAGTGTAAACACTTGGGTTGGGAATTATAAGCTTGATCACTATAAGCTTATCAAACACTTGGGAAAGTAAGGTTTATTCACATTTCGGTTCAAGGTTTAGATTGGTCATATAATTCTTCAAGGTATTTCCAAACTCTAGTCCATTTCTGTATTATGTTCTTTAAGTTCTCATAGTCTTCTACTCATTCTAACCTTATTCTTATTCTTGGTTAGGAAATCCAAGTTCTTAAGCACAAGGTTTTTGGTAAGTATATAGCATAGATCCTTCTTCACTTTCATCCCTTTTCTTCAATATACTCACCATATTTTAAATGGTTTTTAGGAGTGTTCCAAGGTCCCAAATCAGTTCTCATATCCTAGTTATTTTGGTAAGGAAAATAGGATAGGATTTATGTGTTATATGCTTTTATATGTTATCTTATGATTTTATGTTATGCAATATGTTATGTTAAGTATGATTGTAGACTTGGGCAAATGACCTATATGACTAACAAGCCCCAAATAGATTATGGGCATATGACTTGCTTAGCTAGCAAGACCCCACTAATCTAATGGGCATATGACTTGTTTAGTTTATGGGACCCCAAGTAATAATGGCCATTATAGTATGTATCTGACATAAGTGTTATGGTATGTTTTTATGTTGCATTATGAATTTTTATGTATATGGTTATATGTTAGATTTTTCCTTGCTCGGAATTAGGCTCATTCCTTTTATGTTTATATGTGCAGGAAAATAGCTATAGTGGTGGGAAAGATTCTTGGAAGCTTGGGGAATGTGTATTGAGGCGGAATGTATTCAAGGAGTCGAGAGTTTCGGTTTCGAGGATGAAGTCTTTATTTATGGTTTATGTGTATTTTTCGCACCTATTTATGTAATCTCTTTTTAATTACTATTATGTTATGTTTTATTTTTAAAACAATGGGATCCCATATCCTACTTTGAGTTTATGCAAGTCTAACATTTGTTTTTACAAGTTTTAATAAAGTTATGATCTTTTCACTTGTAAGTTTTGTTAAAGATTAGTGTCTATGTATAGTTTCCGTTAATGGTCTAAGGTCTAGAGTAGTTGGGTCATTACAGGAACAGTGCTCGGTCTAGGCAAATCTCTGACCGCCTCAACCTTACTTGGGTCAACCAGAATCCCCTCCTTACTGACAATATGGCCCAAAAATGTAACTCGTGGCAACCAAAACTCACACTTACTAAACTTAGCATATAACTTATGCTCTCTCAATCGCTGTAGAACCAACCGTAGATGTTGCTCGTGCTCTGTCTCTGACTGAGAGTACACTAGGATGTCGTCAATGAATACAATCACAAACTTGTCTAGATAATCCTTGAAAACCCTATTCATCATGTCCATGAAGGCTGCTGGGGCATTGGTTAATCCAAAAGACATAACCAGGAATTCATAGTGTCCATACCTTGTTCGGAAAGCAATCTTTGGTATGTCCTCCTCTTTAATCCTTAACTGATGATAACCTGATCGGAGATCTATCTTGGAAAACACGGTTCTTCCCTGTAGCTGATCAAATAAATCGTCGATCCTAGGCAGTGGATACTTGTTCTTAATGGTTAACTTGTTTAGCTCCCTGTAATCAATACACATCCTAAGGGATCCATCCTTCTTTTTAACGAACAACACTGGAGCACCCCATGGCGAGAAACTCGGTCTGATGAACCCCAAATCAAGTAACTCCTGCAACTGAATCTTCAACTCCTTTAGCTCCGCTGGAGCCATTCTATAAGGTGTCATAGATACTGGCTCCACTCCTGGTACCAATTCTATAACAAAGTCAATCTCCCGCTGCGGCGGCAACCCTGGTAAATCTACTGGAAACAAATCCAGAAACTCACACACCAATCTAGTCTCACCCGGTCCAACCGACACCACCCTAGAGATATCCATAATGCTCGCTAGGAATCCCATGCAACCTTCCTGCATCAGGTCTCTAGCCTACAATGCTGAAATCATTGGTACTCGCGATCCACTAACCGTCCCCACAAACACAAAGGGTACCTTCCCTTCTGGTTCAAAAGTCACGATTCTGCACTTGCAGTCAATCGTTGTCCCATACTTTGATAACCAATCCATTCCTAAAATCATATCAAAATTATCCATTTCTAACTCAATCAAATCAACAGACAGTTCCCTACCATCTACCTCTACTGGCAATGCTCTAATCCACTTCCTAGAGACTATCAGTTCTCCTGTTGGCAACAAAGTCTGAAATCCCCTAGCATACACACCACTAGGTCTACAAAGCTGATCTATTACTCTAGCAGATACAAATGAATGGGTAGCCCCTGAATCAAACAATGCAGTATACAGAGAACCAGCACTAGAAATCTGACCTGTCATAACTGAGGGGCTAGCCTCCGCCTCAGTCTGTGTCAAAGTGAATACCCTAGCAGGAGCAAGACTGTCACTCTGCTTCTACTCCTCCTTCTTAACTTGAGGGAAATCCCTCTTCAGATACTAGAACTCCCACAAACAAAGCAGGCCCTGATCCTGCACTCACCCTGATGTCGTCGCCTGCACCGCGGACACACTGGAAAATTCCTCCAGTTGTCACTGCCACCCTGACGGCCAGTGGAAGCACCCCGTGCCCTCCTATCTGAACTGGGAGGAATAAAGGAATCTGTGGCCTTCCTCTTCTGCTCACTAAAGCCACCACCACGACTGGACCCAACAAAAGGAGGCACTGTCCTCCTAGCATCGCGCCTAACAGCGCTTTCCTTCCAAATCTGATCTTCGGCCCTCTCAGCTGTAAGGGCCTTATCCACAACCTGGCCATAAGTAGTAGTCTCTGGATCCAAGGTAATATTCACATCGCGGGCAATCATAACATTCAACCCCCGCATAAACCTGTCCCTTCTTGCCGCATCAGTCGGCACTAAATCTGGCGCAAACTTCGCCAATCTGTCAAACTTTATAGCATACTCTGTCACTGTCGATCGATTCTGAGTCAGGTTGATAAACTCATCAACCTTCTCACCTCGAACTGCCACGCTGTAATACTTCTCATTGAATAAGTTTCTGAATTATTCCCAGGTCATAACTGATACATCCCTTCTCTGAACCACCACGTCCCACCAAATGTGGGCATCCTCTCTAAACATGTAGCTAGCAAAGGCTACCCTCTCATTCCCCTGAACTCTCATAAAATCTAGAATTAAGGAAGTCATATTCACCCACTGCTCTACCCGCAGTGGGTCTGATACCCTCGAAGGTGGGAGGATGCTGCTTCCTGAACCTCTCGTACAAAGGTTCCCACTTATTCTCCATAGAAGACTACACCGGCACTGGCGCTACAACTTGCTGCACTGGCAACCCAGTAACCTGAGGTGGGGCGTGCTACCTCAACTGTCGCAACTCTTCCTCTGTTCGCTGCAGTCTTGCTTCCATCTCAGTAAACATCTCTTGCCAATTATCTGGGGCAGGTGGAGGGTCCTGACCCTGGTTATCATCCTCGGTCCTATTGCCGCGGAGTCTAGATGATTCCCGAGGCATCTCAACAAATATGCCTGCAACCAACGACACTGCTCATCAGGCATGATAACAACATCCAAAAACCACCTCCCAAACACATTAGCCATTCACAAGCAATAACTCATATAGCATTTAACACACAACGGGCCATGCCCTAGCATCATGCATATGTTAACTCATTCATCATGCTCTATATAAGATAAGCAGGCAAACAGGGCATTCAAACACATATTCAAATATATTATCCAATCTTACCAACCAACCCTGAGTCGAGCTTGTCACTGATAGCGAGTGTACATGTTCGGTCAATCTCTAGAACCAATAACCTTGGCTGGCTCTGATACCAAGTTGTAACACCCTACCTCCTTAGAGTCGTTACTAAGTGAGTTTTAAAACGTGCATTCAACTCACTAACCGAGGTTTTAGATCAAATAGTGTAATTAAGCCATAAACAGAGGAAAAACTTTAGAAATAACTCCATTCCATTGAAGATCATAAAATTTTAACACCTGGGATCCCAAAATACAGTTTAGAAACATTTACAGCATATAAATCGAACCAAGTCGACTAAATGAAAAAATCTAAGTTTATTTACAAACATCTCCCAAAATTCACTGGCTATGGCAACCAGGCTGGCCAAACATGTACACACCGCTCATGCCTGCTACACTCATGGTTGGTTGGCTTTCTCCTTGCCCTTACCTGCCCCACAGAGCATCTGTGAGCCGAAGCCCAACAAGAAAACCCATAACAGATAACATATGCAAAACATACACCAAGTATATAAACTGGCCATCAATAGGCTAAACATATACGGCCTAGCTGTCCCAGGCACTTACCAGGCCCTAGGTTCGCGGTCCACACCGTGAGGATATCCCAGGTATCCTTTAGGGACTCGCCCTGGCAACTCGCACTCCACGTGCTCAACGCTGCTCCCAGTCCCCTTGCCATACTCGGCCTTGCACACAACGTGCCTAACGCCGTTCCCGACCCCTGCCAACCTCGGCCTACACCGTTCCCGGCTCTTGCCGATCATTCACATAATTGCACTCATAGCATAATAAACAAGTACATAATACTAGTAAATACAATCAAAGGGGTACGTCCTACAATTCAAACATGTTGGGCTCAGCCCTACATACAAGCTCTATGGGAACAAGGGTTTTCTTACCTGAGTCCCAAGCTTCCCGAGCACCGATGTCCCGAGCACAGTCCTCTAACTTGAGCCTCGCCGAAACCCTAGTCACAACACATTAACAATGTCCATCCATCAAGTTCTAATCCATTAAATATCTTTGAGCCATATCTCTAACCTCCGGGACCTTAAATTCTATCAATCCGGGTGATAAAATCCATCCCGAGCCTTAACCATTGAGTTCCCAAGCCTAAACACCCTTGATAACACAAACTGGCTCTAAGAGCTGCGGCCCTACCCTCAAGCGTCGCGGCTAGCCTCGAAACAGAGGCTAGCACCTCACTGAAACACATACGGGCCGCGGCGCACATCACCAAGCGCCGCGACGCGCCTCAAGCATCTCGGCCTCCCATGGCCGCTCGCGCACACGGGCTGCGGCCCTCACCTCAAACCCAGAAATCTTCATCATCTTTCTACATTTTCCTCAAGCCAATTCACCCAAAACTTAGCTAACAATCCCAAATAATCAACACAAACATTCCAGCTCAATATTTGCATCAAAACCCATTAAAACCTGCTCCAAACTCAACTGAAATACCCAAAAACAGATCAAGTTCCAATCACATGCATATCCTAAAAAAACACAGCAGAATTCAAGCTTAATTCCCATGGTTAGAGCTTACCTTTCCTGAGTTTAGTCTCTGAATTTGATCCTTAATCCTCAAGCTCCTAGCTCCCAAGATTTCCCAGCTAAATTCCTCTAGCTTCTAGCTAATTTCTCCAAGTTTCTCCTTAAGCCTCCAAAGAAAAGATAACCACTTCTTGAGAGTGAGTGAGTGAGTCGGTTTCCTGAGTGTTCTATATAATTCTAAGGTTTGTTTTATTCAACTTAAGTCTATGTGGTTACCTCAAGGCTCGGGGTACCAAAACGTCCCCGAGGGCAAAATAGTAAATTTCCCCAATATTCCCTCCTAGACATTCTATCCTCAGATATATCTCCAAATATTTATTTTCACAACCCGATAACCCCATAATATATCTAATACCCAAAGTACCCCTCGACTCGCCCCGAGTCGGATTCTCAACCCTGTTGTGACTTTTTGGCTAACCGCTCCCCAGGACTGTCTCGAATCGTGTTGCACAGACATATCACATATATAGCATTTATCACATTTATGCCCCTAATATCCAGACGGGGCCTAATGCACATTTAACTTAACTAAACATGCTTCATTATCACATATTTACATTAATTCATATATTAACATAATAATTCATTTATTTCCCTCCAGGCACACTAATCAAGGCCCTAAGCCCTATTAGAAAATTTGGGTCGTTGCAGCGAAGCAGTGGCACCTGGCCCTGCTATTAATTCCTCACAATTTCATTAGGCCATTGAACGCGTCTAGATGATATTTGGGGTTCGTATTCCCCTCATAAGAGGTCATATGATGTTCTTTAAAGTTAGCCGGGAGTCGTTCCAACTGGAATTCTAACGTGAAGGGTGACTCGTAGCCAAACTCTTCATCGGTAATGTGCCCCCCAGACGCCGTGAGGATTTTGCTCCGAAGGCTCCTCATCTCAGTGTCTAGCTCTTGTCACCTTCTATTCAATGAGTCTCTCAGCTCGGTATGGTCGGCCTTTCTTTTTTCTATGCCCTTCGGAGGGGCCACGGGAGGTGCTGTCCTTACTTCTGACCTCCTTTTATTGAGTTTTTCTCTTAGGTCGGGTGGCACCTCCCTAGAGGTGACTTCAGCTTCGTTATGAGGGTTAGCGTTGTTTTTCTGCTCTGGCCTCTGGGATTGCTTCGCCTTCCCAGGATGTTCGCGCTGCTTTGTCCGAGGGGTATTGCTAGTGGAGAGCCGAGTCCTCCCATCATCCACAGGGACCATGGTTTCTCCACCCTCTAGGCCTTTTCCCTTTCATCTAGGAAGGGGCACGCTTGATTTTCCTTGTAGTAGGTCGTTCAACACCTCTTGCATATTTTCTAAGGTGGTTTCTAGCCTTTGGTTCTTTCGGTGTAACTCACGTATCTCATCTTCGTAAAATTGAGACCTAGAGCTCGAGCTTATAGAATGCACTCGATGACTCTTGTCCGGCTTGCGCGTTGATGGACTCGGATCTTGCCAGCTGGAGTTCGGCACCCATGGTAGCCTTGGGCCAAAACTCTCCGGCATCTTTCGCGGGAGTAGCCGCGGATCTCAGATGGTTCTCATTATGCTGGACAGCTAGGGATGAAGCCTCCCTTTCATCTCCAGGAACCGTGGGCTCCTTTGGTGCATCCACATTTTTTGGTGGCAAAGGGTTCTTCATGGAGGCCTTTAGCTGATCTCTGTCGAGGTGGACCTCCACCTCTCGTGGTTCTCTCAGTCGCTTAGAGCGTCTTGGCATCTTTCTCTGTCAAAATCAATGGAAGAACAGTGGCTTGGCACTTATCCTTCCCACAGACGGTGCCAAACTGTTGACGACAGAAACTTGTCAATGAAATATGGATGAAAACTCAAAAAATTAATCAGAACTCAAAAGAACTTGTAGAAAATATGAAGGAAAATTACAAGTGAACAATCGAAGAAAAATTCATATATAGCTCTTTCAATAGTCTGATCTTACAAAAAAAAATTCAACCCCTTAGCTGGAGAGGTGAAGATCCATATATAGTGGGGCTCTAATGGCTCCTAATACATTGTGGTCCTAGGGAACAAGATCATACATATGTACATTGTCAGGGTTGTGGCACATCATAGTAGAGCAGAAGGTTGTGGTGTTGACTCCAGTACATGGTCAGGGTCTATGGGAACGCCTCCACTTTAGTACTTGAATGTGCTTCCACTACTTGTTTAGCACAAGTGTCAGAGATTGGCTGGTGAGGACCACACCAGGTACCCCACTCGTACGACCACTACTTGTCTGGCGTGTATATTGGGATCAAACATTCGGGGTCTTAAGGCTCGTACCCCATACATTCTTCGTACCTATATGATCTCTTTAAGTTATACCTAGGATTTTACCTTTAAATATTGAAGTCTTTATTGGTCCTCTTAGGAGACACGGTCCCAAGGTGCACGGCACGAGGCGCATCCTGATGCATGGGGCGTTGGCATGAGGCGCCTGGTGCGAGGTGCATGGTGTATGGTGCATGGCACGAGGCGCATCCTGATGAATGCACGGGCTATTGGCGTGAGACGGTGTCCTTGGGCCATTGTGTGAGGCGTGTCCTAATGCATGCATGGACCGTTGGCGCGAGACGGTGTCCTTAGGGCGTTGCGTGAAGCCCCTACGTGGCATGGGATACCTTCCAGGTGCAAGACCCTCTTCGCGCGAGGCCCTCTCGGTGCGAGGCCCCTCCGAGGCACGGGAAACCTTCCAGTGCGCAAGACCTTCTGGGCGCGGGGCCCCCCTGAGGCGCGAGACACCTTCCAGTGCATGAGACCCTCTGGGCGCGAGGTCCTCTGGGCGCAAGGCCCCCCCGAGGCACGGGACACCTTCCAGTGCGCGAGACCCTCTGGGCGCGAGGCCCCTCTTAACGTGAGGCTCCCTTGGTGCGAGACCCTCTTGGCGTGAGACAAAGGCCTGTTGCTCAAGACCATGTCTCGCTTGGTTCTGTCACGGGGCTCTTAGCGCAAGGCACACGGTCGGGCTTCGCCGCTTCCATCTCAAGTCTATGGTTTGATGGGCACAAGGCAAGAGCCTCGTGCAACTAGAACTTTTGGTATCCACACTAGCATAAATTCGATTATTTCCTTATTGAAGAATGAATCCTAGATCTTAGATATTTGCCAACACGTATCCCTTATCATCCTCCTTTGGCGAGCTGCAATTACGCTATAATAACTCAAACATATTTATCACATTAGGTGAACTAACGTGATAAGCCGAACTCTGACTACGTCTTGATGTCTCAAACTTACCTATTGTATTAGACGAGATGACTTGTTAAGTCGAGCTCTGATCATATTGCCATGTGTTGCCTCTGCTTGATCTTTGGCGACGTAAAACAAGAACTCGGATACTCGCCTTGTCCTCAGATAAACTTCCAATCTTCGTTACTGTTGGATTGAGGATGTGACTAAAAGACTTATTGTTTAATACCCCGAGCTGAATATTTTAGCTCGTATTTTCAGGGTACAACATTTATAATTACAAACCAAGAAAAAAGTAAAATATATATATTAATGTTTTGAAATTTTAGGTTTGTAATTAATTAAAATTATTAAAAGATATAATTTTTAATATAATATATTTTGTAATTAATTTGGAGATATTTTGTTAATATTGAAACTAAATTTGACCAAAGTGTAGTTGATAGTACATATATATACTCATTTGTCAAATAAAATTTTGATATTTATTAAATAGGATAGTGGAATTGGTATTAAAACAAGTAATAAAATAGTAGAGTGGTATAATATTTTTTTTATAGGAATATCAATATCATTTCTATATAAAAAGTGTGTAGATAACGATAATTCTTGATTTTAATAGTTTTTTATTTTTTTTCGTTAACTTTAACGGAATATTCTTATATTTAACAAAATATTATTATATTTAACAGTAGATTATAAACATGACTTAAACTTAAATAAAATTTAATAAATAAATAATTAAACAAATTAAAATAGGATATTTTTGAGATATTGACTTAAACTTAAATAAAATTAAATAAATAAATAATTAAACAAATTAAAATAGTATATTTTTTAGATATTTTACAATGATAATTATTTAAAAATAATAAAACCATATGTTTTATAACTTAAATAAAATTTAATTAAACTTAAATTTAAACTTCACGTATTAGAATAATATCATATTATACATATAATAAAATATAATTTACTATCAACTAGCAACAAACTTAACTTTAAAATCCATGTATAATATTATTATTATATTAATCATATAATATATATAATATCTTGTTGTCACCGCCAAATTCAAAAACTAGAACAAACATAAACTTTAACAAAAACTAATTAATTAATCAAAATAGTTAATGCATGTATACTACTCTACACTATGACTTTTTCTATTTTTATTTTATTTCTATTATTAATTTCTTTTTAAATATTATTATAATTTATAAATATATGTCATGTAGCCATGTAAATATATATATATGTCATTGTTGTATTTAGATGTTATATATGTAGAGATTATTGATATAAATATTATATATATATATATATATTATAAAACTATAATTCGTTCTATTATATATTTATATATATATTTTAAAAAGTGAATGAATCTTTATTAAATTTATAGACAATATTTTGTCATAATTTTTTTAATATATTTATGTCATACATTATATTAAACATCTTTTATTTACTTTTATGATATTTTTTATTTATTTAAAATTTATATAATAATTAAAAAAATATAATAAAAATAAATACATGTTTAAATAATCATATTTACAATTTTAAAATTAAGCAAATGTGCATTGCACGTTGCTTCTACCTAATTTAATATAAATGTATTAAGATTGTTCGATCTAAGAATTTCATATTTATTTTTTTAAATAAATGAATAAATTATCATTGAATATATTATTTTTAAGTTATTAAGATACATCACTCTTAAATATGAAATTACATCGATATTGATCAGATATAGCAAGTTGTGGGGGACTGGCATGGAGACAACAAATCGAATATTAAGTGAAATATTTATTTTTTTTAATTTATTTTCCCTTATAATTAAATTTATATTTACATATAAAGTAAATTATTAGAGATGGCAAAGTATGCATGATGCATAGCAACATGCAGATTATTGATGGTCCTAAATGACAGATGGCGTAATTTATTTAATCAAATTATATAGTACTGAAGCTTAATTAGGTAAAATACATATATTTTTATAATATACATAATTTTACAATATATTTTTTTTTGAAAAGTAAAGAAAACATCAATTAATAGGTAGACATAATCCATTACAAGAAGATAAAATTTATAAAGCAAAATTAATCAACATAGACATACGAAGTCGTTTACATTAATCAATAAAAAAATTCAAATAAATTTTTTAATTAAATGTCTAATTAGTCACAAGCAATCAAGCTTCCAACGAGTGTAAAGTAAACTATGTTTGTTTTTCAAATAAGTATATGATAAATCAACCCTACTAATAACCATTAACCAATAATCTTCCAACAAAAGACATGAAATAACAACTCCATAAAATCACACCAACCATTAGAGCCAGCTTATTTCTACGGGAATAATGTTAAAATGTACTTGCGGTACTAAACACTACATTAATACACATGAATGATCATATAATATAAATTAATATTGCAGTATGCCCCATATCATTAGTTTACTCTATATATGCTTTCTAACCACTAATTCTAATGTGATAACTACTACTTAATAATATCATTACCGTTTAAAGAAAGACCATTAGTTCTAATGAAATCCTATTATGGAGGACACTACTACACAATTTGAGTACTTTTTTTTTTGGGTATGCCATTCACATAATAAATAAGAGCATTCCTAATAAAAAAGATAAAATAGAAAAAAATTATAAAAGTAAGTTTTCATTAAAAGAGGTAAAGTTGAGTTATTTTATATATATTTATTAGGGTAAATACTTATTTGGTATCTTGTGTTTTATCAAAATACAACTTTGGTACCATTTGTTTCTCACCCATATTTTTTTATTTCAAAGTTGGATTGATTTGTTAATTAAATTAGAATTTAGGTTTATTTAAAGTTAATTAATAAAATTTTAATTAGTTTATTAATTTTTTAATTCCATTTTTCAATTAATTAAAAAAAAATTTAAATTATTTTAAAGTTTTAATTAAACATATATTTTATTTTATGAATTCTGAAAATATATTTAAATCGTTTAAAAATAATAAAACAATTGAAAATCAAATAAATCATTAAAATGATGTGTATTATGGGAATATTAAAAATTTTAATGTATGGAGGGGTACCAAATTATGTAGTTTTTGCAAACAGAGAGTTTCGATTGATAATTATCAGAAACAGAGGGTTCCAAGTTTGTATCTCGATAAAACATTAGGTACCAAGTGAGTATTTACCATTTTTTTATCTCAATAAATAATATTATTCTACATGTAAAGGTAACTATTCATTGCTCTATAATTATTTTATTAATTTTCTTTTTTTAACTTTTCTATATATATATATATATGTGTGTGATACTATTATATTTAAATATTTTATTGTTTTAAAAGAAATAATAGAATATTTAATCAAATTAGAGAAAAAAAAATAGAGAAGCCGGCCCTGGGCATAGGCGGGCTAGGCCCGTGCCTAGGGCCCACCCCTACCTAGGGCCCATTTTATTTAAAATTAGTTTAATTTTATTAGTTTAATTTTATATTACTAAATATTAGTTTAATTTTATTTAAAATTACATAAAAAAATTACATATACAAAAGGGTCCATTTTTTTCAAATTTATTAAAACCGTCTTAGGCCCACTTTTTTTCAGGGCTGGCCCCTTAAAGATGTATGATGTAATATAAATATTTGAGATAAAATAATAATAACAAAATGTGAGGTTTTTGTGATATATTTTGAAAGATAGAAAAAAAACATAGATGATGAGAGTACTCTAAAATATCAATTGAGTACTTGATTTGTGATGAACTCGTCCTCGCACTAGTAAACATCTTTGTTGTTTCAAATAATCACACAAACGAAAAATGATTCGAAGAACCTCAATAGAAAGGAAGGGGCTTAGGCACATCTCAATTTTTAAGATTTTAGAGTGTCACTATTTGATACATTAAGATGTCCAACACCACATAAGGTGGTTCCCTGTGATTGGTTAGCGATACTTCATATTATTTATAAATTCAAATTGTGTGGGCTCCGATATTAGATTGTACCAATAATAATATACCACTTTCATGTGTTGTTAGGTACCACTGGTACCACTTAGCATTTCTCAAGATTTTATTATTAATTTGTTAGTCTTAACTCAAAAGGTAAGAAAAAATACATTAAACTCCTCTTAATTTTTAAGATTTTATAACTAACTGTTTTTTTTTTTTTTTTGGCTTGAAGATTTTATAACTAACTTGTTAATTTTTTTTAATACCAACTTAAGAAAAAGAAAAAAAATATACATTAAAGCCGTTCTTTTAAAAAAGATAGTAAATAGTCCCTCAAAATTTGATTTCTGGTTTTGCCTAAGATGCACATGTTATTTATTTTAAATGATTTATATATATATATATATATTTTACCAAGTTGGAATAAAAGTGAGGTGTCACATTTATTCAAAAAGAAAGGAAAAAAGTTATTTGTAGAGATACGAAATACTATGGTAGTTGTGTAATAAAAATGAAGATAATATTAAAATTGTGTAAGATTATATTTAGAAAGCCGTGAAATTGGACCAGCGTTGAATTTAACCGAAGTGAACACCACAGAACAGAACATAACATAACATAACAGGGGGAAGACATGGCTGTGTTGTAATATTGTATTTATTCTCTTTACTCGCACTCGTCTCTCTTTTCTCTCTTCTCTCTCTTTTCTCTTTCTCTCTCTATTCACTGACTGACCCCATCTCTCTCTCTCTCTCTCGCTCTCGCTCTGAGAGACTAAATCCCACCCAAAAAAATGAAGATCCAGTGCGATGTATGTACCAAAAATGAAGCCTCCGTTTACTGTACCGCCGATGAGGCTGCTCTTTGCGACACCTGCGACCACCGTGTCCACCATGCCAATAAGCTCGCTTCTAAACACCAACGCTTCTCTCTTCTCCACCCTTCTTCCAAACAAATCCCCCTCTGCGATATTTGTCAGGTACTTTCCCCTCTCTCTCTCTCTCTCTCTATATATATATATATATATATCTTTTGATATTAATATATTGAATATGAGATTATTTTATGTATAGGAGAAAAGAGCTTTCTTGTTCTGTCAACAAGACAGGGCGATTCTATGCAGAGAGTGCGACTATTCGATTCACGCAGCCAACGAGCACACCCAGAAGCATAATAGGTATCTTCTAACTGGGGTTAAGCTCTCTCCTACTACCAAGCTCTACGAATCGCCTTCCACAAACGCCGTCTCCGATTCCATTTCCTGTCCAAAGAGTACCACTCAAACTCAGTCCTCCTCCGTTTCATCCGTCAAGAAATCCGTTACTTCCATTTCGCCTCCGATTCCAAATCCACCCAATAATAATAATAATAATTCATTACCCAAGACTAGCTCAACAACTTCCACAAACGATGAGGGTACTGGCAGTGTCACTGGTACCAGTACGGCTTTAACGAGTAGCATATCAGAGTACTTGATAGAGACCCTGCCAGGTTGGCACGTCGAAGATTTTCTCGATTCTTCCTCAGCCGCTTTTGGTTTCTGCAAGGTGGGTTTTTTTTTTTTTTTTTTACTTGATCTCATCTTCCCTAATTTTGCATATATATTTCTAAAGTTTTAACCTTTTTTTTGTTTTAATTAATTTGTAGAGTGATGTTGGATTAGTATCACCGTTTTGGGATTGTGACATGGAAAACAACCAGCTGGGTTCGTTGTCGTCAGAGAATACGGGGCTTTGGGTCCCTCAAGCACCAGCTCCTCCCATGTACAGCAGCAGCAGCAACAACAATAATCACAACCACCACCACCAACACCAACACCACCGCCCTTCAGAGATATTGGGGTTGAAGGAGACAAAGGAGGCCACAAATACGAAAGCCAACGCTGCCACTAAAAGGTGGGCCGACGATGCTTTCACAGTCCCTCAAATCAACCTTCCCTACAGTAATAATAATAGTAGTAACAATACTAATGGCTGTTCCTCCAAGAGATCTAGGCCACTTTGGTAATTTCAAGCCACTCTTGTTTAAATATTTTCTCTTTTGGACTATACTGGAGAACAAGAAGAAAGCCTTTCTATTTTTCTACTACTAATTTAATTTGTTTCGAGTTTGACTTTTTTCTTTTTTTTGAGGGTATTTGGGTTTTGATTGCAACCCAAGTTTGGGTCGTGTTATTAGATTCTCATGAACCTGGTCTCTTTCGATCTCTGAAAGACAGAGATCGCTGTAAATATGAAAAATTTTCCAAGGTTGTTTCTATGTTTTGGTTTCCAATTACTTCCATTTTATTTTTTGGGTAATGAAATGATATTTTATATATATATATATATACATATTTGAAATTAAAGGTGTAGAGAGAAGGAATCTTGGTAGTTAGTAGTGATAAGAATTTCCGGACAAATTTTAATTTTTGAATTTTTGTTGAAACAAACTAAAAGAAAATAAGAGGCGATTAATCAGATTTGAGAAATAAAGAGTGTTCTGGGTGTGGGGTGCAAGTGTTCACTCATTTTTCTTGTCAATGCGAAAACGAGAAAGTTTGTTTGTTCTCTGGTGGTTATCTGGTGAGCTCACTCAGCACTTTTGGGCGCGCGCATAGCAAAATTAGCTGCTGTCTTTGTCTACATGCATACCACATGTCGCAATGTCACTTACATTATTACTACTAGAGCTACTATTTTGGGCACATATTTATCCAAGGTTGGAGGAAATATATATCTCTGCTATTTTTGCTTTCTCTCATTCTAATTAGATTTTGACACATGTGATAGTGATAAAATTATTTCAACTTTCAAGATAACGGGGTTATTTAAAATGGTCATAATAAAAGCTATTAATTAATTTATTTATTTCTCTCTTTAATGGTTACACTGGAGTCAAGTCATGCTAATTTTATATTGTGAAAATTAATTATTTGGAAATATTACAAACCTGGTATTTTATGTTTTTTTGCTGGGTCACTCATAAAGTCTGGGTATTTACCAGAGTTTTATTGGACATCTCATGAAACAGAGCAATTATGAACCAATTTTGCTTAACCAAGACAGAGAAAGAAACTCATATCCACAAATCCCAATCATTGTTGTAGGCATTTCCCTTTTTTTTTATTGGATCATAGCTCATAAATATAAGGTTTTTATACTTGGTTGCGTACGGAACTTGAGAACTTTATCTTTGCAATAAGTTTTATGAGTGTGCGTGCAAGTCGGTACGCAACTAAGTATAAAGTGAAGATATCTTTCAGATTTGCAATAAGTTTTAACAGTGTGCGTGCAAGTCGGTCATTTTATGATAATTTGTTCAAATGAATATAATATCTATTTTAAGTAAAGATGTTAGTCTTCTAGTTCTGTTATTCAAATTAGTTAGTTTATAAATAGACAATCTTCATATGTGCATTTGATGTTCCATTTTTCATTCCGAAATTCTGTAGAATTGAAGTTAAGTGTCTAGTGTTCTAAGAAAACTCAATTGATTAATGTTCATTAGATTCTTAAGCATTAAACCTTAAAATATTAATAAGAGAGACTTGTGGATGTTGATCATTCTTTAAAGTCGAACCACGCAATTGCTTTCTTTCATTGTGGTTTGCCATTTCTATTACTTTCTAGTGAAATTGTTGTAGCCCAAAATACAAGCAAACATTTTGGTAATTTTGTTGAGTGTTGAACTCAAGGAACACATTGTTTTTTGTTTGAAAATTTGCTAAGGAAATGGCTCCGAAACACGACACTTGTAGAAACAACAATGATGGAGACAACCAAGTTGATGACACCTAGAATCAGGAGAAGCAACCTGCCCTGCCAGGGGATGGAAATGACACATTTCATGAACCTTAGATGAACGTTAATCAAACATGGTAAGCCATGGGCATTATGCAAAACAAGACTAAATGTATGTGTGTCGAACATGTAGTAGTAGTTGCAGTGCTCAGAACCCAATTGCTCGAGCTGGAGAACCGCCAGAGAGAAGTTGAGGAGCTTCAAAGAGAAGTAGAAGATGTAACGTCCCTAAGGTAGGGTACATCCGCCACATACTCGTAATTCTAGGGTTTACGAGTATGTTAGGCACTTGACCAAAAGAATTAAATAAAATGATACGAAGAAATACAGAAAAATTTAAAACTTTTATATTAGAAATTATTACACGTATGAATACTTTAAATTTAATGTAGCCATATGAAAACTCTAAACCATTATTGCATTGCTACTGAGTCCGTGCTCCACAAGTTGCTCAACAGCTAAAGCCACACCTGGAAAAATGTTGGAAAATAACATAATGAGCTAACGCTCAGTAAGCAAATCTCATGCATACACATACACATGAATGTCGTGAGTTTGTAGTGCACATATATTAATATGCTGACTTATATACTTATGCATTTCATTTATTGCTCATGCACTTTCAAACTTTACTTTTATGCTCTTTCTTTTAGTTTCACATTTTTATGGGCCCAATATCACTTGTGCACACTGTTTGATTCGGCCAATGCCTGCAGGGCTTGTTACACATATCATATAGAATCCCATGGGTTCTCCTCCGGCTAGCCATTATCGCAGCTAGGATCATCATAACACTCATTTCATCGTTGCCATAGCTGCCATACTTATTACACATATGGAGGAGAAAGACGGAAACATGGAAAACATATCTGAATGGTCAACTCTGACCTAGCCCATACCGGTGGGCAGCCACTATAAGCCTTATAGACCTTCGTCTTCTTTACTGAACTTACTTAATTGCTTCATCGAAATAGTGGCACCCTTTTTAACATCTTATTATCACTTGACTTAAGCCTTGTGTCATTAAAACGTTCAACTTTGCATAAGACTTTTTCAAGGCATTTCATAACTTTTCTCATATTCATATGCATGGTCTTATATCACATAATAATGTATCACATAACTATACATGCCATGCATACATGTAGATGCTGAAATGCCAATGTTCATGTTCATGATTCATGTTTGATGGTATTCAATCAAGGCATTGTATCACATCTCATATAACTCAAAACATCTTTAGTCATAATACATGAAGTTTTGGGTTGGTGGCGTTGTTATACCTTAACGTAGAGCTATGGCTCAGGTCTAAGGTTTCCAGCCTAAAAACTTAAATGCTTCATATATCATAACACATAACAAAAATCATGAACATAAAAGTAATCCACATATTAATCAACATAAGAACACATACTTGCACATAATTCATATCAATCTTAACCAAGTAAGACATATTTCACATATCACGAAATTCATCAATTACATATCACACAACACCTTTATGATACTCATATAACCATTCTTCACATACTTATCATATGCATCACCATCATACCATACTTAACTCATCAGATGTATACAATCAATGTAGTCATGCATCTTACACTTAAGCACAAAAGGTGGGATTTACTTACCTTAGGTCCTTAGCTTATTTTAAAACTGCTTACCAAGAGTCAATCAATCAAATCCATACAAATCCTATTCAAGGCACATCATATATTAAATTCTATCAAAATCGTAAATATACACTATTGATAGTGTATATTAACAATACAAGAAACTATATAAATGATAATAATAATAATTATCAACGTAATGCAAATAACTCTTCATATAAAACAATGTTTTAATAAGATAATGTTCTCTTATGATAATAATAATAATAATAATCCCAACAACAATAATAATTATCGTCTATAAATAAACTTATTTCAATATTAATAACAAAATACTTCAATAACAATACGTATATGAATGTATATATTCAAATAGTCATTTTATAAAATAAATCATATTTTTAACATAAAATTGAAATAATCAATATAATGATAATAATATAAATATAAATATTTATATTATTATTAATTAGTCATAATATCAATTCCAGTGATATAATAAATATATTTTCTCCAAAATTCACTGGTCTTACAAATATCAATAACTGCAAGAAACTAATATTTGATATTATTTTAATATTCAAATATTAACAAAAATATTAATATACAATAATAATGGTTAAATAATATGTTTACTATAAATCACACTTTTCATATATATATATATATATACACATGAAATTGTATTCTTGATTTACTTAACAAAACAATAACAATAATAATTAAAATTAATTAATCATAATAATTTCTATATTAATGGAAAATCAATTAAATATGTATTTTTATAATTTATTTAATATTTAATATTTTCTAGAAAATTAGACAGCTATAAAGTAGACAATCCAAAAATCAAAACATGTATAAAAAATACATATAATCCCAGACAACCAGTATAATTACAGAAAAATATTCAATATATCAAGAATATATAATTATATACTATAAATACACATAATAACAATTACTCTAATCAATAATAATATAGGTCAAAGAATTTATACCACAATGATCGAGTTCCACAACAAGTCAAACGATGATTTTCTGAGACTCAAAACGTACTTCGAAACCCACTACAAGAAATCTGATCTTTACCTACCAATATTTTACCTACCAATATATATTGGTAGGTAAAGGGAACCTTTACCTACCAATATTTATTCGTAAGATTTATTGGTAGGTAAATATTGCCAATATTATAATATTTTAGAAGGATGATTATCTACTAATAATATGGGTAAGTAAAGAGTGTTACCCTACACATATACTGGAGGTAAATTTTTTTGCATTTGGCGCCAATGTTTCCCTCTTATTATTTTAATTTTTAATAAAAATGATGCTGAGTTGTGTGATGATGTGTTAAAAATATCCTACATATCATCTTACTTATTTTTAACATGTCATATTATTTTTAACAAATGTACAAATCTTAAAAACAAATAAACATTACTTTTCAAACGTTGATAAAATGCATATCTACGGAGAAAAGTCCAATCAAATAAGAAAAATAAGCTGTTCGATCTCGAGACTCGGTTCGATTCGGTGCTCGACTCGCCTCGATGGTGGTCCGCTGAGTTCAAGAGGAAGATCGATTCCATGCTCCGATCTGTCGTCGTCTGGAGCGATGGGTCGCTCACGCAGATTCGCACCAGGCACTGCTCTGATCGATCGCTCTCTTACGCTGCTGAAAGCCAAGCGCCCTGCTTGCCCAGTGTCGTCTCCTGTGTTTGCCTCTAAGGTTATCATTTCTAGAGAAGAAGAGATGGGTATCGATTAGGGGCGCCGATCTGAGTAACAGAGTGAATGAGGATCCGAGCACCTCCATTTCTTCTGATATGTTCTTCTACATCTTCACAGCGAGTCGATGGCTGCCGAAGACTCTTCTTTCTCAGATCTGAGTTTCGCTGGGAACCTTCAACCAGGAACAACCAAGGTGAGGTTAAGAGAAATAAAGAGAGAGAATTTTGGGGCTGATAGTTTTCAGGGGAGAAGAAGATCCAATCAGTGGGGGACCTAAATCTGAAAAATTCAGAGGTAACGTTAGGTGAGGATATCATTGTAAGTTTCCATATACCCTCCTTCTTAATTTTGTTTTCAATGATTCATTTCCCGTTTCCTTCAATTCCATTTGGGTTTTGGATTTTAAGGTTGTAAATTTAGGTTTATTGATCAATTAAGGGCTATCCAGTTGGATGGGGTAAATTTTCAGACCTTGTGGCTAATTAAATGTGATTTGAAAAAAATTTGGGGGTTTCAGGTGGTGATTTTGTCAGAAATGATGTTCATTCTTATAATTCGTTTTAGGATAAGATTTGTACTGAGACTAATTGATGAGTTTTTTTTGGATTGGGGTTGATGCCATCATTTTTCATGATAAGAAAATATGTTCGACTTATCATCTGTGCTTTTAGAAAGTAGGAAAAGGATATAGTGTTGATCAAGTACGAAAAACTAAGTTGAAGTTTGGCTACTCTTCTTACTGGTACGATCTCATTCCATTCAGGCTCAGGTCTCATATTCCCAGTAGAAATCCTATTTTTAATTCTTCTCTGCTCTGAATATTAATGATGATTTTCTCAATTTGCCTTGTTTTGTATTGGAATTGTTTTCGTGTTTAAATTTAATACTTCTTCATTTGAATTGACCTTTTAAGGATCAGTGAGATTAATTCCAGGCCTTTGATCAGAGTGTAGCTTCCTTTACAATAATTCTTTAATATCTTGTAATTTCATTGAATGATAGGTATCATTCTCCGATTAGATTAAGTTATGGTTGCTTGTTTAGTTTTAGTGATAAATTGTGTAGTATTATGTTTAGAGGGTATTTTTCCTGCTTTGATAATATACTAGTTCAGTGCTTCTAGTGCTAGAAGGTAGTACATTATATGTGCTGGAATTTTTTCTTTAAAATCATCTTGTAAAAGCTTCTGCCCCTATCAAATATGTGTGGTTTTGAATGATGTATCTCCTTTTTCTCACTTATACAGTTAAATTATTATCTAGCTTTTTGTCCGGTAGTAATTTTTTAAAATGTAAAAGATCTTATGAAGTTTGGGAGAAGGAGGTTTGTGCCTAGTTGTAGGTCTCTATATTTGTAAGTGTTTCTCCCATCCCCTTTGGTAGGATTTTTTTGGGACCGTATGTGAGCTTGCCAATGCCAGTTTGTAGGCTTGTTAGTGTGCCTGTGTGTAGGCTTGCGTGCTTGTTTGTAGGCTTGTTAGCCTGCCTGTTTGTAGGCTTGTAAGTGTGCCTGTTTGTAGGCTGGTGTGCCTGTTTGTAGGCTTATTTACCGTATGTCTATTGGTTGAATTTGGTCTGGTATAGTTTAAAGGAATATAGATGACATAGTTTGCTAAGATTCAGCGAAGCCTAATTTTGTAAATCAACATGAATTATAGAGAATTCTAGAATGGATCAATGATTTTGGATATTAATATAATACTCAAAACATTTACAAAATGCCTTTTAAAATCAAATTCTTTACATTTTTCAATCAAACTTAGAGTTTCTTAATCCAGTTATTAAAACAATAAATGGTAGAAAATAAATAAATATCTTTTATTTTTAGGAAAAAAGAAATCTCACTAACACACACCAAAATAATTTTGCGCTTTTAAGTTCAGTCATAATTTGGATCAACAACTTTGGATATTAAACTACTATTCAACTATTTCACAAAATGTAACGCCCCAACTCCAGGGACCGCTACAGTGCACATTGCAAACAGTGCTAAACTCGCTAATCGAGTCGTTTGGCCATAAACGTGTAACTAAGTATGATTAGCGGTTTAGGGGTTAAAAACTTTGGTTAGGATGTAACGTTTCACTAGAACGTTTATTGTATACATTGGGATCCCAAAAATATAATTTCAGAGTTTATTACAAAAGATTATTTACAACAAGCCATTCTAAGCGGCAAAACAGGGTTCAGCCCTAGTTCCACTTTCAAACCTCGCCCAAGTATTGGTCGAGCAGCTGCATATGTACACGTCATCACCTAAGCTCTCCAACTCAAGGATGGTCCAGCTTCCTTTTGCCTTTACCTGCACCACAAAGCACCCGTGAGCCGAAGCCCAGCAAGAAAACTCACATGCTCATAAACAGTCATATCATGATATCAAATCATATCTGGCATGCCTAGCTTTCATAGCTCTATTCAGCATGCAAATGAATTCAAACAGATGCTGGGGTATCCAGGATAAGAAATCCTGGCCTTCTGATTGGAGGACTATCAAGTCAATCCTAATCAGTTGAGTGTCGTAACACTAGAGGTTCTGATAAACCATGCTGAGTGACCGACAAGCGAGTCACTAACTCAAGTGGAAGGGTGGCTGTTGGGTAAGCCTCTAACCTTCGATAGGTTCTGGTAAACCATACTGAGTGACTGACAAGCACGTCACTAATTCAAATGGAAGGCTGGCTGTTGGGTAAGCCTCTAACCTTCAACAGGTTCTGGTAAACCATACTGAGTGACCAACAAGCAAGTCACTAGGGCCTCTGTGCCCAAGCCATGCATATGATGATCAAAATGATCATACAGAGCTCATAGCTCTGATCAGATGAGTGAATATCACTTTGAGGTCCTGGTAAACCATACTGAGTGACTGACAACCAGGTCACTAGGGGCCCAGTGCCCATTTCCTGCAATGGCTCCACATGACTAGCCTTTGGCTAGATAAATGCTTGTTTATATTCATCGAACTTGAGGTCGGTCCTGCATTAATGCTCTTTGAGTCATTCAATGCAGAGGGTCGATTAGGTCCAATCGACATAGCTTGCACTACCCACTAGGGTTGTCCTGACTAGTGAGTTAGCACAATGTGACCAGTGCCCAGTACCACTGCCGAACCTGACTAATGAGTCACGGCTTCACAGTTGATACTAACACCTTTGCCAAACCTGCCTAATTAGTCAGTACCATGCACAAGTAAGCAATGCTATCAATGTGTATCATATGCCAATTATCCAAGAACAGGGCATTCAGCATGCTTACTAAACAGATGCTAGTATAATTATGATCATGCACAAACTCATAGACTCAAGCTCTGACCAATCTCATATTCATCATTCATGGCATGCCCTAATCACATGTTTCTCGGCATCACATGCATCACATTTAGCCAACCAGCATGCCTCAATAATAATCATATGCAAATGGGCAAGATTGCCAAGCATTCATTACGCTACCAACGTTTACATTTAAACATTCAACATGCATCAATTATAACCATGCATGTCACACATGGGGTGCAGTTTTCTTACCTTAGGTCCAAGCACAGGTTACCAACAAATGAGCCACAAGCACGATCCTGATCCAAGCCTCTAGCGTTAACCTAGTCACAACCACAAATGGTGATCCAATGAGTTCAAGTTCTAAAACCAACCCTTGAACTAAAACTTAGCCTCCAAGACATCAATCCTCACTAATCCGGGTAGTAGGAATGATCCCGAGGCCCAAAACCATGTTTCCGGGGTCAAAACGAGCAAACGGGGTGAAAACAGGGCAAGGGCTGCGGCCCTAGCACCTTGGGCCGCGGCCCCCAGGGTTATCTGAGGCAAGGGCCGCGGCACCCTCCATCAAGGACCGCGGCGCCCAGCAAGGCCAAAACCTGACACCTGCTTCTTCGAGCAAGGGCCGCGGCGCCCAAGAACAGGGCCGCGGCCCAACTTCGGGGCAGCCATTTTTCCTTCGTTTTAACCTTTTAAAACCTCCCAAAAACATGTCTAAACATTCCCAAATCATCAAATCAAAGTTCCCAAACTCCCCAATGGTCCAAAACCACCAAAACCCGAGGTTCAAACAAACTAAAAACCCAACGATTCACAAAGTCCAATTCAAGCTTAAAAACTTTTAACAACTTAAAACTTAAACTTGAATTACCTCCGATTGAGTTGTTTCCAACTAAATCCTCCAGCTAATAAGCTTCTAATTCTCCTTAGGATTGCTATGCCTCGATCCTCGCTTGATTTCGAGTCCTAGAACTCAAGATACCTTCGAAAATGCGATCGGGAACGAAAAGGGAACTTTAGGGAGAGAGAACGTACAGAACGTTCTTTTATTTTCTTAAAAGGTTACTTCAAGCTTAAGTAACTTCCAATAAAACCTAATGCTCGGGGTCCCGAAAACACCCCCGGGGACATTATAGTCAAAACTTCCAGAATTTCCCCCTGGTCTTACTAACTCCCAATTTATCACCAAATGTTAATTCCCGTTACCCAATAACCCGGTAATGCTCTAAATACCCCTTGACTTACCCCAAGTCAAGCTTAAATCCCGTTGTGACTTTCCCACTAGCTTACCTCCTAGGATCGTCTTGTGCTGGGTAACCCTGGCATAACCAGATAATAACAAAGCACCACGCCCATTTCACATATATGCCAAAAATGCCCGAAATGGCCAAAATATGAAAATCACCCAATTAATCACAAATGGGTTCACATGCATATTTAATACACCTAAACATGCATATTATCATTAAATAGCGTAATAAAGCAATTATGGCCCTCCCGGCCTCCTAATCAAGGTCCTAAACCTTATTAGGAAATTTGGGGCATTACACAAAATGTCTTTTAAAATCTAGTTTTTACAATTTCAATTTTATATGGAGATTTCTCTAAAGGAATCAAGCAATTTAACTGTAATAATACGTTTTATTTCAGCTATTAAAACAATTAAATAATTAACTACTATTTATTTTTCGGAAAACTATAAAGTATTATTACAATAATTTAATTCATAATAACACATATTCATTTTAAAAAAGAAATTAGCCTTAAATAGTTTATTAAAATTAAATCAATCAAAATTTAGAAAACAAAAGAAACCACCTTAAAACATTTCAAAATAACTATTTGTTTTTACGTTCAGATATAAAATTAAATTAAGTTACATACAAATAAATAATATATTAATAGGAAATTCAACTATCCTATTAATAATTATAATAAATACTTTCCATAAGGAAATCAATTTTTAAAATATATAAGTGGTACTCAAAGGAATCAACACAACCAGAGTAAAAGGAATAGTTATATATATGTGAACCCTTCCCACTGTTTGCAGTGGGGTTCTATGGAGGAGGAGTTGGGTGGAGCAAGCGGCGGTGCTAATAGACATTATAAGAAATAATAACTTGTTTGTTATGCTTGTAAGTTTATGTTTCTCCATCTTATTCAGGTTGCTTTACAGTTGAATGATACTCATCCATCACTTGCCATAGCTGAACTCATGAGAGTTCTTGTCGATGAAGAGAATTTGGATTGGGATAGAGCATGGGGCATTGTTTGCAAAATCTTCTCATTCACAACACACACAGTATTGGCAGAAGGACTTGAAAAAATCCCCGTTGATTTACTTGGCAGTCTACTTCCTCGCCATTTGGAAGTGCGATATTTGGAATATCTCTTCTCATTTTTATATAACTTGACCGCTTCTCTTGCAATTATTTAGTTTGACTCAATTGTGATTTTGAGAAACTTTTGCATTCTATTTTTCTAGTACCAAAATTTAAACTGTAGCAGAGTTTTTTTTATTTATTTATTTTTACTCTAATTGTAGAAAGTTGATTAGAGGTTGGAGATGCTTTATAATATCTTAAAGCTAATCATTCATAAGTAATACCTTTTTATATAGACCCTCTAAAATTTTATTTATTTATTTCTTTATTCCAGATTATATATGACATTAATTTCAAGTTTGTGGAAGAATTGAAGAAAAAGATAGGTTTAGATTACAATCGTCTATCCCGTATGTCAATTGTTGAAAACGGTGCTGTGAAGGTATTCTACATACAACATGACCTCATACATTTTATTAACTCATGGTGCATTTTTGTTCTTTTATATGAACTTATGGCATTGATGTGTGTGTGTGTGCGAGCGTTAGATAGATAGATAGATAGAGACATTATATTTTTATATTATTATTAAGTTTTACTTAATTCTGCATCATTTCTTCTTCATGTTCATTTTATAATTTTTTTGTAGCTCTCCATTTATCTGCTTTTCTCTTGTCAGGCAAAATCCAGTATCATGATTTTGTTGAATATTTTTAAAAGAGACAGTATTAGAGGAGGATGAATGTGCTCCACAAAAGAGTGAGAAAAGAGTGTCTCACTCTTTTGTAGATTGTAATCTGATTGGTTAACTGTATATTCTTAAGATACTCTTTACATATATATACATCTATTATTTGGTAAAATCGATTACCGTTTGATTTGGCAGAGTATTCGGGCGGCGAACCTATCAATTGTTTGTTCCCATACTGTAAATGGTGTTTCAAAAGTACATTTTGAGTTATTAAAGACCAAGGTGTTCAAGGTATTGTAATGTGTCATTTTTTTCTTTCAAATTAATTATTTGAGAACATTTGATGAACTCACCTGACTCCTCTGTATCTCAAAAGGACTTCTATGAGCTGTGGCCTGAGAAATTTCAGTACAAGACAAATGGTGTAACTCAGGTAGAAAAGACATCGCACCTTATTCATTTTACATATTGGTTGAAAGCTTCTCATTGAAATTGCACAGGAAAAATTAATGATCTATGATTGTATTGATCTGCTCTTGTGTTTTTATCAGCGACGATGGATTGTAGTAAGCAATCCCAGTCTTTGTGATCTTATCACAAAATGGCTTGGAATAGAAGCTTGGATTCGCAATGTTGACCTTTTGACTGGCCTCCGAGAATGTGCGACAGATGCAGATCTACAACAAGAATGGAAGATGGTACCTTCTAGCTAAGATCACGAGCATTGATGCAAAAGTAATGTGTTAACATGTTCTGGCCATTTCACATTGTAGGTTAGGAGGGTTAATAAAATGAGGCTTGCAGAATACATTGAAGGGCTGAGTGGTTTAAAGGTCTGGATAAAAAATTACAAGGTCCTGTTACTACCTTTACTCATGCATACTTATTTCCTGCAACTTTTCAAGCCTCTTTCTTCTTATCATTGTTAAGTGTCATTGAAGTGGTAATAGTTTTCTATAGCTATCAAATGATTTGTCTGCAGTACCGTGGATCTCTCTTTTTCCTTCTTTCACTACATGCTAATTGTTGGGAATACATTATTCTAACACCATTTGGAATTCGCATAATTAAATCTTGTGTCAGTTAATGATCACTTGTATAAATGATTATTACAAGTGTAAGTGGTGCAATTAATTTGATCTGTATACTAATGTATTCTCTTCTCTTTTTTTCTTTTTTCTTTTTCCTTTTTGGGGTATAAGTATTTTCCAGTAAGTAGCTAATAGTTGGTTCTTCCCTTTCCAGAATATGAATGAGAGTGACAGGAGGAAGGTTGTACCGCGTGTCTGCATAATTGGAGGGAAAGCTGCTCCTGGATATGAGATTACAAAAAAGATTATCAAACTTTTTCATGCTATTGCAGACAAAATTAACAATAATAGTGATATGTGAGAGCTCCATTGCAACACTATCTTTTGGTAAGTCATTTCACAATATTACATTTATATTTGTAATCTTTATAATTAATATTGTTTTATGTTATAGGAACATTTTGACATCAACTTGAATGATGAGACAACTAAAAAATGCATTGATGAACAAATGAGAAAAGCTTGGAAGGGTCATTGTGGGTAATCAACCAACTTATGAAGAGTTAGTTGAACGACTTAATGATACAACTTCCCGCCTTAATGTTGCTAACGAACAACTTAGTGTAGTTGTGGATATACTTCGTCATAACAATTTGATGGCACCGCCTCCACCACTTTCAACAGACCAAGCTTCAGATGCAAATTTAAGAGAGTCGCCATCTATTTCAGTTCGGGAGTCACAAGATGATTCTTAGTTTATTTACATTAATTTACTAAGGAATGAAATTTATGAAGTTTTTTTATTTTGGTAGGGGTAACCTTAAAATGATAACTTTATGACTTATCTTAGTATTGAAGATTATAAAGAATTTTAGCATTAAACATTTTATTATTGAATGGTTTTTTTCTAGTTTATTTCTAATATATAACATTTATAAATAACTGTTATTATCTTTTACCTACACATAACCATTAAATTTGAACAAAATATAAATTGTGTAACAAACCAATAAAATAATGCTATGTGGGCTAATAAAATGACAACACGTAGGATGCCACATATGATGCCACACAGAATGCCACGTGGGATGCCACGTAGGATGCCACATATGATGCCACGTCATCAGACACGTAAAACTACAAAAACCATGTCAGCATACACGTAGGATGCCATGTCATCAAACACGTCATCTGATGACTCATCAATTAATTTATAACTTAGTGGGGTCCACTGATTCTTTTACCTACCAGTGTTAATAAGTGTAGGTAAAGACTCTTTCCCCACTAACTTTTACCTACCAATCTCTACCAATTCAATATTGGTAGGTAAACCATATTACCCACCATTAGGCTAGTTTTACCTACACTTACAATTAGTAGGTAAAGACCCCATTTTCTTGTAGTGACCTCGAATACTAAGTTTCGACCGTTGGTCTACGGTGGATCGCGGTGGCTCGTGGTGGGCCCACCACCCAACTATGGTAAATGTAGGAACAAGTTATTGGGTTTTGAAGCCCACAACACAAGGAACACGATGGTGGTGACGGATCGGCAAACGGATGCCCGAGGTGGCCGAATCGCAACTTTGAAGTAGCGGGGTGGCCGAACTTAAATCGACCAGTTGAGGTGTTTAATCGGCGAGGGAGCTCTAGATTCCCGCATGGTCGATAGTTCAGAGGCCTCTGAATCCAACGGTCCGGCGCGTGGCTATAAGTGGTGATCGCCGATGGATGTTCAGTGGTCAGGCAGACGCACGCACGCGAGAGAGAGAGAGAGAGAGAGGCTCAGTTAAAAGGCTGAAGCCTTCTCTTTTCTTTTTTTTTTAAATTACACTTGGACCCAAAATACTAAAATTCTTTTCAAATAAGCCCTTTAGCAAAACTTTCTTAATTTTATAAAAATCCCCTATTAAAATTATATGACATTTGGACATTTGGATCCAATACTTGACTACTCAAGTTTCTCCCTCTTTAATCTCATTAAAAACATAAAATCATATTTTAAACACTATTTTTCCATTACTATTTCTTAAATTTGTAAACTTGTACATTTTATGTATTGAAACTCTGATTTATAATAAAGAAATGTATTATGAAAATGTTGGATATTACAGAAGAGGCCTTGGAGGAAGCTCTATGACTTGCTTGAATGGACACTTCACCCATAAGAATCCAAAATGACAGTGTACCCCAAAATCCTACCGCTCAAAGTAGACGAGAAAGGGAGGACATGAACTAAGCCAAAAATGGAGGGGTAAATTCCTAGAATCTCCCAGCTTGGAACAATTGAGATGATAGATATACTTAAGCTAATAATAACAATGGTAGAATTGATCGACCCATACAACTTGGTGATAGAGTTATTCCACCAGTACGAAGACCAGATAGAGAAATACATTCTAATTCGAAAAAGAATTTTTCGTAGCTACCTATGTTCAGCAAATGGTTGGGGGGGGGTTGCTGCTGAGGACGCACTAAGGTGTCATAATGAGAAAGAAAAGTTGAAACAACCACAAAATGTTTTCCATTTGCTTGTAATTGGGAGAGCCTTGATGAAAATGAGGATGAGACCAACAAGTTAGGAAGTCGGTCTGTGCAGAGGAATTGTGTTCAGTACTGGGAGGTTGTGTTCACAAAAACATAGAGTAGGATCTCCGTGAATGGCTTACTAGTAGAAGAAATAACCTTGAGGAGAGGATCGACATCATTAATCCTCAATCAGATAGAAGTAGATCTATGGTTGAGGTAGACTATTGATAGACAAACGTTGATAGGGTGGATCATGAGCTGAAGCAGCTTCAAGGAAGAAGGCTAATCGGTGAGTCAAATTCATATGGCAAGCAAGGTTACCTAATTATCGGTCGAATTCAAAATGCAAAGCTCATTTTTAATTTTCAAATGCTTATGATTACTAGCTATGCTGGGAAGAATGACCCCATCGACCACATCATTAATTTCAACATCCAAATAAGCCTGCACAATGTCTCACATGATGTTTGTTGTAGGGTATTCCATGCAAATTAGACAAGAACAAGAAAACAATGGTACATGAAGTATCAACCAAACTTCATCCTCTCAGTTTTACGTTGCTCATGTTCATCTGAAAGAAGCAAACAACTTGACTAATCTCAAGCAGGGACAAAATGAATTGTTAAAGGATTATATTATGCAATTCACTGAACATGCTTCTTGCGCAAAAATTGTGAATGATGGCTATCCATGTTGGCACAAAGATGGAGACTTCATTTTAGTATAGCCTCCACCATTATTCTGTCAATTCCATGGAGGGGTATTTGAATATTATAGAAGGGTCCATCAAGTTGGATGAAGAAAGATTTGAAGTCTGTTGGAGGAAGAGCAAAAGTGTAATGCCCCGAAATCCCTAATGCGGTTTAATGGCTGGATTAGTAGGTCGAGAGGGCCATAACTGTTTAATTATTCCATTAAATGATAACATGCATGTTTATGTGAATTATATTATAATATGATGTTAAATGCATGCATCTGGGTCCACATTTCATGACAGGGGTATTTTGGTAATTTGGCCCGCTGAGGGCGTATTGTATATTTGTATGCATGTCGGTGATATATTGTTGAGGCCAGATTATAATGTGGATTTGTTCGAGTTATTCGGCATGAGACGATCTTTGAATATCAAGTAGCGGTTTAGTCATAACGGGATTAAGTTCGAGGCTCGGGGTGAGTCTCGGGATGTTTTAATGGTTAGAGCGTTGCCGGGAATAAAAGGGTAACGGGATATGAATTATTGGTATTTGGGAATATCGAGAATAGCGAGAATTGGAGAGCATTAATTATGATGAACGAAATAGGTGAAAGATGACGATTTTACCCTTGGGGAGACTTTAGAAGCTTTAAATGACCTAGGGGCATTAGGGTCGTTTGGCTTAGGATATATATGGTTTAAGTTGGCTGTAGAAACATACAGAACAAAAACAGAGCAAGGTTTCCTCTTCCCGTGCATCACCTTCCCTCTATCTCCCTTTGAAGTTTTTGGTCCCAAATTGAAGTATCAAGCTAGGAAATCAAAGCTTGGAGGTTATAGACTTAGTTTATCTACTAAGGAGGATTCAAAACCAGCTGGAGGTAAGAAATTGTCCATGAGTTTTAAGTTATACTCTGTTTTTCTTTTAGATTTCAGCTTATAGATTTTGATGTAGATAGTTGGAATCAATGGGAGTTTTTGTGTATGTTTGATTGGGTCTTGGTGAGGGGGTGATGTAGATGAGGTTTAGGGGTTGAATTGGATGTTTTGGTATGGTTTGGGATTGGTTTGGAAGGTTGGTTTCAAGGGGAATCACAAGGAGGGAAAATCAGAGGAGTTGCTGGTCTGAAGCTGGCGCTCCAGCGCCAGTCCTAGCACCCCAGCGCTATGCAGGGCAGAGAATGGCCCTCTCTGTTTCTGGGGCAGCGCCCCAGCATTGGTTGGCAGTGCCTAGGCGCTAGGTCAGTTTCAGGGAAAGTTATTTTTAGGGCTCGGGATGGTTTTTAAGGCTCGAGGGTTGGTTCCTTTACCCCTTTTGAGTAGTTTGAGAGTTCCGAGAGTGAGGGATTGATCCCGGGAGTGTGGTTTAGATTGTGAACCATTCATTGATTTACTTTATTGATGGTTTCTAATTGGTTATGATTAGGTAACCGCTAAGGAATCTAAAGGTTGATCGTTCTCAAGGGTCGTTCTTATATTATTTCTCGCTCGAACCCGAGGTAAGAAAATTGCACCCTGTGTATATATGACATGCGTGATTGTTATTGAGGCATGTTGATTGATAAATGTGGACATGGATTTCGTATTAAATGCTAGTGAATGTTGTCTACTTGTATATGGTACTAACTAGTCAGGGACACTGACCTAAGAGTTAGAAATGGCATAAGCGTCTTGAAAGTAGGGCCGAATGAAGATTAGATCTAATCGATATCAGCATTGAATGACTCTAAGGCATTAATGCTGGACCGACCCTAAGATCGATGAATCTTAAGCGCTTGGCTAGTATAAGACTAGTTACTAAGAGCTAGGGCCTAAGGCCCAGGTGACCGTTTGTCACATGGCTAGGGAACGATGTTCCAGGGTTATGGCTCTATGGTCATGAGGAAGGTTATGTTGGTGACTAGACACCATGCACCTATCCTGTTTAAGCTAGTGAAAGGTTCACTTATCTGTTAAGCCCCGGTGACCCTATCGTCACAAGGCTAAAGGGAGCTATACCCAACTTAGTGACTTTTGCGACTGTCACCTATTTGTTTTGGACTGATAGTCCTGAATGATTATTATGATCATTGTTGATATTATATCATGTTATATTGTGTTTTCTTGCTGGGCCTTGGCTCATGGGTGCTATGTGGTGCAGGTAAAGGGAAAGAAAAGCTCACCCAGCCTTGAGTGGAGAGCTTAGGTGGTGATGTGTACATATGCGGCCACTTGACCACCACGGCCAAGGAGTTCTCAGAGGAACTAAGGGGTTTACCCTATTTTGCCGCTTAGGTTGGCGGAATTGAAAATTTGAAACAGTAGTGACCATTTTGAGTTGTAAATAACTTGTAAATGTTTTGATAGGCTCATGAAAAGTTATATACTTAATAAAATGTATCCTTTCCTTTTTATTGATTTTCCACCTTAGCCTGTTAATAACACTTAGAACACGTTTTTAACCAAAGGACCCGGGTAGCGGGTCAAATTTCCGGTTCACCGTTCACAGTAACTGTCCTGGGGTAACCAGGGCGTTACAAAAAGAAACAAGGAAATGGTGTCAACCAATCATAATGACAACAATTCAAGTTCTAACAATAGCAACAACAACAATGGAAAAAGGAAAGGTAACGACCAAATTAACGACGACTAGGGAAAAAATAATCAAAAAGGGTAAAGCACGATGAAAAGTTTTTCAAGTATGAACCAATGTTCTTAAATTACTGCCTTGGTCGAGTTTCGTGTGGATGCATATATTTCCACAGAAAACCAATCACCATATAGGCGTCTAGCGCCTATAAAAAATGAAGGTAGTAAAGAAGACCCGAACAAATTCTATCATTTTCATAATGATATAGGTCACAACATAACAAGTGCAAGCATCTCAACAATGAGATCGAGTTTCTCATCTGATGAGGATATCTAAGGCAATACATATGACCATCGCAAGAATAGTAGCATCAACTCCAAACAAGGCAAGCATCGCTTCCTCAAGATAATGAAGTATAGAAGATTCAATGAATGATAGCTACATTTTGCAGATGCCTAGTGGGAAAGCCTAGGAGAAATATGCTCATGAGTTGCATCATGAGAAAGAGAACGAATTGGCACTTGAGCAGAAACCTTCAAATGCACCTCAACCTAGTTGAAGGTGTTGGGCGACATGTCCAAGTTAGCATTGTGATATGTCACCTCTTCTACTACCTTGTAGCCCTTTTAAGTGCCCAAAAATTTCCTAAAAAGTTCCAAATTATTCCAAACATATTTAGATATGTTTAGATATCTTATTATATCAATCTAAACTCAATTTGCTCAGCTATTGATGTTAATAACAAAAACTCGAATTTCACACCTTTTTGTATGAAACTTTCCATTGTGTTACATTTACTTGTGTAAGATAATTTCTTTCTTAATTTGAACCTCATTCTAACCATTTTCTAACTAGATTCTAACCAAGTTCGAAGCAGGTTAGAACCTAGTTAGAATTAGGTTAGAATGTGGTTAGAACTATAAGTTTCAAAACAGGTTCGAAAAAAGTTAGAATTAGGTTAAAAAATGGTTCAAACAAAATACCCTAAATCATAGATTTTACACAGAAGTTTGTAATCTCAACATAAAAAAAAAAATTTACCGGTTTTCATCCCTAAGCAGGTCAAATAATGCATACAAACTATTTTATAACACTCCCATAACCTATAAATAATTACTTCTTCCAACTTTGTAAACCCTTGAAAAAGATGATGTCGAAACTATTGAGCTCAAGTTTCTATTTATGATTTGAAATCTGTCCTTGGATCTAATTATGATTTAGAATCTTAGCGTGATGATTTGAGAGAAGAGAGGGTGAGAAGATGATTTGAGAGAATATCGAAATCCATTGTTATTTCCCTTGTTCTTTTGTGTAAAGTTATTAAGGACATTTATGTTATTTTAGGTGGGTTTTGGGATATTTTTGTAAGAACCATTAGAAGAGGGATAAGATTAGTAATATGTGCTATATGGGGCATATTTTTTTAACTTTCCCATTAATAATAACATTAGGCTAGAGAGTCTCTAGCACTTTCTTGAAAAATATATAAAATATGTTTATTGTAACGCCCTGGATAGCCAAGACCGCTACATTGTGTGCTTATAAAGGTGCAGGACTTGCTAATCAAGTCATTAATTTAAAATCGTGTCACTAAACATGCATGAGCTAGGGTTAAAAAGGTTTTGGTCTCAAAAGTTACACTTTATATAATTAAGCAGTTTAATACATGGGATCCCAAAAGGAAACAGAGTTTAAAAGTTGGTTTACAGAATCTCCAAAATACAGACAACCATCAGCCATACTAAGGCAAAATAGAAATTTCTAGTTCTCACGTCCCTGCCTAAACCCCAACCGTGGCGGCTGAGCAGCTGGTCATGTACATTCAGCTCACAGAGCTCTCCAAGTCAGGGCTGATCAAGCTTTCCCTTGCCTTTACTCGCACCACGTAGCACCCGTGAACCAAGGCCCAGCAAGAAAACATAATATGCAACACAACCAACAATAATAGATAATCAACTCTTTAAGCATGAACAAACACTTAATACTCCACATTAACCACTCAGCACATATACATAACCAATGAAGCAACTAATCACAATTAACAATTAGGTCACATAATAATCAGGGTCGACAACTTAGGCCGCACCCCCTGTTTACCTCACTGACTCCGGCCCGCTTAAACCGAGCTCAGTGCATAATAAGCTGTCCTCAGCTACCAGTGGCCAAGTCGTGCCCTGTGCGATAGTGTAACCCTTGGCACTCTTAGGCCGTTGGTTCACTGTTTACAAGGCATAATACCATCCTTTCAAGCATACATATTAGGGAACTCTTAGTCCCATTACAAGTACACATCCGGGTGCAGTTTTCTTACTTTTAGTTTTTACGTTCACTGATTACGAGCGACGCTCCTCGAGCACGATCCGATCCCGAGCCCTAGCTTTAGCACCTAGTCACAACCAAGGTATTGGATTCTATTAATATTTAAGTAAAGGTTTCCGGGTACAATACTAACTTCCGGGACATCGAATTCCACCAAGCACGGTGGGGAAATCGATCCCGAGCACCCTAGGCTAGACTCCCACGCCTACAATCCCCAAATGTTCAAGAATGCACCTAAGGGTTGCGGCCCTTGAACCCTAGCCACGACCCGCCTCTAAAATAGAGCCCAAGGTCCCCAGCACAGGGCCGCGGCGCTCTCCCCTGGCCGAGCCTCCCTGGCTCTCTTTCTTCGTAGGGCCGCAGCGCTCTAGGACAAAGCTGCGACCCTCCTCTTCGTGCCCAGAAAAACCACCATTTCTAGCATCCTAACCCCATCCAAAAACATTCCAAAGCATCCTAACTCAAAACCCACTAGTCAGAAAACTTTTATCCTGACTTTAACAACATAATCCAACAGAAATTCAGCCTAGAAACCTACTAAAACTCCATTTTGAGTCTCTGAAACCCAGCAACTCAAAACACCAAAACCAGTCATGCAAAACTCAAATTTTAACCTCTGAATTATGAAGTGAAGCTTACCTCTTTTGCTGAACCACCTCCTTGACAATCTCTGAGCTAAAACCCAAGCACTTATCTTCAATTCAGCCCTTAAACATCAAAACCATAAACACCTTAATATTCAGCCAAAAACTTAGAATTCTAACACCCAAAAACACAATTCAACTCTCACCTTAATCTTGATTGAGTGACCCTTAGTCTGAGCTAAGCTAAGCCTTCATGAATTAAGCTCAAACACAGAGTTTTCCCAATTGATTCCCTTAGGTTTTATGTAGTTTCTTGGGAGAGAAAAGAGAGGAGAAGAGGAGAGAGAGAGAGTATGAGTCGGTTTGTGTTTTGTTCCCCTATTTTTTTTAAACTTAATCTAAACCTGGCCAGTTAAGTCAATCCCGAGGCTCGGGGTACCAGAAACGTCCCCGAGGGCAAAACGGTAATTTTCCCCAATATTCCCGCCTAAGCTTTCTATCCTCAAATATATCTCCATATATTTATTTCCATAACCCGATAGTCTAAATAACTACCTGATACCTAAAATACCCCTGACTTATCCAAAGTCAAATACTAAGCCCCGTTGTGACTTTTCCCGCTATCTAGCTTCCTAGGATCGCCTTAAGTCGCTCACTGCAAATCTACCCACATGATAATGTGGTTCTCACATATATAGTATTTAACCACATTTATAATCATATAATCATACAAGCATGCCCATCATATAATCATGCATTAAATCAATAAATTCACTCATAAGTCAATTATGCCCTCCCGGCACACTAATCAGGGCCCTTAAGCCATATTAGTGATTTTGGGTCGTTACATTTATTGCCCTAACAATGTGTTCATCTTCAAACAATAGTTTTTTTTTTAGTCCATTAATTTAAGGTCTACAAAAAGAGAAGTGTTATTTTGCAAGGTCAAGGTCTTGACTAAGGAATTTAATGGGGATGCATATTTATCTTTTGGGATCAGGTACCTAGAGGCCCCGTCCCCAATATGGTTGAGAACAAGGTCACGGGATAGGAAGTTGAAATTTCATCTTTGAAATGGGATTGAAGCAAGGGCAGCAACAACACTGCCAGTGCCCACCTCAATTGAGGACAAAATGATTTATAGGACAAAATTATATATGAATTCTTAAAATTTACTTTAATATATGTTATACTAAAAAAAAGACTTCATCAGAATCAAAGAGTGCCATCTCCACCCGTCCCCTCCATTTGACATTTAGAAACAATAAATCTTGTTTCCCATTTGAATGTGAAGACTCCACTTTTTCAAAACCAATTGTCATTCCTAGTTCTGTGGACAAAATCAAATCTTTGGTTGGATTCAAAACAAGATCGTGATTTATGGAAGGAAGAATGAGACGCTTTGATAACAAAAACAAAAAAAGTTAGGTTGGACATGTTTTTTTTCTTCAAATGGGTCAGACCCTTAATCATTTAAAGAGTGGTAAAATGTTAAATACACAATCTTTTACATTTTTAGTTGCACTCTCTTTTAATGTATCTCTTATCTTAATATATGACATTGTGGGAGTAGTTCCTCCAAATCCCAACTGATTTTGTTAGGATCTCAACTCTCATAACAGCCCCATTAACTTAAGTGTTAAATTAGTCATTAGTCTATAAAAATGACAACTGCACTCCACTTGTTAGATAACATACTAGATCAAAAGAGAGAGCTCAAGTGTGGAGATCAAGATCAAGTATTAAGAGAAAGTGTTTAAGAGTTGGGTTTGGGGAAGTGTATTGAGAAGCACAACTGTTGGGAAAGTGCTTGCTCAGGGATTGAGAGGAAAACATGTGTGAGATTGAGTGTTTAGAGTGTTCGATCCAAGATTGTTCTAAGAAGTTTGATAGAAGCTTTGTACTCATTTTGTTGATTGAATAAAGAAGATATAGTTGTTCCTAAAACTGGATCAGGTTCAAGATCACATTGATCTTGTTCTGAACCAATATATATATATACTTGTGTTGATTTATGCTTTTATACTTCTAGTTTTCTAACTATTTGATAACTAGTCTTACAGATTTGTTTTCTTATTTTCATCTCTGGTCCACTGAGATTCATCTGAGGTTCTTGAACTAGGAAATCTATCTTTATTTCCTACAAAATTAGAGCTAGGTTTTTCGATCAAAAGGGAGAAGAAAGTTCAAGATCCTAGAGCTTCCGCATTACAACTGATCAAGAAACACAAGCTAAAAGACTATGTCAACCACGGCCAAGTTTGAGCTTGAGAAATTCGATGGTACAAATGATTTCTCATTATGGAGAGAAAGCCTTAAAGAAATTCTGATACACCAAAAAGTAGTCAAGATTCTTGGAGATCAAAAGTTGGTGGCTGATAAAAAACCTGAAGAAATAGCTGGGATAGAATAAATTGCCTATTATACCATAATCATGTACCTGTCTAATGGAGTACGAAGGAAATTGACTTCAAAGACTACAACAATGGGATTATGAGATAAGATGGAACAATTATACTTAAAGCTTTATGTTTCTAAGAAAATTAATTTACTTGAAAGGATTTATGGTTTTAGAATGAATTATGTTATGTCTTTAGATGAAAACATTGAAAAATTCAATGAAACCATTGTAGGTTTGGCAAATATCGAGCACAAGGTGGATGAGAAAAGCCAAGCAATAATCTTGATGTGCTTATTACTTATGGCATACCAAGAAGTGAAAGCTGCAATAAAGTATGGAAGAGATATCATTTCACTAGATGAAGTTCTTGGAGCATTGAAGTCCAAACACTTTGAACTTCAGTTGGAGAAAGAATCCAAGAAGGATGAAGCCTACTTTGTTCGTGGAAGATTAACAAAGAGAATCTCTTCAAAAATCCATACACCATTTCATTCACGTTCTAAATCAAGGGGAAAGGATTCAAGATGATGTTACCACTGTGGAAAACTAGGGCATATAAAAATATTTTGTAATCTATTGAAAAATAGCAAGGATTTAGATAAAACCAATACAAGAGAACACACCATTATCATCGACCTCAACTTGACAATAACTTTTAGAATGGATCCAAGTAAGTGCATGATCAAAGGAATCAAAGAAATGATTCAGCTGTTGTAGCAGAAGGAGGAGGTGAATGTATTTCGGAAGGAGAACCTTTCTCCATCTCAGAACAACCATGACAAGGGACTGAATTCTTGATTCGGGATGCACATTTCATATGTGTCCCAATCGAGAATCATTTTTTGATTATAAAGAAATTAATGGTGGTAATGTATTGATGGGTAATGATGTTTCTTGAAGGGTCTATGGCATTGGAAAGGTAGTTGTTAAAAAATTTAATGGTGAGGTCAAGGTATTGATAAATGTGGGGCATATACCAGAACTAAGGAGAAACTCGATTTCTCTTGGATCTTTGGAAGAAGAAGGATACAACTACAAGTATACAAATGGCATCTTGAAAATCACTAGTGGCTCACTGGTAGTAATGAAAGGAAAGAGAGTTAATGAAATGTATGTACTAGAAGGAGAAATTGTAGCCATTGTTGAAGCATCTACTGTTAAGACTCAGGAAGGTGAGATGCATTTGTGGCACCAACAGATGAGACATATCAGTGAGCAGGAACTAAGAGAGCTTCACAAACAAGGGAGCATAGATAAATTGAAGACTTGTGCATTACCTTAATGTGAAACATGTGTATTTGGAAAGTAGGATAAAATAAAATTCATTGCAGCAAAGTACAATACAAAAGGGGTGTTGGAGTACATTCACTCAGGTCTATGGGGGCCTTACAAAATACCAACACACTCAGGTAAGCATTACTTTTTATCTATAGTAGATGATTACTCTAGATGTGTTTGGGTATATTTACTTAGTACTAAAGATGAATGTCTAGAATAGTTCAAATTATGGAAAAATCAGGTGGAAAATCAAACAAACTCTAGAATGAAAACTCTTAGAACCGATAATGGTTTAGAGTTTATAAACCATGAGTTTGTCATGATGTGCAATGAGTATGGTATCACTAGACATAGGACAGTGGTTAAGACTCCAGAATAGAATGGAGTTGTTGAGAGGATGAATCGTACTCTACTGAATAAGGTTAGGTGTTTGATAGTAAGTTCAGGGTTGCCTAAATCTTATTGGGGAGAATCACTTGCTACTACATGCTATTTGATAAAAATGAGTCCTAAAAGATCTATATATTTGAAAACTCCATATGAAATGTGTGGAAAAACCCCAAGCATGAAACATTTGAGAGTTTTTGGTTGCGTAGCATATGCACACCAGTCCAATGATAAACTAGGCACTAGATCTATCAAGGGAATTTTTCTTGGTTACCCTATAGGAACTAAAGGGTATAGACTTTGTGTTAATCAAAATGGTAAGCCTAAAATTATAATCTCAGGAAATGTTATCTTTTTCTTCACTTGAATGCCGAGTTTGATAGTGTTTCAAATGATGCAGGTAGAACAATTAAAAGGAACACAGCTGAGTTTGAAGTAGAGCTGAGAAACTTTGAAGGAAATACTCAAGCTACTGTTGATGTGAACGACCAAGGTGAAGCTAAAACTGAGCCAGATGAAACAGAACAACAACCTGATTTGTCTGAGTATCAACTTGCAAAAGATTGAGAGAGAAGAATCATACAACCTCCAACACTATGCTGAAGCTGACCTGGTGGCTTATGCAATTGCAGCAGTGCAACAAACTAACATACCAGAACCCAATAGTGCTAAAAAGGTTCTATTAGATAAGAACAAGACTGAATGGAGTCAATCAATGAAGGAAGAAATGGATTCATTGAGCAAAAACTGAACATGGGATTTAGTTGAAAAACCAAAAGATTAGAAAGTGATTTCATGTAAATGGATTTTCAAGGTGAAGGAAGTTCTGAGTAAAGATGAGCCTTTTAGGTTCAAAGCAAGGCTCATGGAAAATGGGTTTACCCAGGTTGAAGGAATCGACTATACTAAAGTGTTCTCACCTGTAGTAAAATATAAAATCATAAGATTGATGTTGTCACTTACAGCACAACAAAATCTAGAAGTGAAGCAGCTTTATGTCGAGACCGCCTTCTTAAATGGATTTATATAGGAGGACATTTACATGCATCAACCACCTGGTTTTTAGGTGGAACCAAGCAACAAAGAGATGCTGTGCAAGCTCAGAAGGTCATTTTATGGACTCAAATAGTCACCACAGCAATGGAATAAGAGATTTGACATCTATATTCAAGACATTGGATTTATTAGATCGAAGTTTGATCACTACTTATACTACAAAAATCTTGAGCAATCTACATCAGTTTTTCTCTTGTTGTATGTAGATGATATGCTCATTATGGGAAAGGCCAAGATAGTGATAAAAGGCATCAAAGACATGTTGAAAGATGAGTTTGAAATGAAGGAGCTCGATAAAGTCCAAAAGATACTTGGTATATAAGTGACTAGGAATAGAAAAGATAGGATTATGAATCTTAAACAAGCAAGCTATATTCAGAGAGTACTTCATAGATTTAACATGCAGGATTCAAAGAGTGTTTCAGTACCTCTAGGAGGACAATTTGTACTTTTAAAATATTAAAGTCTAAAGACAATCAAGGAGACAGAGGAAATGGCAAATTCCCTTATGCTATAGGGTGTTTAATGTACATCATGGTCAACACTAGACCAGACATAGCCCATATTCTAAGCATTCTTAGCAGGTTTATGTACAACCCTGGATTAGAGCATTGTAATGCTCTTAATTGGCTGTTTAGATATCTAAAGGGAACTACTGAGATGGGACTGAGATAAAGCATATGGATCACAAAGTTGCACTTGAAGGTTTTGTAGATGCAGACTATGTAGCAAGTAAGGATACAAGGAGGTCAACTACTTCATCTGTATTCACAACAAATGGAGATTGCACTAGAAGTCTCAACTACAGTCAGTGGTGTCACTATCAACAACTAAAGCTGACTTCATGGCAACCATTGTAACACCCTACTTCCTTAGATTCGTTACCATGTAATTTATAAATGTGCCATTAGCTCGCTAATCGAGATTTTATGTTAAAAAGTGTGATTAAATTGTAGTAGAGACTCATTTGACAACATTAGTTATAAAATATTTGGACATTCATTAAAATCATAAAATGTATACATTTGGGGTTCCAAAATACTGTTTCAAAAATGTATTGCAACTCAAAAATGTAGATACAGTCGACCTAAGCGACAAAATCAACTGTTAGAACATATCCCGCAAAACAACCCCGGCCGTGGAAGCTAGGTAGGTCAAACATGTATACATCGCTCCATGCTCTCCAACTCATGGTTGGTCGACTTTTCTCTTGCTTTTACCTGCACAATAGAGCACCCATGAGCCGAGGCCTAATAAGAAAACTCAACGCATAACATAATATAATTCAATCCGATAATATACAGCTTAGACAAACGACAGGTTAAACATATAGCGGCCTGTGCTGACCTAGGTGCTTTACCAGACACTGGGTTCACAGTCATCATCGAGTGGGTGAATACAACACCCTTAAAGGGTCTCACCCTAGCAGCCTACACTCAACATGCTTTCACTGTTCACGGCCTTTGCCTTTCTCGGCCCTTGACATTCATTCATAGTCATACACCACAAAACATAGCATTTACAAGTATTCACACATATACATTAAACAAAAATCATAGGGTCATGTCCTGAAAGGAAAAAAAATGGGCCACACCATGCTCTACGGGAACAAACAGTTTTCTTACCTGTGTCCCAAGATGACTGATTACTGCGATCCCGAGCACGATCCCCTAAACCTGAGCTTTGACGTAAAACCTAGTCACAACGCAATAATGATAAACGTCCATCAAGCCCTAAAACAATTAAGAACTTTGAATTAATATTCTAGCTTCCGGGACCTCGAATCCTACTATACCAGGTAGTAGGACCCTTCTCAAGCCCTAAGATTTTGGTTCTCGAGCTTAAAACCCTAGATTGGCCAAAATCCCTTGTTCGCGTCGCGATGCCCTCAATTAGAGCTGCAGCGCCCCTACATTTAGAGTCGTGGTCCTATACAAGTCAGAGAGCCCAACTATCGATTTATCTAGACATGCGCCGTGACGCGCCCTACCCAGGGTCGCGGCGCTGAGGCGATTTAGCAAACCCCCAAAACCTCATGAGTTCGTGCGGGCAGCGGTGCTCAAGAACAGCGCCGCGACGCAAGCCCGTGAACCCAGAATTTCCCCAACATTTTAGATTTCCAAACTCCCAAAAATTGTTCCAAATGTGCTCCAGAGCCAAAATTGAGTCCCAAATCACTTACACTATACTTAGAGCAGTACATAAACCCAAAGAAACTGAACAAAACCTCATCAGAACCCAAATTCAATCACCTAAGTTCCAAGCCCAAAAATTCTAACAAAAAACAGAGAAATTCATAAAAAAAATCTTGCTCTAATCCTTACCTCTGTAATGATTTCGACCTTGAGCTACTTTCCCAATGCCTTTAGCTTGGTTTCCCCAAATCCCCAACCTCAAATCTTCAATTTCTGAGCAAATTCCTTCAAGGTTTTCAAAACCCATTCCAAAGACCAAGAGAGAGAGAGAGAGAGAGAGAGCTGAGGGAGTGTGCTTCTTCTTTTCCTTCTAGTTAGTTCTAGTGTCCCATCCCAAGCATAAGTCTATCCTGGCTTTGAAATGACCAAATCACCCCTATGTTAATCTTAGCCTCTTAAATGCCTCCAAGGGCAGTCCCGTCATTTGCCTCATCCCGCTAATTCATTGAGTGTTCCTATAGTTCCCCATTAAATCCCGACATACTTAAACAATGCTTAAATCGCTACCCGTTACTCGGTAATCCCGAACACCTACTATGTTCCCGAAATACCCCTAGGCTCACCCCAAGCCGGGTATTCGACCTCGTTGTGACTATTTCGCTAATCCGCTCCCTAGGACCATCTCAGATCACACATCACAAATATATCACCACAATCTCGTGGTCTCAAGCATAACACACATATAATTCATATTTATGCCCTAAACGGGCAAAAATTACAAATATTCCTCTAATAACCAAATTGGGCCCACATGCATATTTAATTCACCTAAACATGCATTTCTAACCACATAATCATTTAATCCGCATAATAACATAATTAAATCAATTATTTCCCTCCCAGAACGCTAATCAAGGCACTAAGCCTTATTAGCAAATTTGGAACGTTACAACTATCTCCTCCCTACTGAAATTTCGTCATCAAAATTTACCTGGATAATTCGAGATAACGTTCCTGCATATCAGACTCAGGCTCTCAAGTTGCCTCTTCTACTTTGTTGTTCCTCCTCAACACTTTTACTAAGGCAATGGTCTTGTTCTGCAAGACTTTATCTTTTCAGTCTAGAATCTGAACTGACTTCTCCTCATAAGATAGATCTTGATCTAGCTCCAAGTTCTCATAACTCAGCACATGCGTAGAATCTGATACATACTACTTCTGGAGCATGGACACATGAAACACGTTGTGAATCCCTGATAAGGCTAGAGGCATTGACAATCTGTAAGCTACCTCTCCAACCCGTTCCTGAATCTCTATGGGACCAACAAACCTCGGGCTTAACTTGCCTCTTTATCCAAATCGTTTCACCCCTTTTAAGTGAGAAACTCTAAGAAATAAATGGTCACCGACTTGAAATTCTACACTCCAGCGTCTCAAGTTTGAGTAACTCTTCTGTCGACTTTGGGAGGCGAGCATCTGGGCTCTAATTTTCTCAATCGCCTCATCAGTCCTTTGTACAACCTCAGGACCTAAATACTTCCTCTCACTCGTCTCATCCCAATGGATGGGCGATATGCACTTCCTCCCATACAACATTTCATACGGAGCCACTCTGATAGTTGCCTCGTAGTTGTTATTGTATGAAAACTCAATCAAAGGGAGATACTTACTCCAAGATCCCCCAAAATCCAGCACACAGTCATGTAGCATGTCCTCTAGTATTTGAATTGTCCTCTCAGACTGTCCATCCATCTGAGGATGATAAACAATACTAAACTGCAACTGTGTGCCCATAGCCTTCTGCAGGCTCTCCCTAAACTTGGAGGTGAAGGTGAGGTCCCTGTTGGATACTATCGACCTCGGAGCCCCATGAATTTTCACAATTTCCTTCACATACAACTCAGCATACTGCTCCACTGTCTGAGTTGTCTTAATAGGCAAATAGTGGGTTGATTTGGTATATCTATCCACAATCACCCACACCAAATCATATTGTCCTACTTTCTTTGGTAATCCAACCACGAAGTCCATTGTGATATCCTCCCATTTCCACTCCGGAATCCCCAAAGGCTGCAGCAACCCTGCTGGCCTTTGATGCCCAGCCTTCACCTGCTGAAAAGTTAAACACTGGGCCACATCATCTACTACGTCTCTTTTCATCCCTGGCCACCAATACAAAGTTGTCAAATCTTGTTACATCTTTGTCGTACTCGGATGTAAGGGAGTAGTATGAGACTCGTCTAAAATATATCGCCTGATACCACAATCCATCGGAACGCAGATCTGACCCTTGTACCTCAATAAGCCCACCTCTGAAACAGAATAGTCCTTAGCCACTCTACCCAAGACCTCCTCCCTGCGCCTCCTCATCTGTGGTTCCTCCTTCTGCACTTCCTTGATCTTCTTAAGGAGCGTGGACTGAAGAGTGATATTAGCTAGCTGACCAACTACCAATTCAATTCCTGCTGGGTCATCTCTTCAGCTAACCTCTCTAATATCTGCCTCAAACTGAATAAATGCCCTGGGCCCTTCAGACTCAATGTGCCAGCCACCACATTGGCCTTCCCAGGATGGTATAAAATGTCACAATCGTAGTCTTTGACCAATTCTAGCCATCGTCTTTGGCACATATTCAGATCCTTCTGAGTAAAGAATATTTTAAACTCTTATGGTCGGTGTATATCGCATTTCTCCCCATACAAATAATGCCACCAAACCTGTAGTGCAAATACCACCGCTGCCAATTCCAGATCGTGAGTGGGATACCTATGCTCATACTCCTTCAGATGTCTCGATGCGTAGGCTATCACCTTTCCAACTTGCATCAATACACACCCCAAACCTTGCCTCGAAGCATCGCAGTAGACTACAAACTTCTCATTGTCTGATGGTAGACTCAATACTGGAGCGGTGATCAGTCACTGCTTTAACTCCTTAAAACTGTTCTTGCATCTACCTGTCCAGACATACTTGGTCTTCTTACACGTTAGCTCAGTCAATGGTGTGACTATTATGAAGAATCCTTCAATGAACCACTGATAGTACCCTGCTAATCCCAAACAACTCCTAACCCCCGGTACATTGCTTAACCTAGGCCAATCTCTCACTGCCTCAATCTTGCTTGGGTCCACCAGAATCCCCTTCTTACTCACTATGTGGCCCAGAAATGTTACTTGGGGCAACCAAAACTCACATTTGTTGAACTTAGCATATAGCCTATGCTCTCTAAACCGCTATAGTACCAAATGAAGATGTTGCTCGTGCTCTGTCTCTAACTGGGAGTACACCAATATATCATTGATGAATATGATCACAAACTTATCCAAATAATCCCTGAAGACCCTATTCATCAAGTCCATAAAAGTTGCTGGGGCATTGGTTAATCCAAAGGACATGACCAGGAATTCATAATGTCCATACCTCGTATGGAATGTGGTCTTTGGTATGTCCTCCTCTCTAATCCTTAACTGGTGGTAGCCAGACCGAAGGTCGATCTTGGAGAACACCGTCTTTCCCTGTAGCTGATCAAACAAGTCATCGATCCTAGGCAGTGGATACTTATTCTTAATGATCAACTTATTCAACTCCCTATAGTCAATGCACATCCTTAAGGATCCATCATTCTTCTTGACAAATAACACTTGAGCACCCCACGACGAAAAACCAGGTCTGATGAATCCTAAATCCAATAACTCTTGCAACTAAATCTTCAATTCTTTCAACTCTGTCGGAGCCATTCTATAAGGTGTCCTAGATACTTTCTCCACCCCTGGCACCAACTCTATGACGAACTCGATCTCCCGGTGTGGTGGCAACCCTGGCAAGTCTACTGGAAACACATTAGGAAACTCGCATACTAATCTGGTCTCATCCGGTCCAATTGAAACAATCCTAGAGGTATCCACTATGTTCTATAGGAATCCTATGAAACCTTCTTGCATTAGGTCTCTAGCCTTTAGTGCAAAAATCATAAGTACTCGTGGCCCACTCACTATCCCCACAAATACAAAGGGTATCTCCCCTTCCGATTCAAAGGTCACCATTCTTCGCTTGCAATCTATCGTTGCCCCATACTTTGATAACCAATCCATCCCCAGAATCATATCAAAGTCATCCATCACTAGCTCAATTAAATCCACAGATAACTCCCTAGTGTCTATCTCTATTGGTAATGCCCGAACCCATCTCCTAGAGACTACCAGTTCCCATGTTGGCAACAAAGTCCTGAATCCCTAACATACATATCACAAGGTCTACACAAATGATCTATCACTCTAGCAGACACAAATGAATGAGTAGCTCCTGAATCAATCAATGCAGTAAATGAAGAACTGGCACTAGAAATCTGACATGTCATAACTAAGGGACTAGCCTCAGCCTCACTCTGGGTCAAGGTGAATACTCAGGCTGGAGTGAGGCTGTCGTTCTTCTTTGGTTCTTCTCTTCTGGCTTGTGGGTAGTCCTTCCTTAGATGACTAACACTCCCACAAGTGAAGCAGGCTCTAACTCTACACTCTCCCTGATGTCGTCGTCTGCATCGAGGACACTTTGGGAAACTCCTCCAGTTGTCTCCCTCGCCCTAACGGCCACTAAAAGCACCTCGTGCCCTCCTATCTGTACCAGGAGGAACAAAGGAATATGGGGCCTTTCTCTTTTGCTCATTAGGGCCACTACCCCGAATAGAACCAGTAAAATGAGGCACCGTCCTCCGACCATCGTGCCTAGCAGTGCCCTCTCTCTCCATATCTGATCCTCGGCCCCCTCAGCTGTAAGGGACTTCTCCACTACTTGAGCTTAGGTGGTAGTCCTCAGATCCAACGTTATCTTGACATCACGGGCTATCATGACGTTTAATCCCCACACAAACTGATCCCTCTATGCCATATTAGTAGGCACCAAGCCCAGTGCGAACTTCGCCAACCAGTCAAACTTTAGTGCATATTCTATAACCGTAAACCAGCTCTGAGTCAGGTTGAAAAACTCGTCCACCTTTGCAACTCAGACTGCAACATTGTAGTATTTCTCGTTGAAGATGTCCCTAAATTCTTTCCAGGTCATAACTGCCACATCCCTCGTCTGGGACACAACATCCCTCCTGACGCGGGCATCCTTTATGAACATGTAGCTAGTGTAGGCCACTCTCTCATTCCCTTCCACCCTCATGAAATCCAGGATGGAAGAAATGATTTTCATCCGCTGCACTGTCCGCAGTGGGTCTAGACTGCCCTCAAAGGTGGGAGGGTGATGCTTCCTGAATCTTTCATATAAAGGCTCCCACCTATTCTCCATCACAGCCTGGGCTGGCACTGGTGCCACAACCGATGGAATCTGTAACCCAATACCCTGGGGAGGGGCTTGTTGCCTCAATTCTCGAAGCTCATCTTCTGTTCGTTGAAGTCTGGCTTCCATTTCGATAAACAACTATTACCAATTCTGTGGGGTAGGTGGAGGGTCCTTACCCTCATTTTCATCTTTGGCCCTATTACCGCGAAGTCTAATCGATCGCCAAGGCATAACTTCAATATGCCTGCAATCAATGACGCCGCACATCAGGCATGATAACAACATCCAAAAAACCACCTCCCAGTCCCATCAATCAGTCACAAACAACAGATTAACACATCACACACAACATAAGCATACAACAATCAAGGGGGTCGTGCCCTGGCATCATACATATATAAACACATTCATCAAGCTTTATTTATAACACTCAGGCAAACAGGGCAACTTAAATAAGAAGTTAAGCACATAATTCAATTAATACCGACCAACCCTGAGTCGAGCTTGTCATTGACAACGAGCGTACATGTTCGGTTGATCTTCAGGAACCATAAACCTTGACACGCTCTGATACCAAGTTGTAATGCCCTACTACCTTAGAGTCGTTACCATGTGATTTATAAATGTGCCATTAGCTCGCTAATCGAGGTTTTAGGTTTAAAAGTGTGATTAAATTGTAATAGAGACTCATTTGACAACATTAGTTATAAAATATTTGGACATTCATTAAAATCATAAAAGTTACACATTTGGGATCCCAAAATACTATTTCGAAAATGTATTACAGCTTAAAAATGTAGATAGAGTCGACCTAAGTGACAAAATCAATTGTTACAACATATCCCACAAAACAACCCCTGTCGTGGAAGCCAGGTAGGCTGAACATGTACACGCCGCTCCACGCTCTCCAACTCATGGTTGGTTGACTTTTCCCTTGCTCTTACCTACACCATAGAGAACTCATGAGCTGAGGCCCAACAAGAAAACTCAACGCATAACATAATATAATTCAATCTGATAATACACAGCTTAGACAAATAGCAGGTTAAACATATAGCGGCCTGTACCAACCCAGGTGCTTTACTAGACACTGGGTTCACGGTCATCACCGAGTGGGTGAATACAACACCCTTAAAGGGTCTCACCCTAGCAGCCTGCACTCAGCGTGCTTTCACCATTACCGGCCTTTGCCATTCTCAGCCTTCGCTGTTCTCAGCCCTTGCCGTTCATTCATAGTCATACACCGTAAAGCATAGCATTTACAAGTATTCACACATATACATTAAACACAAATAATAGGGTCATGTCCTGAAACACAAACAAATGGGCCACACCATGCTCTACGGGCACAAACAGTTTTCTTACCTGTGTTCCAAGCTGACTGATTATTGCGATCCCGAGCACGATCCCCTAAACCCGAGCTTTGACGTAAAACCTAGTCACAACGCAATAATGATAAACGTCCATTAAGCCCTAAAATAATTAAGAACTTTGAATCAATATTCTAGCTTCCGGGACCTCGAATCCTACTAAACCAGGTAGTAGGATCCTTCTCAAGCCCTAAGATTTGGGTTCCCGAGCTTAAAACCCTAGATTGGCCAAAATCCCTTGTTCGCGTCGCGACGCCCTCAATTAAAGCTGCAGCGCCCCTACATTTAGAGTCGTGGTCCTGTACAAGTCAAAAAGCCCAACTATCGATTTCTCTAGACATGCGCCGCGACGCGCCCTACCCAAGGTCATGGCACTGAGGTGATTCAATGAACGCCCAAAACCTCCTGAGTTCGAGCGGGCAGCGGCATTCAAGAACAGTGTCGCAGTGCGACCCTGCGAACCCAGAATTTCCCCAACATTTCAAATTTCAACACTCCCAAAAATTGTTCCAAGTGTTCCAAAGCCATAATTGTAATGCCCTAAAATGCCTAATGTGGTTTAGTGGTTGGATTAGTAGGCTGAGAGGGCCATAATTGATTTATTATGCCATTAAATGATTATGTGCATATTTATGTGAATTATATTATAATATGATGTTAAATGCATGCATATGGGTCCACATTTAATTATAGGGGCATTTTGGTAATTTGGGCCATTGAGGGCGTAATTGTATATCTTCATGCATGTTGGTGAATTATTGATAAAGCCACATTATAATGTGGATTTTTTTGAGCCATTCAGCATGAGACAATCTTTGAGTGCAAGTTAGCGGTTTGGTCATAACGGGATTAATTTCGGGGCTCGGGGTGAGTCTCGGGGTAATTTGGTGAGCGTTGCCGGGAATTAAAGGGTAACATGGTATGAATTATTGGTATTTGAGAATTTTGGGAATAACAGGAATTGGAGGGTGTTAATTATGATTAACGGAATAGGCAGAAAATGACAGTTTTACCCTTGGGAGCCTTTAGAAAACTTTATTTGACCTAGGGGAAAAAAGGTCTTTTCACCTTAAGTCATATTTAAGCCATTGAAGGCTGTAGAAGTTGGCCAAAATAGAGCATAAGCACTTCTCTCTCCCATACATCTTTCCTTCTCTTTTTCCTTTGGATTTTTGAGCTTTTCTTGAGGATTCAAGCTAGGGAAGTGGATCTTGAGGGCTTAGGATTGTTTTCCACCATTGAAGAGGATCCTAATCTAAGCTTGAGGTAAGATTCTAGCCATTAAAACTCTTGTTTGCTCTATTTTTGTTTTGAAATTCAGCTTGGATTTCTTGGTTGGTTAAAGGGAATTGATGGAAGTTTTTGGCTAGGGTTACTTGGGTTATGATGCCTAGGACATATGTAGATGGATTTTGGGTTCATTTGGGACTTAAAATGAGGTTTGGAAGCTTTTGGTTCAGGTTGGAAATGGTGGAGTCCAAGGAGGAAAGATTCAGGGCAAATCTGGCTGGCTGTAGCGCTACAACGCCCACAAGGGGCGCTACAGCACTACTCAAGGGGTTTCAAATCTTCCTAGAGCGTTGGGGTGCTAGGGGGGTAGCGCTATGGCACTACCCTATTCCTTCAGATTCTTGTTTTGGGCATTTTTAAGGGTTTTTGGCTCGGGGTTTCAATTCCTAAGGCTCGGGATCGAATCTACTCACCGTTTGGGTACAATTCGAGGTCCCAGGAGTGAGGTTTAGGTCAAGACCATTTTATGGTTGATTTTCATTAATGGATGTTATAATTGGTTATGACTAGGTGACTGCTAAGGAATCAAAAGGTCGATCGATCTCGAGGGTCGTTCTTTTACTATTTCTCGCTCGTACCAAAGGTAAGAAAACTGCACCCCATATGTGACATGCATGGTTATTCATGAGGCATGTTGAGTGTTTAAATATGGAAATTGATTGCATATCAAATGCTTAGCAAATCTTGCTTACTTGTGAATGGCACTGACTTATTAGTCAGAATCAGCAATGGTGTCGGTATTAACTGTGAAGCTGTGACTTACTAGTCAAGTTAGCCAGTAGTACTGAGCACTGGTCGTATGTTATTGGCTTAAGAGTCAAGAATGGTTTTAGCATGTTTAACGCAAGCCGAAAAGATTAGATCTAATCGACATCAGCATTGAATGACTCATCATAAGAATTAATGCCAGACCTACCCCAAGTTCGATAAAAACTAAAAGCGCTTGCCTAGTTCTATGACTAGTCATTCAGAGCTAGAGCCAGAAGGCCCAGGTGACTCCATCGTCGCATGGCTAAAGGTACGAAACCCACGCTAGTGATTCCATGGTCACTCATTTAGTTTACATTAGTGACACGCTCATCGGTCACTCATTTGTAAAGGGTGCGGAACCCACATTAGTGACTTACACATCTGTCAGTCACCTGCTCTGGGCTATAAGTCCTGGATGATTATCATGACTATCATTTGATATTACATTAATGTTGTAATGAGTTTTCTTGCTGGGCTTTGGCTCATGGGTGCTATGTGGTGCAGGTAAAGGGAAAGAAAAGCTCACCCAGCCTTGAGTGGAGAGCTTAGGTGGTGATGTTTACATATGCGGCCGCTTGACCACCACGGCCAAGGAATTTCTTGGAGGAACTAGGGGGTTCACCCTATTTTTGTCGCTTAGGTCGGCAGATTGTAACTTTTGTACTGTAATGACCATTTTGTATTGTAAATAACTTATAAACGTTTTTATGGGCCCATGAACAGTTTTATGTTTTAAATAATTATATCCTTTCCTTTTTGATTGGTTTTTCACCTTAACATATTAATAACACCTAGATGCGTGTTTATAACCAAAGAACTCGATTAGCGAGTTAAGCACGGTTCAAAGTTCACAGTAACGGTCTTGGAGTAACCAGGGCGTTACAACTTGGTATCAGAGCGTGACAAGTGATGGACCCAAAACGGGTATGTTTTAAATATTTATACTTGCAAGCGCACGAATCGTATATGGAATATAGTGTTCGTGTAAGCACGAGATCGAACCCAAAGGAGTTGTCTAAAATAAAAAAGAAAACTATTTTAAATCAAAAGTAATAAATTCTAACCTAGCTCCAAAGATTGATGAGTTTTAATATTATGACCATGAAATAAAATATTGAAAAATAAAGCTATTTAAGATAATAAAAATAAACCAATAATGATTTGAAAATAAGTGTTACAAGAAAAGATTATTAAGATACTAGAATCCACAAAATGTAAGTTTAATAATATTTATTAGTATATTGATTCCCAAGTTTTAGTGATAGTTAAAATAAATCAAACTATCATTTTCAAAATAGATTTATAATTTTAAGCACAAATTACTTCTAAAAAGATAGGATTTTTCTTCACTTTTCAAAATTATAATTTCAAAGCATTTAGTGTAAATCAATCTAATGAAATAACAAATAAATCAATGAACATTATTTATAAGGCAAAACATAATATTTTTGCTCTAAGCATGGATGTGTACAATTTAATGACACATCTTACACAAAGAATATTATGTTTTTGCAAAATGAAGAACAAAGTGTAAATATGTTCTAACAATCTAAAATACAAGATATTTAAGATGAAAGAAAATATTTGAAGAAGAAAATCCATAAACTTTATTGCACAAAATGGGAAATCAACATACAAAATAAACACTATCTAGTTACAAGTTGCTTCATCATGATCTTAATAATCTTATGAAAAAGATTAGAAGCACATAACTAGAGTAGAAATTACAAAATAAATGACATACATACTTGCAAAATGCTCTTGAAAAACCCAAAATGGAAGAGAGAATGGTAGAGAGAAAATGGGAGAAAATAAGATGGTCACCAAAATTAAGCCCCCCAAATGGTCTTGAAATACCATATTTATAGCCAAAATGAGATTGTTAAAATAATCAATTTAAATTAATTAAATTGATTAGATTAATTAAATAAAATAAATATGGTATGTAGAGGTAAATTATAGGGTATAATGATGATGTTGTGGTGAAAATGTGTAGAAAAAATGGGTAAAAAGTTGCCATTTTAGACATAGGGGACAAAGGGTACACTTAGGCAATTTATCGGCTCAAGAAGTGGTGGCTTGTGGCAGCTGGGATGGTTGGATTGGGCTTGGGCCACGTGCTGGCTGGGAAGGAAATGGAGCAGGCTGACTTGCGGCATGGTCACTTGCTGGTCTGTGTTGATGGTTCGGTTAGAGGCAGGAGCAGGCTGACTTGGTCTTTGGCTGGAGAAAAGTGGAGGAGCTGGCTGGATTGAAGGACTTCAGCTGTGCAAGGAGGTAGGCGTAGACTGAAGCAGGTGGGAGCTGCTGCTGTACGGCTGGGCAAGGAAATGGTGAGGTGAACGGCTGGGCTTCGGCTTGGGCCTATTGACTGCTTTTGGTATTTCCATAATACCAACTTTTCTTTCTTTTCTATCAAAAATGCCAATTTTCCTTCATTTTTCTTGCTTTTTCAAGAGCAAAAAAATACAACAACTTCTCTACAAAAATAAACATAAATTAAATTAAAACTAAATATTTTCAATAATAAAATATACAACATAAGTTCCATGAAAATATTAATTAAAATTTAATGTACAAAACATTTCATTTCAATAAAATCATATTTTTAGCATTCAAACTAACAACACTAATTTTAAATAATTAGATTACAACATAGAACAATAAAATATCTATAAAAACATACAAAAATATAAAAAATCAAAATAAACCCAATAAATTTAAAATTACTTTAAAACTTAATAAATCAATTAAAAACTCGAGAATTAAGCAATAATTAGCACATAAAAAATGGTAAAATAACTCTATTTTGTAGAGTTATCAACAAGGTTTAGGGTTCCTGTAGACTTGCTGGGCATGTACACTCACCACTAAAGACAAGCTCGATTCATGGTTTGGTAATTATTTATGTAGTCATATATTTAACTGCTTAAATATAGTATAAATGCTTTACCTGTTTACATGAGATACCCTGATAAGGTTGTGCCTTGAATACTACATCATCAGCAAGAACGTGCTTATTAGTACTGATATTGCTAGAACATGCTTATTAGTATTGTTCATTGTGAATTATTATTTGATACATGTCAATGCTAAATGCTATAATCATGTATCCATCTGTATATTTGTATAACTGTGGAATATGGCCTTTATATGCTTGTTCTTGGACCGTGAGGCGGCAAGAGGTTTAGTTATCACTGCCTGACTGGTCGTATTGAATATTGCAGCAAGGTTTAAGTTTATAAGAATGATTCCAAGATAGACAGATTCATCATCTGGCCAGGGTGATCAAGGCCATAATAACAATCATGGTCAAGAGAATGACCACAATCAGATTCCACAGCTATCTCCTGAGAACTGGCAACGATTATTTAATGATCTGCAGGCTACAATATTGAGGCAGGGAGAATAACTCCACCTCCTGAGACAATAGTAGGTTCCTGCAGTAGCCAGTGTCCCTGAGGCACCTCCTGTATCGGTGCCAGCAGTTGAGCAGCTGCCAGAGGTTGGTAATAAGTGGGAGCCTCTCTATTAAAGGTTCACAAAGTAGCAGCCTCTAGTATTTGAGGGCAGTGTAGATCCTGCTAAAGCTGAGCAGTGGATGAACATGATTACCACCATCCTGGAATTCATGAGGGTGACTGGTAATGAGAGAGTGGCCTGTGCCACGTATATGTTTCGGGAAGATGCCCGAATTTGGTTGGAAGCTATATCCCAGACTAGAAACATCAATGCCCTGAGTTGGGAAGGGTTTCAAACTCTGTTCAATGAGAAGTATTATAAGGATGCCATCAAGGCGGCAAAAGCTAAGGAGTTTATCAGGTTACTTCAGGGGAGTTTGTCAGTGACTAAGTATGCCCTGAAGTTTGATCGATTGGAAAAGTTTACCATAGAGCTGGTATTCACTGATAAGACCAGAAGGGAGAGGTTTCTCCAGGGGCTATAGCCTAGGATATCCCGAGATGTTCGTATTACCACTCTGGCTGGGGTTACTACCTATGCCCTGGTGGTTGAGAAGGCACTCACAGCTGAGAGTGCAAAGAACAAGATCTGGCGAGACAATGCAGCCAGAAAGGAGTTTAGGAGGACAGGTTCTCCATTTGTGGGTTCTGGTAGGGGTGGAAGCCCCAATGATCAGAAGAGGAAGGTTCCTGATACCTTCCCAGCTCCAGGTCCTGACAGGCGACCCCGTGGTATTTCAATGGGCCGCCAGAGTGGTAGTGAGGTCTAGAAGACTTATCCCAAATGCCTTAGGTGCAAGAGGCATCATTTGGGAGAGTGTAGGGCAAGGGCCTGCTTTTTATGTGGAGCAATGGGTCATCTCAAGAAAGATTTCCCTAGGGCAAGAAAGGAAGAACCTAGGAAAGCAGACAGCTCGGCCCCAGCTCGAGTGTTCGCGTTGACACAAGAAGAAGCTGAGGCTTCTCCCTCAGTAGTTGCAGGTCAGCTTCTTAGTGCTGGAACCCCTTATAATGTTTTGATTGATTTTGGTGCTACACATTCTTTTGTTGCTAGTAGAATTACTGATAGACTGTGCAGACCATGTGATTATTATGCTGTGGGGTTTGGAACTTTATTACCCATTGGGGAGTTTGTAGTATCCAGGAGATGGGTCAGATCTTTGCCAGTGACAGTGGAGAGCAGAGAGTTGTCAGTGGATTTGATAGAGTTAGTTATGACTGACTTCGATATGATTCTTGGTATGGATTGGTTAGTGAAGTATGGGGCAACCATTGATTGTAGAAGGAAGATGGTCACCTTTGAGCCTGAAGGTGAGGATCCTTTTGTGTTTGTTGGTACTGTGCATAGACCCCGCATACCTATGATTTTTGTTTTGAGGGCTAGAGATTTATTGCAAGGAGGTTGCATTGGATTCTTAGCCAGTGTGGTTGACACCACTCAGGTCATGCCAGTAAGACCAGAAGAGACCAGATTAGTATGTGAATTCCTGGATGTGTTTCCAGAAGATTTACCAGGGTTGCCACCACAGAGAGAGATTGAGTTTGTGATAGAACTAGCCTTAGGGACGGAGCCAATGTCTAGAGCACCTTACAGAATGGCCCCAGATGAGTTAAAAGAATTGAAGGTACAGATGCAAGAGCTGTTGGATTTGGGTTTTATCAGACCTAGTTTCTCACCTTGGAGTGCGCCAGTTCTGTTTGTGAAGAAGAAGGACGGTTCTCTGAGGATGTGCATTGATTACAGAGAATTGAATAAGTTAACAATCAAGAACAAGTATCCTCTGCCAAGGATAGATGATTTGTTTGATCAGTTGCAAGGTAAAAATGTATTCTCAAAGATAGACCTTCGTTCTGGTTATCATCAGTTGAGGGTCAAGGAGGGAGACATACCAAAGACTGCTTTCCGCACTAGGTATGGACATTATGAGTTCTTAATCATGTCTTTTGGATTGACTAATGCCCCAGCTACATTTATGGATTTGATGAACATAGTGTTCAAGAATTATCTGGACCAATTTGTGATCGTATTCATCGATGATATCCTGTTTTATTCTCTGTCAGAGTCAGAGCATGAACATCATTTGAGATTGGTTCTATAGAGACTGAGGGAACACAGTCTATTTGCAAAGTTTAAGAAATGTGAGTTCTGGTTGTCTTAGGTATCTTTTCTTGGGCACATTGTCAGTAAGGAGGGGATTAAATTAGATCCAGCCAAGATTGAGGCAGTCAAAGATTGGCCAAGGCCAAATAATGCTTTTGAGGTTAGAAGTTTCCTTGGATTGGCAGGTTATTACAGGCATTTTGTGGAAGGGTTCTCTAAGATTGCTACTTCATTGACTGAGCTGACACGCAAGAATTAGAAGTTTGTGTGGTTAAACAGGTGTGAGAACAGCTTTCAAGAACTGAAGCAGAGGTTGATTACAACTCCTGTTTTGAATCTTCCAACAAATCAGGAGAAGTTTGTGATTTACTACGATGCTTCACATCAAGGTTTGGGTTGTGTTCTGATGCAGTCAGGGAAGGTAATTGCTTATGCCTCACGTCAGTTGAAGGAGTATGAACAAAGATATCCACTCATGATTTAGAGTTGGCGGCTGTGGTCTTTGCTTTAAAGGTATGTAGGCATTATCTTTATGGGGAGAAGTGTGAGATCTATACAAACCACAAGAGCCTGAAATACTTCTTCACGCAAAAAGGCCTGAATATGAGACAAAGGTGTTGGCTGGAGTTAGAAAAAGATTATGATTGTGAGATTTTGTATCATCCAGGAAAAGCCAACGTGGTAGCTGATTCTTTAAGCCGGAAGGGTCCGGGGCAGATTTATAGTGGGAGGCTGATAGCTAGAGAGTTAGCAGATAATATGAACAGAGCTGGTATAGAGTTGTTTGTGGGCCAGTTGGCCAATATTACGCTACAGTCTACACTGTTGGAGAGAATCAAGGAGGGTCAGTTGGGTGATCCACAACTGATCAAGATCAGAGATGATGTTTTGGCTGGAGCATCCAGAGATTATACAGTGTTTGGGATGAGCTTGTTGAGATACAAGGGTCCGATATGTTTTCCGTTCGACACTACTTTGAGGCGAGAGATTCTAGATGAATCTCATACTACACCTTATTCTTTGCATCCAGGCACCACAAAGATGTATCAGGATGTCAGATCATTGTATTGGTGGCCGGGGATGAAGAGGGATGTAGTGGAGTATGTGGCTAAGTGCTTGGCATGTCAGCAGGTCAAGGCTAAGCATCAGAGGCTGGCAGGGTTATTGCAGCATCTGGATATCCCAGAGTGGAAATGGGAGGACATCACGATGGATTTCGTGGTGGGGTTACCCAGGACTGTTGGTCAACATGATTCTATTTGGGTTATTGTTGATCGCTATACCAAATCAGCTCACTTCTTGCCAGTGAGGACTACATATACAGTTGATCAGTACATAGATCTCTATGTGAGAGAGATCATGCGCCTTCATGGAACACCGAGGTCGATCATGTCAGACCGAGACCCCACTTTTACTTCCAAGTTCTAGGGGAGTTTACAGAAGGCCATGGGAACACAATTGAAGTTCAGTACTGCTTATCATCCTCAGACAGATGGACAATATCAGAGGACGATTCACATATTAGAAGACATGCTGCAAGCATGTGTGCTGGACTTTGGTGGATCCTGGAGTAAGTATATACCTTTCATAGTGTTTTCCTACAATAACAGTTATTAGTCTACCATTGGGGTTGCACCTTATGAGATGTTGTATGGTAGGAAATGCAGATCTCCCATTCATTGGGATGGGATAGGTGAAAGGAGATACTTGGGTCCTGAGGCAATTCAGAGGACCAGTGAGGCCATTGAGAATATTAGAGCTCGGATGCATACTTCTCAGAATAGGCAGAAAAGTTATGCAGATCCCAAGCGCAGGAACGTGGAGTTCCAGGTGGGAGACTATGTTTTCCTTAGAGTCTCGCCATGGAAAGGGTTTGTAACGCCCTACTACCTTAGAGCCGTTACTAAGTGAGTTTAAAACAGAAATTGTGCATTTAATTGACTCTAAGTGGTTTCTAAAACCAAAAGTGTGAATAAATCAGAGTTTAAGGCTGTACTCTTCGAAAATGATTAGTTTCATTGAAAACGTTAAATGTAAAACATCTGGGATCCCAAAAATGAGGTTTACAAAATATCTACAACTCAAAAATATATTTACACTTGATCAGTTATCAAAAGAATGATTTAATACAGCCATATACAAAATGCCCCCAACCAAAGCAGTCGGGCAGGCCGAACATGTACGCGCCGCCCCCACGCTCTCCATACTCATGGCCGGTTGACTGACTCCTTGCTTTTACCTGCCACACGGAGCACCCGTGAGCCAAAGCCCAGCAAGAAAACCCAAATAGTACATAACATAAGCAAATCAAATAGCTGGCATAATTCACTGATAAATAGGAAAACCATCATAATAAACAAGTACGGCCATGCCGCCCCTGAGGCCTTACCAAAGCCGGGGGTTTCGGTTCTCACCGCGAGGATAACTCATGTATCCCTTGGGTCCCACCCTGAATATAAGCATCCCATGTGCTGTGTGTTACTTTCGGCCCCACGGCCGTACCCGGCCTACGCCGCACTCGGCCCTTGCCGTTCATTTCATCATAATCACACATATAGTACATTCGAAATAATCATTCACACACATCATGATTCATTTAAGGTTAAACATTTGAACATAATACAATCTGGGGCCATGCCCTGCAATCACACAGTGGGGCCATGCCCTAATCTTGGGTGTTACAGTTTTCTTACCTGTATTCCGAGCCTCCTGATGCACTGAAGCCGCGAGCACGGTCCTCTAGCACGAGCCTCACCAACAACCTAGTCACAACATACAAGAAACATCCCTCAATACTAATCAACCCAAAACCACTTCCCGGGACCAATCCCGCACTCTTGGGACCTCTAAAACCTTAAAACAACACCCCGGAGACATCCCCCGAACCCCCGGAGCAAAGGCCTAAAATTGCCAAAAATGTCCACCTGAAATTGGCCTTGTGCCACGGCACCCATCAGTCAGGGGCTCCCTCGCCGCGGCACGAAAAACCTGTGCCGCGGCACGCCTTCGCAGACCCAGAATTCTGGGTTTTTCCCTGCATTATCTCCGAGCTAAAACCTTCCAAAATCATACCAAACCAATACCCAAACCCCAAAATCAATTTAAGACTTCAAATGGACCATCTAGCAACCCATAAACACTAGATTCAAGCTCAAAACACAAACATATCCAACAATCCACCCTTAGATTGCAAAAATCAGCAACTTCAAACTCAAACTTTAAAAAACTTAACTCAAGCTTTAAGTTTCACAAATCTAACATAATCAAACTTAAATATGCATAAATCCTTACCTTAAGTAGAGAATCCCATCCTAAGCTCCCTTGATTCATCTCCTAAGTCTCCAAATTTCAGCTCCTTCACTTCTCTTCTTCTTCTTCTCATTGCCCTAACTTTCCTTCTCTTTAGTTTTTTCTTCTCTTTATTTTTAACAAAACCAATCAATGACCAAAATAACTAAGCCCCAAACCGTGTACCCCATATAACCCAGCTGCCATTTATCTAATTCCCAACCAAATGACCATTTTGCCCCTCCTTGCCTATCCTTTCCCAACTAAACCTCAAGGGCACTTAAGTCCTTTCATTTCTATTTCATATCTACCATTTTATTTCTAAAACTTGTTACTCTCAGCAGTAACAAATGGTTACCCAGGTTACTAAATCTCCAATAACCATTACCCGCTAAATCTCAACTTAGCCATAAAATTCCCGAGGTACCCCTAGGCTCCTCCCGAGCCGGGTATAGAAATCCCGTTGCGACTCTAGAGTTAACTAGCTCTCTAGGACCGTCTCGGCACGTGCATCACAATAATAACACCACACTCACGTGGTACAATTCACAGAATACAATTATCACATATATGCCCTCAGCGGGCTAAAATTACCAATTTACCCCTATCATGCAAACGGGGTCCACATGCGTAATTATTTCACCTAACATGCATACTAACCACGTAGTCATGCATCTCAATGTTCAATTAGTCATATAACATGCTTTAAATCATAACCATGCATTTAACTCATAAAATCCCACATAAATCCCATCGTGCCCTCCTGGCACGCTAATCAAGGCCCTTAAGCCTTATTAGCGAATTTGGGTCGTTACAGGGGTGAGAAGATTTGGGAAGAAGGGCAAGCTAAGCCCTAGATTTGTAGGTCCATTTGAAATCCTGGAGAGGATTGGTCAGGTGGCTTACAGATTGGCCTTACCTCTGGCATTGTCAGCCATGCATAACATGTTTCGCATTTCAGCTCTTCGGAGGTATGTATCTGATGTGACTCATGTTTTGAGCTATGAAGATCTGTAGCGCTACAGGGCCCACAAGGGGGAAAGATTCAGGGCAAATCTGGCTGGTTGTAGCACTACAATGCCCACAAGGGGGCGCTACAGTGATACTTAGGGGGTTTCAAATCTGCCTAGAGCGCTGGGGCGCTAGAGGGGTAGTGCTACAACGCTACCCTGTTCCTTCAGATTCTGGTTTTGGGCATTTTTAAGGGTTTTTGGCTCAGGTGTTTCAATTCCTAAGCCTTGAGATCGAATCTACTCACCATTTGGGTACAACTCGGGGTCCTGGGAGGGACGTTTAGGTCAAGACCCTTTTATTGTTGATTTTCATTAATGGAAGTTATAATTGGTTATGACTAGGTAACCGCTAAGGAATCAATAGGTCGATCGTTCTCAAGGGTCGTTCTTTTAAGCTAGTGACTTGGTCACTCATTTGTAAAGGGTGCGGAACCCACATTTGTGACTTACAACATCAGTCACTCATTTGTTTTGGGCTATAAGCTCTAGATGATTATCATGAGCATCATTTGATATTATATAAATGCAGTAATGAGTTTTCTTGCTGGACTTTAGCTCATGGGTGCTATGTGGTGCAGGTAAAAGGAAAGAAAATCTCACCTAGCCTTGAATGGAGAGCTTCGGTGGTGATGTGTACATATGCGGCCGCTTGACCACCACGACCAAAGAGTTTCTTGGAGGAACTAGGGGGTTAACCCTATTTTTGCAGCTTAGGTCGGCAGGTTGTAACTTTTGTACTGTAATGACCATTTTGTATTGTAAATAACTTGTAAATGTTTTTATGGGCCCATGAACAGTTTTATGTTTTAAATAAATATAGCATTTCATTTTGGATTGGTTTTTCACCTTAACCTATTAATAACACCTAGATGCACGTTTATAACCAAAGAACTCGATTAGCAAGTTAAGCACAGTTCAAAGTTCACAGACACGGTCTTGGAGTAACCAGGGCATTACAATAATTGAGTCCCAAATCACTTAGACTATACTCAGAGCAATACATAAACCCAAAGAAAATGAACAAAACCTCATCACAGCCCAAATTCAATCACCTAAGTTCCAAACCCCAAAACTCTAACAAAAAATAGAGAAATTCATAAAAAATAAAAAATAAAAACTTGGTCTAATCCTTACCTCTGTAATGATTTCGACCTTGAGCTACTTTCCCAATGCCTCTAGCTTGGTTTCCCCAAATCTCAAGCCTCAATTCTTCAATTTCTGAGCAAATTCCTTCAAGGTTTTCAAAACCCATTCCAAAGACCAAGAGAGAGAGAGAGAGAAAGGCTGAGGGAGTGTGCTTCTTCTTTTCCTTCTAGTTAGTTCTAGTGTCCCATCCCAAGCATAAGTCTATCCTGGCTTTGAAATGACCAAATCACCCCTATGCTAATCTTAGCCTCTTAAATGCCTCCAAGGGCAGTCCCATCATTTGCCTCATCCCGCTAATTCATTGAGTGTTCCTATAGTTCCCCATTAAATCCCGACATACTTAAACAATGCTTAAATCGCTACCCGTTACTCGGTAATCCCGAACACCTACTATGTTCCCGAAATACCCCTAGGCTCACCCCAAGTCGGGTATTCAACCCCGTTGTGACTATTTCGCTAATCTGCTCCCTAGGTCCGTCTCGGATCACACATCACAAATATATCACCATAATCTCGTGGTCTCAAGCACAACACACATATAATTCACATGTATGCCCTCAATGGGCCAAAATTACAAATATGCCCTTAATAACCAAATTGGGCTCACATGCATATTTAATTCACCTAAACATGCATTTCTAATCACATAATCATTTAATTCACATAATAACGTAATTAAATCAATTATTGCCCTCCCGACAGGCTAATCAAGGCACTAAGCCTTTTTAGCAAATTTAGAACGTTACAACCATCGAAGCATCAAAGAGGCAATATGGTTGCAAGGAGTGATGTAGGAGCTGAAGATGATGAAAGGAAAAAAAAAGATATTCTCAAATAATCAATCTTCAATTCACCTTTGTAAAAATCCAGTTTACCACAAAAAGAGCAAACACATTGACATTCGTTTGTTCTAGATAAGAGAAAAAACAGAGGAAGAAGTGATATCATTGGACAAGATTGGTACTGAGGATAATCCAACTGATATAGACACTAAGGTGCTACCTGTGAACAAGTTTAAGTATTGCTTAAACTAGCTCAACCTTGGTAACTAATGTTGTGTTGGAAAACTTATATAGGATCTTTATTTATTTTCATGTAGATCTAATATTAAACAAATTAATATGAGATAACCTAGAACATGTTTCTAAAATTGAATTCAAAGAGAAACAACGATAAGAATACTTACAATATACACAGCAGATTGAATGAGTCATTCCTTCAGTTTCTCTAACCCTTATATCCTTTTTGTCGTAGAGTATTATCAAGAAACTGAACCGATCTTCTATTTTCTTCACAGTCTTCCAAAGTATCCTTAGAATCACCTAGACTAGAGTGGAAAATTCTCAACACATGAGACAGATACAGAGAGAAGAAGAGAAAATAACAAAGACGCTTAGAAAAGGACTTGTGTTTAGAGAGAATCTAAAAACTATCAGAAAAGCTGACTTGTGACTTGTCAAACTTATCAGAACTTGTGTTTTCATCTCTCACATAGCACTCCTTTTATAAACTCAATTAGGCCATTTAATTTAATTAAAAAATCAATAAAATAATAGCCAATATGAAGCCCTAGGTTGAAATTATCATGGGTTTTAGGCCCGTGAAATTTCCCATTTAATTATAAGCCCATTGGACTTAAAATCAAGGTCTGTATTATTTTCTATTGATTTAATTAATTAAATAATTATTTAAATCATTTATCAAATTAATTATTTATAATTTGAACCTTGATTTAAACTTATTTATTAATTTAGATACCAATTTATCTTAATTAATAAATCTGCCCTAATTTCTCTATTCTTCTCTAAATTACATAACTCTGTGAAACTATCCAAAATTGACGTGGTCAATTTTGATAATTCTAATTGATAATTAAATCAATTAATTGAGACTATCTAGATGATTTTATCCAAGGTACAATGGGGACCATGGGCCTATGAAATCAAGCTCCAATAAGTTATCATAACTCTAACAAATAAATTGACTAACTTATTAATTCCTCGTGACTTCACTAAAGACTCAGAATTGCACTCTTGAATTCATAGAATGCTCTATAACAAATATAGATACGCTATTAATTGTCCATTGTTACAACCATAATTGTCACTCAATCCTCTATAGACTGTCTACAATGAGATGGGACTAAAATACCGTTTAACTCCTCATTGTATTTTATCCTTAAAACACTTAGTTCCTTGTAAATGATATTTCAGTAAACTAATTTAATTACTGAAATGAGATCTCTATCATTTAACACCTTGAACCAAACTAAAAGGAAACCATCGTTTCACTTCTTCATTAGAAGCTATAGATGTTCATATCTATGATTAACACTCCCACTCAATTATACTACTGAGTTCCCAAGATGTAAGTATGGGCTAGTCTATAGGGTAAGATGGTAACGAACAAGTCAAAGAACTCAAATAATACAATCAGTTAGAATACTAACCACTCAGAATTGAGATTTAATTGACCTATGGTCAACTATATGATATGACTAGAATAGATAATAATGGTATGTTTACTTATCTTATCAACTGTCAATATCGGTCCAGTCCGATGTAACAAATACATCCGATCTTATCTACTTTGCTAATGTTCTGGAAAGAACATAACACCACAATGTGTAAGTAGATCATATTGTAGATTGGCAAGTCGGTGCAAATCCTGTGCACTGATTAATCTTAGGACTAACTTATTTTGAACATATAATCATATTTATATTCCACTTTGATTACGTCACTATAAATAAGATTAGCTATAAGCTCGAGATTTAATAGAAGTTTATATTAAATAAATAATCATGAAAATAAAACATTTGAGCAAAGTGATTGACCAAGTCAAAAAATGATTTCTATTCTTTTATTGATAATAAAATGAGATTACAAAGAAATTGAGTTTTAATTAGGGCATAAAACCCCAACATGCTGGAACACGAGGATCACTATCTCTACAAGTGGAATTCTATTATTACGCCTAGGTTGTGATTTGAAGAAACTATGTGGGAGTAGTTCCTCCAAATCCCAACTGATTATGTTAGCGAGTTGTTAGGATCTCAACAGTCATAATAACCCCATTGACTTAAGTGTTAAATTAGTCCTTAGTCTATAAAAAGGAAAACTTCACTCCACTTGTTAGATAACACAAATCAAAAGAGAGACTCAAGTGTGAAGATCAAGATCAAGTATTGAGAGAAAGTGTGTGAGAGTTGAGTTTGGGGAGCTGTATTGAGAAGCACAACTGTTGGGAAAGTGCTTGCTCAGGGATTGAGAGGAAAACATGTGTGAGATTGAGTGTTTGATCCAAGATTGTTCCAAGAAGCTCGATCGAAGCTTTGTACTCATTTCGTTTATTGAATAAAGAAGAGATATTGGTTTCTAAAACTGGATTGGGTTCAAGATCACATTGATCTTGTTCTGAACTAATATATATACTTGTGTCTATTTATGCTTTTATGATTTTAGTTTTCTAACTGTTTAATAACTAGTCTTACTGATTTGTGTTCTTAGTTTCATATTTGGTCCACCGAGATTCATTTGAAGTTCTTGAACTAGTAAATCTATCTTTATTTCCTACAAACATATTGACATGCATTCCACTAATAACTTATAATAATTTTAAAATACAAAATAACTGAATAAAATATCATGCTATGCACTGAGTTAAAAGAGTGCAAAAAAGAGCTTCCTTCTCAGCTGAAAGAGTTGTTACCTTTAAAAGATTCGATGATGGTGATGTTAATTACAAAACAGATCGATCAGCATGCCTGTTTCTGTCTAAGTATGTTCTTTTTATGATGTCTAGCTTTAATAGTTCGACCCCATTCTTGTTCTCCCCTACCAAATTGTGTGTTTCTGAAACTGGCTGTTAGATCTCAACTGCCCTTTTGTCTTTGTCTGTACCTTCCATTTATGATCTTGCCAAAAGTTGCAGATCCTTTTTTTTTCTTCTTTTTGGAGCTTTGGTTGTGCTATGTATTTGGACCAGTGGTTTGGACAATAGATATTGAATGTGATAATAATAATCAATATTAATATGCTTTGATTCATTGGGAAAGAGAATGAGCTAACATTATTTTGACCCAAATATTCTTTTATATTAAATAATATGATAAAATAATAGTGGAATTGGAATGATAATTCATTAATTTTTCTTCATCGATCACATCACATGCCCATTCACTCATTTTTTTCTTTTCTTTCTCTTTATGGAACTCACGTTTGTGTTACTTGAGAAGGTTTCACTTCATTTTATTCATGTATCAAAGATTTATTTCAATTATTTTTTCATATCACACATTGGTATCATAGTTGAACATCATGGACAACTGATTGTTATCATACGCTGACACCATTCATTCAATTCCAATTCACATTACCTCCAACAACCAAAGTGTGAAAGCTCATTCGAGCAAAGCTTCAGTACTCAGGTAATTAACTGTGAAAGAAAAAAAATACAAGTTTCCAAACAGTCTTGTCTAATTATTGAAATTGTAACAGAAGTCCAAGTAATAGTGCTGAAATTAAATAGTAGAAGACAATAAAAAAAGGGGGAAAATAATGTTAATACAACTTTTTCGCAAGCAATGCACGAGTCATACAATTTAATAAGATCGGTATCAAAACACGAATCCATAAAAATAAAAATAAAAAAGCCGTTCTGGTCCAGACGGGAAATTTTACTCAAAAATATAAAAATACGGAGTGGACAAAAATACTCAACAACCCTACATGTTTTGGTTCTCATATTAATGCAAACATGGTTGAGAAAATTACAGTAATTGCCGTCCAAGTATGAGAGGAAAAAATATGTATTAATGAGTGTGATAAAGCCGATACAAACAACTTTGGGTTGATTTACAATGGCTAGTAGAACCAAATTTCGCAGCAGTTGAAAGTAAAGAAAGCCATACACTGCCGAGTAATTTAAAAGGCCTCAGACACCTTACTTGCAAGCACGTGTTCTCGCCGTTCAACATAATTAAACGGGAACCAACCTGCTTTCCCCTTGCATTCGCCTTCGGCCCAGCCACTGCTTGAGACCTGCATGAACACAAAAAAACACCTTATCTTGTCATGATTTTTTTTTAAAATATCTTTGTAGGCATCAAAAAGAGGAATACTACTATAATTTGCTATCTGAAATGAAAATGATGGAAGTTTAGTCCGGAGACCACAACCAAAAATCCCAACATATTAATTGAAAAGAAAGATGCTGGGAGAACCTTGCGGACAACAACGTAATCGCCGATAGACAGACTTAACTCCACGTCGGTGACAGCATTAAATGAATGCATTACCTGCAAAGGGAAGATACAGTTAGAACATGAAACCAAAATTTGAAAATTTATGCCGATCATGACAATTGGTAATCTGCCAATCTTCCCTTGGTTGTTGGGGAATTACCTCCCCCAAGAAATAATCTGCACCCTCAGTTGATCCATCATAGGTTTCTGAAGCAAAGACACCACTGACGTCTTCATATGATGGTGGTGGAGGCATACTGTTCTCTGCAGTTGGAGTAGAAGGTGCTTCGATCTGTTGACGATCTGATGACATCTGTTGAACATTAATATTTTTTTTCATCATATTAATGTCAAAGAATTTATGCAACCAACTAAACCCCTCAAAGACTACATGAATCTTGAAATGACGTAACTAAAATATTCCATACCTCTCCTTCAAGCTGATCAAGAATCTGAAGGATCCTTTGATGATAGTTGCGCTCAGCTTCAACCTTCATTTGAAAACCAAAATATCTTGAACTTCATAATACACTTTGATAAATGAAACAGGTATAAGCCTGTTTGAACAACATAATTAGATAACGAAACTAAACAGCCCTATGTATTACCATGGCAAGAAGTCGCTGAAGAGTCAACCTCTGTTGTTGCCCTTCAACTGCAGCCATTGCCGCAGCAGCTTCTTTCCCCATTGTTGCCACATTGGACTTTAGCTCCTGAAGCTTGCTTTCCGCAGCTTCAAGCTTCATAATAAAATCAGGACTGCTTGTGGATTCTCGTAACTTTGCTTGGCGTCTGGATACATCAATAGCCTGTCTGGGTGCAATCATAATGTAAAGACCACCTTGTAGAAATTATCAATCAAGCTTAAAAATATCAAATGAGCAATATACTATACAAAAAACGGTAACTCCAACTCCATCTTTTTATCCCCCCATCCCCTCCCTCCTTTTTTGTTTTTTAACATAAACTTCTAGTTTTACAAAATTTCAACCCATGAAAATGGTAAATCCTTGACAAACTACTGAGACTGGTAATACTATTTTACAAGACAGAGTAGTACCATTAAATTACCTGAGCTTCGGCTTCTTGTCGCATTCTATCATATCGTTGAGCAAGATGTCGAGCATCTTCCAAAGGAGCTCCAACAACCATTGCTCTTAAAGGTTCCGCTACCTGGATTATTTATTCTCAAGAAATGAAAAACTCATCGTATATGATTAATTATACCAATAGCTCTTACTCATACACATAAGAATTTTCTAATAAACATACTACCAAGATCCAAACCTGCGTGCCAAGTGCTTTCAGAAGAATTCCATGCTCTTTTTCCATTTGAGCACGAGCTCTTCCAAAACTCTGGGCTGCTTTGGATAGGGTATTACCACTGGTACAAGTATTTTCAGTACCATATTTCCTACTGTCTTCTGACAACTTGGTACCTGTTAATATATACATATAATATAAATTATTTTATCAATATGAGTGATGAAAACAAATATGAAATCACATCCAATATATAAAAGTAAGTCTTTTTAGAAACTTGCCTATTTCAACTTGCTTGGATCCAGTAACAATATAACCTTCAACACCACGAACGATATCCCTTTGATAATGCTGGAATAAGTAAGAGACGCAGGTTTAATTATATAAGTTATGGTATAATTAGATTCAAGCAAAAAAGTAAAAAAAATAAAAAATCAACCTTTCCAGCACGAGTTGAAATGTAGAGCCTCTCCAGTTTCTGATGTTGGTGGAGTTCAGTTCCATCAGCGCCAACATTATCTGAACCTCCATATATACCACCAGCAAATTGTTTGAAGACGGCCTAAATTGTTCAATGAGTTATATGCACAAATTAGTAAATTTAAGACAAGTATGTTTGAGCAGGAAAATCCCCTTGTGGGTTCTTTACTTATTTAGTTTTAATCGTTTCTTGATTGCAGAATACCCTTTTCTTAACGCAGGACCAAAAAGCTGACACAAGTAAAAGAAAAAAAAAAATCCCTTCTTTCTTTCTTTCCCTTTCAATGTCATATTCCCATTTAAAGAAAAAAGAAAGGAATAAAACCCATAAGCACCGCATCTCCAATATATAAATGAAATAAATTGAAAATTGAAGAGCAAAGCAATTCAACCAAAATAATAATAATTCATTGCAATAAAATTTAAAAATGAAGACTTAGAAGAAAGCTAAAATAGTGTATTGAAATCGGATCAATACACATCACCATCAAATTCATCAATTTCTCTGCCATGGCGCGTATTAGAAAGATCTCATCGATCACGGTAATTTACAATAATTAATATCTACCGAAGATCTAGTCAATAGCTACCGTGTTTAATGATCCAAGAGAATTCCATTGATTCTTAAGTTAAGATGTAATTAATAAAAGGAAGTAGGGCTAGGGGTAGAACCTGCTGTTGCTTAGCGACCTGGTCTCTTAGCTTCGTAGCCTGCTTTCTGATGGCATCCATGATTTGAATGAAGAGAAGATTGGGAGTTACCTTCTGGGTTTGGGAATTAGCAGTAGAATTGTGAGAAAGACGATTCGATTCGATTCGATTGAATTGAACTTTGAACTTCTAAATTGTGGCTTTTCGTTTTGCTGATTGCTCCCTCTATTCTTGAGTTTTGATCGCAACGACCATTCTCTATTGTTGTACCTGAATTTTCTCCCTTTTATTATATAATATTTTTATTTTTATTTTTATTTTTGTGATGAACTCATAATATATGTATAACTTGAATTAAACGTTAAAGGCTTATTATAATTTATAATAGCTTAGGTCACTCTCACAATAAAATCAAATCAAATCATATTTTTATTAAATATTTAATTGCAAATATAAAATTAAAGTTCTGTCTCGCCACTGCCCCCAACCCAAACTATAATCTCTTCCCAGCTCCACAGTTATAATATTGTTTGGTTGGGTCGTTCATTTATCTTTTGATTTCGTGAATGATATTATGTTTTTTTTTAAATTTTAATATTATTTTTTTATTCTAGGGGATGTTATGTATGTTAACCCAAACAATTTATGTTGTGTATCATCCTCAGCATCAAATTCAATCATTGGCTTAGAATAAATAATACTTAATTTTTTTTTCTTTTTCAAAATAACACATTTCAAAATTTTTAACAATTACCCCTAAAATTGCTCTAAATTTTTGTATTATTCTTTGGAAAGACATATTTTTAAACTTTAATAAATAATTAATCAAATTTGATATTTATAATTATTTTTTATATATATAGAATTAACAAGTTGACCTTGTCATATTATTAAAGCTAGATCTCTAATAAAAAAAATTCGCGCATAATCATTAGTTGTGGCTGTTGGCGTAATTTTTAGTTAGCGAAGATTTAGAAAAGAACTATTAAGAATGAATCAAAAATTGATCAAAATAGTGGAAATGCACAAAAATTATAGTAGTTCGACCCAAAAAAAATAAGTGACCTGCGTCTATGGAAGTTTAATTTAATATTGAGTTGGATTTCCAATAGCGTTTCTACATACCAAAATGTCGCTTACATTCTTTATCGCACCCCTCTTATTTATAGACTAGTTGAAGCTATTCACCCTCCTCAAATCAAGAATTTTGTTATAGGGATCGTTATAATTGATATTCAAATTTAGGTAACTACATATAATATATATTAAATATCGTTAGTTGTATTTTCTATTTTACTGTGTGACTCAATCAAGCATTAATTAAACATTTAATGTTAATTGTGTAAGTTAGTCATTTGGCTCTTTTCTCCACCGAGCTTAATTCGCTCGTGTAGGGATGTAAATAAGGCGGGTCGGCCCCGCCCCGCTAAAGATCTGCCCTGACCCGCTAAGCTTATGCCCCGACCCGACCCGCCCTGTTAAGGCATTTGATGCGGGTCAGGTTAGACCCGCCCCGGATGTGATGGAGCGGGTCAGACCCGACCCGGTAAGGTTTTTTTTTTCTTTTTCTTTAATAGAAGAAAGACTAAATTTTTAAATATACTTTGTCTTATTTATATATATATATATATATTTGGATCATGGATTACCCTAAATAGTAGTAGTAATTAGATTTTTTTTTAAAAAATCTTTATTACAAAAAAAAAACAACAACAACAACAATAATCGGGTCGGGTCGGGTCGTGTCGTGATCCGACCCGCCCCATTATTGCCCCGGTTATATTCGGATCAGGGGTGGCCCATCAGGTCGGAGCTCCAACCCGCCGGATTTTTTTGCCATCCCTACGCTCGTGTATTCCATTAGAAATTAGTTGTCCTTCTTGCTAAAAGTCGTGTGCTAGCTTGTTATCATTTTGCTTGGATTTGCACAAAGGTCTTATCAATCCTCTTTCTGTCTAGTAGACTCATTTGTTTTGGACTCATGCACATCCCTAAACTTCTAATTTATTTTGTGAGTGAGATCACCATTTTCTATTTGTGATGCATGCTCAGGATTAACCAAAGGGAGCTTTGGATATAACATTTCAAAGTTCTTGTGTTGTGTTTACATGATGCGGACTCACAACTGTATTCTTGTTCCTGTATAAAAAATGACAAACACGTCAATTTAAAATATTACAAACATAATTTATCAGTATTTACTGTGCATGAAATACTTGACAAGTAAACCTGAGCTCTTTCATTGTAACCGAAAATCTCAAACACTTATGTAAGTGCTATTCGTGAAATAATGAATTAGGTCTCAAGCACTTGCGCGAATGTTCAATAAGGGACAATGAATTGTGGTTAGAACTCATGCTATGCCCTAATCGGTAAAATATGATGTGCAAGTATAGACAATCGATTCAAGTAATAAAATAGTAAGTAAAGTATCGTTCCCACAATGACTATCGACCAATTACCAATAATTGCTTTTGAATTTCTATTTGGCTGTCGAAAATAAAGTGATTTTTAAACTAAGACTTAAAATTGAAATAAACTTTGCAATAATAAATATTTATTCAATAATTAAAAATCTAAGGTATAAACTTCATCAAATTTTCATTTTATTAATTTTACTAATCAGTTCTAAATCTCTTCATCTTATTATAATAGCAGGTTAACAAAATCGATTCCTATTCTCTTTCAAGATATAAGATCTCAACCTATATGCAGGTTTTCTACATCTCTGTGATAAACTTAAACGCATAGCAGGCATTAAGAATGGTAACTTAATTGCTACACAAGTCATACAGGTACTCTCGTCCAATATGTAACATGTGTCTATATAACGATAGCATATTCAATTCGCATCTTTCGAATTTTGAATCAAAATCATAAATCAAGCAAATATTGATCAAGTATTTACTAGAATTAGGCAAACATTATATAGATTATAATAAAGAAGAAGAATTAATAGAACATCATAATAAAATTAAATAGAAATCCAAGCGACTACATTAAACCCTAGAGAAAAATATTTAGTTCATGACAAACATAGCTAACACCATAAAAACAAATGTTATCATCTTTAATATCCAAAACTTGAAAAGAAATTAAAGAAGAAAAATGTAGAAAATAAGCTGAGCCGTCAAGAACTCTCTGAAAATTCGTAATTAAAAACCCTAATACATACCTATTCTCTAATGTTTTAAACCTAAATAGTAATTTTTTTTCTAATACCCAAGAGGTTTGCGCCTCCTTCTTCAAGTGTCGCGACCCTTAAACTCCATGCCACGGTCCGTGTGAAAACCCAATTTTTCATTTTGCTCTCTACAACTCATCATGTCGCGACCCTTAAGGGCATGCCGCAACATTAATTCATGCCAGATTTTTCATAGTTTCTGCCTTTGCTAGAGCTGCGACCCTTAAGCCCATGTCGCGACTCTAATTCTATTTTATTTTTCAAAATTTGACAATTTTAAATCCTTCCTTCATCAACGTCATCAAAAAATTCTTATAGCTTCTTCTTATTTCCAATTTGATTCGAACAACCACCAAAAGCTTCATTTTTCCACCATTTCTTCTTCTTTCCACGTCTAGCTCATAATTCATACCACCATCCTACAACAAAGACAAACACAAGCGTAATCTTGCACGAAACAAACAAAAAGACTCAAGATTACCACAAAAACACATCATAAAACAGCACTAAAATGGAGTTATCAAACTCCCCCAAACGTACTCTTTGCTCGCCCTTGAGCAAAGGACACAAACTCACATGACAAAGCTCAGAACCTAAACAACCAACACAATAGAATTAAGCCGACAACAATAATTCATGCCTCAAGCTATGATGACTAACACACTTATATAATCTTCAGGAAAATCAACTTATATTCTAGAATTTTAGTCAAAACATTCTTCCAATTCACTTAAGTACAAACAAAAATAAAAGCTCTCAAAATCATGATTAATAAATAAAATCCATTCGAATCAATTCATGCTCACCAAATTTTTTTCATTACAATCAATTAATATCATTATCCCATAAGCTTGTTATACTTACTAATCTCCACTAATGTAGAAAACACATGCTCAAAAATCAATAGAACTTTCACAACTTATAATTGAAGGGCTTAGGTAAAGGTAGATGAAAAAATTATTTAGGCTCAAATATACCATAAGCACTCAATCAAACAATTCAACATTTATCCACTCACAAACCCAAAAATCAATCCCAATTTCCCCAATATTTCTTATTTTGAGAGAGAATTCATAACTAATTTTTTTATTTCATTTTTTTCTAGTGATACTACACTTCTCCAAACTTATTTCTTTGTATTTTCAACTGGAGTGTGGTTCATATTCAATATACTTTTTTTTTCTTTCTCTCTCAATTTTTCTTTTTCTATTGACACAAATTTCCAAATATAAACCCCATTACAAACCATCGCCCAATCACTTTTCATATGCTCATGGTATATTAAAAGGAAAGGAAAAATAACAAAGTTTCAAATAAACTCAAAATAAGTGTCAAACAAAAAGAATCAAATTAGGCTCAAAATTGGGTAACTAGGTATTAATAATTCAATGTTGGCTTGAAAGGCTCAAACGTTCCAAAGAATTGCCTAGATCATTCTCCTAAGCATGCATCATCTAGGATTTCGTCTCAAATAGCAGGCAAACAAGTTCTAGGATAACAACATTTTCATAATTTTTTTTCAACATTCAACAAGCATAAAAAAATTTCAATTACACAAAAATCATAATTAAGCTCTCAATTATTTAAGTGGACTCATGTAAACATGGTAAGAAATAATCAACCAAGCACACATATTTTTATAGTTTTCATTCCGTTCAATTTATACAACACATCATTCAATCATATTATCATTGGCTAATCATTGTCAACTTGATTTAACTAACACTCGAAACAACCTAGACAAAACATAACAAACACAACACAACACGACTAACAAAATAACATAATATATACAAAACAATAAATCCCTTCCCCCAAACTTAACCTAAACATTGTCCCCAATGTTTAAATAAAAGCTAAGGAAAAGAAACTTACCTGACACCTCAGACTACTTAACATAATACGGATTGAAATGGTGAATTGAAAGTGGGGAAAGAAATTTTTTGGGTTAACCCATAGTTCATTCTGCCTGAGCCCGAAGTAGCGCTACAACTCAAATTAGTCTCATATATTAATAGAAATTAAAATCAAATAAAAATAAATACTCAAAATATTAAAATTAAAGTGTTCATAATCCAAAACATAAATAAAACTAATAAAAAATGCAAATAAAAGATTGAAATTCCTCCGAATGTGTTGTTGTTAACGTCATTTAACCGGACGTTGAACGTTCTCTTCAATATCAACTCGGATCCAGACCACCCCTCATGTCCTTAAGAGTCATAGTATCATGAGAAGATGCTCGTTTCTTGATATTGCATATTTTTGTTACTTTCCACCGCTCATGTAACATTCGAGCTTTCCCACTAAAGATCTTTTTCACACGATGACAAACTGTTCGAACACATTGAAGCATGGACTTTTTCCTAGTGACTCCCAGCTCATCATCCCCTCTTTTCACTACATCAACTCTACAACAACTTGGAATTTCCGTTGCTACAAAAACTTTAAATGTTACTACCTTATTTTGAACTCGCAGCTTTAACTCACCCTTTTGAACATCTATTAATGCCCTCCCAGTAGCTAAAAATGGTCTTCCAAGAATTATTGGGATAGTATCTTCTTCCATGTCCAACACTATGAAGTCTGCAGGGAATATAAACTTGTCTACTTTCACCAATACATCTTCAATGATTCCCCTTGGATACTTAATTGAACGATCTGCCATTTGTAGGAACACAGTAGTAGGGCGAGCTTCTCCCAATTTCAACTTGTGGAAGATTGATAGATTCATTAGATTCACACTAGCCCCTAAATCACATAAGGCTTTTGTCACCACTGAACCCCTTATAGAGCATGGAATGGTGAAACTACCAGGATATTTAAGCTTTGGCGGTAATTTCTTTTGCAATATTGCACTGCACTCCTTAGTAAGCACAATTGTCTCGTATTCCTCCAACTTCCTTTTCTTAGATAAAATTTCCTTCAAGAATTTAAGGTAAGTTGGCATCTGCTCAAGCGCCTTGGAAAATGGAATATTTATGTGAAGCTTCCGAAAAACTTCTAAAAATTTAGCAAACTGCTTGTCAAGCTTATTCCTTTGAAGCCTCTCAGGATATGGGATCTTTATATGGTAATCTATGCTTATTCCTTGCTGCTTCTGTAAGTTCTCAGTAACATTTGACCCACTCATTTTTTTCTCCTTATCAACCGCTTTTGGCCCCTTTAACTCCTTGCCACTCCTCAAAGATATTGCATTGCACTGCTCTTTTGGGTTTACCTCTGTAGTGCTTGGTAAATTCTCTTCAGAACGGTTTTTCATCAAAGTAGCCAACTGCCCTATTTGAGTGTCCAAACTCTGAATAGATGCCCTGGTTTCGGTCATGAATTGGTTTAATGCATCTGGTTTTGGTTCAGATTGCTTCATGAGTATTGGATGTTGTGGTGATCTATTTTTTGGTTGATAAAAACCAGGAGGAGGATGTTGGAATTGTTGTTGGTTTTGTTGGAAAGGTGGCTAAACACTCTAGTTATTATTTTTCCAATAAAAGTTAGGGTGATTCTACCACCCTTGGCTGTAGGTCATGAAATATGGGTTATTGGCAAGTCTTTGGAAGTTTCCTATGGCTTGGACTTGTTCCATAGGTATATTATTCATATCCATGGCAGGACACTTGTTTAATTGATGAACACTCCCACATACCCCACATAAAATTTGTACTTGCATGGCTTGGACTGACATGCTGCTCTGTTGTAACTGTTTCGTTAAATCGACCACTTGAGTTGTAGGCATTGAGATGGCATCTAATTCGATCATACCGGCTACCTTCTTTGTATTTTCCCTCTCTATAGACCATTGGTAATTATTCATAGCCATCTCCTCTAGTAGATCATAAGCTTCGTTGGCACTCTTGCTCATAAATGCCCCTCTTGCTGCTGCATCTATGATAGTGGGAGTAGTACCGCCTAGCCCATTGTAAAAATTATGGACTAACATCCATTTTTCAATCCCTTGATGAGGGCACTTTTTTAACAACTCTTTAAATCTCTCCCATGCGTCATACAGTGCCTATCTCTCCATCTGATAGAAATTATTAATCTCCCCTCTCAACCGTGTAGCCTTTGATGGAGGAAAGAATTTTGCAAGGAACTTTTGAGCGAGCTCCTCCCATGTGATAATAGAGTTAGCCTGTAGGGAAATCAACCAACTCTTTGCTCAGTCCCTTAGTGAAAATGGAAACAACCTCATCTGTATTGTGTCATCGCTCACACCATTCATCTTAAAAGTTGCACAAAGCTCTAAGAAATTAGCTATGTGTAAGTTTGGGTCCTCTGTAGGCAAGCCTCCAAACTGAACAGTAGATTGGACCATTTGCAGAATTTCTGGCTCAATCTCAAAATTGTTTGCGGAAACTGTGGGGTGTCTGATGAATGAATGCACTCCCGTGACAGTGGGAAGTACATAATCTCTTAAACTTCTAGCCCATTGTTCAGCAGGGACCTCAGTAGCCACTTCCCCTTTGACATTGTTGGTGACATTATTTATTGCATTCCCTTGGTTTGCAGCCATCCTTGCCTCCAACCTCTTATTCTTCCAGTTCTGTCTACAGGTTCTCTCAATATCAGGATTCACCGGTAATATCTCAGCTGTTTTACCTCGCCGCATAAACCAAAACTACCTGTTGATCATGAAATTAAGAAAGAAGTAGAGAAACACATCAGAAAAATTGTTAAGAAAAGCCAAAGTAGAACAATAATCAACTATATTTGATATTGATTAAATAATCTCCAACAATGGTGCCAAAAACTTGATCGGTAAAATATGATGTGCAAGTATACACAATCGATTCAATTACTAAAATAGTAAGTAAAGTATCGTTCCCACAAGAACTATCAACCAATTACCAATAATCACTTTTGAATTTCTATTTGGCTGTCGAAAATAGAGTGATTTTTAAACTAAGACTTAAAATTGAAAATAAACTTTGCAATAATAAAGATTTATTCAATAATTAAAAACATAGGGTATTAACTTCATCAACTTTTCATTCTATTAATTTTACTAATTAGTTCTGAATCTCTTCTTCCTATTATAATAGCAGGTTAACAAAAATCGATTCCTATTCTTTTTCAAGATATAAGATCTCAACCTATATGCAGGTTTTCTACATCTCTGTGATAAACTTAAATGCATAGGCCTTAAGAATGGTAACCTAATTGCTACACAAGTCATACAGGTACTCTCGTCCAATATGTAACCTGTGTCTATATAACAATAGCATATTCAATTCGCATCTTTCGAATTTTGAATCAAAATCATAAATCAAGCAAATATTGATCAAGTATTTACTAGCATTAGGCAAACATTATATAGATTAGAATAAAGAAGAAGAATCAATAGAACATCATAATAAAATTAAATAGAAATCCAATGGACTACATTAAACCCTGGAGAAAAATATTTAGTTCATGACAAACATAGCTAACACCATAAAAATAAATATTATCATCTTTAATATCCAAAACTTGAAAAGAAATTAAAGAAGAAAAATGTACAAAATAAGCTGAGTCGTCAAGAATTCTCTGAAAATTCGTAATTAAAACCCTAATCCATACCTAATCTCTAATGTTTTAAACTTAAATAGTAATTTTTTCTCTTCAGGGAGACGCGCTGCGGCCCTTGCATTTCCATGTCGCGGCCCGTGTCTTCAAAATACCCAGGAGGTTTGCGCCTCTGTCTTCAAGCGCTGCGACCCTTAAACTCCATGTCACGGCCCGTGTGAAAACCCATTTTTTCCTTTTGCTCTTTGCCACTCATCATTTCGTGGCCCTAAAGGGCATGCCGCGGCATTAATTCATGCCAATTTTTTCATAGTTTCTAACTTTGCTAGAGTCGCGACCCTTAAGCCCATGCCGCAACTCTAATTCTATTTTTTTTCTTCAGAATTTGACCATTTTAAATCCTTCCTTCATCAACTTCATCAAAAACTTATCCAAGCTTCTCCTTATTGCCAATTTGACTCGGAAAACTACCAAAATCTCCATTTTCCCACAATTTCTTCTTCTTTTCGCGTTTAGCTCATAATTCATAGCACCATCCTACAACAAAGACAAACACAAGCGTAATCTTGCACAAAACAAGCAAAAAGACTCAAGATTACTACAAAAACACATCCTAAAACAACACTAAAATGGAGTTATCATGCCCTGTGCTTCCTAGTTAGTGTACACATTTCTCAAAATATTTTATTTTTGAAAATCGAGGAGTGACCTCATTTTATTAATAACTAAAAAAATCTTAATAAAAACTACCAATTGCTTGTAAATCAACCATGAAAATGGTTCACCTAAAGATCTAAATAATAAAAAAACTAAAAACTACAAATAAATAAATTAAAGCTAAATTCTCCAGGCCTTAGCATGAGTACACAACCCTACTTATGAGACATTGTCAGTTATTCATTGAATAATCCCTTCGACCTTAGACACCATATCATCTTGGGGGCTTTCCTGAGCCTGCGATTTGGCATATTGAGCGAGTATCCCATTCTGATCAAAGCTTTGATTTCATCATGTAAATGCCTACATTTATTGGTGTTATGGGTATGGCCGTTGTGAAATTTGCATAACTTTATGGTGCCCTTCCTTCCTCGCTCCCTCAGAGGAGGAGGTCTTGAAATGGAACTTGCTCAGCTGTGGCAATGAGGGTGTTCTCTCGTGTTTCCATCAGGTTGATATAGGAAGTGAAATGAGGCTCATTGTTAACTTTGTCTCCTTCTAGTTTTTCTTGCTTTTGGTCCCTACTTAAGGATCCTCAGTGTTCTTCTTCTTTCCACTAGTCAAAGCTCCCTTAGTTTGGGCAATCAAATTAGCACGAGCTCACTCTATGGCCTTCTTGAATTGCATATATTTGTCTTCTCATTGAAGAAAGTCTAACATGTAATCATAGCTTTTACTCTGCAGGCTCAACCATAAGGGAGTTCTAGCTAGGAGACAGGACAAGACATCAATTAGCTTGTCGTCATCACTAAAAAATCGAGCTCACGCATCCTTTTCATTAAAGTGCCTTATAAATAGTTTAAGAGACTCCTCAAGTCCATGCTCCAGATCGACGAGGGTTAGTCGAGTCCCTAGATAAACTCGAGAGGCGTAGAATTACATTTTAATGCTTGTCAAGAATATCTCCCAAGATTTAATCGAACTACGCTCAAAATAATTCAACCACTACTTTATGGCTCAAATGAATGTTGAAGATAAACATTTACACCAAGCTAACATGGAGACATCGTGTAGTCCCATCATGATGTTGAAGTTTCTCAAATGATCAATGGGGTTTGTGGCCCATCAATGTCGGGGGACAAAAATTTGGTGGCAGTGGTAATTGTAGAATCATGGTTGTGAAAAGATCTAAGGCAAAAATCTGAGTTTTCAAACTAGTCAGCTCAACACTTGTTTGATTCTCGTTCAAGCAATCTCTCCTTGAGTCGATCACCATGTACACTGGATGCATCTCTCATAGGCAACAACTTAGCCCCTACTCATATGCTCTACAAGCTTCCTCGAGTTGGCTTTGGATGTTCTTTGACAGGCTGGATCAAACATAGTTCCCTTAACAATAACTTATCGGCCTTTTAGGGGTCATGCTCCATGCTTAGCCCCTATCTTCTGGCTCTGCCCCCCCCCCCCCCCCAAATGAGTCACATGTGTGCACTCAGATTGTCCCACTTCCTCATTCAGTTGCTCAACCTTGCATGCTATAGTAATGAATAGGTCATTGTCCACACCCCTTTCCTTAGTTCGAACAATGCCTACTACTCGACTTTGCCTCTATTTTTCTTGGGAAACATTCCTTCTCCCCATGCAAGAGTATATCAGTTGGGTTGCACTACAAGAAATCTAACATTTACCTACCAATTCCTTACCCACTTATATTTATTTGTAGGTAAAGATGACTTTTACCTACAAATATTTAATGGTACAAACTATTCGTAGGTAAATATTGCAAAATATATAAACTATTTCAAATTTATTTTTCTCTACCAATAAAATTGGTAGAAAAAGAGTTTTACCTACGTATATATTAGAGGGAAAATTTTCAGCTTTTGGAGCTTATTTTTCCCTCCAATTTTATTTTAATTTTTAAAATTTTATTAAAATTAACGCTGATGTGTCTACAACATTATCATAGTATCTAACAATACTTATTTTATAATTTAGAAATCATTTTATCAATACAATTAATATAATAAAAACATAAATAAATTTATTATCTAATATAAATATAATCTTATAAACTTAAACCCTAACAGATCTCTTTCAAATCCTCTTCTCTCTTCCTAACACCAAGCAGTCTATCTCTTTTCTCTTTTTCGATCAAGCACTACCTCCACCATTAGTCCATGGCTGAGCATAGCCGAGACCCTTCTTCTCCATGGTTGAGCATTAGGTGTGTAACGCCATGGGTAGCCAAGACCGTTACACTGTGTATTTATAAAGGTGCGGGACTCGCTAATCAAGTCATTTAGTTAAAAATGTGTCACTGACATCACTAATGAACTAGGGTTAAAAGGTTTTGGTTATAAAATATACCTTTCATATAATAAAATTTTTTGTACAAGGGATCCCAAAAGAAACAGTGTTTGAAGGCCAGTTTACAAAATTTCCAGAGTACAAACAACCACTAGCCACTCTAAGGGCAAAATAGACATTTATGGTCCTCCTGTTCCTGTCTCCTCCTCAACCGTGGCGGTCGAGCAGCTGATCATGTACATTATGCCTTTAGAGCTCTCTGATTCAAGGCTGATCAAGCTTGCCCTTGCCTTTACCTGCACCACGTGGAACCCGTGAGCCAAGGCCCAGCAAGAAAATATGGCGTTGTAGCATAAACAATGATAACAATTGAATAACCCTTAAAGCATGTTCATACACTTAGCATACCACATTAATCACATAGTCCATAGACATAACCAGAGAATCAACAAAACAACATTCAGTTATTCAGCATGAAAAATCCATCAACCAATAATAATAATCAAATCACATGATAATCAGGGTCGACGCCCTTAGGTCTCACCCTCTGTTTACCCCACTGACTCCGGTCCGCTTAAATCGAGCTCAGTGAATAATAAGATGTCCTTAGCTACCAGTGGCTGAGTCGCGCCCTGTGCGCCAATGTAAACTATGGCACTCTTAGGTCGTTTGCTTGTTATTCACATGGCATAATGCCATCCTTCATAAAGCATACAAAACAGGGAACCCTTAGTCCCATTATAAATTCACAACCGGGTGTAGTTTTCTTACCTTTAATTTCCAAGTGTACTGATTACGAGAGATGCCTCTTGAGCATGATTTGTTTCCCGAGCCCTAGCTTATACCTAGTCACAACCAAGATAAGGGATACCATTAATAATTGTAAAAAGGTTTCCGGATAAGGTTCTAGCCTCCAGGACATCGAATTCCACCAAACACGGTAGTAGAATCAATCCCGAGCACCCTAGGTTATGTTCCCAAGCTTAAAAACTCCAAAAGGCCACAAATGTCCTTAAGGGCCGCGACATGGCCCCAACCAGAGGCTCAGCCTCGCCCAAAAACTGACACGGGTCACGGCCCTACATACCCCATGCCGCAGCCCACCCTCCATCTCCAGCACCCATCAGCTTCAGAGGGTCACGGCACACCAAGAACTATGCCACGGCCCGACCCCTTCGAACCCAGAAAAACCACCATTTTTAACACTCAAAACCACCCATAACCATCCCAATAATATACTCTAATTATCACAAACATTCTAGCATGTTTTCAGTAACATAAGCCAGCAGAAACCTAATTTAGAAACTCATCAAAACACCATTTTAATTTCTGAAACCCACATACTCAAGAACACCAAAACCAGTCAGAAAAACCCAGAATTCAAACACTATATCACAAATTGGAGCTTACCTTCACTGAAGACTCAATCCTCCAAGCAATTACTGAGCTAACTCCCAAGTCTTTAGCTTCAATTCAACCTTAAATTCAAACCCAAGAACTCTTAAAATCCATCCCTAAAGCTGCATAACCAAATGATCAAAATTATAATTCAATGCTTACCTCAGTTCCTGGTTAGATCCCTTAGCTTCTACTGAATTAATCTTCCAAATCCTCTACTCAATTCTCTGAGTTCCAGCCTAGTTCCCTTAGCTTTTCTATAGTTTTCCTTGAGAGAGAAAAAGAGGGAGAGAGAAGGAAAGGTCGGTTTAGCTTGTTCTACCACTTTCTGAGTTTAATTTAGTCTATCCTCAAGCAATTAAGTCAATCCCGAGGCTTAGGGTACCAGAAACGTTCCCGAGAGCAAAATTGTAAAATTCCCCAGTATTCCCACCTAAGCTTCCTAACCTCAAATATATCTCCAATTATTTATTTCCATGACTCGATAACCCAAATAACCATCTAATACCCAAAATACCCCTTGACTTGCCCCAAGTCAAGTATTAGGTCCTGTTGTGACTTTCCCGCTAACTAGCTCCCTAGGAACGCCTCAAGTCGCATGCCGCGGATTTACCCACATAATAATGTGGTCCTCAAAATTATAACATATAATCACATTTACGCCCTCAATGGGCTAAAATTATAAATATACCCCTTTAAGCTAAACAGGGCCTAATGCATACTAATACTCGTAGACATGCATTTCATATATATATATTCATTTAATCATACAAGCATGCTTATCACATAATCATGCATTAAATATTTAATTCACACATAAACCAATCATGCCCTCCTGACACACTAATCAAGGCCCTTAAGCCTTATTAGTGATTTTGGGTCGTTACAAGGTGCCTTCATCTCTATTGTTTAACCCAGAGGCCTCTTTTCTCTCTTCTCCGAGAAGCTTGCTTCTGTGTTGTATGTCTTCTTCTATCTATGAATCCTTAAGCTTCGCATTCCATATCCAAACCCAGAGGCCACCTTCTCTGAGATGCCTCTTCTGTTCTCTTACCCAGGCTCCTCCTTCGTCAAGATGCCTCGTTTCTTCAAGCTCTTGTCGAAACCCAAATGTCTCCTTCTTTAAGACACCACACTTGTCTCGTTGTTGTCTCTGTCACCTTCAGAGTCACCCACTGTCACCTTCAGAACCACCCATAGCCGCCTCCAAAGCCATCCGTTGTTGTCTTTCTCTCAGTTTGTATTGCCATTGATTTTCAACTTTGCTTCTGGTTTGTCTTTAACTTCTTTTTCTTTTTGTTTGTGGTGGGTATTGATATATCTAAATCTATTTATTGTGGTGTTTTGATTCTTTGTGTTTATTTGATTGCATTTTTTGGATTTGTTTTGGAAGCAGGGAGCTCAGTAATGCTTTGGATTGCAGTGGCTGGGTCATGGATTTGGATTGCAGCGGTGAGGTTATGGCTTTGGAACGACTTAGTAGATTTTCTATTGAGGTATATTTTCAGCATCTTGGTTGATGAAAATCCCCAATTCTGAAGGATTGATGATGAATTTTAATTGTTGAGGCATATTTTGTTTGAATATATTTTGGAGATTTGATTTATGATGCTATTTTGTGATTCTGTGTTATGAGTATGATTTGAATTTTATTAGTTATTTTATTGTTTCTAATTATTTTTTGGACCTAATATTTGATCCTATTATATGATTTTTTTGTGCAAGTGTTTGATCTGATGTAACAATTAGTTTGAGTGGTTCTGTTTGCATCTTGCTATGCTGTTGGTTTTGGGCATTTTGCTTCTGACAGTGGCATGCTTTGCAGCTTGGTTCTTTTTTATAGTGAAGCATTACTTCTTTTTCCTTAAATGTCTACTAGCTTGATTTTGTATATATGTGTGTCTATTAGTAATGCTTTGCTGCTTGTGTCTTCGTATATTTCAGATCTAGTCTTTGATCTCTTTATGAGATTAAATTTTCAGTGTTTGAGTATTTTTGGATATGATTTATCTTTTCTTGTGTGTTCCTGATTTTTAAATTGATATGGGTTTTTCAAGAACATATTACCTTAATGTCTCATGTTTTTAAGAACATATTACCAATGAAGTCTAAGCAATATAATTAAAGGGGAACAACAAAAATTGAAACTAAGGATCATGTTTAAGTGATTTTCGTGGCATTACAACTTTTGCTCTTCATTTGCAATTTTATTGCTGTTTTTAGCATGCTTTGCTTTCTGGTTTGTATTTTCTTCATCGTTGTTTTCATTTGGACTTTGGATATTTCTTGTATTTCTGGATTACAAGCTTGGTTGTATTTAGATTTAGTGTTACTCTTTGCTTGAAGGGAGTGATTCTTTACTCGATCTCTGATTGGTTCTTTAGGAATCTATTTTGAGCAAAGTTTTTTTTTCTGTATATTTACTTTTGTACTTTGTTTATGATTACAGCTTGATTGTGCCTAACATACCATCTTTTTTTCTTGTTTGTATTCTTTTGAATCATTGTTTCCTGATTTAAAAGTTACCTAATCTATGATTTTATTAAGTGCTATAGACTTTTTTAAATTCATTTATGATTAAACACATTAACTGCAATTGATTGTATAGTTTCAAGAGCCATACTAATATAGAGTTTGTTTTGGACTTAATAATATGCATACTGAGGAGGTTTTAATTTCTTTTATTAAAGTACATGTTTTTATTTGGACAAATGCTTGCATTCTATTTTTGAATTTGTATCGATTTGAAATTGAGACGTCACTAAATCAATTTTAAACTGAGATTTAACTTTTATTTGATTGTGTCAGGTTTATGTTTGAGTCTTGCTTGTTTGTCTACAAAAATGTTCAAGGTAGTTGTCACACTCATTTAGTCTATTATTGTTTCTTTAGGTGTGGATTTTTAAGCATGATTTCTAATTTTGGATGCCTGTAAATATTTCATATATATTGCATATGCACTTCTTTGTTTTATCACATGAATTCTAATTTTCGATGTCTATTGCCTATTAAATGTAGTTGACTTTTTTTTTTTTCTGATATGGATCATTATGTTACTTTGAATTATTTTTTTTCGCCTGTGATGTTGAAGAATGATTATACTTATTTTATGTTGGTGATTATGGGACTTGATGTGCTCATATATTTGTTTTTAATATATGATGGTATATCAAGTATCATAAATGCCCGTAATAATAAGTCATATATTTTCTAAAATCCTTATGATGATTAAATTGGGGATATTTATAATGTTGAAGTTAAATATATAGTCCTTCCCACTATTGCAAACCCGAACCCCACCTTCCAAAGCAATCATCGACATTCTCAAAGTTCAGTTAGAGAAAATGAGGCTCTCGTGCAATAATTCCAAAGTGAAGACCAAGCAGAATATCAAGAAAAATGCAGTTAGAGAAACGAGAATTGTATAGAATTGTTGATATTTTGTTTTATGAAATGTTGTTAGTTTAACACTCATCATTAATAAGCAATGAATATTTTATAATATATTTTGTTTATTTTGTTATTAATGTTAAATAATTTATTTGAGACAATGTTAAATATTTTTTAAATTAATTACTTTCATTTATTAATTATATTAAATTAAATTTAAATATATAATTCAAATTACCTACATAAAAATAGTATCTTTACACAAAAATAAATAAGTGTAGGTAAAATAGTATACCACAGTGTGCCACGTGGACCAATCATTTAGTGTCACATAACCAGTAAAAAGGTGACAAGTAACTCAATCACTAAGTTCCAACTGGTCCAATAAAAATACGCCATATGGACCAATCATTTAGTGCCACATATGATGCCACGTCAAACACTATCTCAAGGAAGCTGACTCATTTTTGTGGGGCCCACGTGATTTTTATCTACCAATATACTAATTGTAGGTAATAATACATTTCTCGACTAACTATTACCTACCTGTTGACCCAGATTTTGGTCAACTGACACGGAGTCAGAATATGCTTGATATGAATGAATGTATGGAGAAGAACGTAATGACAAAAAGTAATAAAAACACGATATTTTTATAGTGGTTCGGCCCCAGGATCTGGTAATAACCTACGTCCACTTAGACTGTTATTGATATAAGAATCAAAGGAGTGATCAAGGAACAAGGGTTCAATGAGTTTCACTAACCTCTGAAGAACAATACAATATCACCAGGAGAATTACTCTAGTCTCAAATGATTCAAAAGCCAAAAAAAAAGTCCCCTTCCTTGAGCTATCTTTTGCTATTTATAGGCTCAAGGGGGATTACAAAAGATTATTACAGATACTCTCTCCTGAATAATCGGATATTCCGGAGATTGTGTGAGTTAAATTCGGGATTTACAAAGATCTTCACAGTAACGTTACTTTGTATGCGGAATCATCGACCAGGCTGATCGCAGGTAAGACTGGGCGACTTACTGCTTCTAGTGCATCCTCTGGTCGATACCCTAGCAGAGCTCTTCCAGGTGTCAGCCACGTGTCCAGGGATCACTTGCCACGTCATCAATGCTAATTTTTTGGATAACACTACCAATAGGTTATTGGTCAAAATATGTAGGTAAATGCATTTACCTACCAATGCAACATTTTTACCCACAAATAATATTGGTAGGTAAATGTCGAATTTCTTGTAGTGTTGGACTAGGTGGTCGAGTTCTAGTGCTTGGGTTAGTCTCATTGGCTAGTACATGCTGCAGAACATATCTTCTAGAGTTGTCTCGATCTCCACTGCCTAGTCAACATTCTTCTTAATTGTTATTGGGTTTCAAAAGAGCTTGTTGTAATTCCACCATCGTATGTGTGAATGCTGAGACCCAAGAACTACAAGCGCCACATGGTCCTTTGCCATGGATTCTTTTTTAGGTCGTCACAAATACTTTGGTACATACGACATTGGGATTGCCACAAGTGTGTTCAATCGTGAGATTGGCGTGCGGCTGAGCTTTTGAGCACATGTCGAGTGGCATGACATGGAGGTGTCATTAGAAAAATTAAAAAATTCATAGTTCGCTCTCAACGAAAACACAAAAATGTTGACGATACTTTTTGCCAATGAAGATGTAGCATCCCATAACTTTTACCTAGCTAGATAGTAGTAGTAGTAGTAGTAGTAGTAGTAGTAGTAGTAGTAGTAGTAGTAGTAGTAGTAGTAGTAGTAGTAGTAGTAGCTAGTAATAGTTTGTAGTATGTTAGTTTCCATGGATTTTGATTCAAGCTGAGACTTAGTTGGAAACTCATAGCAACAGTTATGGATTTTATAAGTTTGACCTATAGTTTAGAAATATTAATTATAACATAAGGTTTGATTAATATTGTTGGTCCTACAAATATTATTTATTAGAACCTAAAGTTTAGATAGAATTAATAAGAGCATGACACTTGTCTTAGTTAAGGATTTAAGTATTTTTGCTGAATAGTTTAAATAAAAGAAAGATCTAGAAACTCTAGAACCTTCCAACAGTTGTTAAGATCACGATTTGACTCAAGCAAAGTTGTTTATTCAATTCAAAATATGTTGAAAAAGTGCAAATATGTGTTTGATATATCAGCATATGCCGATATATCGCAGCGATAGGGGTCGATATATCGCTTACGAAAGATACGGAGAACACGTCGACTTCGCACGAATGAACGAACGGGGCTCGAGAAAATGGTCTAGGCGATATATCGCCCAGGGTAGGCGATATATCGCCCCTGGTACATTTTTTTTAAAGTTTGTGGTTTTTAAATTTAAAAACAGCCTTAAGCACTTGGACCTGCCTTTGAACGATTTTAACCGAGTTCTAGGCGTCTGTTGAACGAAAATTCAAATCTTTTTCATTTTAAATTAATTAATTTATTCAAATTAAAAGGGGTTAGTTTCACTCCTTGAACTCTATAAATAGGACCTAGTACTCAGCCATTTTCTTCATTCTTCAAGTATTCTTTAGAGCCTTCAAGTTGCTAAGAGAGAAACACTTGGGTTTTGGGTTAAAAAGATTTTCCAATCTAAGCTTTTCTAATCACCTAGGAAGTAAGATAAAGAGTTATTTTGGTATCGAGGTATAGATCAAATCATAAGATCAATCAAGGTATTCTTATCCTTAAGTTCAATTCTTCATGGTTCTTTAGTTTTCTTTTATTTTTTTTTAGATCCTAACTCTTGTTTATGATTCTTGATTATGTGTTTAAGTTTCTTGAAACTTGAGGTTCTTTTCGGTAAGTTTCTACTCTGGATGGTTTAGTTTTCTTTTCATCTATTTTTCTTTAGAAACTCACCATTCTTACTGTTGGTTTTAGGAGTGTTCCAAATCCTGTTCTTGTCTCCATATCCCGGTTTTTTGTAAGGAAAATAGGTTAGATTATATGTGTTTATGTTATGATATATTTTATGCTATGATATGTTTATGTATAAATATGTTTTGTAGTCACTTGGGGCTTATAGTTGCTTAGATAGCAAAACCCAATATTTTTATGTCGCTTGGGGCTTATAGTTGCTTAGATAGCAAACCCCAAGATTTTTATCATTATTGTGGGTTAGAGTTATGATTTACCCTATCTTGATTAGTAAACAGAGGACCTAGATGGGTTATCATATACTACCTTGTGATCTAACCTACCTCGATTAGTAGACTGAGGACCTAGATGGTTTTATCACATGTCACGTTAATGAGTTAATGACCATTAATATTGTAGTCCTATATGAAATACATTTTTATAGTCATATGTTTTATAGTATATGTTTATGTTATAGTCTTATGTTTATGATTTATGACACATGTTGTTAGTAGATTTTCCTTGCTGAGCATTAGACTCATTCCTTTATTTATAGCATGATGCAGGAAAATGAATATGGAAGGCGAGAAAGATTCGTGGCAGCTTGGCATGTGTGTTGAGGATTAATAGATTGAATGGACTAATGGAAGATCGAGGATGAAGTCTTTTGTGTTTACGTCTTTATGTATTTCCACACTTAGTTCTTTAAACATTTGACTAAAGTTATGATGTTTTTATGTACTAAACAAATGGTATCCATACCGTATTTTATATTTCATACTTTACTTTGTATTTGACACAATATTTTGAGTTTTAAATAAAGTTATATTGGGGCTGTTTGGTAACACTTAAAAAAATAGTTTTTTATTTAATTAATTAGAAATTTGAAAATTAAACATAAAATATGTTTGATAACTCTATTTTTATTTATTATTTTTTTAAAATTTAATTAAAATTTGAAAAGAAAATTTTTTCACTTTCAAAATTTTTTTAAACAATTTTCATTTTTCCTTTCATTTTTTTATTCTCTTCTTCAAAATAATACCTTATATGATTAAACAAAAAATAAAAATAAAAGTTATCAAACACGTTTATTATTTTTTGTTTTTAAAAATAAAAAACAAAAATAATTACCAAACATATTTTTATTTTTTAAAAATAAAAAAAAACAAAAAAAAAAAATATTTTCATTTTTGTGTTTAAAAAATTCAAAAACAAAAATTTTACCAAACAGACCTATTATTTCTTATGTATGTTTCTCAAAATAGTAGATATGTTTTAGTAGTTTTTAATGGTCTGAAGTCTAGAATTAGTAAGAGTATTTAAGAAAATTTAGAGAAATGTTAGTGGGAAATGATCAAAATAGTGGGAAGGCAGCAGGAATATAGTGGTTTGGCCAAAAAAAAAAAAGTGCCATATGTCCACTGATGAGTTTTATTCAATAATGAGTTGGAATTCTAATAACATTTCTACTTATCAAAATTCAGCTCACATATTTATAATAAAGTAGCATGATTTATTCACCCTCCTTAAATCAAAGACTTTATTACCTGAATCGTTATAGTTAATATTCAAATTTGAATAACTACATATAATACATATTAAATATCATTATTCATATTTCCTATGTTAATGGTTGACTCAATTAAGCATTAATTAAAGATAAATACTAAAAGCAACAGTCGTGTCCAATACCATATGAGAATTACATACCACTATTGGTACAAGTTAATATCAGGATTCACACAATTTAATTTAATAATAAATATGAAGTATTGCTAACTCTGATACTATGATAGAATTTTAGAAATGAACAAATGAAATAACGAATTTTATATCTTAGAAAAAAGTCATTACAAGGGTTAATATACCAGACTAACAAAGGGGCTGGTTAATAACAGAAAACAGAGACTGTTATAACCAAAACAGAACAAATGTAACAAACTTAACTAATCACTTAACACTCATATGGTGTTAGACACTTAATATAAACACCCTTAATTAAAACATTTAATATTGATTGTGTAAGTCCGCCCTTTAGTTCCTTTGTCCGTCGCGCATAATATGCTCGTATATTCAATAAGAATTTAGCTGCACTTCTTGCTAAAAGTCGTGTGCTAGTTTTTTTTTTTTGGGTAAATCAGATCCGTGTATTGCCCAACAATCAAACAAATTACAACCTATACAGAACCAAACAAATAGGCCTGAAAAGTTCTATTACAAGTTTTCAAACCAGTCTCTATCTATCAAATTTACTTTCTTTGGCATTACACCTTGTATTCTATTTTTCACATCACTTTGAATTCTTTTTGTGAGAACTAACACCGTACTAACCCTCTGATTCCATATTGCAACATTCCGGCAATGCCAGATCTGGTATACTGTAGCTGCAAGAGCTGCTGCTAAAACCTGCTTCCTAAAAGGAGAGAGCTTTGCCCTTGCAATCCATCTTAACAATTTTGGAATTGTTGTTGTAGACACCTTCCAGTCTAGCCATTCTTTTATTCTAAGAAAGCTGAGATTACTTAAATGACAGTCAAAGAATAAATGATCTCTAGTTTCCTTACTCATTCCACACAATACACATTGGTCATCGTGGGCTATCTTGAACCGGTGAAGCCTCTCTTTCACCTGTAATCGATCAAGGACCGAAAGCCATAGAATAAATCTATGCTTCGGAATGGAAAGTCTATTCCACACCTCCATTCTCCAATGGACTTTCGAATGAGATGAGCAAAGGAGAGTGTACCCTTCTTTAATTTTGTAATTACCCAAAAAGATCAATTGGAGCAAGTTCAGTTGCTTGTATGCTTCTTTTACCCGAACAATCTGACGCCAGTACCAGCTACTGGAACATGGGGCCGTATAGGCCCACCAATCCCCATCACTTAAGTAGACTGCATGTACCCATTGTACCCAAAGTGTATCTTGTTTCGAAGCCACTGCCCAAACGTACTTGCCAATAGCTGCCTCATTCCACTTGGTAATCCGCCTGAATCCCAAGCCCCCTTCACTCTTAGGACGACACATATCGTCCCAAGCTACTTGACCCGTACTGGTTGAGTCAACCATCCCTTTCCATAAGTAGTTCCTACATATTATATTAACTCTATGCAAGATCTTCTTAGGAATGATCATGATTTGCGCCCAATAAGAATGGATAGCCATAAGAACTGAGTTCACCAAAGTAGCCCTTCCAGCATAAGAAAGGTTCCTTGAACTCCAGACTCGAATTCGTTGAACCATCCTTTCAAGAATCACCTCACATTTCGCAGCTGGTATTTTCTTTACACAGACAGGAATACCCAAGTAAGTAAAGGGAAGAGAACTTCTCTGAAAGCCTGATACTTGGATCACTCGCTATACTTCAGATTCATTCATGTTAGCACAATAGATTGAGGTTTTTTCCACACTAGGCTGTAAGCCTGAAGATTGAGAAAAGAGCTTCAAACCTTGGAGCAGGCGATAAATGGATTTGAAATCACCATGACAAAAAAGTAGAACGTCATCTGCAAAGCATAAGTGATTTAGCTGGAGTTTCTCACATCTGTCATGGAACTTAAAATCCTCTTTCTTGCCAATTTTCATGAGAATTCGGGATAAATATTCCATTCCAAGCACAAATAGCAGGGGTGACATTGGGTCTCCTTGTCTCAAGCCTCTTTTAGCTTCAAAAAAGCCATGAAGAGAACCATTAAACATTAGGCTGAACCTAGGAGTTCTCACACATATCATAACCAACTGAATAAAATCACTCGGAAAGCCAAATGCTTTTAACATTTCTTCAATAAAATCCCATTCTATAGTGTCGTACGCCTTCCTCAAATCTAGTTTAATCATGCATTTCGGTTTGCCTTTCCCTCTCCCATAATGCCTCACCAAATCTTGACAAACCATGATGTTGTATGCAATGTATCGACCTTGTACAAACCCACTTTGATTCTGGGCAACTATGTCTGGCAGAACCTTCCTCAGGCAAGAACAGATCAATTTTGTGGGGATCTTGTAAATAACATTACAACAGGCATAACTGACCGAGGGCATTTATTCTTGGGAATTAAGGTCAAAGTAGTGGAGTTTATTTCTTTGAGAAGCTTACCTGTGTGTAGAAGAGACTTCACCGCTCTGCACACATCATCCCCTACCATTTCCCAATTGTCTTGGAAAAAGAAGCTGCTGTATCCATTCGGGCCTGGCGATTTGTTTCCTGGAATCGCAAAGGTGGCATTTTTAACATCTTCATCTGTATACGGGTGCTGTAGTAATCTTTTGTGAGTTTCGTTAATCTGAGGCCCTTGTTTAATCACCCCTAACATCACGCTTTTCCTGTGAGCCATGGCTATTCCCAAGAGTCTTCATAAAAACTCAAGAAAGCTACTGTGACTTGATGGGGCTCGTGCACCTGGCAACCATCTTTATCCTCTATGGCATAAACTCGGCTTGTAGTTCTTCGGGCTCTAATACTCGCATGAAACATAGAGGTATTCTCATCCCCATCCTTAAGCCAATGCAATTTAGCTTTTTGTCGAAGGAAGGAAATGAGATTTGACCGAGCTTCTTCATACCTCTCCCTAGCCTCCTTTTCTTTGATGATAAACTCCTTATCCCGCGGATTATTTTGAAGTTCCGACTGAAGGGAATGGAGCTCCTGGAGCTTACAAGAAACATCCACATTAATATCACCTGTTTCCACCTTATTTAAGTCTTTCAAATTTCCTTTAAACTTCCTCAGTTTCTGAACTAGTTGAAACATAGGAGCACCATAAACTTGTTCCTGCCATACCTCGCGAAGTTTCTCTAAAAAACCAGGAGCCTTTTGCCACATTCGGAAATACCGAAAAGGTTTCCTTCCTGACCTCACTTCCGGGTAGACCTGTAAGAGGGCTGGACAGTGATCAAAACTACCTTCATTCATGAAAGTCACCTCTGCATTCTGGTATCTATCCAACCATGCTTGATTCCCCATTACTCTATCCATCTTGGAGTACACTCTCGTTTCAGGGCCTTGTTTATTGTTCCAAGTAAAGAACGCGCCCGAGAACTTGACATCTTCCATTTGGCAATAATCCATACACTCTTTAAACGCCCCTGAGCAATGATGAGTCTTGCCACTCCCTATTCTTTCCTCGACACTCAAAATATCATTAAAATCCCCTAGCAAAAGCCACGGGTTCCTCACTATTGTAGCAACTTCTTTCAAGTCAGCCCATAACATATTCCTACCAATTTCCTCATTGAAAGCATACACAAATGTAACTAGAAAGCTTTCCTTGTTACTAACCGTGACAACTTCCAAATGCATCAGTTGACTAGTACAATGAAAAATATTAACCAAGAACATACTCGGATTCCAACTAACAATTATTCTCCCACCTTTATGCCACGCATTGTTCGAAGTAAAGCACCACCCTGGGAACATATTAAGATATATAGACCCTAAATTCTTGGTCTGCACTCTAGTTTCAAGGAGACCAACTAAACCCACATTCATGGTGAAAATTATTCTTTTCACCTCCTCTTGCTTGTGACGTTTATTGATCCCCCTGACATTTCAACTTAGGATTCTATCCATTCCCAATGGGAGGTCCCCCCCCCCCCCCCCCCCCCCCTCCCACTGTATATTCTTTTTCCTGTATAGCCTTTGAACTTTATCCAATTTCCCCTAACACCTGAAAATTGTTTGAAACCGTGGTCTGCTCAACTACAGAGGTAATCACTTTCCCTTTCTTCTTAACTAGAATAAAGACTTCAGCATCAATTCCTTTTTCCTTCTCTGATGCTTGCTCTTTCGCAACATCCTTCTTGACCACCCACATCTTTTTCCCTTCCTCTCATTTCTCTTCCTTTTTCTCAATTTTCTTCCTACACACCTCAGCAGTATGCCCCATTCCGTGGCAGAAACCACAAGTCACTGGAAGCCATTCATATTTAATTGGTAATGTGATATCTTGATCTATCTCATTTGTAAACGAGACCTCCCCTGGAAATTCTTGATGGATCTGAACTTCTACCAAAACTCTAGCAAAATTAAGTCGTTCCTTATACTTTGTCACACTGTCTAGCTGAATTGGATTACCCAATTGACCCACAATCTTGAATAAGGAACGTTCCCCCCAATATCTAATATCCAATCCCGGAATTTGGATCCATATTGGGACCGACGATACATCCTCTTTTGAGTAATCCTTATAAGGTTCCCATGGTTTCATGATCACTGGTTTCTTATCAAAAAATACGAATCCTCCGTCCAATACTGAATTTTGTTTCTCCTCTGTTAAGAATCTAATAATGAAAACTCCAGGAGAAAGCTGACCCACCTTGTCCACATCCCCTTTCCATATTCTTCGGCAGAAACCGTCTATAACACTCAGAGGTGGGTTTGCCCCTAGAACATAACAAACAATTGATGGTTTCCAGTAATCAATCTCCTCTTTAACATCTGCCAATTCAATTTTAACTCCATTTTTCGGCCTCTTCTGCCCCCCAATATCATTATCCCCAAATCTGTTACTCAAATTTTGTACAATATGCGAAGAGTGTAAAATTGGGGGAGTGGTAACCTTACCTGATTTCAAATTAGATTTGTAACTCATTGTTGCTTCCAGATAACTAGCCACATCCATACGGGTCTCCTGATTGTGTTGTTCCCTCGTCAACAGAGCCCTCGGAGAAGAAGGACTCTGTTTCTCCATGTCCGACTGCAATAGCCTGCTCTGCTCTACGCCAGGGTCTGGTTGAGTTCCCAGATCTAGACCCAGCGCCTCCCCGAAGCCACCTTCCTCATCCATCGAGTCTCCGTCGTCATCCTCCGAGAAATCAATGGCTGGAACTCCTGTTACCTCATTGACCGATCTGGATTTTTGAACATCAGCCGACGTCGGACCTCGTCTCCTCGCTGCTCGTACAACCGGCGAGATCTCCACCTTCCTTTTGGCCTTCCCTTTCTTCCCCGTTCCTCTTGCCATGGCTCCAGCGCTTGCTGAGAGAAAGCGTTTCAAAGAGAGAGAAAGCGTTTTTCCGTGTGCTAGTTTTTTATCCTTTTGCTTAGAACATATTCCGTGCGACAGACTCTTTCGTTTTGGACTTGAGCAAATCCCTAAACTTCTAATTTGGTTAGCGAGTGAGATCACCATTTTCTATTCATGATTGATGTTTGGGGTTAATCAAAGCGGGTTTTGGGTATAACAGTACTCAACCCATAATTATTTATTTTGTACATATTTTGCACATCATTGCATTTGTTTTACATTATGCGATTTTGACTCTTTTGATGAATAATGATGTAACTGACTAAGATTGTGTCAAGGATAACTCTTGGTTTCAATATAGTGTTAAAATTATCCGTTCTCTTTGGGGGACAGATCTTTGTAATCTTTTTGGAGAGATTTGTATCAGTCTTGCCAATTGTCATGCCATATTGGTCAAGGGGACCAATTAGGAAAGATTATCAGAGGAACCTTATTTCTTGCGAGGAGTATAATTTATAAATACCATTTATATTTTTATTATATTCATATTTGCTAATTAAGAATGGTTCATTGCTTATTGACTTAACTAAAAAAATACAAGTGTGAATTCTATCTCACTCAACTATCAAAGTGTCTCGTAGGTGAACAACATGCTTGATCATTGATGTTGTTTGTTCAATCATCTCTGGAAGTGATGAAATTGTTTCCAACCAAAACCAAAAGAAGAAAATAAGAAAAATAAAATAAAAGACAAGTGTCATTTCTTACTAATTTCAGTCTCATACAAATCAGTAATGAACAGAGAAATGATGGGGTACGTAGTACTACGTAGCACAAATAATATTTTCCTCTCCTTAAAAAAGAGTACTAAAGTAAGAACCCACAAAAGGCTCACAAACCTACACATCATATATCATCAACCAGAAACCTGAAGCTGAAGCTGAAGGGATTAGTAAAATGAAACAACGAATAATAGAAGAGGAAAAGCAAAACAAGCCAACACAACCTTAAGAAACATAATTCCTGATGATCCGAACCTCATTATATATGTGAGAGAAGTCTTAATTAGTTTTACATAAACTAGCTACGGGAAACGGTTTAATGATCATGGACGCCGACAATGAGCTTTGCACATGTACTGACAGTCGTAGATGCAAGGTCCACCACAGTGAAGTGGGCAATCTAGTCTCATTCCTCTGCAACGCCCTCGTCTCATGCATTGTGCAAACTCTCCCATTATATATTCATCCTTCCTCATTCCTCTATTCCTTTTTCCATGCTTATTATTATGTCTCCCACACCCCCATTTCCACCACCCACCACCACCTCCTCCTCCTCCCCATCCCCATCCACCACCACCACCACCTCCTCCACCGCCTCCTCCACCCCCACCACCTCCACCGCCGCCTCCACCACCACCCCATCCCCATCTATAACTGCCACCGCCCCCGCCTCCACCTCCACCTCCACCACCCCCTGCTCTATAATTTCTGTTTCTCTTATTGACCTCAACTTGTTTATAAGAGTTAATGACATTGTTTTTTACTTGTGTATTTCCATTAGGGACCTCAGCAAGAGCTAAAGAGGGAGCCTTGTCTTGACTATGATCAGCAGTGCCGTTTTCCCTTTCATGCTCACCATTCAGCCCTGTAATCACTATGGAGATAAACAACACAACACATAATGGCCTTGGAACACCCATGTTTTAAATGAATATGGGTGAAGCAAATATTGTAGGAGTAACAAAAATTAGCTAGCTACACTACATATATATATATATATAGTACAATTCCGTTTACGTGAATTTGAGCCAATGACAGCAGAGATTGCCCCCACTTGATCCTAATTTAGATCTCTCACAACAAAACTTGGTTCTATCTTAAGAGATATATAAAAGGAAAAAAGAGATATTGCTTTTGCCTCACTGTGTCCCCACCCTGCAGTTATGGTTGGCGCGCAACTAGGAAGCTTGGAATTATGCCCACTCACTCCTATATAGCACGCGGCTTAGTCTAGTGTACTAGTACTTTTTTCTTTTGGTCATGGGACCATCAAAGTGTACTTACCTTTACATATGACACCTAATATTCAGAACAATAATAATAATAATAATAATAATATTTAGAGATATTGTACTCTTGTTAATTGTTAAATTGAAACCACACAACCACAATATTCAGATAAAAATAAAACCACACACACAGTATATCATATTAGTATATTACGTCCCAATCACGTGTTCACCCGATTCAACAACTACTGTTTCATAACAAATCAGGTAATCCGTGTCATGATCATATAGCTGGGACAAAAAAAAAAAAAAACAACAACGTTAATAATATATAATGCAATGAAGATGTGGATTAAAGGCATCGCAAAATGATGAACTAACGGCTCCTAGCTAACTAATTGCATAAAATATTAATAAAAAAACAACAAAAACCTGTATTGATCGATCTGTTAGGAGACAAAATTAACTAATTAACGAATTCCGCTACCTTGCCCTACCTACGTACGTACATGAGTTTTGAACTCATTGTATTTTGCTTAATCTACAAGTATGGGATGATCAGTTGAGGAAGGTAACTATTAATGTAACAGCAAGCAAGTTTGGTGGGTGCCAAAGTGGTACAAATATTCTATGGAATCCAGATGAGATGAGTACAACAGTTGCTTCTCCTCATAAAATATGTTCATCGTAGTCATCATGCTTCCAACTCTTCATGTGGTCTCAACTTTGAAAAATAAATATAATATAACATTAGGTTTTCAGTTCACGAGTTATATATTTTAATATTTTTCATCTTTTTTCTATAATATCTTCAACCCTGCAATTGTGTCTGAACTCTTCCGACGTATTCAACCACTTGACTTTTCATAAAATAAATTTTGGCTCAAACACTTGCCTTTTTCAATTGTCAAGTAGAAGTTGGAATCTGAAACGAGAAGACTGAACAAATTGAACAGAAGTAATCCTAAAGGTACATCAAAGGGCTTAAAAAAATAAGGGCACCTTGTCCTACCAAGTACAGGTGAATCATATATCATATATGTATAAGGTTAATCGACTCAACGACACATCTCAATGAGACATGACCAGCCATACACATTGCACTATTCAAGAAAAAGAAGAAAAAAAACCACGTGCCCTTGTTCCCTCACAATAAGACAAGAGAGAAAACATTCATCTTTCTTGAAAAAAAACAACAACAGCATAGTGGTAATGAATAATGATATTAAGCTCACTAACTTACAAGCTATGCCCCATGCGTTAAGTTTTAGCTTGGGTTAATGTAATTGTTTACATTTTGGTCAAAGAACTAACCAAATAACGTCTCCAAACATTAATAACATTGCATTTTCAATAAAGGGTATCGTTTTTCTGTACAGATTCTCTGATCATTCTTTCTTTTCTGTATGGAAAAGCTTCCCGTCCACTTCTCTGAAAACATAATTACCTCAAATGATTGTGAATGCTAGTGAGTCTGATTATTCTCTGTGCTTAGTGGCTTGGTGCCATTTGAAGTAACAAAAAAGGGTCATAATAATGAGAAGATTTTATTACAATAGAGTTTCCTTTCCATCCCTTCGTTGGTCAAAATTAATGTTGTACTCGTATTCTTCTGTCATTTTATCTTTTTCCCATCCTCAAGAATTTCAAATTATCATCCATCATTCAAATAAAAATGATTCAATAATCCGTGATGAACGGCCGACGTGGAGTATAGTTGACACTAAAGAAAATTATAGGAAATCAAAATAAAGAAAAGGCTGGGACCAAGTTCAAAAATAGATGAGGCTTCTCTTGTTACTTAAAATCAAAATCAATCACCAAATTGAGCTCAAAAAAAACAAGATTCACATTAGGCATGCATGCGTATTCAACTATCGGTGACCATATTGACATTCAATTAATTAAACATTGAAGACTTGGGCCTGTTTGACATTGTTTTCAGTTTTTTGTTTTCAAAATTGTGTTCTCAGAATTGAGAACAAAAAACTGTTTTTGTAGTTTTAAAAAAACAAGAGGTGTTTGGTTAATGTTTTCTAAAAACAATTTTTTAGTTTTATTTTTTTTAATTTTAAATAAAAAATAAACAAATATATTTACAAGGAGAAAAATATTTTAAAAGTTTGTAATAAATAATGAGATAAAATAATTTGAAAAAAAATGATGAAAAATAAGAAGTGAGAAAGTAAGGAGAGAAAATTTGAAGAAATATAAATTGAGAAGAGAGAAATTGATCCAAGAAAAAATGAGAGAGAATGTGATGAGAAATAAAGTGGAGAGAGAGAAGTGAGTAGAGAAAAAGTGATGAGAGAAGAAATGGGGAGAGAGAAAAAATGATGAGAGAGAAAATGAGGAGAGAGAAAGTGATGTGAGAGAAAGTGATGAGAGAGAAAATGATGTGACAATAAATAATGTTAGATAATAATAATTAAAAAAGTGATGTGATAAAAAAAAAATAGACAAAAAAAATTTGAGAACAGAAAACAATTTTTTGATGTTCTCAAAATTTTCTGTTTTTTATAACTTTGTTTTTAAAAACTGTTTTTTGAAAACAACGCCAAACACCTCAACTTGTTTTCAAAAAACAGTTTTTAGCTTTTAAAAACAAAAAACAATTTTTTAGTTAAGGTGCCAAACACCCTCTTAATAATTTCTGCCTTTTATTACAAATATAACATGAAATGCCCCCAAAATTGACTTTCGACAGAGCAGTGCTTATGCTTCCAAGTATATTCCTCTTTCTTTTCTTTTTGGATAAAAACTAATGCTAAATACTATTCTAAGAGCATCTCGCGCAGGCAACCATCATATGTGCCAAAACTTTTCAAATATATTTTTTTATTCTCTCTCATCCACGTAACATTTTCAAAGGAAAAAAAAACTCAACGACGTTGCCACTGTCCAGCAACATTGCCCATTGAAATCTTCAATTCAACTCATTTTGACAATATCACTTAGTAAAAAGACAGAAAAAACAAGAGTTGCACCTGCACTAGAGATGCCCTACCTAGCTAGAGAAAACATCCAAAGCAATTTATTACAGTGATTCCCTTGTCAGCTAAATCTTTTCTAATCACCACCAGGATCAACTGTGTCAGGGCATACTTTTTAAGTGTGTATAACTAAAAATCGTTTGGCTATAAATTGATCACTTTCAATGGCTTTTATACCTGTCAGGAGAGGAAATACGTATGCATGTTCTTTTCTGTAATTTAACAGCAGTTGAGGCCAGGAAGTCAGGTCAATTTAATATGCATACGTTATAAAGAAAAAAAAAATAGTTAATGAGTACAAGAAAAAACGATTATCCATATTAAAACGACCAAAGTGTGAAAAAAAGACTACGATTTTGAAAACGACAGCAACAAAAATGATACTTACATGAACACGACTTGATTTAAACAAATGATATTGCAATTATGTAGAAATTATAAAGTGAGATTTATTCCTTTGTAATGTCCTATTTACAATATATGGGTATTATTGAGTGCTGCATCATTTGGTTGAAGGAGATAATGGGCATCTGTAATCAACATTTCCTGGAGTAATTAGCTTAATAACCCCAGGACTATGTCATGTGTAAGATACTTATAACCTATTTACTAGTTGCCTTGTTAACCAAAAAACTATGAACAACCAAAATCAACATAGACATTCCACTTATATTGTGTTGTAGACTACTGCCACCTGTCTTCTACATCCCCATAATTAGCAAATGAAAATTCCCATAAATAGCCAAGTATAAAAGTTAAGTAGAGGATACCAGAGCACAAAAGAAACTAGCTCTGTGAGCCTTTTTCATCCTGAGGTGATGCACTGGCACCTGTTCTGAAAACTGGATAATAAATATCAAGTTCAAGTTGCTCTAAGATCTGTTTTGTTTTCCAAAGATAAGAAGTGTGGCCTTCTATAAGTTGTGTTACATCGATCTGCAAAGGCAAGGCCAGCTGAAAAATAACCAGGCTTAAGATGACGAGATCCCCCCTTTCCCTACACAAAAAATAAATATATAAAAAGTGAACAAAAAAGAGGTAGGACCGCAGACACATTCTCAATACCAAGATTGTCGACAGGCTCAATTCCAGCTAAACCTTTTGACAGTAAACTGTACATGGAAAATCAATTAGTTCGATTGGATGGTTAATAATGAGTATGCTACTCTGAATGTGTATCTGTAGCAATCAACGGACAATATATGGTACATTTGGTGATTGAAAGTAACAAATATGAGATATCATGTTTACGACACTACAACAATTTTCACTTTTAATTACTCTCTTTAATGACTTACATTAAAAGTATTCAAGGATATTTAAAGTCTAAGTAAGTCATTAAAATTTCTTGTTAATGACTACCTAGATAAGTCATTAAAAGTGGTGAGAGACGTTAATTTAAAAATATGAATATAAAATTATTTATTTATAAAATATCAGTCATGTAAGAGCATTTAACGTCTCTCCTGGAAAGACATGTCAGACATCTAACGTCTCCCCTGGGAAGACATGCCACATGGGACGTCTTCCCAGGGGAGACGTTAGATGTCTGGCACATCTTCCCAGGGAAGACGTTAGAAGTCTGGCCTACTATATACTCAGCATTTCATTCTTCTTCCCCGAGCGCACGAACCAGAGGCGGAGAAGGGCGACTTTCTAGGTGATTTCAGGGCCATTTTTTGACGATTTTGGCTGATTTTAGGCTATAAAATCTCATTTGAGGTAAGTTTTTATTATTTATAAGTGTTGTATAATATTTAGGATAATTTTCTTGCTTATTTTCTCTAGTTATTAAGGGATTGATATTGAGATTTTAGGGTTTATGAGTTGCGATTTTTGGCTCAACAAAGTGGATTTAAAGCATATTTGAGGTAGGGTTTCAAGATTAAACAATGTATTATAGTTAGAATGGTGGAAAAAATTATTTTTGTGAATTTTTTATATGATTTGTGGGTTTTCTTAGAAATATTAGTTTAAAGTATGAAAAATAATTTTTATGTATATTTGAGATACTATATTGTTTAATTTTAAGATGATACCACATTATTTACTATTTTTAAATTTTTATTACTATTTAATCTGAAAATTATACATTTTTTAATTAATTTTTAATGTTTGTTAAGTATATATATGTAAATATGTTTTGCTAAAATGTATTTAATAACTTTGTCTAAAATAAGACAAATAATTTAATTTTAATTTTACATACAAAATGGTAATTCAAGTTTATATGTTTATAAATTTTTTTAATTTATATTATTATTTAATTAGAAAATTATATATTTGTAATCTTTATTAAAATTTAAGTATGTTATTTATATATAGTTATGTTATTTTTATTGATTTAGTAATATTTTATTATCTAATTAATTTAAATTTGTAAGTTGTGGTTTTAATGGAGATTTTTATGAGATTTTTGCCTCAAATTTCGATTTCAAGCACACATTTAAGGTTTTTAAGTTTCTAAAATATCAATAATAAGTTATTGTTAATCTAATTATTTAGTGAAGTTTGTTTAGTAATCTTTTATTTATTAATTAATTTTGTTTTGTAGGTTGTGAATTTAATAGCAAAGTGTGTGCTTTGCAAAGTGAAATAAATTTTCTAGTAAGGACTATTAATTACAAGTGGTATATACATTATCTTATTTCTTGTTTTAGTATTATTAAACTTTTGTTAGAGGAGTTTGAAAATCTTAAATATTCATCTATAGTGAAGTAGGTTATGAGATTAAAATTGTGTGTTTCGGTGATAACAGAAGGTTGAGAATTGTGTGTTTTAGTGAAGTTGGTTCTGGAAAATTTGTTTATGTGCTATGGAGCTATAAGAAAGAAATTTATTGTTTGTTGTTTGACTTGTTGTTCACAGATGGTTAGATCACTATTATAGGGGAAACGCTGCTCGGTTTTGTCTAGAATTATGTATTATATTATTATATTTGTATTGTGTTGTGCTTATTTGATTTGACTTGATTAGATTGACAGATGGTTAGGTTACTAATATAGGGGAAATACTGCTCAATTTTTCGTATGCTTATTTAGTTTTTTTTGTTTAATTTTTCATAGACATAAGAGATGATATGGATAGAAAATGGATGTCAGCGAATAGGTTATCCGTGGAATATAAAAATGGGGTCAACCTTTTTCTGACTAGTCTACCAAAACCTCCCGAGATTCCAAATAATATAGAAATTGTGCAACCAAAAGTAAGTAACTACGACTTTAATTATTTTGAAAATTTATACTTGAATTTTACTAATATTCTTTATATTAATTGCTTGACATTTTATTTAAATATTAGTGTCCACACCAACCAGACAATGTGGCATGTGGATATTATGTGATGAGAATGTTGAAGGATTACATTGAACATTCATGACCTGGACGTTACTTGAAGAAAGAGGTACATGTATATAAATTTATACAAAGTTAACAATCTATTTATTATTAAAGTATATATATAATCAAATAATAATTAACTAATATATTTTACTTTGAATTTTTTGTAGCTTAACACTATGCCATATACACCAGCACAAATTAATGAAATGCGACAACACTGGGTGAACCATATGCTACCGATAATTCAAAGTCATCGTCCCACATATTAATTTTTTTTTTTTACTTTTTCTTTCTTACTATATGTCTAGCTAGCTAGTGTAATATTTGTTAGTTTTGTATGTTTAACAACAAATATTACAATTTTGTATAATTAGTTAGCAAAAACATATTATATACACATTTCGGTTTTATTAATGAAAATTCACAATTTAAATTTGCATATAATTTAGATTTTTTTAATTAATATATTTAATTCTATTTTAAAAAATTAATATAATGAAAATAATTATTTAATTATTTAAAAAAAAAATACAAAAACATATGATGACTCCCATGGGGAGACTTTGTAGACATTCAACGTCTCCCCCTGGGAGTCGTCATAGGGTGTAACGTACACCCTATGACGACTCCCAGGGGGAGACGTTGAATGTCTACAAAGTCTCCCCATGGGAGACGTCATAGGGCCACTTTAGATGGCTCCTGCAACAACGTCTCCCCTAGGGGGAGACATTAAATGTCTACAATGTCTCCCCCATGTAGCCATTAAATGCCTATTTCGTTGTAGTGGGAAAGTGGAACTCTTACTACTAAGTCCTAACAAATCACAAGATCTGTGAATTCAAAGAAGATATACACCACAAGTATATGCAATGAGAACTTCAAAACTAAAACTTTGAGATAATGACACACCCAAGTACTTCTAATGAAACAGCCTAGCAAGAATTTTACAGAGTACGAGTGATTTTATTGAAATAGGGAAACAAACTGAAACACCCAGAAAGTTTGGGAGACCTGGCTTCTGTTTGGGTCCAAATCTTCTTGAAAAAATAACTTTCCAAAATAGGAAAAATCGTCATCTTCAAATTATGAGTCGTTGTCACAGCCTTGGATTATTAATTCCGTTATCCCGAACAACTTTAAGAAGATGTTCCTACTATTAATTGAGAAATTGGATCGAAGAGGAATACCTGCAAAAAGTTCTCCAATGCTTTAGTTAGTCTATGATTGACTCTACTCTCATTCCTCAAAACTAGAATCAACCAAAAAAGGTCCCCAAATCGGGTCCCTTCTCTACTATTTATAGAAAAAAAATAGAAAAAATGGGGAAAAGCAGATAAAAAGATCTCTTCTGACTGGTCCACGTGTCAAACTTTGTTATCCTCTCTCCCGGTTCCTTTATCTTCATTCGAAGCTGAGCTCTCATCTTAGAACAGAGCATAATTTGCCTCCCATTCTAGTTGAGCTTCTACTCAGCCCTCTCATTTTTAGTTAAACGGTGCGTTAAATTAAAAACAAAGTTCGTACATTATGCTCTCATGAGCTCTACTCTTCAAACAAGTTCTGTTGAACTCTCTTCCACAAATGGGCTCTTGCTTGTTCTTCTTTCTGCTGAGCTCATTCTGAGCTCCTTATCTACGATGAGCTCTCCTGAGCTCTATTACTTAATAGAGCCCATTCAGAGGTCGACTCTACAATGACCTATTACAAGCCCTCCCTTCTGAAGAGCCTTTCTCTGAGCTCTTCTTCGACTACTAATCTTTGATGGAGCTCTTCATCTGACGTTCCCTCTTCCGAGCTCCCCCATACGAAGAGCTCTATTACTATTCTACTGTGCTCTTCTTCATCATTCAAGCTTTTATCAATTGGTTGAATGAAATAATTTGTTTCATTTTGTTTATTTTAGCCAAATTAAATGGGGAAAATCACTCCCCTACAATTTCCACTCGTCTTTAGACACGATGCATTGAGCATCTTTCTGAAGACGATTCATATTCTCTGTATTCTTATACCTTAGTACTTTTCTCGATATTTGCTTCGCTGTGTACTCAGTAATTAATAACTATCACTTCTACCACATTGCGTCCAATCACACGAGAAAGACCTCCCTACTAAGCTTTCTCTTTTAAATTTCCTGGGTTGTTTCAAAAATTCACTTTTCCCAAGTTTGAAACTTTCCTACCCGAGGGTTCATTCTAGCTTCTCGATCACCCTTGACATCTTCTTCACAATTGATCATCCTTTGTATTGCTTTTTTTTTTTCTTTCTAAAACTTGCAATGGGTGTCAAGCGTACTTCAAAGCCCACCAAAGCTAAATCTCTGAAACTGTTTGGGACTCGGTATGTCGAGACTTTCGAAGAGATCCAAAAGAAGAATCCATCTCTATCAGATTTTTCGATTCTTCCTCTTACTACTAATGAGCTCGCATGTTGGCAACCTAAAGACATTTATTCACCCAATGAAATGCTAATAGAAGCTACTCATCTGATACTGCTGCGATTTCCTATTCCACCTCTCCTCATTCACTTTTTGTCTCTTACAAAAATTCATATTATGCAAATGGTCCCAAATTCTATTCAAATGATATGTGTTGCTGCCATGCATGCTGCCCTGTTTCAAGTTCGAATTGATAATTTTGCAAATCGACAAAGGAGATTTGAGAGAGAATCAAAAGGGAGGCTAGGTTTTCATCATATCAAAAAGATAGAGATAAGAGTACAAGAGCAACAAAATATATAGCCAAAATAATGAGAGGCTAAAAGGCTTAAATAACCATACATATTAATAAAACTTATATTATTAACATCCCCCATCAAACTCACGATGCATTTGCGGGAAGCATCGAGAGTTTGCTAACTAAGAAACAAAAATGAGAAATAGAATGAGCCTTCGTAAACAAGTCGGCAATTTGCATAGCGGAAGTGACAAATGGTAAGGTGATGGTCCCATTCTGATAGTGGTGACGAGTAAGATGACAATCTATCTCAATATGTTTCGTGTGCTCATGAAAAACTGAGTTGCGAGTAATCTGAATAGCACTAACATTGTCACAATGCATCAGAGTGGGATCTGAGAGAATAACACCCATATCGACAAGTAACCAACGCAACCAAACAATTTCAGCGGTAGTGGAGGCCATGGCACGATATTCTGCTTCTGTAGACGAACAAGAGACAACAGTCTGTTTTTTACTCTTCCAAGAAATAAGAGAATCTCCCAAAAATATACAAAAACCACTGGTAGATTTGCGATCAGTACAATCACCACCCCAATCTGCATCTGAGTAGGCACGTAACTCTAAAGTAGACATAGATGGAAAAAGCAGACTCTGAAATTGAGTTCCCTGAAGATAGCGAAGAATACGAAGCACAGCTGCCCAATGAACGGTAGTGGGAGATCCAACAAACTAACTGGCAATGTGAACTGCATAAGCGATGTCTGGCCTGGTGATAGTAAGGTACACTAAGCTACCAACCAGAGTGCGATATAGAGAGGGATCTGACAAGGCAACACCATCAGATGAAGAATACTTGGCATTAAGCTCAAGAGGGGTATCAACAGTGTAAGAATCAGAGAGATGAGCCTGATCGAGAATGTCAGCAATGTACTTAGATTGAGAAAGAAGATAGCCACGAGGAGAGTAAGCTACTTCTATCCCTAAAAAGTACTGTAGGGAACCCAAATCTTTCATCTAAAATTCACGAGCCAAGTGCGTTTTCAACTCCGTTATCCCATTCGCATCATCCCCGGTGATAATCATATCATCAACATATAAAGAGAGTAAAGTGCGGCCAGAAGAAGTACACCTAACAAAGAGAGCTGAATCATGTGCACTGGGATGGAAGTCGAGAGAAGTAATCACGATGGAGAATTTTTCAAACCAGGCTCGGGGAGCTTGTTTAAGCCCATAAAGAGCCTTCTTTAATCTGCAAACTTCTCCTGAATTATGAGGAACACCTGGTGGAGGAACCATGTAAACTTCTTCTTGAAGATTCCCGTTCAAGAAGGTGTTTTTAACGTCCATTTGAGAAATGGACCACTGTCGAGCAGACGCAACAGCAATGAGAGTACGAATAGTGGTATGTTTGGAAACTGGAGCGAAAGTTTTCTCATAATCCATCCCATACTCCTAAGCAAAGCCTTTAGCAACCAAATGAGCTTTGTACCGCTCTACTGACCCATCAGACTTAGTCTTGATCTTGTAAACCCAACGGGAACTAATGGAACGCTTCCCCACAGGAAGAGGAACAATATCCCAAGTACCTATCTTGTACAATGCAGAGAGTTCTTCAGCCATTGCCTGCTGCCAAAGAGGGTCAAGAATAGCCTCTTTATAGGAAGAGGGCTCAGAGAGTTGGTGAATAGAAGTCAAAAAAGAAGAGAAAGAATCAGAATAAGTGGAGTAGACAAAATCAGGTAACTATGTGGATTTATGAATTCTTTGAGAGTAGCGAGGAGGAGAAGGAGCAGGAGGAGCAAGATCCACAATCTCAGAAGCATCTTGGGCAGTAGTAGGGACAGAAGGGACTTCGACAAGCTGAGATCTGACATCTGCAGAGTTAAGAGTATCAACAGTACAAGAATCAAATGGATCAATACGAGTGAGATCAGATTTGTGGAGATTGGGGGTGTCGGATGGAATAGAGTAGAAAGGTATATGCTCAAGAAACACAACATGACGAGAAACATAGATTTTTTGACTAACAGGATCATAACATTGATATCCTTTTTGACCTTCACCATAACCAAGAAATACACAAAGAGCAGAATGAGAAGTAAGCTTACTACGTTCAACATGAGGATAGAGAACAAAACAAGTGGAACCAAAGACTCTCAATGAAGAATAATCAGGAGCGTGACCATAAAGTTTTTCAAAGGGAGACAGACCTGAAGTGATAGATGACGGAATTCTATTGATTGAATAAACTGCAGTCAGAATGGCTTCCCCCCAGAACTCACTAGGAACATAAGCAGACAATAAGAGAGAACGAGAAGTTTCAACAATGTGTCTGTGTTTTCTTTCGGCAACCCCATTTTGCTCCGGTGTATCAGTACGAGAGGTTTGATGTAAGGTACCATCTAAAGCAAGCAAGTTAGAGAAATGATTGGAGGTATATTCACCACCCAGATCACATCGAAAACATTTGATAACAACATTATGTTGAGTTTTAACAAAAGCACGAAACATATGATAAATCTCGAGGAAATCATAATGATGTTTCATAAGATAGACCCAACAAAAATGAGTATAATCATCGATAAAAGAGACATAGTAACGTGATCCACCTTTTGTTAGAACAAGTGATGGCCCCCACACATCAGAGTGAATCAAATCAAAAGGTGCAAGAGAAACATAAACACTCTTATAAAAAGGTAAAGTAGAAAATTTTGCCAATTTGCGACCACAACAATCTGAAATATAATGGGTTTGTAACTTTCCTAATGCTCCTGTGGAAGCTAAGTACTTTAAACATGAACCAAAGACATATCCAAGACGAGAATGACATAAATAAAAACTAGACGAAGATGAACTTAAACGAAATGAAGACAAATCGACACTAGAAGCTGCAACATCAAGAATTCTCAGCTCATCTAAAATGTAAAGCCCCCTGCCTACAGCCTGTCCCAATAAGCTTCTTGGAATGAGGATCCTGCACATAACAACAAGAATTGGAGAAAATAACTGAGAAACCAGAGTCACATAATTGACCAACAGAGACAAGATTCAAAGTAAGATTTGGAATATGATTTACACCAGAGAATGACATATTTGGAGTGCAAATCGAGCCAATCCCTGCAAATGGCATGGTAGTGCCATCAACGGTCATGACAGATACAGAGGGTGCTGATTTAATGGACAAGAAACAATTGGAATTATGTGACATATGATGTGAAGCTCCAGAATCAAGGACCCATATAGAGGAAGATATACCTGGTGTGCTACTAGAAGGCAAACCTATGTGTGAGGGGGCTGACATGGCGTGTGGCTGCGAGGCAATGAACTTCTGAAACTGCTCTGTGAGTGTAGCAAACGAGGTACTAGGAGTGCTTCCAGAATCTGCAGGTGGAACAATAGATGCCATGTTCGAAGACATAGAGTGAAGAGGTCAGTGAACTTGGTTGCCAGATTTCCAGTGAGGAGGCTGATTCGGTGATTGCGCCATGTTCAGCAGTTTGGGACATTGAGCCTTCCAGTGTCCCTTTTGCTTGCAAAAACTGCATTCGTCGTAGCCAACCTTGGCTTGAGTCTTTTGTTGATTGTTGAAGGCTGGCCGATGAGGAAATGCAAAGACAGAGGGATTCAGAGAAGGAAGAATCCCCTTTTCCGCCCCCCCCCCCCCCCCCCCCCCCCTTTATCAACTTGAGACTGCAAGCGCATCTCTTCTGCTAACAACTCATTAACCACCGAATCAACTGACGGAAGAGGACTGCAATGCAGGATTTTTCCACAAAGACCTTCAAACTCATCTCGAAGAGCCATCAAAAACTGAACCAGACGTTGTGCCTCTCTCCGAGCAATGTAAATCTGATCCCACAGATTAGACATAGCAGAATAAAATTCCTGAACGGTCATATTATTCTGTTGAAGGGCTCGAATGTCAATCTCTAACTGATACTGCTTTGCGAAATTAGACTGTGTATACAGCCTTTCCAAGTGCTCCCAAACTTCCTTCACCATCTCATATTTCGCCAACTGGATACCGATTGATTGTTGAACCGAGTTGTTGACCCAAGTGATGATTTTCGAATTGTTGGCATCCCAAAGATCCAACTGTTCTGCAAAGCTCTCATCCTTATCGTCCTTCGGTTTCATGGAAGTTCCAGAAACATAATCCCACATACGTTTCCCTTTCAGAAAAAATTTCATGACATAATGCCAATACGAATAATTCTGCCTATTCAATTGCACATTGATGGACTGAAGCGAATCATCTTTTGCACCAGCCATGACAAACAATCAAAATCTAAATAGACAGAACAAAGTATGATCACCGAGACTATAATCCTAGCGCAACCAAATTGAGGGTACTCAAGAACCTTGCTCTGATACCATGATAATTTTGCAAATAGACAAATGAAATTTGAGAGAGAATCAAAAGAGAGGCTAGGTTTTCATCATATCAAAAAGATAGAGATAAGAGTACAAGAGAAATAAAATATATAGCCAAAATAATGAGAGACTAAAAGACTAAACTACCCTTACATATTAATAAAACTTATATTATTAACACGAATCACGTTGCATGACCTCTTCTGCTGCTTTTCGAAGACCATTGTTCCTGAATCGGATGGTCACCCTTTTTTTACTTTTTATCTTTCTCCCAAGAAGAATCGATATTTGTTCACTGACCTACATTCGGTAAACCGTGCATGCGATGATTTCTCCTTCATCGTGAGGGAGAACTAGTATCTGAAATACGTTCCTTCAGACTTATTTCCACTGAGGAGAACTTTCACCAAATGTTAGCATCGTGTCCTATTCTGTTTGTTTCCTTTATTTTCACAGTATTTCGAACGCTTATACTGTTTAATCGTACATTATGTAATAATTCCCTATTGTTTGTTAGCACTGATGTATTGGCCTAACACTTGCGAATGGGCCTCCAAATGCGAGGAACTCATCCTTTTTCACGACATGATCAATAAATCCAAAGATAATGCTATCAACGTCAATTGGGTTTACAATGCCCAAATGTTGGATTACATGACTTGACTCTGTTTTCCCTAATCCATTAAACGACAAGCCACTTCTTATCTAGCCGACACTAATGCTTTAAAATAGCATGACTATTTTGAGCACTACAAAAATTGATTCATCCAAAATAAAAATGCCAAGGATTCTACCCTCCACACGAGTCTCCCTGTTGACGTTATAAAGATGCTACTCAATGGTGTGCGAACACCTTGTTCCGTGAAGAGTATAAATCAACCTACATGTACTTCCTCATGTGAGCAGAGCTCAAAAGACCCGGTTGATTCCAAAATGTAGAAAATATTGTATATTAAGCATTTACTCAATATCACTCCAATAAGGAAACCAAGCTGAATTATTAAAATGTTACTATAATTAGATTATTTACTCTTAGGCTAGTTGATTTACCATATAATATCGTAATTAATCTAGAATATTTAGTATTAAATACCAGATTTTTTTTATACATGTACAATGCCTATTTAAAGGCCTTATTCTCTATCAATAAAGATTATCAAAGACTAATTTTCCACATGGTATCAGAGCTTTCCCTCTAAACTAGAAACTTTGAAGCCTCTTTTTTTTTTTCTCTCAGCCTTTGTCTCTTTTCGTTCATCTGCTCGTGCCCCTTTAGAAGGCCAGCCCTTCATTACCACTCCATTTGAGCCTTTCCCATTCATTCTAGCTCAGATCACCCAACTCCATCAGTTGCTTAATACCTCCAAGAATGCTTCTACATCTGCTCCATCATCATCTTCACATCCAAGTACCTCCGCTACCTTCAATGCTCAAAACTTTTCCTGGATTGTGGATTTAGGGGCCTCGGATCACATGACTAATCAGTCCCATCAGTTTACCACACACACTCCTTGTCCAGGTACTCAAAAAAATTAAGATTGTTGGTGGTTCCCTCTCCTCCGTGGCTCGTAAAGGGTCTATATATTTATCCCCCTCTATTACTCTTTATGATTTCCTTCATGTCCCAAATCTATCGTGTAATCTACTCTCTGTCAATAAAGTCACTCGAGATCAACAATGTTTTGCCTCTTTCTCACCACTCTACTGATATGTCCTCGCAGAAAACGATTGGGGGGGCAAAGGCACGTAGTGGGTTGTATTACATTGATCTAATTCCTCCTGCTCAAGTAAATAAAACTTTTGTTTCTAGTTGTATTGCTTCTCATAATAATGATATTATGCAGTGGCATTATAGGCTAGGACCATTACACCAAATACCTCTTTCTATAATACATAATTATAAGCTAATTGAAAAAGTATTATAATAGGTAACTAAAAAGTTAGAAAGCGGTAAAGTTAAAATGGAGGGAAACAAAAAAAAAAAAGGGCTGGGTAAAATTAAAATGGAGGGAAAAAAATGGCAAATGTAAAAGCATTTTTTTAGCAAATGTAAAAAGCAATGGCTCTGAAAGCTCCGAAAGCTCCTCCGCACCAATTTTCTCTGATTCCTCTTCTGCTCCCCCGCAAGAGCTGCTCCGATTGTCCCTCAAGCGTGGACTAAGGCTCGACAACTATGGGACGTAGGCAGGGACTAAAGGTTGACGATGATGGGATGCAGATGGTGCTTTGGTGGTGAGGGCTAGATCGGTGCAGGTGGTGGTCGACTGTGTCTGTTGCAAAGGTCGGGGACTGAAGGGTGACGAATGGGTAAGATTTTTTCTCACCTATTTTTTTTTTGTTTGTTAATATCTCGATTAAAAACAGAGATATTGAATATGATATTTGTGTATTTATTTTGTGTTTTGAGATCTTTGTATATATCTGGGTTGAAGATAAATTCAAATCATTGGATTAATCATTTTCCTCTATTTGTGTGAGTGTTTGTTCTTCCGTGAGATTTAATGGCTAGAACCCGATTCAATACCCTCATCATCTCACACACATCTCTTCTCTACTGCAATTTTCTTTTGGTCAGCAACCCACCATCACCCTCATCATTCTCCATCTCAGTCACGGCAGCCGCACCACTCCCAGCCACCCCCAAGCCCCTGCTCTCCGCCTCTGTTATGTTGCACTTGCACCCACCCACCCACCACCACCACCACCACCACCAATCCCTCCTCCTCTCTCTCTCCCCCTCTGTAACGATCTGAGCCCAAGGTCAGTATTATCTTTTTATTGCAATTGACATGATTTGTTATGCCATTACAATACCCATTTGTATTGAGTATCACAACTACATATTTTAAGTCGTAAATTGGTCGCAACGCGAGTTTGGAAGACTTACAAACAATACTATTCATTTGCATCGATGGTACCCAATGATGTCCATATTAAAGTTCGATTTTATGTGTCAGAAATGTAATGCACTGTTGGAGAGTCCCATTGGAACTAGAAAAACCATGTGCCTTCTATGTGCCACGTTGGCTTGGAGGAAGAGTTTGGGTGGTTTCTCAACTGGTGCCAATGTGAAGAGCAGTCAGAATGCCAGAGGCTCAGCAGAATCATCATCACAATCTGGGAGCCCAAATCTTCCCACCATAATTTATACATCACGTACTCACAACCAGATTCGTCAAGTAATCAAAGAATTGAAAAGAAGCTCTTACAGGTTAGTTTTGGAACCACCCCTAAGTTCAATGCTCGTATTCCACATCACTGATCCATGCTTGTGATCTTATCGTTCTTTTGTTCCTGCCATATTATACTAATTAACGCATGTAGTTCGTGTCAACTCAACAGTGCACTATCTCAATGTTGATATCATAGGGTAATTTGATCTGTGGATAGGAGGCTTTGGTTAGTTTATTTATTACCCATGTCGATCTTGCCTCTTTAGTTGTTTTTGCTGGGTGATGTTCCTCTTGATTAATACAATTAATTTGTCCTGGAAAACATAAGTTGCAGACTCAATTTATGGACAATCTACACTCTACAGCTATTGATACGTATTTTTATGGGATAAATAGCTCTTTTCCAACTCTCTCATGTGACTCTCAATAGTGAAATTTGCAGTTATGATAATTTTTTTTAATTATTGGCATCACATACAAACAAATGCTTTAATTAAATTATGGTGCATGTTTAGTGGAGTAGTTCTAAGAATTAAAGCATTGTCTTTCTTTGTAATGAATTGCTCATTTGAGCTCATATGTCTTTTCTGCTTTTGATGTTTTGATATGTGGAAGCTAAACTAGTTGAATATTTGGATTGGTGTAGGCCCAAAAAGGTAGTGTTAGGGTCTCGAGAGCAATTATGCATTCATGAGCAAGCTAGTTCACTCCATGGGAAAGCACAATCAAATGCGTGCCAAATGCTTTGCAGAAATCGTGATAAGCGTGAAGAGCATGAAAACCGTAAAAAGTAGGAAAGACCTCGCTGCACCCATTATTTTCATGTTGCTTGTATGTTCTATAAATTTCTGGTTGTCTTTGTTTGTGTGATGTCTAGATAAACACAAGTGTGAAAAGTACAAAGTACATTTGATTAAATATTTGCACTCTAGTCATGTTTGTTGTGATATAAGAAACGGGGAGTCTTATGCAGAATTAAATCAAGACGTACAGTTCTCAACTGTAACTCTAATGAAATTTATTTGGAAATAAAAGATGAATTTTTTAGTTGTTGTTTTCAATTTTAATCCACCTAGAGAAAACCTAAATAACTTTATTGATTTTTTGTGTCTCAAATTACAATAAAATGTATAGACTTGCAAAAAGTTGATCAATTTCTAGAGTGCTGGAGTGGGTGGTAAAGATAGGCACCCACCGATGGGGAGGCTTGTATAATGGCACAACCATTGACATCATTCACTCTATAGAAATAGATGTGGAGTTTCCTATGAGAGATTTATTATGCTTTTGGTAAATTATTGTACTGAAGTGTTTGATAAATTGATAGGGTCAATTTCCTCTTTTCAAGTCTCAATAGTGTGCTTTATTGGTCTTGATGCAATAAACATTGAATTCTTATAACTGTTTGTTGGAGTTTGCATATCCTGGTATTACTTTGTATACAATTTTCTCTTTTTATTAAAGTTACTCTCTTGCATCTCTTGATTATTCTGTTGTCAGACAAGAATTTCCTTAGAAAGAATTTCTCACACTTTATTAATCAAGCCCAGAAACTTACAAGAACTACCAAGCATTTGAGAGGTTTGAAACTTTCCCCAAGAGCAAAGCGCTATCAATTATAATCAACTTTTTTTATATCCATTCCTTAGAACACTAGGCAATATACATAATAATCACTTAGTACGCATAGTACACTTCTTATAATCCTATTGGACATATATTTAGTCAATAATAACAGGCCTAATTAGTAACTAGTTCTTTTTATTTTTCTGGAATAATTAAACCTCAGAGAAGGCCTAATATTCTTATCATCTGTCTTGTTTTGCTTTGACTCCATTGTGTCTCTTGTACTTGGGTTTTGTCATATCTCTTTGCTTATGGACAAAAAATGAGGATTTTCCCATGGCCATATTATATTTATAATTTTTTACATATTATATGCTACAAGCTACAAGCTACAAGCTTGATAAGGTTATGTAATTATGTAAATAAATACATACATACATGTGATCGATATTAAAATTATGTATCTTGAAAGATAAATATTATTGAATTTGTTATTTTCTTGGTTATAAGAAAAGTGTGTTTAGTTCACTATTTTACTTTCACCAAATGTTATGCTTGGATCTTGCTGCAACTTTTCTTCATTGCTTGTGCTTGCCGCCATGTACTTTTCACAATTTTTCCCCCTCCTGTAATCCTAGAAATTATACAAGTAGTTGTGTGTCACGATAAAACTTTGTTATTGCATGTTAAATCATTTGAGTAAAAGAAACTACTGTATTTTATAGAAGGGAAAAAGAATTGTTGAATTAGGTCTATGATCTTTGGTTAACATGGATATTTTGAATGGTTGTTTCAAAACTGGTTCTTTCTTTCGTTGTGGATCGTGTACTGCACTATCTAGTGTTATTACTTCCTGAGTTTTTCAGTTTTGTAGTTTTCACATATATTTGATTATTCTACTATAGGTCACATGAAGAGCAATCCTCATCTTGGAGATGAACCTATAGATATCGAGAATTTGGTCAATATTGGAAAATCATTTGGGCTGTAGGTTCTCTTTTGATAATTCTTTGTTTCTATTTTATACCAATGTATAGTCTAATCCTACCACTTTTTCCTTTTTGATGTTCCTAGAAGCTATTGCCATAGGTATGGAGCTTGTGCGTTTCTATATGTATATGCAAGTGTGTAATTTATTTTTACTTATTTCCTGCAGGTGCCCCTATTATATGTCACAGGAGATTCATAAGGTTGTTGATATATTATTTGCACCTTATAACTATCTCATTGATTGTGGATATAGGAAATCTCTAACAATAAATTGGCAGAACAGTGTACACATATTTGATGAAGCTCACAACTTGGTAAGTTGAAGAAATATATCTAACAAAGGAAAGTTTTTCTTCTGTACTCTGAAATTGGTTTGTGGTTATCCACTTTTTTCTTTTTGAATCCATTTTAATGTTAATGCATTACATTATCTTATTTGCCTAAATATAACGCAGGAAGGCCTATGTGCTGATGCAGCTTCTTTTGACTTGCCTTCTTGGCTTCTTACGACTTGCATTTCTGAAGCAAAAAATTGTATTGATATTTCTGTAAAAAGAAGGCAAGTTTTTGATGATAAGTCAAATAACCCAGATAATTTTGCAATTCTTAGAGGTAAACTTTACTAGTAATATTATTCAAGTAGTAGTGTAAATAGAATATGCCATTCGCCACCAGTTCCTTTTAGTGCTTAGTCAACATTCTTACTGATATATATATAAATTTATAAATGATATTTATAAATTTATAAATGATGAATCCATCAGTGCTAGTATGCCAGCAGTACTTTGCACATGGGTCCATATTATTCTGTACTATTCATTTTACCCTGCATTTGCATTTCTTTCCCTTTTTCTTTTAGAAATTCTTCAGGCATTTTAGCAGACTTCATGAACATGCTTATAATTAGTTATAAATGTATATCTTGCAGCACTTCTTTTAAAGCTTAAGAAGCGAATTGCGAAAGTGCCTATTGGATCCAAGGAATTAGGCTTTACTAAACCTAGACCTTACATGTATGAATTACTAGCTGATTTAAATATCACTCCTAAGACTTCATCCAAACTTGTTGAGATAATTGATGAAGCAACTAAATTTTTGGAAGAAGATAATCAGCAACAAGGGAAAAGTAGTGTCTGTCGATTGGAAAGCATTGGAAACATGCTTAATATAATTTTCAGACATGACAATGCTCATGCAAAATACTATAGTGTAAGTTCCAAATATTGACTGTGTGTGTGTGAAAGAGAAGTATGATAAAGTAATTAGCTGAGAATATAAGTCTTTTTTGTTTTAGGTTCATGCGCAGGAAGTTGAAGCTAGTGCATCAGATGGTTTAAAAGGTAACTTTGGAGACAAGTTTTGAAGTTTCCCTAAAAGTATAGAAGTTATACAACACTACTATTTCTTGGCCTTTTTGTTTGTTTGTTGTTATGTGCTCTTGTTTTTAATTCCAATGATAGTTGGCTTGGCCTTGCCAAACTCTTGATCCGTTTCTCATCTTTGGCATAAGCGAATAAATGTTTCTTCACCTTTATTCATCTCTCAACAGTTCTGGCTTTATTATTATTATTATTATTATTATTAATTATTACTTTGGGGATAAGTCACCTGATCATGTTAGACTATATATTTTGACCACGATTCTTGGCAAAAGGCTTTAGTTATGTGTACAATGACTCTTTATGAAGTAACATGTTGAATGACTAATAATTTAAATTTATGCCTTTTGTGGCTGACAATTGAAATTTAATTGTCACATTGTAGATTTTGAAGGATGAGTCCCCAAGAGAGATGCACGATAATGCATTCACATAAAAGGAGGAGGTAAAATTATATATATATTGTGATGATATCAATCTTTTATATATGCCTATGTTTCTTTATTTGTGATTTATTCCATGTTTGGCTCATTATATATATTTGTCTTCTAAAGTTGTTGAACTTTCTACCTTCAAGTATCTATGTATTGTCTTTATTTGTCATGTCTGATTCTCTTAGGATTTCAATAGCTTAATCACTTTTGACAAGTCTTGGATCTTCGCTTGTAATCGATAAGGCATATGAGTTAGTATCTCATACTCCATGTCATCTCATGCCCGCCCAATATCTATAAATAATTATATAAGTACATATGTATATGTATAGATAAAATTCACTACTTTATGTGTGATTGATTCAATGAATTGAATTGAAAGTTCATGCATATAGAGAATAACCCATTGATAATTATGTATGCATGTTTAAATTTTTGTGTAAATATTTTGATATATCTATGTGGGAACTCCAAGTTATATGTTCCTTAAACTTTATGGTTCAAATAGTTGTAGTAATGTGTGTAATATAATAACTTTTTTATTATTCAAACTCAATTATTGTAAATTTGGTTATGCGTCATGATATTATTGACTATTTTAGATGAATGATATGATATTTCATGACCTCATTAGTTTTTCTTTTATGTTTTATTTACCAGATTCAACAAGTGAAGTGCAAAAGAAAATCTGATTTGGAAGGCTTTGGTGTGCTGACATTTGGAAGATCATGAATTCCTACCTTTACTTTTGAATATGCAACTGTTTAAGACTATTTTGTTGACTATTGTGAGAATATTTTGTTTATGTTAATTAGGCAGTGTTGAATATCTTAAGACTTTTGGATTGTTTTTTAGATAATTTTGAATGTATTTTGACACAATTATTTGGTTATATGTGTTATGAACCATATAATTGGTACTAAAAAATATATTTGTACAATGTTAAGGGTGTCTTAAGTATATTAAATGAAGCGGGTTTGAATTAAAGCAATAAAAAATAATTATAATGTACAGGTTTATATAATAATAATTTAAGCTTATCGAAATATTCGAATAATACAAAAAATGTGTTATTCTATCTTTTCCAATAACACTAGTTTATAAGCATAAAATTATGTTATGCAAACTATTTTCTAAAATGCAAAAAGTATGTTATTATAAAGTGTATCATAACACTACTTTATAAGTACAAAAAAGTGTTATATAATCTATTTATAAATAGCATAATGAAATATTTATCTAACTATAAAAATAATACAACAAAAGTGTTATCGTATGCTATACTATAACACATGTCTATAACTATGAAAAAGTGTTATGCAAAGTGCTCTGACCTACTATAACACTGCATTCCTTAACATGTCAAAAAGTGCTATGGTATATATTTGATAATACTTTTTCAGTTTTATTGAAAGAATTTTTTCTTGTAGTGGACACCCTAGTTTTTCCTATTTAAAATATATCTTTCCTAGTTTGTTTCAAAATAAAAATCTGAGCTCCTTTAAGTGTGACATTTGTCAGTTTGCTAAACATACACGTGCTATTTTTTTTTTCGTTTTGTACCTTACAAGTCAACTCAGCCCTTTACTCTTATTCATAATGATATATGGGGACCATCTAGAATAACCAATTCCACATATACTAGATGGTTCATCACTTTTATTGATGACCACACACATGTTAGTTGGGTTTTTCTTCTTAAATAGAAATCTGATGCTGCCATGACATTTAGAAACTTCCATTCTATGATAAAAAATCAGTTCAATGCTAATCTTCTATTATTGCACACAGATAGAGGCACTAAATATTTTAATTCCATCTTAGGTGATTATCTTCTATCTTATGGCATCATTCAAAAGATTTCTTGTGTAACCCCAGCAAAATGGGATTGTCGAACGCAAAAATAGACACATGTTGGAGGTTACTAGGGCCTTAATGTTTACCACATCTGTCCCTAAGTATTTTTGGGGTGAGATTATCCTTACAGCTGTCTACCTCATCAATCGTATGCCTTCTCAAGTGTTGAACTTTCACACTGCAATCTCTATCCTTCTTAAAACATATCCACATACTCATCTTATTTCTGATCTCCTCTTAAAAATGTTTGGTTGTACTTCTTATTTCCATGTTCTAGGTCCAAAACGATCCAAATTTGATCCACGTGGTCTTAGGTTTGTTTTTATTTTTTGCTACTCTTCTACCAAAAAAGGGTATAAATGTTATAATCCATCTACTCGACATATGTATGTCTCCTTAGACGTCACATTTAATGAAGAACAACCTTTTTATCCCAACATTCCACTTCAGGGAGGGATAGTGAGTGAAGTTTCTAGTTGGGATACTTGCCTACCTAAAGCTATCACAGAAATTGATCAAACTATCAATCTCTCCTCTCCTTCTCTATCTAACATAGGAACATTTGAGCAACAATCTCAGCCCCAAACTAAAGAACTTTTAGTTTACTCTCAGCGACCAAAGGACCATCAGGTAATACAACTAGAAACTGCTCCAACATCTCATGAGTCTGACCCACAGATTGTTCGTAATGTAAGTGATCCTTCTCTCAATCCCATCTTGCCTAATGACGTTCCTAATGTTGAGCCTTCTAATGTGGTGGAACCCGAATCTGAGTTACCTATTGCCAAGAGGAAGGGAGCCTGAGGTTGTACTCTACATCCAATGTCCATATATGTCTGCTATAGTAGACTAACTCCAAAATATAAAACTTTCCTAGAAAAATTCAAGCAAGTGGTAGTTCCTAAGGATATAATTGAAGCCCTCTCACAGAAAGAATGGAAGAAAGCAATCTACGAGGAGATTGGGGCACTGGAAACCAATACAACATGGACAATAGTCAATCGACCTAGAGATAAACATGTGGTTGGATGTAGTGGGTATTTATGGTTAAACACAAGGCTGATGGAACGTTAGACCGATACAAAGCGAGACTAGTTGCAAAAGGATTCGCCTAAACATATGGAGTGGACTACAATGAGACGTTTTCATCCGTTGCCAAGTTAAACATAGTCATGGTTCTGCTATCAGTTGTTACAAATCTCGATTGGCCCCTACAACAACTAGACATCAAAAAATGCCTTCCTCAATGGGCATTTGGAAGAGGAAGCTTTCATGAGCACACCTCCAGGCTTCAAGGAAAGATATGGAAATGAAAATGTTTGTCATTTGAAAAAATCTCTCTACGGCTTAAAACAATCTTAGGGCATGGTTTGAAAGATTTAATAGGGTGGTAAAACAGTATGGGTATAAACAGGCTCAATCAGATCACACCTTATTCTTTAAACACTCGCAAAAGGGTAAGGCAACTATTCTCATTATCTATGTTGATGACACGATATTTACCAGTGATGATTATGGAGAGCAAGAAAGACTTAAAGGTTTGTTAGCCCAAGAATTTGAGGTAAAAGATCTTGGATTAATGAAGCATTTTATAAGAATGGAGGTTGCAAGAACAAAACAAGGAATTGTTGTGTCTCAAAGGAAAAATGTCCTAGATCTACTCAAGGAAACAAGAATAAGTGGTTGTAAACCTATGACAACACCAGTTGAACCAAAAGGCAAGTATAAACCAACAAAAGAGAAGCCAATCGACAAAGGAATGTGTACGAAAATCTTTTCTATATTTGGGAATAATTCTTGTGAAGCTGTATAGTTGATATTTTATTTATTCTATGGTATATTATTTTGTAATATTAGGAGAGTAGTTAATAGGTTTATTCTCTTATTTATTGCAATTATTTTTCCCTCTTTTATAGGGATATTTGTACTCAATATATACATGTTTTCTATATTAGAAATAATATACAGAAATTACCCAATAATATCTTCTTGGTATCAGAGCCAAAATCGCACTCTTCCCTAACCCTAATCACACGACTTCATCTCCCTCATCTCTTCACAATTGCATAAACCCTAGCTGCTAATCGCATCCCAAGCCAATCCCACCATGTCTGAAAACTCCAATGAATCTGCCAACACCCAAGCCAACTCCATCAATGCCAATCCCACCAATTCCACCTCTGTTCCAGCCAAAACCACCACTTTCGAATCCCACTCTGTCCAAATAACCACCATTCTCTTAAATGGAGACAACTTTCTGAGATGGTATCAATCAATTCAGATGTATATGAGAGGCCGAGGAAAAATGGGATATCTAACTGGTGAAAAGAAGGCTCCGTTAGAGACTGATCCCACCTATGACAATTGGGATGCAGAAAACTCTATGATAATGGCGTTGCTTGTTAAGTCTATGGAGGAAGATATCAGCTCAACTTATATGTGTTATCCCACAGCGAAGGAACTATGGGATAATGTTATTGAGATGTACTCTGATTTGGAAAATCAATCTCAAATATTTGAGTTTAATCTCAAACTTGGAGAGATAAGGCAAGGGGAGGACAGCGTTACAAAATACTTCAATTCATTGAAGTGAATATGGCAAGATTTGGATATCTTTGACACCTATGAATGGAAATCGGTTGAAGAAGGAAAACATCACAAGAAAACTATTGAGAAGACGCAAATTTACAAATTCTTGGCTAGTCTCAATGTGGAGATTGTTGAGGTGAGGGGGAGAATTATTGGAAGACAGCCCTTGCCCCTAATCGGGGAAGTATTCTCAGAGGTCAGGAGGGAGGAGAGTTGAATGAGTGTTATGCTTGGAAAGAAGGTACTTGTGACCACTATTGAAGGCTCCGCACTAGCTGTTGGAGGAAGTTATAGTAGAAACAATTCATATTGTAACGCCCTACTTCCTTAGAGCCGTTACTAAGTGAGTTTTAAGACAAAACAGTGCAATGAACTCGCTAACCGAGGTTTTGAAACAAAAGTGTGTCTAATAAAAAGTTAAGGCTGTAATCTTTGAAAGTGCGTTGACTTAATAAAAACTTCTAGTATTAAACAATTGGGATCCCAGAATAAGGTTTGAAAACTATTTACATCTTGAAATAAGTTTACAGTTGGTCAGTTCTAAAAATCATAGATTATTACAGCCATTTTCAAACAAACCCCCAACCAAAGCAGTCGGGCAGGCCAAACATGTACGCGTCGCTTCACGCTCTCCTTACTCATGGTTGGTTGACTCAGTCTTTGCCCTTACCTGCAACACGGAGCACCCGTGAGCCGAAGCCCAGCAAGAAAACTCATGCAGAACATAACATATGCAAATATACAGTTAATCATATCAGATAGTCCACAGATAAACAAGTCAACCATTAGACTAAGCAAACACGGCCATGCCGCCCCAGAAGCCTTACCGAAGCCTGGGGTATCGGTTCTCACCGTAGGGATAACACATGTATCCACCGGGCCCTGCCCTGACTATAGCATCCCATGTGCTAAGTGTTACTTCCGGCCCCGCTGCCGCACCCGGCCTACGCCGCTCTCGGCCCTTGCCGTTCATTTTATTATAATCACACATATAGTATAACACAACAACATTCAAACGAATATTAATTCAATTAAGTCTGCATCCTAGCATGTGATGCAATATAGGGCCGTGCCCTGCAATCATACTATGGGCCCATGCCCTATCCTACGGGTGTTATAGTTTTCTTACCTGTATTCTGAGCCTCCTGATGCACTAAAGCCGCGAGCACGGTCCTCAAGCACGAGCCTCCCCAATATCCTAGTCACAACACACATGAAACATCCTTTAATACTAATCAAATCATAACCACTTCCCGGGACCAATCCCACACTCTCGGGACTCCCAAATTCCTAAAACAAATCATCGGAAACATCCCCCGAGCCCCTGGAACAAATGCCCAAAAATGCAAAATTTCCCATCCTGAAAAAGGCGTAGCGCTGCGGCGCTACCCGCAAGGGCCGCGGCGCCCAGCGAAGTCAGAAAGCTCCCCTGACTGAAAACAACCTCGCGCCGCGGCGCCCAAGAACAGGGCCGCGGCGCTCCTTCGCGAACCCAGAAAAACTGGGTTTTTCCTCTGCATTTCATCATCCAAAACACTCCCAAAACATCCCCAACTCACACCTAAGCCCCAAAATCAATTCAAAACCCCACATAGACCATTTAACAACTCAGAAACACAATCAAAGAAACCCAAACACACAATCAAATCCCCAAAATCCACATCTTTGATTTTCAACTTCAGAAAATATAAAACCCAAAACCAAACTTAAACCATGCTTAAATTCCTCAAACCATAACAGAAACAAGCCTTAAATTTACTTAGAATCCTTACCTTGAATGAAGAATCCAACCCTATGCATCCTTGATTCATCTCCTAAGTCTCAAATTTCAGCTCCTTCACTCCTCTTCTTCTCCTTCTTCTTCTTCTTGCCCTAGGTCTCCTTCAAGCTTTCCTTTTCTTAATTTTTAAACAAAACCACCAAAATGGATAAGTGCCAAACCGTTCACCCCATATAACCCAGCTGCAATTTGTCTAAACCCCTTGCCAAATGACCATCTTACCCCTCCTTGCCTATCCTTTCCTAACTAAACCTCAAGGGCTTACTTGTCATTTCCTATCCATTACAATTCTACCATTTTACCATCAAAACCTGTTACTCTCTATGGTTACTAATCAGTTACACAAGTTACCAAATTACTAGTCACCAAAATCTCTCAAGAACTAAGTTACAAAATCCCCGAATTACCCCTAGGCTCCTCCCGAGCCGGGTATAGAAATCCCGTTGTGACTTTTAAGTTAATTTGCTCTCTAGGACCGTCTTGGCACGTGCATCACAATAATAACACCACACTCACGTGGTACAATTCACAGAATACAATTATCACATATCAATACAGTTATGCCCAACATGGCCAAAATTACAATTATGCCCTTCTAACACGATCCGGGCCTACATGCATACTAATATACATAGTCATGCATCTCAGATAAACAAATGGTCATATAACATGCTTTAAATCATAATCATGTATTTAACTCATCAAAGTCACACATAAATCCCATCATGCCCACCTGGCACGCTAATCAAGGCCCTTAAGCCTTATTAGCGAATTTGGGTCGTTACACATATCCTCCTAAATCTGATGAAAAACCACAAGTCTGGTGTGATTTCTGTAACAAGCCTCACCATACTCGTGAAACTTGTTGGAGGATTCATGGAAAACCTGCAAATTGGAAGAATAAAGCTGAGAGATCAGGTCGTACACCTGCTGCCAATATAGTTGATACCCATCCTTTCACTAAGGAGCAACTCAATCATCTTCATGCATTACTGAAATCCAATTCGAAATCATTTGGTATTACTTCTACTGCTTCTGTTGCACAATCAGGTAATGAAATACATGCCTTAAACTGCCTCTTTCCATCTTATGCTCCGTGGATAATTGATTCTGGGGCTTCTGATCATATGAAAAATTCTTCTAAATTCTTTGATTCCTATATACCTTGTTTAGGAGATAAAAAAAGTTAGGATTGCAGATGGTAATTTCTCACCTATTGCAGGAAAAGGTCTAGTAAAATTATCTAAGGGGATAGATCTTAAATTTGTTCTTCATGTTCCTAATCTCACCTGCAATCTTTTATCTGTGAGTAAATTATCAAAAGATTCTAATTGTTCTGTGATATTCCATGAATCTTGTTGTCTTTTTCAGGACCGGAGTTCGGGGAAGATGATTGACAGTGCTAAGATGATTAATGGTCTCTATTATTTTGAAGATAATATTTCTAAGAATAAAATTGCTCAAGGGTTTAGTATCATTAGTTCTATTTCTGTTCATGATCAAATAATGATTTGGCATTATAGATTGGGCCATCCTAGTTTTTCTTATTTAAAACATTTATTTCCAACTTTGTTTAAAGGGTTAAATCCTTTATTTTTTCAGTGTGAAAGTTGTTTATTGGCCAAAAGCCAACGTAAGTCTTATGTTAAAACATCCTATAAATCTTCCAAACATTTTTATCTTTTTCATAGTGATGTTTGGGGACCTTCTAAGTTCACTACTAATTCTGGGAAAAAATGGTTTGTTACTTTTATAGACGATCATACTCGACTTTGTTGGGTATATTTAATGAGTGAAAAATTTGAGGTTGAGCAACTTTTTTCAGGTTTTTATAAAATGATTGAAACTCAATTTCACACAAAAATCAGTATTTTAAGGTCTGATAATTGAACATAATATTTTAATAAAATCCTTGGGAATTTTTTAAAAGAAAAAGGTATTTTGCATCAATCTACTTGTCCAAATACACCTAAAAAAAATGGTGTTGCTGAAAGAAAAAATAGACATTTATTAGAAATCGCTCGTGCTATGATGTTTTATATGAAAATTCCTAAATATTTATGGGGTGATGCTATTCTTACTGCATCTTATTTAATAAATAGGACGCCCACAAAAATCTTACAGTATCTTACCCCATTAGAATGTCTCAAAAATTTCTTTCCCGGTTCTAGAATTAATTCTGATTTACCTTTAAAAATTTTTGGTTGTACTACCTATGTTCACATTCCTAAATGGTCTCGGTCTAAGCTAGATCCTACAGCTGATAAATGTGGTTTTTTTGGGTTATCCTCCTAATAAAAAGGGATATAAATGTTTTAATCCTATTACTAAGTGTATTTATACGACTATGGATGTTTCCTTTTTAGAAAATGTCCCTTGTTTCTCCAAAAAATTTAATTCAGGGGGAGAATGCAGTGGAACCAAATTTTTGGGAAACTGTAGAACCTTTACCTAAAACTATTATTGATATTTCTTTTCAGGAAACTAATCCCACATACGAATCTGAATTGGTTTATCAGATAAAGAAATGCTACGATTAATAAAAAATCGTAATAATCTTGAGCCTGTGGTTTATTCAAGGAAAAATGTCACTGAAAGGAGTAGGGGTCCTTTAATCATCCCTGCGCATGGTCAATTGGAAGCCCTGGATGATAATTCTTCAAGTATTCTAGGTAATTCTTCTTCTATTCCTATTTTTGACTCATCTCCACACATTATTCAGCCATCTCAACATTATTTAAACCCAAATTATGCTCCTAAACCTACCCCGGAATCAACCCCAGGAAATCTTGAATTAGACAACCTTCCCATTGCTCTTAGAAAAGGAACTCGTACCTGTACCAAACACCTCATGGCTAAATATATATCCTACAATCACTTATCTGAATCCTATAAAGCCTTTACCATTAAACTTTCAAAACTGGTTGTGCCTAGGAATGTTCAAGAAGCTCTAGATGAATCAAATTGGAGGCTAGCAGTGTTTGAGGAAATGAATGCTCTAAAAAATAATGGTACTTGGGAAATTGTGGAGTTACCGAAGGAAAAAAAACCGTAGGGTGTAAATGGGTATTCAGAATAAAAAGCAAAGCTGATGGAAGTGTTGAGAGGTACAAAGCTCGACTTGTGGCTAAGGGATTCACTCAAACCTATGGAATAGATTACCGAGGAACGTTTGCTCCCGTTGCTAAAATTAACTCTATTGGTGTGTTTTTGTCTCTAGTAGTTAATTCTAATTGTCCTATACACCAATTAGACGTAAAAAATGCTTTTCTTAATGGATGTCTAGAAGAAGAAGTGTTTATGAATCTCCCTCCATGTTTCGAAGGCCACTTTGGAGCAGGAAAAGTTTGCAAATTAAAAAAGTCTTTATACGGACTCAAACAGTCCCCTAGAGCCTGGTTTGAGCGATTTGGTATGGTGTTAAAGTGTTATGGGAACACTCAAATTCAAGCAGATCACACAATGTTCTACAAACATTCAGAACAGGGTAAAGTGGCAATTCTAATTGTGTATGTGGATGATATTGTGCTGGCTGGAGATGATTCTGTTGAACTGAAATTTTTTAAAGGAAGACTTGGTGAAGAATTCGAAATCAAAGATTTGGGTGCTTTGAAATACTTTCTTGGAATGGAATTTGCAAGATCCAAAGAAGGTATATTTGTAAGTCAACGTAAGTATGTGCTTGATCTACTCAATAAGACAGGAATGGTGGGTTGTAAGCCTGCTGAAACACCAAGTGAACCTAATGTTAAATTACAGCGTGTAGACTTGAAGAATATGAAGGATCGTGAGCTTTATCAAAGACTAGTTGGTAGGCTGATTTATCTATCACATACACAGCCAGACAACCTTTTTTGTAAGTATGGTAAGTCAATTCATGCATTCACCTAGTTCTAAGCACTTTGATGCAGTTTACAGAATTCTAAGGTATCTAAAGGGAACACCTGGAAAAGGCCTCTTGTTCAAATCTCGAGGGCATTTGGAAATTGAAGTCTATACAGATGCTGATTGGGCTGGCAGTATAGTAGATAGGAGACCTACCTAAGGCTATTGTTCATTCGTTAGTGGTAATTTAGTTACTTGGCATAGTAAGAAACAGAATGTGGTGGCTAGAAGTAGTGCGGAAGCTGAATACAGGGTTGTTGTTCACGGCATGTGTGAAGTTATATGGATAAAAAGATTGCTTAAAGAATTGAAATCATCACAGTCATCTCCTATGAAGTTGTACTGTGACAATAAGTCAGCAATTGCCATTGCTCATAATCCAGCGCTTCACGATCGTACTAAGCATGTCGAAGTTGACAAGCACTTTATCAAGGAAAAGATTGAGAATGGCAAAGTGAGCATGTCCTATATCCCTACTGAAGAACAATTGGCAGATATCTTTACAAAAGGATTGTGTAAAAGACAGTTTGATTTTCTAACTAGCAAGCTGGCCATGGAGAACATTTTTCAACCAGCTTGACGGGGAGTGTGGGAAAATCTTTTCTATATTGGGGAATAATTCTTGTGAAGTTGTACGGTTGATATTTTATTTATTATACGGTATATTATTCTGTAATATTAGGAGAGTAGTTAATAGGTTTATTCACTTATTTATTGTAATTCTTTTTTCCCTCTTTTATAAGGATATTTGTACTCAATATATACATGGTTTCTGTATTAGAAATAATATACATAAATTACCCAGTAATATCCTCTTAATGTACCAGCGGTTAGTGGTAAAATTGATCTACCTATCCCACACAAGGCCCGATATTGCATTTGATGTGAGCTTAGTTAGCCAATACATGCACAATCCATTTGAAGAACACTTGGAAGCTTTGTACAAAATTTTACGCTATCTGAAGAAAACACCAAAAAAGGGATTGCTATTAAAAAAGAATGAGGAAAAATGTGTTGAGGCCTTCACAAATGCAGATTGGGCAGGGTCAGTTGAAGATAGAAGATCAACAACTGGATATTGTACTAAAGTATGAGGGAACTTAGTTACTTGGAAGAGTAAGAAGCAACCAGTGGTAGCCTGAAGTAGTGCCAAAGCAAAACTCAGAGCTCTAGCTCAAGGAGTATGTGAATTAATTTGGATCAAACGCATACTTGAAGAATTCAAACTTTAAAGGACCGAGCCTTTAATGTTGTATGGTGACAGTGAGTCAGCAATCAACATAGCACACAACCCAGTCCATCATGACAGAACCAAGCATGTGAGGATAGACACTTCATTAAAGGAAAAATTGATGGAAAGGAACTATGTGTTGTATATATTCCTAGCAAGCAACAATAGGTTGACTTACTAAATAAAGGGCTATCAACAAAAAGTTTCAACGAGTTAGTTTGCAAGCTGGGCATGTGGAATCTCTACGCTCCAGCTTAAGGGAGGGTGTAGAAAATATTGTATATTAAGCATTACTCAGTATCTTTCCAATAAGAAAACCAAGTTGAATTATTAGAAAGTTACTATAATTAGATTATTTAGTTTTAGGCTAATTGATTTACCTTAGAATATTTGTAATTAATCTAGAATATTTGGTATTAAATATCATATTTGCTTATACATGTAAAGTGCCTATTTAAAAAGGCCTTATTCTCCATCAATAAAGATTATCAAAGGCTAATTTTCCACACAAAAGTAGTTCCCCTGCTCTTTCATTTGACTCTCGTGAGGATGATGATAACTCCGACCAAGTCAGCTCTTGTTTCCATTTCCTCTTGCGCTGCCCCCATTCTGAGCGTCCTTTCCCCAATTGATGATATGTAATGACCCAACTACTCTAGACTTTTGGACCATTAACGAAAACTATACATACTAATCCTTAATAAAACTTACAAGTGAAAATACCATAACTTTATTAAGAAACTTGTAAAAATAAGAGTTAAACTTACATAAAATTTAGGTTAGGATATGGGATCCCATTGTTTTAAAAACAAAACATATCTTAATTGAAATGAAAAGAGATTACATAAATAGTGCAGAAAAATACATGTAAAAACCATAAAACAAAACTACATCCTCGAATCGTAACGCTCGGCTCTTGAATCCATTCGACCTCAATACACATTCTCCAAGCTTCCAAGAACCTTTCCCGCCACTAAGACTACTTTCCTGCACATATAAACAAAAAGGAATGAGCCTAATGCCCAGCAAGGAAAATCTAACACATAGTTCATATACATAAATTTCATAAGAAACATAAAAACATAACATAACACTTATATCATACACATACTATAATGGCCATTATTACTTGGGGTCCCATAGACTAAACAAGTCATATGCCCATTAGATTAGTGGGGTCCTACTAGCTAAGCAGGTCATATGCCCATAATCTATTTGGGGCTTGTTAGTCATATGGGTCATATGCCCAAGCCTACAAACATACTTATCATAACATATTTCATAACATAAAAACCATAAGATAACATATAAAACATATAACATATGAATTCTATCCTATTTTCCTTACCAAAATTACCGGGATAAGAGGACAGAGTTGGGACTTTGGAACACTCCTAAGAACCATTTGAAAAAGAGTGAGTATAGTGAAGAAGAGAAATGAAAGGAATGGAAGGACTAAACCATTGGGAAAATACTTACCAAAAACTTATGTGCAAGTTCTTAGATTTCCTAACCAAAATAAAGATTAAGGTTAGAAGGCTGAGTAGAAGACTATGAGAAAGAAAATAATATAATACCAATGAACTAGAGTGTGGAAATACCTTGAAGACTTGTAAGACCAATCTAAACCTCGAACCGAAATACTATGAAACCTTACTTCCCCAAGTGTTTGATAAGCTTATGATGATCAAGCTTATGATTCCCAACCCAAGTGTTTACACTCTCACACTCACCTAGCAACTTGCAGCCTCTGAACTTAGAGCAAAAGATGAATAATGACTAGGTACTAGGTCCTATTTATAGAGTTTAGGAATGAAAATATCTCATTTAACTTGAATAAAAATAATGGCTTTTTAAGTGAAAATAATTTGAATTATCGTTCAGCAGAGGCTGAAGACTCGTTCAGAAAGGTGCTGAACTTATCAAGAGGTTGAAGGTTTGAATGGGAAACAATTTTGAAAACATTCAAAATATGCTGAAGGAGGCGATATATCGCCCCCTATAGGCGATATATCGACTGGACCATTATGCCCGAGGCAAACGTGCATCGTTTCGTGTTTTCCGTATCTACGTGCTGTGATATATCGCCCCCTATAGCTGCGATATATCGGCATATGCTGATTATTTAAACATGAAATTACACATTTTTAGCTTAATTTGAATTGAGTAAACAGTCTTGACTAAGCCCTTAAACGTTTTCAAAGCTGCTGACTGACCTAAGAGTATTCAAATTTTAACTTAATAAATTTAATCCTCAAAATACTTAATCCTTAATCACCCATACATAACATGTGCTTAAAATCCCATTGGTTCTTATCTAAACCTTATAGTATAATAAATATTATCCTCAATATCAGTCATATTAATCAAACCTTAGGTTAAAATTAATATTCTTAAACTATAGGTTAAACTTAAAAAATCTACAAGTACTACTATGAGTGTCCAAATAAATCCCGGTCTGAACCAAAAATCCACAGTCATAAAGATAATACTATAATTACTATAATACTACTATCTAACTAGCTAAGTAAAGTTCTTGGACTCTACATGATAGTCCTTTCTTTGACCAATTTGTTGTTGTTTCTTCTTCAAAACCTACAGAAAAAAAAAGAAAAAGAAATGCTCTCTTACCGAAAGTATTTCAGCTTCAAGCTCAGCATAACAAACAATTGTGGGGGATTTTCCCCGGCAATCGAAACACTCCAAAGTAATTTCCTCTATTGAGCCCATGTCCTCTATTGTTGCATATTTCGTTGCTTCTTTAATCATAGCATTGCTACTCGTGATGTCTCTGCATGCAAGAAAATGGAAGTCTTGTATCAATTTGCACAATGAACTCTGATGGATCGTCTTTCTCGGTCTCAACAATCCTTGCAAGAAGCATGAAAAGAGATCAAGGAAAAACACAAAAAGGTTGTTGAGAATCATAAGAAAGCTACATATGATCTTTGTGATTACCTTGCCATTGAAAATAATCGGGTAAAAAAGCTAGAGCTTAGTCAGTGCTAAGAATGAAACCATTGATATGCTAGAAATTGACAATGTAGGGACTGGAGATGCTCTCAAAGAGAAGGATCGTACTATCACGACACTCGAGCAGCGCTTTAAGGAGGTTCAAACTAAACTTGAAGGTGTCACACAGGAGCTAGCTACCTCTAAATTGACTTCGAATCCTCCACAAAAAATCTTAAGAAGGAACATGTTGTCTCTGTCTCCAATAATCTACCATCTTAACTATCCGAGGTCAACTCACTGTGAGCTAGGTAATGAGTAATATTTATCATTTTCATTTTTTCTTCTTTTATCCCTTTCAGAACATTATGTATTCTTCTTTTAGTCTTTCTTAACCATAGTTCAGTTTCAATGAAATGCGTTTCTAGGGTACTAAAGCTCGCATTCGCAATAGACATAAAGCAGAAAGAAAGATGGCCAAGGTGAATGAAGTGGACATTGCCTTTTTCTTGGACAACCTTATTAGTCATGGCAGTGAGAGCAAAGAGGACAATACGATTCTGATGCATATCTCGCACAATTGGGTGATATTTCCATTACCTACCCCACATATCATATAGAGGAATTTAAAAAACATGAAAGAGATCCTCTCGGTTTTATCTATCTTCCTTCTAGCGAAGCCATTGAAGAATTCGATCATGTTGATGCTGATAGCGTTGATTAGACTATCCATGGTGTGGAATTTGAAGCAAAAAATGCGAGAGCTAAAGAGCTTGATGTCGATGCCCCGGTCTTGCTAGGGATTATACCCAAGTGCCTCCCCCCAACTTTCCTTCTTCACAAGGAGTTGATGGTACTTCAACAAGTTGACAAACACTTCTTCCCCCTTTTTCTTTTTAAGGTCTTTTATGTATCTTGTTCATTTTGTGAACACTTTAACATACAAGGTCCAACTTAATGAAATATTAATGTACATATTTTGTTATGCTTATTTATCTTTTATTGATAGTGTTGTACTACTTATTTTATGTTCAACTTCGTTCACTTTCTTCACATGTCGCGACCCTGGATTGTATAAATCTTTTAGACCTTTTGACAGGCCAAATCTATATGATTGATATAGATGGTGGGAGATGCTTCCATGTAATAGTTATTCAGCGCGTGCTCACAATTTTGTTTGTCTTGCAAAGAAACACATTCTCATGCTTCATTCTTTTTCTGAGCAAATGAAGACCGTCGTTCATGGCACAAATATCGCCGTCTGAGCTGAATTTTATACAGAGCATACTGGCACTCTGCCTCTCGTATATTCCAAGAAATGCTGGATAGTTTCCTGCCCCATTACATCTCTGACAAATGTTAAGGAGTTGGGTTTCATATTTTGCAAAAATGAAATGGTGATCTACTACAGACAAATTGCGAGGATGGACCCCCACCACCCCTTATCTTGGAGACCATTCTAAAATGTCTAATAAAACTATAACTTGGTTTTCGTTAAGTCGTTGCTTTTGTTTTTGTTTTAGTGTACAAGCTTTGTCAAATGACCACTTATACACTACTTCTCATCACTTAAGTGATCTGATTCATTGTTGATGTTCATCTCACTAGCCCATATTTTCATACACTTCTTAATCTCCTTGGGAACTTTTGATATATTCTATCAGTTGTGCTCTTCAATATTTTGTTCTTCTCGTGCTAACCTCCGCTTGATTGGGCTCTGCTCTTTGTGAGAACTTACTCCATCGTTAATCGAGGAATCACTGCTCGAGTGAATTCTAAATTCCCATTCTCTCTCATTACTGATTTTGTGGATCTTTATCTCTCCTTTTTTTTTAGCGCTCATTATTTCATGTTACTTTTCAGTGAGTAGAACTCAGCACATTTTCACTATATGTTATTTTACTATTGCGCTTTGTCTTATACATCAACTTTACCCTTAATCCATCACTTGAATTATCGATCATGAATACTGATCTACAAAAAAAGTATCAATCCAGAAAATGAACATGCATCTATAAGATAGTTAATCGAAAGTTAGAATGTATCATTTTCTGACCCTCCCATTGTTAATTGGACAAATGCGAACATCAAATCATAAAGTATTTCTAATAGAATCATATGAAATATTATTTTTCGTCAAAGATACTTTCGTACTTTTAATAACTTTAGTAAGGCTACAAAATACAAAAATAGCTCGGCTTTTATTTTCCAGACTATGATCTACAACATAGCTCTACTATTCGCCAGAGGCTATGATCTACAATATAGCTCTGATTTATTCGTCAGAAGCTATGATCTACAATATAGCTCTACTTCACTCACCAGAGTCTACAATTCTGCAATGTAGCTCCATTTTATCCTCTTTTCCATATTTTCTAGAGAATTAGGGTAAAATATTTTTTGATATTTTATTGTATACACAAAACGTGTATATAAAGCTTTAGGGAAATAAATCAAAGAATGAATACCAAAAAAAAAAATCCTAAAAATAGTTATATGGCAGCTATACAAGAATAATCCCTAAAATAAATAAAAGATTTTCCTACACTTCCCCTCAAGCTGGTCTAAAAATGTCATCCATATCCAGTTTGTTATTTAGGAAATCAAATTGCTTCTTGGATAGCCATTTCATTTTGGGAAGATATCTGCTACTTGTTCCCTAGTAGGAATGTAAGACATGCACACTGTAACGCCCTACTTCCTTGGAGCCGTTACTAAGTGAGTTTATAAGGTGTCAATCACTCGCTAATCGAGGTGTTAGGTTAAAAGTGTAGCTAAACTATGCTGAGGGTCGTTTAAAAGCATTAAATATAGAAATGTGATCATTCATTGAAAATACTAAAATTTAAACATCTGGGATCCCAAAATACTGTTTAGAAAATATTTACAACTCAAAATACATTTAGGGTCGACTAGGCAACAAATTCAATTCTATACATTGCATTTCCCAAAGACACCTCTGGTTGTGGCCGCCAGGTAGGCCGAACATGTACTCATCGCTCCACGCTCTCCATACTCATGGTTGGTCGACATTTCCCTTGCCCTTACCTGCACCCATGAGCTGAAGCCCACCAAGAAAAATCGATACAAAACAATTAACATATGCATATCTATCAATCAGCATATAAAAAAACAGCCAACAGGCTAAACACCTAGCGGCCATGCCGTCCCAGGCACTTTACCAGGCCCTGGGTTCGCGGTCTTCACCGTGAGGATGACTTTAGCATCCTAGGAGGGTCTCGCCCTAATGGCTTTGCACTCCGCGTGCTAGCGTCGCTTCCGGCCCCTTGCTGTACTCAACTTTGCACTCCACGTGCTTAACGCCGTTCCCAGTCCCTTGCCGTACTCGGCTTCCTGCCGTTCTCAGCCTTCGCCATTCCCGGCCTTCACCGTTCATTCTCAAATGTGCAATACATAGCATAATATCAACAAACATTTAAAGATATACTAAACATAAACAATAGGGCTATGCCCTGCAATTCAATCACATAGGGCCATGCCCTGCAATACAAACAATAGGGCCACGCTCTGCTCTATGGGTACAATAGTTTTCTTACATGTGTCCCAAGCTTCCTGAGCACCGCAATCCCGAGCAAAGTCCTCTAACCCGAGCCTCGCGGAAAACCTAGCCACAACGCATTCACAATAGCCATTCATCAAAATCTAATCCAATAAATAACTTTATAATAGAATTCTAGCCTCCGGTACGTTGGATTCTACCAATTCGGGTGGTAAAATCCTTCTTGAGCCTTAACTTTTGGGTTCCTGAGCCAAAAACCTTCAAACAGCCAATATTTAGAATTTGGGCCGCGGCGTACCCGAAGTCAGAGGAAAAAAGCCTCAATGTTGAGGGACACGGGCTGCGACACTCCAATCTTTGGGCCACAGCACGCCTGGGCAGACAGAGGCTTCCAACCTCTTCAACACACACTGGTCGCGGCGCCTGAAGAACAGGGTCGCGGCTCGAGCCTCCAAACCCAAAAAAACACCATTTCTTCCTGCGTTTTCCTCGAGCCAATTCCTCACTACAAGAAAAAATGATTTTAATAACACGGAAAATGTGTTATCAAAACATACGATAACACTTTCTGATGTGTTAAGACCGACTATGTTATCGTAGGTCAGGGTACTTTACATAACACTTTATCAGTGTTATACAGATGTGTTATTGTATTGTCAACGATAACACAATTTATGTGTTATTTTAATATATAGATAAGTGTTGAATTATGTTATTTATAGTCGATTATATAACACTTTTTTTGTGTTATACTACACTTTAGTATAACACTTTTTTTGTGTTATACTACACTTTAATATAACACATTTTTTGTGTTATACTACACTTTAGTATAACACATTTTTTGTGTTATACTATACTTTAGTATAACACATTATTTGTGTTATACTACACTTTAGTATAACACATGTGTTATATTAGCTTAGAGAAAAATATTCTTTTTTTACTTACACAAAACTAGGAAAACAAATATGAAAGTTGAAGCCAAATAAGGTAACATAAATAGATTTTTATTAATTACTCAAATGTAATTACAATATTTAGTCTACTAGTCTAGGCTTAAGAAATCATATTACAACATAATTTATGCCCAATTCAGATTCCTTTATCACTAAATACAAAACAAGAAATGTATACAAAAATTAGTGAAATACATTCTTCCATTCTGTGCATCAATATCTCGATGGCTTTGCAGTTACTTTGAATGTGTTATGCTTCAAAAACAGGTTAGTAAATGCCACCCTCAAGTTCTTAACCTCTCTTTCTAATTCACTTGGTGTCCTTTGCCTGCAAGATCCTAGAAAATGGAGTAGGATCCACCAAAAACTGAGATAAGTCTATAGATCAGTGCTTGAAGTATCAAACAAAAATAAAACTGTAAAACCCACATAACTCTTACCATTTTCTCAAAGTTTTTTCAAGACTACAGTATGTATTTGTTGCGAAAATTATAGCAACTAAAATACGCAAGTATACGCAATCGCACAAGTAATATAATGGTAAATGAGTATCGTCTCCACAGGGATTTTAAACTAAATAATTGCAAAATCAACCAAAGACAATAACCAATTCAAGGGAATAATGGGTAAATGAATCTGGAATTAAAAGTGTATATGCAGAATTAATTAAACTAAAATAATGGAACCAAGAGAAATCAAGTCTGTGAGGAAATTCTATGTGAACACGTGATCTGGGTGGTTAATCCCCCTATAATTTCTTTCCAGTTGTTATAGCATAAGTTCAACAATGACTCAGCAATTACATCCAGAGTTAACAGATTTCAAAAACGCCCAGTAAGTCTTTTCCAAAACCCACTGTATAATGCTTACAACCCTCTCAACACATTCCTGTATTAAACCAAATTGCAAACAATCTATTAAGCATCAAATCTTGTGTTATACAAGGCAGCAAAATATTCCTATTTCACCACTAAAATTTACCTACAAATAGGCAAGTTTCTTGCATGAATTAAATGGGTTCAGCTAGCTTAAGTTTTTCCAAACTTAGATCTAGCTCAGTCATTGTTAATTATGGCCAGTAAATAACAATCAATAGCAGTAGTCACACTTAATTGAACAAGGATACAATTACTTTAACCATGCATCAAAACATTAATTCATAATATAGGGTTCATTACCACCCAAATCCTTAGACTATTAGTTCATGTCTGAAATGAAAATTACAAAACCAGTAGCAAATAGAGTATCCATAGAGTTGTTCACAATTGAAATGGAGAGAAAATTTAATACAAAATTAAAAGGAAGAAGGAAAGAGTAGAATGAATTGATGAGCTCAAGTCCTCCTAGGCGTCTACCGTGGTCCTCTTCCCTTTTTGGTATTTTCTCTCTGTTTTCTTCAGCTCTCCTCTGTACTTCTTTTCTTTCTTCAAAATGGTGATGAAATTCTTTCAGAATAATCGTTCCCTTCTGTTGCGGCTGCCCCCTCCTTTTTAGGGTACTTTGCCTTACCCTAATAGGAAAGTCAATTCCCACCTTGTCCTCAAAGTGCCACATCACCCAGCTGACTTAAGTTATTAAAATTCTAGCCACATAGGCGATGATTTCACTCACTAAGTCCAGCTGTCTTCTAGCCACGTCACCTGCCTGATCCCTTGAATTGCTGTGTGGTGATGTTACAGCATTGAAGTAGCAACACGCCCCTTTCAGAATTCGTTTTTCCCCTTGCTTCCAGCAGTTCCCTTTCACATATTTTGTAAGCTTCCTTTCCTGATTAAAACAACACAGTAATTTACATAAAAACACTAAAAAAAATATTACAATACAAACCTAACTCTTACCCAGACTCACTACCTAGAATAACACACTAAAACTGACAAAATTACATGAAATAGGGACTCATTACTCTTTTTAATTTTGAAAAGCAAGTTCAAAGATTATAAAAATAACTCTAAATCCTAGAGTTATCAACACCCCAAACTTGACCTATTGCTCGTCCTCGAGTAATGATAAAACAGAAATAAATAAAAACACACACACAAAACCAAACATACACACAAACGCCATAAAACATGAGAGAGAGATCTAAATAATTCAATATGGCTTAGTGAACAAGTTGCTCTCAGAAAAGTGGAATGGAATGAAATGATGTAGTGTTTATGCCTTGACTTTATATGCTGTTTTTCTCAATTTCAGTACCTAGGATATCATTAATACCTCCTTAAAGTCACCTAGCCAATAGTGTATACAAATGCTTCCCACCCATACCTTGAATTCCTCTGACAACTGCTCCTTGATCCTCAAAATTAACTATTGCTCCCATAAGTTGGATTAGTGCACTCCTCTCCACTAATGTAGTCTAATCTTATCCCCTCGATCAAAAGGACTTTATTAAGCTTGTAATGTAAGGCTTGGGTTAGGGTACGGTAAAGGATGTCATTTAACTAGCTCATAACCTAACCACCTCACTTGTCAAGAACCGAGCCTCCTTATTATGATTCATATCTCTCAAACTCACTTCCCCAACATTTCTTTTATACTCACAAAGACATATTGCTCTAATGTACTTCTCTTGCTATTATTTCTGAACTTTTCTACTATAATTATCCTTTTTTTTTTTTACTTATAATATATATTTTTTTTTTCTGTTTTTATTATTTTTTTGTTTTTTTTTTTTTTGCAAGGAGATACTAAAGACAAGTAAAATAAACTGTATAACGAATAGCAAGAGAATTGGTTTGATTGTATATATGTGTTTGTCTTGTGAGCTAATTCCCCCACCCCAAACTTACATCCCAACATTGTCCCCAATGTTGCTGAAATTGAAATGCCGGATTAGCTCACCACAAAGCTACACTCACCCCAAACTTAGTGTGAAGAATTAATTCTTGACAAGTGAAAGCAACTAGGTTGGGAGGTGTGTGGAAAGTTCATGTTTAGGAGGGGATATGTAGCATGCAGGATCGGGATAAACAAGAAAAATAGGCTTATAGGCTCAAAGACGGGGTCACTAAGGGAACTTGTTATATAAGGGAGGCTAGAAAGGCTCAAGCGTCCAAAAATGGCCTAGATCATTTCTAAGGGATAAGATTAGCTAGGATTTCGCCTCAAGGGGTGCACGAACCAATTCTAGATGCTTAAAATTTCACAAACAGCAGTCATTGGAAAAACTCAAAACAAGGTGGGAAAACAAAAGTACATCACTATTGAGTAGAGCCTAAGAGGAAGCATCAATGATATCCTAGCAGTTCATCAAGCATAAACAACATATAAAATCCAGGCAGCATACACAAATGGAGTGAGCGGAAAAAAAATTCATCATCGAGCAGTACACTAAGCCAGAAGAACTCATCAAATCTCTCAAAGACACATTTGACAACACACACAAACAGAACCACAAAAACAGTTACTGGACACTAGATAACTAACAACTAACAAACAGAACAAATATACAAAACACAGTACAGAAACTATAAAATAGAGCTAGGGAAAGGAAAACCCCCTCTACTCGGAGTCCTCGTGAGGGACGTCCGCATTTGGAGCCAATGAAGCTGTCCACGGGTTGAGTATCTGCTGGGGGAACTGTGGGAATTGGGGAACCACTCGGGGTGTTGATTTCTTCAGCGTGCGCTCCAGGATCTCGTCACGCTACTATTCATACGCCCACCAAGACTGCAGTCGGCAACACATTTCCTCCTGCCTCAGATGCATTTGTTGCTGCATCTGCTCGAACTGAGTGAAGCGTTCCAGGAGGGGATCACTGCTAGAGGAAGAGGCAGAGGCAGGATAGGTTTTAGGAGCTCGGTCAGGCCTGAAACTAATGGGACCTTTAGGATGAAGGAGTCCCTCCTCAGGCCTCACGGGTACGCCTGCATCCCGGCAGATTGCAGTGACGGTGGAGGGCAGGAATAACTTGCCACTTCCTCGATGGGCACAGTCGAATATTTCTTGCACTAAGACCGTGCCAACATCAATGGGCATGCCTTTTATCAGACAAAACAGCATCCAAGCGCGGTCGCGGCTGACTGTGGAATCATGAGAAGTGGGGCACAAGGAAGTTTGGACAAAACTGTATAAGCATTTCAAGTCATGGTCAAGATCGGTGCGACGGAAACGAAGATTGCCATGGATGTCCAAATCCCATTCCGACTCAGGTTTGGCCAAGTCAGGCATGATATCTTGTAGGAGGTCATCGGTGACTTTGCCTCGATAGGCAGTGAAGGAACACTCGACCGCATCCAGCGAAAAGTAGTTATTTATCACCTCAGCAGAAAAGGGGACTTCCACCCCACGTACAATGATCTCGGCAGGCCACTCAAGTGCAAGAAAATTGGCGTAGAATTCTTTGACTAGCTCCATAACTGCGGGTTCAGGCGGCTGGCAAAAAACTTCCCAATGCCGGTCACGAATAATATCGGTCACCCAATCGGGCAGCTCGCAAAGTTTTGTATTTTTATCCATAACGCCCCGTTCCATATAGAAACCACGGTTGGAGATGGTGGTGCGGTATTTGGCCTCTGCCGTGTCACAGTAGAACTTGGGCACTTCGGCAAAGGGCTTTCGTGGGGCTTTGTACGCACACTTCTTGACCCTCGGCATGGTTGTAGACTAGGAGTGCAAATTTCTGGATGACAGCAAGAGTGAGACAGCACAGAGCAGTAGAGTAAACACTGGTAACCAATAATCCACTGGCTGACTCCCCAAAATACACACGAATAGAGAAACCAAAACCCCCAACAATAGCAACAACAGCCACAAGTGTATATCTGAATAAAGGACTAGTACCCCAAATGGTTGCACTGAGCCGAGAGTGCCTTTGCGGAGAGAAGTGGTGCTCGACTGGGATACACGGAGCAGGGGTGCTGGAGGTTCGGGTCTCTTCTGACCACAATGGAGGCAGGGACTCTTGTAATCACTTGGAATGCCGCCTGGGGTCGGTGGTGGGTGAAATGTCGTGGGTCGACGAGAGGTGGAGAGTTTCGGGCCTGGGTCCGTGGGTGGGTGAGATGGAGAAGGCGATGGGAAGGCTCGGAGTGGGGAGGCGGTGTGGGGCGGAGCTGGGTGGTTTGGGCGAGTGGGTGTCGCGGAGGCTGGGGGCTCGACGAAGGTGGGTCGTGAATGGCGGCTAAGGGATTTCTGGGGTTGGGGTTTCAGGGGTTGTGGTCGACGAAGGGGTCTGGGTAATATGGTGAGGGTGTACTAAATATATATATTTAGAGATATATATATATATATATAATAAACGGAATATACTAATATATATATAATAAAAGGAAAATACTAATATATATAGATATATAATAAAAGTAAAAGTAAAATATATATACAGTAAATATATAATATATATATAACTGATATATTGAATTTTTCTCTCTGTTTTTTATATTTTTGCTTTTTTTAGCTATATATATATATATATATATGAAGTACACCATTAATGTGATGAGATGTTGACTTTTGAAAGTGTGGGCTCTGGGTAATTCGGCTGAGGTGAGGATCGTGATTGGGAAGAAGCTAATAAGCTTGGGGTTAGGTATATCTATTTCAGCTCTTGTCCTTTTCTTCATAAAAGGCCTCAAAATTGATCAGAAGAAAACTGCTCCCAGTTGATATAGCAATGCTATAGCATAGCATTTTTTCTCCTGCGACCCTCCTAAATGCTGAAACAATGATATAGCAATCCACCATTCCAGAAAAATAATGCCTCTGCCCAGACTCCTCTGCTCAGCCTAATTCCCAGTTTTACCAGCTCCTGGCTGACCTTTTTCTTTATTTTTTTTTCTCTGGGTTGCCTTTATTTTTTTATATATATGTATATATTTTTTTTTTCCAATACACGGCAACCCCAAACTTTGCTCTTCAAGCGTCCTTTAGGCTGATAGAGGTCTTCTCTCGGTCGACCTCTCCACCCCAATAGTGCTTCAACTGCTGCCCGTTGACCTTGAACTCCCTCCCTGACTGATCTTCTCGAACTAAAACAGCTCTGAAAGGGTAAACTTCAACCACTGTGAAGGGATCCGACCAACGGGATTTTAGCTTGCCAGGAAATAGTTTCAACCTGGAATTAAACAACAAGACCTTCTGGTTCTTCTCAAATACCCGCTCCTTAATTCTTTGATCATGCCACTTCTTTGTTTTCTCTTTGTACAGCTTGGCATTTTCATAGGAAAATAGCCGCATCTCGTCCAGCTCATTCAGCTGCTGTTTTCTTGCTTCTCCAGCAACTACAAGATCCATATTCAACTTCTTCAATGCCCAAAATGCCTTATGTTCTAACTCCACAGGAAGATGACACGCCTTCCCGAAGACTAAGCGATAAGGTGACATGCCTAGAGGAGTCTTAAAAGCTGTTCTGTACGCCCAAAGCGCATCATCTAGCCGCTGTGACCAGTCCTTGTGGCTTGGGTTCACCACCTTTTCTAGAATCCCTTTTATCTCTCTATTCGAAATTTCTGCCTGCCCGTTAGTCTGGGGGTGATAGGCTATGGCTATCTTGTGTTTGACGCTGTATTTGGCTAGCAAGGCAGCCAATATTTTGTTTACAAAGTGGGTTCCCTCATCACTGATCAAAGCCCTTGGAGTCCTAAACCTTGTAAACACATGCTTATGCAGAAACTTCATCACTACCTTAGCATCATTTGTGGGGCTGGCCACTGCCTCTACCCATTTTGACACGTAGTCAACAGCCACCAGAATGTATAAGTTCCCAAAGGACTGTGGGAATGGCCCCATGAAATCGATTCCCCAGACGTCAAATAGTTCTACCTCCAAAATACAGTTCAACGGCATCTCATTCCTTGCTGAAATGTTGCCTACACGCTGGCAGCGGTCATACTTCTTAGCGAACTCATGAGCGTCTTTAAAAATGGATGGCCAATAATATCCGAATTGGAACACTTTAGCTGCTGTCCGCTGTCCACCAAAATGGCCACCATATGGGGCTGAATGGCAGTGCTCTAAGATGTTGGACACTTCATTTTCAGGCACACAACGCCTCATTATCTGGTCGGGGCACTGCTTGTAAAGGTACGGTTCATCCCAGTAATAAAATCTGATGTCATGAAGAAACTTTTTCAGTTGCTGTTTGTTGAAGTCAGGTGGCTGTACTCCACTTACTAAATAATTCACAACATCGGCGTACCATGGGACACTTTCCTGGTCTAAAACTAGCAGCTGCTCATCTGGAAAAGAGTCCTGAATCTGTGTTTCTGCCTCACTGGTGATGCTGCTGTGATTGCTGGTTTCCAGCCTTGACAAGTGATATGCCACCTGGTTTTCAGTACCTTTCCTATCGCGTATTTCCAGATCAAATTCTTGCAGCAACAAGACCCAACGGATTAGCCTTGGTTTAGACTCCTTCTTGGCTATTAAGTATTTAATTGCTGAATGGTCAGTGTAAACAATAACCCTTGTACCCACTAGATAAGATCTGAATTTCTCAAAAGCGAAGACCACAGCCAGCAGCTCTTTCTCGGTGGTGGAGTAATTTATCTGAGCATCAACCAGCGTTTTACTTGCATAATAGATGGAATGAAAGATTTTTCCTCTCCGCTGTCCAAGGACTGCTCCAATAGCAAAATCGCTGGCGTCGCACATGAGTTCAAAGGGCAAAGACCAGTCAGGTGCTACAATTACTGGGGCTGTTATGAGAGCTGTTTTTAACTTTAAAAATGCTTCTTGGCACTCAGCATTAACGTCAAATGTGCGGTTTTGTTCCAGCAAGGTACACAAAGGTTTAGACACTTTAGAAAAGTCTTTAATGAAGCGCCTGTAAAAACCAGCGTGTCCAAGAAAACTTACTTATTCCTTTCACTGTAGTAGAGGCGGGTAACTTCTCAATGACTTCCAGCTTTGCCTTGTCTACTTCGATCCCCTTTCTAGAAACTTTGTGGCCCAACACGATACCCTCTTGTACCATAAAATGGCACTTTTCCCAATTTAGTACTAAGTGGGTCTCTTCACATCTTGTTAGAACCTTCTCTAAATTCGCCAAACAGCCTTCAAAAGAATGGCCATAGACTGAAAAATCGTCCATAAAAATCTCCAAAATATTTTATGCCATGTCTAAGAAGATTGCCATCATGCACCTTTGAAAGGTGGCTGGTGCGTTGCACAAACCGAAAGGCATCCGTCTAAAATCGAACGTCCCATAGGGGCAGGTGAACGTGGTTTTCTCTTGGTCTTCTGGGGCTATAGAAATCTGATTATAGCCGGAATAACCATCAAGAAAGCAGAAAAATTCTTTCCCAGCCAAGCGGTCCAACATTTGATCAATGAACGGCAATGGGAAATGGTCCTTCCTTGTAGCTTTATTTAATTTCCTGTAATCCATGCATACCCGCCATCCAGTTACTGTGCGAGTGGGAATCAATTCGTTGTTGTCATTTGTCACCACTGTAACCCCTCCTTTCTTAGGAACGCACTGGACTGGGCTAACCCACGAACTATCGGAAATCGGATAAATAATGCCATAGTCAAGCCACTTGATAACTTCTTTTCTGACTACATCTTTCATCACTGGATTTAATCTTCTCTGCTGCTCCACAGAATTGCTACACCCAGATTCCAGCAAAATTTTATGCATGCACAAAGCTGGGTTGATTCCTTGTATATCGGCCATAGTCCAGCCAATAGCCTTCTTATGTTGTCTCAGTAACTCCAGCAAAGACCCCTCAGCATTAGCTTCTAAACAGGAAGAAATTATCACTGGCAGAGTGTCATTGTCTCCCAAATAAACATATTTCAAATGGTTGGGCAGCGGCTTTAATTCCAGTTGAGGTGGCTCTTGGATGGACGGTTTTGGTGGCTGGAAATGTTTTTCAGGCAAGTTCAAAGCTTCGAAAAAATTATTGAATTTTCTGGCTGGTTTGCAAGAATCCACCCAAGTAACTTGCGGTTCTTCTTCACTGCTAGAATCATCATAATCTTCAAAAATCTGGGTGCCCATTTCAGCCATATCAACACTCTTATTAAATCTCTCAGCCACAAGTGTCTCAATCACATCAATACTAGAGCATTCTTCTATTTCGTCAGGAAACTTCATTGCCTTGAACACGCTGAAAGTAACTTGCTAATCATTAACTCTCATAGTGAGTTCCCCTTTCTGCACATCAATTAAAGTACGCCCTGTAGCAAGGAACGGCCGCCCCAATATAATTGGCACTTCTCTGTCAGCTTCATAATCCAAGATAATAAAGTCGGCTGGGAAAATAAATTTGTCAACCTGCACTAAAACATCCTCAATTTTCCCTTCAGGATGGGCCATAGATCTATCCGCCAGCTGCAATGTAACAGTTGTAGGCCTCGCTTCACCAATACCAAGCTTCTTAAAAATCGACATCGGCATAAGATTAATACTGGCGCCCAAATCACACAACGCCCTTCCAACATCCCGTCCCCCAATAGAACAAGGGATCGTAAAACTGCCAGGGTCCTTCAATTTTGGAGGAATTTTACTCTTCAACATAGCGCTGCAACCCTCTGTAAGAGCAACAGTTTCGAACTCCCCCAACCTTCTCTTTTTCGTCAAAATATCTTTTAAAAATTTGACGTAGTTTGGCATTTGTTCCAAGGCTTCCACCAAGGGAATGTTAATATGGAGCTGTTTTAACACATCCAGAAACTTCCTGAACTGCCCATCTTGCTGCTATTTGCGAAATCGCTGAGGAAATGGTAGGGGCGGTTTTGGTATAGACTTTACTGGAACATATTGCTGACCCGATGTTGTATCAACTAAGCCAGTTTCAGTAACTTCTTTTGCTGGTTTTTTACTAGATTCTCCTTCAGTTTGGATTGAAGTGGGCTCCCCACTGCCCTTTATTTTCTCCTCAGAATTTTCCAGAATTTTTCCACTCCTTAGATTGATAGCCTTGCAATGTTCCTTCCCATCCCTCCTTGGATTCTCCGTGTCACTAGGCAAAGAACCTTGAGGCCTATTTTTTAATTCATTGGCCAATTGCCCCAGCTGCATTTCAAGGTTTCGAAGAGATGCTGCCTGACTCTGTATCACTGCATCATTCTTGGCCATATAATCCCTCATTAAACTCTCCAAAGAATTGGATTGAGAGTTTTGAGGGTGCTGTGGTTGCGAAATCCTTGGCTGCTGAGAAAAACTTGGTGGATAAGCTTGCTTTCCTAGTGCTGGTGCGTTGCTGGAACTTGCTCCTTGACCCCCCCAAGATAGATTCGGATGCTGCCTCCAAGCTGGGTTATACGAATTTGAGTATGGGCCACTGTTTCGGTTAAAATTCTGGTTTCCCACATAACAAACTGTTGCTGGGTTAGAAGGGCAATTTTCAAACATGTGCCCATCTCCACAATATACACAGGAAATGTCTCCACTTTGAATAGCAGCAGCTGGCTGAATGTTGTTCCCCAAACTCAGATTTTTCAGAATATTAGTCATGGAGGCCATTTGGGCTGTCAAAGCTGTTACTGCATCTACTTCAAGAACCCCTGCCACTTTTCTACTTGTTGGAGCTCTTGTGTTGGACCATTGATAATTATTACTGGCTATCCTTTCCAGAATTTCGAAAGCTTCATTATAAGACTTGGACAAGATAGCACCATTGGCCGAGGCATCTAACACCATTCTAGAAGCTGCATTGAGGCCATTATAGAAGGTCTCCATCTGTATACAGTGCGGGATGCCGTGGTGTGGACACTTCCGCAAAAGCTCCTTAAATCTCTCCCATGCATCACTGGTTGATTCATCTTCAAGCTGCTGGAATGACATGATTTCACTTCGAAATTTTGCATTTTTGGTGGGAGGGAAATATTTGCGCAGAAACTTTTCAGCAAGATCATTCCAATTTGTGACGGAATCAGGAGGCAAAGTGTTGAGCCATGATCTAGCTCGGTCTCTTAACGAGAATGGAAATAGCTTCAACCTTAATGCTTCTTCACTCACTCCTTGAAGCTTAAAGGAATCGCTCACCTCCAAGAATGAACGGAGGTGGAGATGAGGATCCTCCGTTGGCATCCCGCTGAACTGCCCCACGGTTTGGAGCATTTGAAACATCACTGGCTTGAGCTCGAATTGAGCTGCTTGTATTTCTGGCCTCACAATGCCTGGATTTAGCTCATTAAACATAGGGGCAGCGTATTCCCGTATTGCTCTAGCTCTGTCATCCGCCAAAACAATGGGATTAGTAACTTGCTGGCCATCCCCCTCTTCATCAACATGCTCAGCCATAGTGCCTCGGCTGTTAGCCTTTTGAGCCTTCCTCCTTTTTCTGAAAGTGCGTTCGATCTCGGGGTCAATAGGAGCAAGTTCAAAGTCTTCTTGTTTGTTCATGCACTAGATAGACCTGAAAGTACACATCCAGAACAAACAGATTTAAAAACAACAGAAATAAATTGCAAATTAGTTGATAAAACATAATTTAATTTTAAAATCCCTGGTAACGGCGCCAAAAACTTGTTGCGAAAATTATAGCAATTAAAATACGCAAGTATACGCAATCGCACAAGTAATATAATGGTAAATGAGTATCGTCTCCACAGGGATTTTAAACTAAATAATTGCAAAATCAACTAAAGAACAATTCAAAAAGACAATAACCAATTCAAGGGAATAATGGGTAAATGAATCTGGAATTAAAAGTGTATATGCAGAATTAATTAAACTAAAATAATGGAACCAAGAGAAATCAAGTCTGTGAGGAAATTCTATGTGAACACGTGATCTGGGTGGTTAATCCCCCTATAATTTCTTTCCAGTTGTTATAGCATAAGTTCAGCAATGGCTCAGCAATTACATCCAGAGTTAACAGATTTCAAAAACGCCCAGTAAGTCTTTTCCAAAACCCACTGTATAATGCTTACAACCCTCTCAACACACTCCTGTGTTAAACCAGATTGCAAACAATCTATTAAGCATCAAATCTTGTGTTATACAAGGCAGCAAAATATTCCTATTTCACCACTAAAATTTACCTACAAATAAACTAGTTTCTTGCATCAATTAAATGGGCTCAGCTAGCTTAATTTTTTCCAAACTTAGATCTAGCTCAGTCATTGTTAATTATGGCAAGTATATAACAATCAATAGCAGTAGTCACACTTAATTGAACAAGGATACAATTACTTTAACCATGCATCAAAACATTAATTCATAATATAGGGTTCATAACCACCCAAATCCTTAGACTATTAGTTCATGTCTGAAATGAAAAGTACAAAACCAGTAGCAAATAGAGTATCCATAGAGTTGTTCACAGTTGAAATGGAGAGAAAATTTAATACAAAATTAAAAGGAAGAAGGAAAGAGTAGAATGAATTGATGAGCTCAAGTCCTCCTAGGCGTCTGCCGTAGTCCTCTTCCCTTTTTGGTATTTTCTCTCTGTTTTCTTCAGCTCTCCTCTGTACTTCTTTTCTTTCTTCAAAATGGTGATGAAATTCTTTCAGAATAATCGTTCCCTTCTGTTGCGGCTGCCCCCTCCTTTTTAGGGTACTTTGCCTTACCCTAATAGGAAAGTCAATTCCCACCTTGTCCTCAAAGTGCCACATCACCCAGCTGACTTAAGTTATTAAAATTCTAGCCACATAGGCGTTGATTTCACTCACTAAGTCCAGCTGTCTTCTAGCCACGTCACCTGCCTGATCCCTTGAATTGCTGTGTGGTGATGTTACAGCATTGAAGTAGCAACACGCCCCTTTCAGAATTCGTTTTTCCCCTTGCTTCCAGCAGTTCCCTTTCACATATTTTGTAAGCTTCCTTTCCTGATTAAAACAACACAGTAATTTACATAAAAACACTAAAAAAAATATTACAATACAAACTTAACTCTTACCCAGACTCACTACCTAGAATAACACACTAAAACTGACAAAATTACATGAAATAGGGACTCATTACTCTTTTTAATTTTGAAAAGCAAGTTCAAAGATTATAAAAATAACTCTAAGTCCTAGAGTTATCAGTATTCCATCTTTTAGATACCACAAATTGTCAACAGCAGCAACTAAATTACTTGTAACTAAACTATACTAAATTTCTATGACTAGAATGATAGTAAATGTAGAAGCAAATATTACATCTTTATGTTAATAAAACAGATCTAATGATCCACAGCACAAAAACCAATTGTTATCTTAAAAAATAAAAACCAATTGTTATCCACAACTTAAAATACAACAAAAAAAATTTAGTCTCATAAGAAAAAGCATTCACTGCCCAAAATAGAAGTAGAGATTAGCTAACTTGTGTATATTTCAAAGCATCTATTCAAACCAATCATGTCACAAGGCATATGGAATAAACACCACAAGGCAAAACCAGAAAACTAAAAATAACTAGGAAGCAGCCAATATGGAATAAACACCACAAGGCAAAAACAGAAAACTGCATGATCTCAAATAAAGATGCATAAACGCGATAGGCGATCCTAACAGACGAACAAGAAAAGAAGCTCACCATCTCAAAGCCATCTTAATAGGTGTTGTGAGACAAGACGTAAACACATCTGCAGGAAATTCAGCACTTTGTGGAAGAGTCTCATGTGCTTCACAAGCTCCAAGTAGAATGCAATCCCTTGTGGATCCAGAGGAGCTAGAAGCAACCCAATCATGAAGCTGCCAAACCATCAAATCAAGTCACTATATTTACAAATATATTTATATATAAATATCTGAATTACATCAGGGAAACATAAATCAAGAATTTGATTTTGAAGCTTCTCTCCAGTTAATATACAATATGGACTAGCATCCTAGAAACACCAATGACTCAAGAAATCAAGGAAACTGGACAAAAAAAGGACTTTTGGAAAAACATACTGATGCATACTCACACTTGCTTGAAAAACTTTGAGGTGTTAGGAATGTCATCATTTGCAGGAGGCAAGGACTTTGTTGCTAACTCATGAAGCATAGATTGCACAGATAAAAATTTCTCCCTCAGCATGACATTGTACTCGTACAAACATTTGAGATTCTTTTGAACATCAGACATATCCATTTCTGAAGAATCCTTCAACTCTATAGCAAACAGCAACAAAATGGAATAACTACCGAGGCAAAGTAAATCCAAAAATGGTTAGAAGAATTTCCATAAAGAATGAAAAAAACATTTGCTCTCAGGCTTATGGCTTCAGAAATAACATTTCACAGCACCCGTCCTTGCCTCAAATAGGATGGCAAAGAAATGGACTAGCGATCAAAACTTTAGAGTAAGTTGTTACCTAAGGTAGGTGGTAGAGGAATGTTGGCATGAGATAAAGAGAATGAAACAAGCTGGGATGAACTTTCCTTGCATGATCCACCGGATTGTTGTTCTTCCTCATGTTTCTGTGACTGGAAAAGATGAGCATTTCAAAATTATAAAATTCACGAGTACTTGACACACAAAGATGTGATTGCATATACATTTTTAAACCAGAAAATATAAAGCAAATAACACCTAAACAAGGAGGCAATGAGCTAGTTATTTATATCAAAATATCATTAAAAAAGAGGTTGATATGCAAAATATCTCTAATAGGTTTGCAAACTAAGAGTGACATGGGCCATATTTTGAGCAACACCACAGTAAGTTAATATTTTGGACTGGCTTTTACAGCAAAAACTTATGGAATCTGGTTTAACTTCACATTGTCCATTTAAAAAGCTTGTGGAGAACATTGGACCTTCCAGTGGCAGCTTAAGATGGGACCAGAGACTAAGGACAGACATCAATAGTGAATGTACCATCTCAAAATTTTGGTAATACAGTTGGTACATTCGCTACCATAGAAGCCTATATATAATGTCTTCACTACTCTCATTCGGGGTTAAGAGAATCAGTAGAGAATTTTTTCAGTGTTTTTTTGTTCTGTTTTTTAAAGCATTTTTTTTAGAGTGTTTGTACATGGAGCAAGTCTCCCTTTGTGTAATTTTGTGCTTGATACTCAAGAAAGAATAAAGTCTAATCAGCCATTATTTGGGGCTATTCTACCTTGGATGCAGGCTTTTAATTGAGTTGAACCAAGTAATGTGTTTGGTGTATTTTTTGTTTTAAAGTCTTATCATTTTTTATTCTATGTTTCTGCATTACTCTTTCTTGTTTTGCTGTTCTTTAAGGGTGTAGGATTTACACCACATTTCTAAAAGAGACTTGTTTAGTCCATATATGAATAGCAATAATCAGCACACATATCATATCAGAGCCTAACAGAGCAAGAAAATTGAATAACTGCTTAAAGAAGAAGAATAAAAGGGTCATACCTAATCATTTTTTCAACCTGCTTTGCAACACTATATTCCAAATCTGCTTCTTTTTGCTTGGTGCGTCCAGATTTTGCCATCCTCTTTGATTCCAAAATTCTGGGTAGAACATAGAGCTGATATTCCTCATGCAAAAGTATATACTGCATATTTTAAAGTCAAGAAAACAGTCAACTTCTTCAATTTGATAACATGTTTCATTAGACAAATATAAATGGAAAGTCTCACCTCATCCCTAAATAATGTTAGAACTAGATTTTCTTTCAGTACCACCTGAAATAATCAACAAAAAAGAAAGAGGTGAGAAAAACAAGCAATACACTATTCCATTGAATAAATCAATCATGTTTTTAATGTTGTACTCTTCAACTAGATCATTCTATTCCACATCTTACAACGAAAAGAATTTCAATACAAATACTTAGCATGGTGATTACATTTATACAAAACTTATACCCTTTAACATGTGTACATACCATTGGCACAATTATAAAAGTTTTACAAATCACTTATGGCATTTATTTTATATGAAACAACCTTGTATTACAAATCACTTATGGCATATTAAGAAAATACTTATTGCATATATGGAATATATTTGAATAAAAAGAAAAATCCCATTTGTGTGCATAGTTGAAAGATTCTTTAAGCGACTAAAAACAGAGAACAATAATTAAAGACCCATTTAAGCTAAAATGCAAGATAAGATCAGTTAATGATGCAAAGAATCACACATGGTAAAAGGTTCAATACTATGGATTACCATTTGAAAATGAAAATAGCATTTGGCTGGTTGCCTTTGACTTATAGACAATATCTGAACAAACTAAAGTTGTTATAATATATAACGAAAATAATTTCATATGCACACACACATGTGTGCTCTAATATCCCAGCATAAATCCCCAAAACTTGCTTGGTGGGTTCAAGTTCAAGTTAATCCCCAAAACTTGCTTGCTTGTCTGATTGCTTTTCCAGACTAGAATGAAAATTATGTTTCACTATGGCAAGAGAAATAGTTTTCTGAAGCTAGAGCTCCCACCATAAGAGTGAAATGAAAAGGAACCTATAAATGAAAATCCCTAAAAGTATGAAAAATAAGATATAAATATTGAGAACAGATTCATAACAAATGCACCTTAACAGTATTAACAAACACTTTTCATTTTCATAAAAGAAAAGCAATGCAAAACTAATACCCTCCAAGCTAGCAAGACTTCTCTTTCTGTAACAAAGGACATCACGTCGACACCAACTATAGGAGAACATGACTTAAGGGTCATGCCATTACGGATTAATGGCTCAGTATTTCCCTGTAAAGTTAACAGATTTGCAATCTACAAATAAAAGAGCAATATCAGTTATCATTTTTCTTATAAACAGAATGACCAATAAAATTTTTTTAAATAAATAATTAAAAGTCAGTAAATTTTATATAAAAAATCATCTTTTTTCAGAAAAAAAAAATATAAAGACAAGAAAGTAAAAATTTCAATTAAAACTGAATAAACAAATCAGAGAAAGAACTAAAAATACAACTATTGCTTCTATAATAGTACATTAAAGTGTTTAAAATTTTATATTAGATTCAAGATTTAAATTGGAACCATATACCACTACATTAGCATCCTTATTTGGTTTTTGTACAATAATCATTTATGTTTGAGATTTATATTTAAAAACAAAATTAAAGGCATAATTTTACTTTATATACATATGTGAGCTAGAAATATATTTATTTATTTATTTTTGCCATTTCCTTTTGTTACAGTGTCTTGAGAGCTTAAAAGTTGTCAATCTCAGATTTTCAAAGAATTTGATTCATATGCCAGATTTATCTCAAGCTAATTTGAAGAGTCTATTTCTTAAAAGTTGTGAGAGTTTGGAAGAAGCTCCTTCACTCAAATTTCAACAAATTCTTGCTCACAAGTGTTTTACAAAAGAAAATATAGTAGCAGAAACAAATTACAATATCAATTATAATGATATAGATTATAATCACATAAATTTAGTTTGCCTTTCTGTTCATCAAATAAGTTTGTGGTTTAATCACCAGTAGGTCAAAAAATGACTGTAGTACACACAATTAAAAAGTAGCACTTCTAGTAAGAAAAACATACCTCATCAAATGGAAAAGTACTAGGCTTGTCCAGTAATTATTGTTGCAACCTCTGGAGAAGGAAATTCAGCCAAATTAAGGGATAATAATACAACAGCTTCTATATAAACTCATTATAAAGATATCTGCTTTATAACCCCAACTAAAAGGACCCTATAATCCCATTAATAAAAAATTAAAAAAAAACACTCAATGGATCCTATAAAACCCATTGAACTGAATTATAATACTTAAAAAAGTTGCATATCGCAATACACATTGGCTAATTTACAAATTCCATGGCAAAAAATTTCACATAATAAGTTGTTTGTACATACCAATTAAGTCAATGAAATGAGTATAATACAACATGCTCCCGGTATCTACGCTGACCAGACACAGTCCTCAAGTGTCCATTCCCCGATTGGCCCAAGTGCTCCATTTCTGCAAAATGATGACATGTCAAGTTTCCATGTAACATGACAAAACATGTTGAGCAAAAATGAAACTCCTCAAAGTAATGTACAGCATCTATCACCTTGGCACCGGATTGTTTGTTGCATCCTCAATTAGCTTAACAGCCTCAGCTTTCTTGTCAGGTTGTAAAGCATACAGTAGTTCTGCAGCAGCAGCTCTGTGCATTAAGGAATCTGCAGAAAGCCAATGACAAAGGGGAAAAGGTTAACCAAAATGGCATAAGACATGATGGATTATGCACTGAATTACACTGAACAAGTTTGACAATCACCTTTATGTTTCTCTAAGAAAATCTTGTTCACCTCGATCAGAGATTTCTCATGCAAAATACTATTAAAAGAGAAAGAAAAAAAGAAGAAAGAAGGAAAGAAAATAGTTAATTTAATGCTAAATATGTACAGGCACAAAAAAGAGACAGGAAAGTAGAAAAAGAACCTTATTGTTGGGCATTCTGCTTCCAAGACACTCGAAATGAGTTTCTCAGCATCTGTAACTGGAGTGGGCATCGAGTCCACTTTATGGAAGAATTTAATCTATATTTAAGCAGTTAACAATAAGTTTGAGTGGAATAGACAGATCACCACAAACTGATAAGAACATATACAAACACGATGGCCATAGATAATAGAGATACATACTAAACAGCGATGTGTATCTGGGTGTTCAGCGTTCAACCTCAGTAGTTGCTTTACAGCCTGCACTCCAAAGACAATTTAGTCATCAGTTGGCCTTATGCAGCTCAAGACAAAAAGAGGGGTCAGAATAAAAGCTTCTCAGCCACACGCTTAAACAAAAGCTTACCTGAAAGGCAAGCAAAACCTTCTGTTTTTTCACATTCACTTCAAAAGAAAGCAAGTGTGTTTCTAACAAATCAAGGGAGTTCTTTTGAAGCAACTTCAAGTACTTTGTAGCTTCTAAAAGTGGATCTTCTACCTGAATAAACACATAAATATCAGACAGGGCAACACTTTTCCTAGAGATGTCCGACAAACAATTAAGGAAAATACAAAACACAATTAAGGAACCTTCGAAATAAATAAAGGAACCTGCAACAATTTCTCCCCATGGGGATCTGGATCAACAGGTTTCACATTTCGTTTCCCAGTCTTTAAGACACTATTAGCATTGGATTCTTCATTTTTACCTTCATCCTCCTAAAAGAATGCTAAACATTAGGATAAAAATAAATGTAGGGGAATGGTGCGAAAAGCTACAGAAGTCAGAAACATTACTTTCTTAGCTCGAGCCTCGGATTTTCTCAATTTTTGCCTCATTTTCTTTTTCTGAGAAGGAGGCAACTTGGACATCTCATCGTCTTCCTCAGTGGCTGACTTTGGAGGGGAATCATACAACTTTATATAGCATCTGCAGATGAAAACCCACAACCAACATATAAATACAGAGCAAAAATTAACAATGTATTACACCGCAAGAAAATGACAATCCAGCAAAACTTTGATACTATAATATTCCATACCTTTTGCATCAGGGCAACAACCATTTCAGGACTCTCTGGTATTCCATGGTCCAGGAATGCCTACAGTAAAATAATGCTTTTATTTTACTTATGACAGCTTTAGAAAATATACATAAAAGAAACAAAAAGAAGCTGAGTACTAGATGAGGTCATCTATATACGTTCATCATGCAAGAATTATAGATATTGATCCAGAAAGCAAGCTTCTCCTGATGAGTGAGTGTCTGTAACTTGACAGAAGTAAGCTTCTCCGAAAATAATTTAGAAATAAAAAATCTACATAGCAGAGTTGTATAAAGACTAAAGAAAAGAGATCAAATACACGATGGAGATCAAAGATTAAAGAACATAAACAAATAATAATAATAAAAAATTAACAATGGTGTCCCGAAATTCAACCCATTAGGGCATCGAAACCCCCAAATGAGTCCAAAAAATACTCACATCTCACTCAATCACAGCTCACACACTCCACATTCAACAATCCTAGCTCACTTATAAATATAGATATATATTATGTACGAATGTACAGAGACTTGTATAAACACAGTATGATAAGGTACTTATATACCCGCATAGTTTGAAAAAGCCAAAGGCAAAAAGGATGATAAGGTCAATGCAGAGAGTACCTTGAGGAAACGACCCCTTCTATTCTCGCCGACGTCGAAGTAGAAAACCTAAGAGAAAGTAGGGAGAGAGAGAGAGAGAGAGAGAGAGAGAAATCTATGTAAATACAATGAAAACGAAAAGAGAATAGGAATAGGAATACGACGATGGCACGCGTGGGTTGAAGCTTCGACAGCCTCTGAAGATCCCTAGCCGGCGCGTGTAGGGGAAGGTGGCAGTCGGGCTCCACAAAGAGGCAGGCGAGAGAGAAAGAGTGAAGGAGAGGTCTGGTGGGAGAAAGAGAGGAGAGAGAACGATGAGGAAAAAGAAGAAAAGAAAGAGAAAGAGAGATTTGAATTATGAGAGAGAAGGAAATAATGACAGAGAAGGAGAGAGGATGATTTTGGACCGTGTGAAAAATTTTGGGGCTGGGGAAAATTAGGCGCCAAACTACAATAAGTCCCGCCTATATGCATATAAACTTATATATATTATAACTCTTTTTTAAAAGTGTTAAAATTTTGTGTTATGGAAATGAGCTTTTGTTGTAGTGTCTCTAAAATCAACCCAAATCAATACCTAAGCCCAGAATTAAGCCTAGACTTTCCTTTCACACAACCTAGGTTCCATGAAAAATCCATAAAAAATCCCATAAGCTCAGCCAATATCCAAAATTAAACTTAAAATCCAATTCACATGCAAACTTAAGATTCTAACATAATCAAGAAGAATTCAACAACAAGATTCAATTAAGGAACTTACCTCTACACTTAAATTAGTTCCTAAACTGATTTCCTAAGTTTTTTAAGCTTCCCAATTCTCCAGCCCAATTCTTCAAGGTTTCATCAATTTTTCAAGCACAATGAGAGAGGGGGAGAGAGTGAGTCTTCTTCTGTTTATTCCAGTGACTTCCCAAGACTACTTTGAACTATGAAATACCCCTACCAAAAGACCAAACTGCCCCTTAAGCTTATCTTAAATCCTTAAGTGACCCAAGGGCAATTCCGTCATTTGTCAAATCCCGCTAATTCCTCAAGTGTTCCTATAAATCCCCGTTTAATCCTAACATGTCCAAATCATTACTAAACTACTACCTGTTACTCAATAAATTCTGAACACATATTACATTCCCAAAATACCCTTAGGCTCCTCCCGAGCCGGGTATTTGGCCCCGTTGTGACTTTCTAGCTAAACTGCTCCCTAGGACTGTCTTGGATCGTGCATCACAAATATATCACCACTCACACGTGGTAACAATCACAATATACACAAATATTATATTTATGCCCTCAACGGGCTAAAATTATAAATATGCCCCTAATAACCAAATGGGGCCCACATGCATATTTAATCCACCTAAACATGCATTTCTAATCACATAATTAACAAATTCTCATATTAACATAATTAAATCAATTATTTCCCTCTAGCCATGCTAATCAAGCCCCCAAGCCTTATTAGCAAATTTGGGACGCTACACACACCATTCCCTTTTCTATTTTTTCTTTGATAAAGTGTTTATCGACTTCCACATGTTTAGTGTGGTCATGAAGCACTGGATTGCGAGTAATTACGATTGCAACTTTGTTATCACGGTATAAGTTAATAGGAGATGATTGTAGAGACTTTAGTTCTTCCAATAATCTTCTTATCCATAAAATCTCACACATACCGTGAGCCACAGCCCTGAACTCAGCTTCAGCAATACTTCTTGCCACTACATTTTTCTTCTTGTTGCGCCATGTGACCAAGTTACCACCTACAAACATGCAGTAGCCATAGGTAGATCTTCGGTCTACTATGTTCCCAGCCCAATCAACATCTGTATAGGCTTCAATTTTCAAATGTCCACGAGCTTTGAACAAAAGACCTTTCCTAGGTGTTCCTTTTAGGTAGCTCAGAATCCCGTAGACAACATCAAAGTGCTCTGGTCTTGGTGAATGCATAAATTGGCTCACCATATCACTGAAAACGCTATATCAAGGCGTGTGTGAGAAAAATAAATAAGATTTCCAACTAATCTCTGATAACCCTCCTAATCCTTCGCATGGACCACTTTTGTAGGTTTTAATTTGACAATGGATTCAGCTGGAGTTTCAGCAGGTTTGCAACCCATCATACCTGAGTCAAGTATATAATTACGCTGACTCACAAAAACACTTGCATTGGATCTTGCAAATTCTATCCCAAGAAAATATTTTAGAACCCCTAAGTCTTTAATTTCGATTTCTTCCCCAAGCTTTACTTTTAGTCTTTCTAATTCACAAGCATCATCCCCAGTTAGCACAATATCCTCTACATACACTATCAGGATAGCCACCTTTCCTTCTTTCGAATGTTTGTAGAACATAGTGTGATCAGCTTGACTTTGTATGTATCCATGAAGCTTCAGAACCTTACCAAACCTTTTGAACCACGCTCTAGGGGACTGCTTAAGGCCATACAAGGATGTCTTCAGTTTGCAAACGTTCCCAAAATCAAAGTTTTTTCTCAAAGCCTAGTGGAGGACTCATATACACTTCTTCTTCAAGATCTCCATTAAGTAATGCATTCTTCACATCTAGTTGGTATAAATGCCCATTAGAATTGACTGCCAGTGACAATAGAGTTAATTTTTGCTACATGAGCAAATGTCTCTTGATAGTCTATGCCATAGGTTTAAGGGAAACATTTTGTCACAAGCCTAGCTTTGTATCTTTCAACACTTCCATCAGCTTTGCTTTTATTGTAAACACTCATTTACAACCAACAATTTTTTTTTCCTTTGGTAACTCGACAATCTCCCAAGTTCCATTCCATTTTAAAGCATTCATTTCCTCAAACACTGCTGTTTTCCAACTTGGTTCACCCAATGCTTCCTGTATGTTTCTAGGCACAACAAGTTCTGAAATATTAGTAGTAAATGCTCTATATGTTTCGGATAGATTGTTGTATGAGATGTGTTTGGCAATAGTATATCTAGTACAAGCACATGTTCCTTTCCAAAGAGTAAAGGGAAGATCATCTAGTTTATATATTCTTGGAGCTGAATTTAGAGTGGTTTTGGTAGTAGATTTAGGCTTAACAGAACTCAGATTCGAATCTAATTGTGAAGTAGGCAGAGTAATATTTGAAGATAAATTAGGAGTAGGAATAGAAGAAGTATTACCTGGAGTACTTGAAGGACCATCAATCAGGGCTTCTGTTTGACCTTGTGCAAGGATGATTAGAGGATCTTTATTTCTTTCAAAGATATTTTTTCTTGAATAAACCACATGCTCAAGATTGTTACGAATTTTAATTAATTGTAGCATTTCTTTTTCTGACAAACAAAGGTCAGATTCGGAATCAGCAAGCTGGGTTTAAGTTTTTCTTATTGAAACATCTTATCAGTCTGCTCCTATGCCCATCTTATCAGCAAGCTGAGACATTAGGAATACCAGGTGAGTTCGAGTTGGTTTTCAATATTGCGTGAAGATGATCTATCTTCTCCTTAGTGAAGGGGTTGGTTTCGACCTCATTGGCAATAGGAGTAGGCTTGCCTGATCTCTCCGCTTTGCTATTCCTATTTGGAGGTTTCCCATGGATTTTCCAACATGTTTCTCTGGTATGGCGCGATTTGTTACAAAAGTCACACCAAACCCAGGGTTTCTCATCAGATTTCTGCGGATATGTGTTTCTGCTATAGCCTCCTCCCGTAGTAGCCAGGGTCAAACCCTCAACAGCAACTCCTTGGATTTTTTTTGCTAACATAACACTCCTTTGGCTTTCTTCTCTTCTTACTTCTCAAATACCTCACTAATAGGAGGCAAAGGTTGTCGTCCAATAATTCTCCCCCTTACCTCATCAAACTCCACATTCAGTCCAGCCATAAACTTGTAGATTTGAGTGTTCATAATTGTTTTCTTTTTGTGTTTCCCATCATCAGCAGATTTCCATTCATAGGTATCGAAGAGGTCCAAGTCTTGCCAGATTCGTTTCCACGAGTTGAAATAATGACTATGTCCTGACCTTGTCTTATGTCACCAAGTTTGAGAGTCAACTTAAATATCTGAGATTGATTCTCCAAATCAGAGTACATCTAAGTTACATTTGCCCAAAGTTCCTTTGTTGAAGGATAGAACATATAGTTGGAGCTGATCTCTTCTTCCATGGAATTCACAAGCCATGCCATGACTAAGGGTGTGCACGGTGTGGTTTGGGCGGTTTGAACACTTTTTAATACACTACGCCACAAGTGCGGTGTAGTAGTTAGAACACACCTTGCGGTGTGATTTGGTTGCACCAAACTGATCAAACCAGACCATGTTTTGCGGTGTGGTTTGGGCGGTTTTCCACAGTTTAAGTGTGTTAGAAAATATGTCATAACAAAATTTAAAATTAAAAAAAATACTAAATCCTTAGTTTATAACAAATCCTGATTAAGTTCTAAACAACATCACAAGTTATCAATTAAGTTCAAAAAAAAAAAAAATACAAGTCCTTGGCAAATTCAATACAACAGGTAAACAAAAATTGTTGAAACCAACTATTCTAATAGGATAATAAACTTATTTTCACTCCGCTAAACTACAATCATGGAAGAAACCCAATTGCTTCACTTCACCTAATCAAGGGTTACAACTTCAGATATGGCTGAAATATCTGCAAAATCAAAAGACAAAATAAATGAGACAAATAAAATATAAATATTTAAAAAATAGGTTAAGAGTACAAAATATAACTTGAATCAAAATCTTCATATGATGACATTTCTTCTAACATTGGAGTCATATCCAATGGCAATAAAGAACTTCTCAACCAATTTTGAGAGCATATCAAAGCTTCTACCATAGAAGGGCTCAAAAAACTCTGAAAACAATCAAGGACCCTTCATCCAGTGCTAAAAGCAGATTCTGAGGAAACAATTGAAACTTGGACAGCAAGAACATCACGAGCAATGGCAGAAAGAATAAGGTACTTTGATGAATTGACTTTCCACCACTCCAAGATATCAAAGCTCTTATTTTTCCTATCCTCGTTCGTTCTGTTAGATACCTTTCGAGCTCATTTTTCATATCAAAAGCATCACTTCATCACATTCTTTTTCAAACTCAGATTCAAACATGTCAATAGAATCTTCATCATCAGAATCCACCTTTGTCATTTTCTCTTGAGAAGATGTTCCTCCTTGACTAGTCACTTCTTGTGAATTTTATTTGAGGTCATTTGCATAATGAGAGATTAGCTTTGATAAACAAACCTTTACACAACTCATGACCATCTTAACTTGTTTCTCACCATACAATTGTTTCAAGCAACATGTGACATATTTCATTTTGTATCAAAGATCCAAAATAGCAGCCACATACAAAAACACATTTTATTTCTCTATATTACCCCAATACTTATCAAACTTAATCTTCATCTTAGAGGCCATATCTTTCAAAATTGATTTGTTACTCGAACTCCATTTAATCAGTCTCCCATGAACTAAGCACATCTCATGGAAATAGGTATTTGAAGTAACAAACAAAGAAACACTAAACTTGAGTGTAGCATCATAAAATATTTTCAAAAACTTGCAAAAAATGGCACAATTCTCCCAATCTTTAGACATTGGTGGACCCAAAGGTGTCCTGTCATTTTTGTCATTCTCTAAGAAATAGCGCATGTAAAACTCATCTTCTTCTCTCAACAATTTAAAAGCCTCTTCATATTTCAATGCATGGTCCAACATCAAATAGGTAGAGTTCGACCTAGTAGGTACATCTAAGCAGACAAGAGCCTTCTCTACTTTACAAGTATTTTTCACACAAGTTTTAAATCTTGCTAGCCTAGAAGGAGAAGCTCTAACATATCTAATTGCATTACGCACTATTGCAATAGAATCACCCAAATCCCGTAAACCATCACCCATAATTAAGTTTAAAATATGAGCCGAACACCTCATATGTAAAAACTCTCCTTCACAAATGGCACTCTTCCAAATTTGCAATCTCTTCTTAATATGACTAATAGCCACATTGTTAGAAGATGCATTATCAACTGTTATAGTATCATCTCAATACCCCCATTGTTTTAAACATGCCTCCATTGCTTTGCCTAATGTCTCCCCTTTATGATTAGGAATTTGAAAAAAATTTAAAATCCCCTTTTGCATTTTCCATTCGGGATCTATAAAGTGCGTTGTCAACACCATGTAGCATACATTTTGAATGGAAATCCATGTGTCAGTGGTGAGAGAGACTCTTTGTGAATTTTTAACAAAAAAATCCTTCAATTTTTTGTTCTCATCATTATAAACATTCATGATATCCCTAGCAATTTTCCACCATGATGGGGGAACAAATTTGGGACATGCAACACTACAAAATAATTTGAAACCCTCTTGCTCCACAAATCTAAAAGAAAATTCATCAATAACGATCATCTTTGCACATGCACGCCTACATTCCGACTGACTAAATCCTACAGCTATAAGATTACTTCCTCCCACCCTACCATCATCACATTTCTTATGAAATGTCAAAATCTTTTGCTTCTTATCCTCCAATCTATATGGATACTTTTTACACTAGTTGTTCAAATGGTTCCAAAGGGTGCTAGTGCCATTTTTCCTACTATGACCAGCATAATCCTTATCACAGTAGTTACAAACAGCCTTAGGGTCACTTGGATCATCCTCATTTCGATGAAAATGTTCCCAAACTTCAGATAGTTTCCTAGGTTTCCTTTTGGACTTAGTAGACAATGGGGGTTTACAACTAGCAGTAGCATAATCTTGATCGCTGTTATTTTTTTGGATTGATGGAGTTTTCATAGATGATGTTGTCTTAGTGTTACTATCTTCTATTTTCATCTAATATCTATGTTCATATATAAAACAACAACAACAACAAAATTTCCTGAGAATATATAGCAGCACAAAACACAATTACCATAAAAATTTGAATCTCCACACCAATTATATAGAAAACAAATAGCAAAATGAAAAATTACCCAATCTTGACTAGAATAATCACAAGCTTGTGCTGCAAAGAGATTTAGCACTATATGTTAGTTATGAAGATTAACAATTGAGAAATTGAAAGAAAAAAAAAACTATTGCCTGCCTATTAAAAAAAACTAATTGGTGAGGATGAGTAGTGCTAATCCTCCATAGATACAAAGAATATGTTTTAATTATTTTTTCAAATTATCTTAATCCCAATTGGCTTTGACACTTTCAATTAGTATAGGTACCACGTTAAGTACTACTAACATGATAACATCTTTCAAAACTATTTTTTAATAAATAAAGCTAGTGCTAGAAATAGTAACTTTTGTACAAATTTTTTGGGCTCTGTTATGTGATTTTTTTAATGTAATAATTGTATAATAAGTGACTAGATTAGGAGTATAATTTGATAGGTTGTCATGCCAATCCAAGCCTATCAAATATCATTTTTAACACTATCATTGCAAATTGTCAATACCTATTTAAAAAGAACAAAACGTAGCTATCTCACCAACTTTTTGTGACAATATATATCTATATATAACTAAAGGGAAATTCTCCTATAGGGGCTTCACTTTAAGCCCTACCGGTAGGGCTCTCAGTGTTCTCGATCGTGAATAGTTTTCGACGCGATTTTTTTTATGACCGTGTATATTGTAGCTATTTAGAGGATCTTGCAAATTTTTAGAAAATTTCGAATAATTTATAGTATCGAAAACTGAGTTCAAACATGTTGTTGCACGTGTGACTAATTATTTTATGCGCGTGGAAAACAATATGTTTGAACCTAGTTTTCGGTACTGTAAACTATTCGGAATTTTCTGAAAATTTGCAGGATGCTCTAAATAGCTACAATATACACGGTCATAAAAAATAAATCACGCCAAAAACTGTTCACGAATCGAGAAACACTGAGAGCCCTACCAATAAGGCTTAAAGTAAAGCCCATATAGAAGAATTATCCTATAATTATATATATGAAATATAAGATAATGCTTTTATGTAAAGCTAGCTAAAGCCTAAAAGAGTTTATGCATATGCCAAGTGTGAACTGTGAAGTGTATACGACAATAAGTGCAATTCGGTTGGTCCATATTATATATATATATATACACGATCTATACTCAATATCGCAAAAAAAGCTCACCTCAAAAAATTCTTCAATGTCCAATTTAAGCATAACCCACTTCCTCTTCTCCCATAAAAACTCAAATAAACCAGATCAATTCCAAAACTCTGCACCAAAAGAAAAAAAAAAATCATCAAGAAAATGCAGAACAACAAAAGCTCTAACATTTTTCCATATACACACACAACCCGAGTCTTTCAAATTCCATGATAAGAGACAAATAAAAAAAATAACAACAGCAAGAACAACAAGAATGGAGAGAAGGAGACGAGATGTGAGCAGCTGAGTTGTTTGAAGGAGAGCTTGAAGCTGCTGTTCGGAGGTCTTGAGTTGTACGACTGCTGTGTAAGAAAGAGATCGTGATAGGGAGGAGGAGGCACAGATGAGATGAGAGAGGAAGGAGTTGTTGTCGTGTATGATGTATTAGAGAATAAGGTTATACCCTAATTTAAGTGGGCTCCTAGTTTCAGTGGGCTTTGGATTGGGCTGCTAAAAAATGGTATGTATGTAAAATTTAAATTTTTTTAACATATTTGTAAGTATACGGTGTGGTGCAGTGCAAACCAAAATTTCACACTGCCAAACCGCGCAACACACCGCACCGCACGATTTAGCAAAGATACAAACCATACCGAACCATTACACTTTTGACACTGCGGTTTGCGGTGTGGTGTGGTGCGGTGCGGTGCGGTCGGTCGCCATGGTTTGCCGGTTTAGATGCTCAGCCTAAGCCACGATCATGGAGTTCTCAGCATCCCAGATTTCATAGGCCGGATCTCCTTCTGCTGGCTCATTCTTCTCTCCCATCAAGTATCCCATTTTTCCATGGCCCTTCATGTACATTCGGACAGATTGAGACCATCTAAGAAAATTATCACCATTCAACCGAATGGTAGTGATTTGGACGAAATGAGAATCAGAAGCAATGGACTTGACTGAACTAGGTTAAGGAATAGTGGTGGAATCGGCTGGAATAGTGGTGGATTCATTGGTTTCAGACATGATGGAAGGGAAGGAGAAAAAAAAAAACAGAGGGATACGAGCACAGGAATGCGGCTGCTCTGATTCCAAGAGAATTACGGTAAAATATTTTCTAGTATATTATTCTATACACAAAACATGTATATAAAGCTTTACATGGATCCCTATATAGGGAAATAAATCATAGAAGGAATACCAAAAAAAAAAAAAACAATCCTAACAACTTCTTTTCTATAATAGCTATATGGCAGCTATACAAGAATCATCCCTAAAATAAATAAAAGATTTTCATGGATCGCTCGGATGTGCTATTTGAACTCTTCGTCTCATAACTGATGCAAATCCTCGACCCATCGCGAGCAGAGTTGTTTCCCCTAAAGAGCTCTACTCATCCACCCTTTTTGATTGAGCTCAATTTGAGGGCGATCTCTGCCAGGTTGTGATGGTGTACTGGATTACACCCACGGAACAACCATTGGATTGAATTTGAGAGACTGTGGTCCACAAATGTTGTGTGAATCTCGGTTTTCTAGTTAGAACCAAGATTAACATGCGCTCATCATAACAGACAGTCAGACACTCAGAGCGCTTCGGGGCCCTAGTCTTTCTTCATTCTCTCCCCTCTGCGGTTGCATGAAGGCTACCTTTCTGTAGTCTTCTTGTAATTGGTCGAGGAGTTACCAACTTGAAGCATTGGGCGAGCTAGAAGTTTGGTCCTTCCTCTTCGTCGTTTTCGTCGTCCCAGTAGGGCCTCTATCTCCTCGTAGTTCTCTTTTTATATGTGACAACGTCTGGTGGATTGTCGACCAATTAACAACTGCTTCGAGCAAGACGTGTCCCGCGTGCATGCTCAACCCTTATTTCTCTTCACATACATGGGCATGTCATTGCCCCAGATTTGCCCAGCATTATTGCTCTTCACCTTGCTTTTGGATCATTTCTCCCACAACAGAAGGGAGTGGATCTTTTCCTTGGGAATTTTTCTTTCGCACTTGAACTTTTACCATTATCATTCTTCAAACAAACACGGTAGACTTAAGGATTGTCGGAGCCCTTCGAGGTCTCTCTTTATTTTTCTACCCACTTCCACTCTGTCTCTCGGCTGAAAATCCTTTTTCTATACTTTCGCTCTTTGAATGTTCTCGACCCTATATTATCGACTATCAATGTTGTATTTATAGGCGCTCATTACTTAGGGTTCTCTTACGTGTTGGTTATCATCACATTTAGTCTTTCAATGCCCAGTCAATGCTTCCATGAAAATCTTTAACCGTTCCTGACATCACGCGATTTCCCAAGATTCCTCTTTTGACTGATTCTTGTGCGTGTTTTATTTTTCTGCAGCAAATCTTTACTATTCTAGTGATGGTGATGCAGTATTGCGAATCTCTGCATATCTTCACATACCTGCATAAAAGATATTGCAAGTAAGCTTTTATGGTCTTGGGATTCTGCATATCCTTCAGGACCTTTGCACTGTTAACGCGCGATATTGTAGAGCACGAAAAATTTATTCACGACCATGACCATTTTTTAATAGAGAAATGTTCTTACTTGATTAATTTAAGATTGTCTCTCTCTTATATATTTTTTTTTACCAATCCGATCTTTTATTCAGTAATTTTGGCGAGAGTAACATACTTTATTGATATCTCTAGCAAGATTATAAAATACGATCATGGCTATGTTTATTTTCCTAAAGAATGTATTTTATAAAGTATAGCTCTGCATTGTTTGCCAAAGAGGCCATGTTACCAAAAAAGAAATAGCTCTGCATAATCTGCCAGAGGCTATTATCCGCCTTGTAGCTCTGTTCTTTCACACAAAAGCTATATTCTACAAATAATAGTTTTGCATAGTTTGCCAGAAACTATATTCTACAAATAATAGTTCTGCACAGTTCGCCAAAAATTATGTTCCTCAAAATAATAATTATGCTCAGTTTTCCAGGAACTATAATTTGTTATTATTCAATTCTGCTTATTATCACCTTTCTTCATCCTTTCTGCTATTTGAACTTTCCGCAGGTGGGTGGATCTTGCTATTTGAACCTCCCTCATCATAGTTATCACAAAACCTCATATTGGGGATGGATAGAACTGTTTCACCTGAAGGGCCTTGTTCATCTACCTTCCCATGTTAGGTTCCACTAGGTGTGAAGGCCTCATCATAGTTATCACAAAACCTCATATTGGGGATGGATAGAACTGTTTCACCTGAAGGACCTTGTTCATCTACCTTCCCATGTTGGGTTCCACTAGGTGTGAAGGCATTCCTCTGAAAGGCTCTTAGCCGAACTACTGGGGTGTATTGGCTTTCAGGGAACCATGTTCCAGAAGGTTCTCTAAAGTTCAGGAGATCTTCTGACCATATACGAAGCTACACATTATGACCGGTTTCCCACCGCTCCTCAGGTTAGAGGTCTTAGCCAATGGTGTGAGGTGGCTTGATCATCTCATTCCACTGTCAAGACCTCTAGGACTGCCTCCCCTGACAGACCTCTGCTCTAGGCCCTTTCTTTCTTGGGGTGGCGGAGTGGCTTTCTTAACGGTCTAGAGCGACCCCTGCTGGAAGCATTGGGTCACCCACGAATTTCAGCCTCTATCGTTCGAATGAGGCTTATTCCTCAACTAAACATTCAATTATGGATAGTTGATAGGGATCTGGTGACCTACTGCGATACATTGTAGGCAACGGGAAACGTCGTGTGCGTGCTCAACCCTGATTGCTCCACGCTCACAAATGTTATCTCGCCCTTTACTTGCTCAGCGCTGATTGTTCTTCATTGCATCTCTATTCGTATTGTTCGATGATTTCTTGCGAGTCTTGCTTCTTTTCCTTATTCGAACTTTGGTTGCAGCCATCATTTTGCAAAAAAAGATCAACATATTGGAAGTTAACAAAATTCAGTTTCTATCGAGCCTTTCCCTTTCACTTGTTCTTTTCTTCTTTTGTATTACTGACTAATCTTCAACTTTGTGAAGTGTTATATTTATAGGGCTTCTCCTTCATCATCATCAGTCATCTGAGCATTTGTCATCCCTTAATGCCTTGGTCCACATTTAATTATTACCATTAGTTGTCTTTATCGTTTTGCAACTTCCCCAAATTGGTTACTCCGCGTGCGGGGCTTCATTTGTGTGCTCAATTTCTTCTGTCGTGAATCTTGTTGTTTTCTATAAAAGGTTAATATTACTCATGCAAAAGGAAAACACACTCGGCCTTTAATAAAGAATCTCACTATAACAATGATCCTCTGACCAATTTGTGTACCTTGAACCACTACATTGTGTCGAAACATTTTATTTTAAGAGAAAGAAATTAGGTCTGCATTCATTTGTGTGCTCAATTTCTTCTATTGTGAATCTTATTTTCTGCAAAAGGTTAGTACTACTCTTGCATAAGGAAAACACACTAAGCCTTTATTAAAGAATCTTACTATACTATGATCCTCTAACCAATTTTTGTACCTTGCACCACTACATTATGTCGAAACATTTTATTTTAAGATAAAGAAATTAGGTCTGCATTCATCACATATTAAATGTCTGTTCAACACAGATAATATGAAAATACTCATCATCTAAAATGATCAAGCGAGTTTTTGTTCTCATCAGATTTAAGAAGTAAAATATCGTTCACGTCACAAAAAAGTTCATACTAAAAAATAATACTTCTTTAAAGACATTGAATTCCAGGTTCTTGGGACTCGCTGCCCCATGTATTTTCTTCAACATGTACAAGCCTTTGCCAAGCACCCAATTGGGTTCTAACTTTTTCTGGTTACTAGTGACATGTCTAAGCACCCATTCATCCACTTTGATTTCTCTTGGGTTAACTATCTTCTTGTTAGGGTTGAGCGTAAAATTCAAAAAACTGAAGAAAAAAAATGAGTACACCGACCTTCTGAACACTGAAAAAACCAAAACCAATTAAACTGAACACCGAAAAAACTGTTAACGACATAAAGCACCATTGTTCAGTCGGTTTGAAAAATCAGTGTGGACCGACTGGTTTGAACCGAAACCGACCAAAATTATAAATATATGTAGGTTATGGGCGCTCGCTGACTAAAAAGCTTTACTAAGAAATAGGGGTCCGATCCGAGTTGATTGATCTGATGCATATATAGTAAAGAAAAGCTCTTCCGCAAGCCATTTGGGGAAATTCCCTAAATTTGAACGAAAGAGTAATAAGCTTCTTTCCTTGCTACTTGAAAGAATGCCTTGGCAAACTCATACTAGAAGTCAAAGAAAGAACTCGGGTCTAAGCTCTCAACTTCAAGGAAGGAAACCAAAAGAGCAGAAATGTCATCTACCTTTCCAACGGAATCTTTGACCGGCTAACGTGAGTTCTAGGAAAAGAGAGAGACTTTAAGCTAAAGAAACTTTTTTTTACCTAGACATTCTTCTAAGAGTTCAGGGCTAATAGGCCCAGTTTGATAGTTATTGGCTAAGAACATAGAGCGGTATGCTAATGGACTTTTAATTATGTTTTCAAACTTTCAAATTTTTTAATATAACTATGTTCTATGTATTTATGTTTTAAAAAAGCACAAAAATGGACTCCAACAGTCAAAAAAAATTATTTTTTTTAACTAAAACTTTTTCAAAAATTATGGAAAAAAAATAAAAAAAAATGAACTTCGGTTTGGTCAGTTAAACCGACCAAACCGCAGTCCAAAACAGTTGGTTTTTTTCTTTAATTGGTTTTTGGTCGGTCGGTTTTTGAATCGCATCAATCCGGACCGAAAACCAAATTCTAGATTTAATAATATAAAAAAACCGTCAAAATCGACTGATGCTCAGCCCTACTTCTTGTATTGACGCTCTACTAGGCTTTTGTACTTCACATTTCTGTTCTGGGCAACTTGTCTGAATTCTTCCATCAAATCGAGGTTGTGAGCTATCTGGGTAAAGTTCAAAGTTTCATTCGTGACTACTTCTATTCTGAGTGTAGGCAAACTCACCTCTGTTGGAATCACTACCTCCGTGCCATATATCATCATGTGTGGGGATTCAGTTGTTGAAGCTCGTCACATTGTCCTGTATTCCCATAGTACCTTTGGAAGATCATCCAACAAAGCGCCCTTCCTGTCTTGCAAGTCTTTTTTGATATTGGCAAAGATTACTTTATTCGTGCCAATTCCCTTGTGGATAGCTTACTCGCGAGAATCCATGATAAATCTTCAACTTCGGACAGAGCTCTTTTAACCTTTCATTATTGAAAGGAGTCCCAATATCTACTGTAATTTCTTTTAGGATGTGGAACTAGTAGATTATGTGTTTCCACACAAAATTCACCGTATCTGGTCTTCCTATGGTGTTGTAAATATCTCTGACTGCCCACTTCGTGTAATAATTGGTGGCTAACAACACATACCTTTTGCCTCCAGCTGCTCTAGGTAGTTCTCCCACAACGTCCATTCCTCATTTCGCGAAAGGCCATAGCGCAACAACTAAATGCAAAGCTTGAGCTGGCTAGTGTATGAACGAAGCATGGTGCTGGTACTTGTCGCATTACCGAGCATAAGCCTGCAGTCAGAGCTTTGGGGGCCAGACTTCTCCCACCCGAGTGATTCCCACACATTCCATCATGAATTTCTTCAATCAATTTATTCGCCTCTTTAGGCCTTGTGCACTTCAAGTACAACCCGTTGAATGAGCGTCTCTTGAGCTTCCCACAATGATAGTTTATTGCGCAGCTTTCACTTTCAATCTTCTTGCTTAATCTCTATCTTCATGCTCTGCACCTTTTTCCAAATACCGAATAATGGGATCCATCCAACACTCATTGTTGTGCTCCATTTCTATATTCGCCACTTTGATGTGTTCCACCGTTGTACTCATCTCGATCGTTGATTATCTTGTACATTCCCCTGTGGATGCCTTTTTTCCTAGCTCATTCGCTCTTTGATTCATCTCGCGCGGTATTTGTAATGCCCCAAAATTCCTAATGTGGTTTAGTGGCTGGATTAGTAGGCCATGAAGGTCATACTTGTTTAATTATGCCATTAAATGATTATATGCATGTTTATGTGAATTATATTATAATATGATGTTATATGCATGCATGTGGGTCCACATTTGATTATTATGATATTTTGGTAATTTGGCCGTTGAGGGCATATTTGTGTATTTTGGGTGCATATTGTGATTTATGGATGAGATCTCATTATTATGGAAATATATTCGAGCTATTCGGCATGAGATGGTCCTATATTGTAAATTAGCAGTTTTGTCATAACGGGGTCAATTATTGAGATATTGGTTAATGAGAATGGTTATTTGATGATAATTTGAGAGTTATTGAGATTAGGAGAAAATTCTGGGAGTTTTGACTATCTTGTCCCCGGGAGTGTTTTTGGGACCCCGAGCTTAAGGTTTTATTTGAGGTTACTTAAGCCTGCAATAGTCTGTCAGATAGAACCATACGCTTAAAAACAATTTTTCTCTCCTGTTAAACCTTTATGACATTGTGGCGATTTCAAAGAAATCTTGATTTCTATGAGTCGGAATCAAGCGAGGATCGAGGCATAGCGATCCTAGTAAAGATTATAAGCTTCTTGACCAAATGATTTAACGAGAAACAACTCAATCAAAGGTAATTTAAGCTTTAAGTTTTGAGTTTTTAAGCTTTGAATTGGATTTTGTAAATCGTTGAGTTTTTTATTCGTTTGAGCTTCGGGATTTGATGATTTTGGATCATTGGGAAGTTTGGGAACTTTGATTTTTGGATTTGGGGATGTTTAGGTATGTTTTTGGAAGGTTTAGAATGAATAAAATCGAGGTTATGGCAGGTTCCCAGGTGGGGGCCGCGGCCCAAGCTCGAAGAAGCAACTGGTGGGGTTTTGCTTGTGCTGGGCGCCGTGGCACTGTGTAGTGGGCGCCGCAGCTCTTGCTCTTGGTGTGGATGGGGGCCACGGCTCAAGGGTCCAGGTCCGCGGCTCTTGAGTGGTTTTGAGGCCAATTGGGTGTTTTGATCATGGGAACTCAGTTTTAGACCTCGGGATTGTTCCTACTACCCGGATTAGTGGGATTCGATGTTCCGGAGGCTAGATCTTAGTTCGGGAACTTTTGTTGTTCATTTTATTAATGGTATCCTATATTTGGTTATGACTAGGTGACCGCTAAAGGACTTAAAGGTTGATCGTTCTCAAGGGTCGTTCTTATACTAATTCTCGCTCGAATCAGAGGTAAGAAAACTGCACCCCATATGTGACATGCATGGTAATGAAGCATGTTGGATGTTTAAATGTGGACGTGGATTGATTATCGAATGCTTAGCAAATCTTGCTCACTTGTGTATGGCACTGACTCATTAGTCAGAATTAGCAAAGGTGTCAGTATCAACTGTGAAGCTGTGACTCATTAGTCAGGTTCGGCAGTGGTACTGGGCACTGGTCACACAGTGCTGACTCATAAGTCAGGAACGGCTTTAGCGTGTTCAACACAAGCCAATAAAGATTAGATCTAATCGACATCTGCATTAGATGACTCAACAAGAGCATTAATGCCGGACCGACCTCAAGTTCGATGAAAACTAAAAGCGCTTGTGTGACCTACCCATCAGTCACTCATCTTATTACAGCTATTGCAGAAAAGCCCAGGTAACGGTTTCGTTACACGGCCCTAGGCACTGAGCCCCATAGTGACTTGCTTGTCAGTCACTCATTAGCGTTAACAGAACCTCAAAGTGATATCCACTCATTTGTTCAGAGCTTATAGAGTTATAAGCTCTGTATGATTATCATGATCATCATTTGGTTTTATATGCTTGCATTATTGTGTTTTCTTCCTGGGTCTTGGCTCATGGGTGCTATGTGGTACAGGTAAAGGAAAAGAAAAGCTCACCCAGCCTTGAGTGGAGAGCTTAGGTGGTGTTGTGTACATATGCACCCGCTTGACCACCACGGCCAAGGAGTTCTCAGAGGAACTAGGGGGTTTACCCTATTTTTGCCGCTTAGGTCAGCAGGTTGTAAATTTACACAGTAATGACCATTTTGAGTTGTAAATAGCTTGTGAATGTTTTGATGGGCCCATGAACAGTTTTATGTTTTAAATAAAATATATCATTTCCTTTTTATTGGTTTTCCACCTTAACCTGTTAATAACACCTAGAAGCACGTTTTTAACCAAAGAACTCGGGTAGCGAGTTAAATTCACGGTTCATCGTTCACCGTAACGGTCTTGGGGTAACCAGGGCGTTACAGTATTTGACTTAGCTCGAACATAACAAATTGTTTTTGCAGAGCTATCACCGTGTTGGGATAATACGTCATTTAGGGATCTTTGGTATCAAAATTACCATTGACTTGCTCCATGACCAATTTGGAATTTTCCCTGGCTTTTATCTTCCTTATCCCCATATTTTTTACAAGTTTCAGGCCATAAATCAAGGCTTCGTACTCTGCTTCATTATTGGTCACTTTTTCTTTTAACTACAATAGATCTTCTATTCTTAATCCCGAGGGTGCTTCTATGACAACACCGATCCCTAATTTGTGAGCATTCGATGACCCATCTGTGCTTATTGTTCGCATCCAGACGTCTTCCATAACCTGCATTTCCTCCATAGCTTCAGGTTCGAATGACTTTATTTCTACCGAGAAATCTGCTAGGACCTGTCCCTTTTTGGCTTTTCTTGGTGCAAAGCTTATGTCGTAGCTGCCAACTTTATTGCCCATTTTGACATTCTGTCGAGTAAATCTGGTTTTGACATAATCTGTTTCAGTGGAAACTCAGTTAACACGGTGACCACGTGGGTTTTGAAATACTTGTTGGGTCCAGGAAGGATAAGCAAGCTCCACAATAGAAAAACCCTGGCTTACCTTGAGAAATCATGGAGACCTAAGTAAAGCTCAAGTATAACATCTGATGCCCCTGAGAGCATAAACTTTGGATCTTCATCTGGCGAATTACCTCCCAAAGGGCAGAGATCAACAAGATGAGCCTGACGAAGAACACAATCTAGAATTTGCATGAAGAAAGAGATCAACAAGATGAGCCAAAAGCAACCACATTAAACTAAGAAACTCTGGCAAGAACCACTTGCGAGAAGGATGAGATTCGCGAAATTGCCCTCTCATTCATTTTGCGAGAACCAACACAAATCATACAAAGGACACAAAGATCTTTGCCCACCTTTCGAATGAGGACATCGCGACAAAAACAGGACAAAGCTATGTGAGAAAGAGCCCTACTCGGAGAACCATCTTGCATCACTAAGAGTCCCCAAGAAGAACTACGAGCGCCCTTCCCTTTACGAGAAGAAAGGGGCAGCCCAAAGATCCTATAGGCATTCTACAAAGTCCTAAGAATAGGTCACTGACACACTTCTCTATAGAAATAAGTTCCTCACACGACACTTCCCTAGGAGAACACCTCTAACCCGCAACTCTTCCCAAGGCGCATGTTTCCAACACGATATCACGAAGTAAAAGTAGCTGACCGAATGTACTTCCATTTGTCTTATTAACTATAAAGTGTAATGACATTTAATGTAATTCTACTCGTATTCCTCCTATAAATGGGAGGAAAACCCAATGTAAGGAGCATGAGAAAAGGAGAGGTCGAAGAACTTTGTAAAAAAACACAATATCTTAATAATAAGCTTTCTCTTATATTCCCAAGGCAATATACATTTTTCATCATCCTTTTCTTCTCTGTCTTCATTTTGCATCACCCATCAATGATTAAGTCACTCCTTTCCACTCATTTTCACAAAACACCCAAACACATTCATATGATTGGTGCCAGTACAAAAAATCATGTCAACAGGATGCATCCACTCGTACACTCAAGGCCGGCCCTGGGCATAGGCGGACTAGGCCCGTGCCTAGGGCCCACCCCTACCCAGGGCCCATTTTTTAAAATTACTAAATATTAGTTTAATTTTATTTAAAATTACATATACAAAAGGGCCCATTTTTTTCAAATTTATTAAAATCGTCTTAGGCCCACTTTTTTTCAGGGCCGGCCCTGTGTACACTCTTCCTTAATTTATTCTCATAAACTTTCCAAACTAATCTAAGCCTAGGATGATCAAAATGATTCTATAATAATTAAAACATTCCATAGAAATCTTATTGTCCAAATCCTTTACCAATTATGAATTCTCGTATCAGAGTTCTATCAAATTCACATGTGGAGTTTATAAAGTGATCATTGAAATTGTAGACTACATAACAAGCATATGCTTTTATAGTGCAAAATTTATGATGCAGTCATGTAATAATGAAAAATAAATAAATAAAGACATTTGTTAATTATCATGTAGATTAGCCATATACCTCACACGAAGTGTGATGCCAAGTGCCCAATCATTTGTTGAGTAAGCACACAAATCTCCCAGCCGCCATCTAGAAACCAAAAAAAAAAGTCGAGATTCAGCCACTATCTACAACAAAGTAAAAGGATTGTAGATTGTAAAATGCATCTTACTAAAATACTACCTTCCTGGCAGCCTCCCAATTTTCACCTTTAATTCCTACTGATGCTCCAAGAAAAATAACATTTTCTGCTAATCCAGCTTCAAAAACAAAATGGAATATATGAGCTACCTAACTTTCAGGAATGAAACAAAATGGACAATGATGAATACCATTTTCTCCTTTTGTTGCAGCCAAGCATTGGAGGCATCTGAAGACTAGTCGGGCTCCCACTAAGACGCCTACATGGGTAACAGATCTGGACCAACCATGGCGAAGCTAAGGGAACTATACCCCAACATGTCAAGAAAAGATTAAGACTTCCTCCACATCATATGAAGTCACTTTTACCTGTTTCCTTGCAGTCCCTTCAACAACACCTCAGCAGGCAGCTTACCAGCTTTATCTGACCTGGACATGCCAAAGAAGGGAGAAGATAAACTTGAAACAGACATCAAAACTAATAACTCTCTAGATTCCTGCTCAGAACACGTAACGTTACACTCAAAATCCATGAAAATATTTAAAAACATTGAGTTCATTGCCTTCTATCAACCAATATGTATAAAATTTCTCCAACTGATAGAAAAGCATCACTTACCTAGTAGTGCTCCTCTGTGAAGCACTTTTCAAAGTGAAGGATTTTTCTCTTTTGAAAATATTCATAAAACTATATTCAATAGAAAGACAATTACCTATCCATTGCAACTGCCCATTGGCTGTCTATGAGATAAAATGTTGTAACTAAAAACTAATGTTGCTGGCAAAGCAAACGCTGCAACAAGTGTGCTTAACATAGTCAGCATGGCCCCTTCTATCACCAATTGAGTAGCAATTTCTGAAAGTGACAACATTTTTTGTTTAACATTCAACTCTAACAGATCATAACAAATGAATTTTAAAAAGGTCGATGGAAGTACTTGAAGTAAGCCAATCTTGAATAGCAGTGCTTAGTGCTATCAAATTCTTGGACTCCCACAACAACGCATACCTATACATTGACTACATTAATACCATTGTCACTCAACATGTATAGGTGATTATAGAGATTCAAGGTGATGGAAAAAACTTATATGCAAGTCCCTTATCCCTCAATCTCACCTTATCCCTTGTTTTAAGTCTTCTATAATGCATGATTGAATTCATCCCTTTCACATTCAAAACTCATTTCCAAATTTCAAAGAATTACATAGTTCCTCTCATTATAGTAAAAAGCTTTCAAAGTGCTTACTCTGTACAGGGATCTCTTTAGCCATGAACAGGCAATAGAATGTTTTCAACATTGATGGTGAGCCTAGTATACAGGAGTTTTAAGAGCATGAATGCAGGCAGTGTTTTTTTTTTATTTAAAAAAAAAAGATGCTATAACTACCCAAAACTAAAATTGAAGAGACCAAAACAAAAAAGTTTAAATAATAAGATTGAGCAAATATATCTGCAAAGAAATCACTAACCAGGATCAAATTCTGGACGCATAGATTTGAATACGCATTAAGGAAAAAAAGAAACAACATTAAAATCTCAAAGTTGGAAAATAAGATGTTATGTTTATACCTCTCCGAGTTATTGTTGTGACCTTCCCAAGGCCCAACGTAATCTTCAATGTCATAAATAAATCCAGAAACCAATATCCCAACTGCCAGATGCTGAAAAGGAGGTTTTAGATATGGTAATTGTATTCATGAAAGTAAATGCAATGTAGCCATAAGTTGAAATTAGGGTAAAGATATCATGTTAATATCCAGAACCCATGTAAATAAAACTTACTCCTTGGTTGTGTTTTCCTCCAACTTGTTTGAACTCAAATTCTAACCATTTTTCTCCCTGTAAGACCAGCTCCAGCAGCTAAGATGTACAAAGAAACAAGTAACTGATCATCCATTTAATACCATTTCTTCTCAACCAAAGATAGAGAAGCTAGCTTTTAACTCTCAACATAAATTACTAACATAACAAAATTGGGTTTGTTCATGCACTATGTATGGATCAACAAAAGCAAGTTTCTCTACTTGCTATTTTACTGAAGTTTTATGTTTACTCAAATTAAAAAGGAAAAGAGAAAAAGAACCTCAAAATGATGTAGCGACAACAACAGAACCAGCGACTGATCCTGTGGCGCTTGCTACTGCAGCAAATCCACTTGCTCCAACTGATGGCCCAGTGTGGGAGCCAGAACTCCTTCACCCTCTGCAATTGCAGGAGCTGCAAGGCCTGTAGAAATAATACCGTAACTTCTCATGCTATTATACTTCTGAGTAAAAATAAGTTACTTATTTGAAAGATCCCATACCCCCAGAGATTGCCAACACTGCTTCTCCAGCTAAAGCAGCTGCGCCAATCGTACCCCCACACCTCCATTTATCCCAACTTACTTCTGAAGTTTCCCTTTTTTCATCATCAGTCCCTTTTAGTTGTATCTATAGAAGATAAAATTGTATTTTAATTGACTAATTTTGATCAAATGTTAGTTTTTTACTTAAATGTATAAATTTCTTCTTCTTTTTTTTTGACAGAAAATATATAATTTTCTAAAAACACAAACCTTAGCTTTTTAACTTGCTTAGTTGTTTGGTTACTTATTTGTGGAGCGATACTAACTCTGTTCGTAATCAATCAGTCTATTCAACCCCATTTTTTAGCAATTTCAATGGAACAGACGAGATTATAATAACAGAGTTTGATCTCATAAAATGTTTTAAGTTATTAACTCATGCAACGCAATAGAATAAAAGAAACATACCGATACAAGATGATGCCTGACTTGCGAGGAAGACCCCGCAGTTTCTTTAAGACCACCCCAAGCATGGTTTTCCACTCCTAAAAACCTAAATTAATTTATTCACAAAGTTCGTATAATTTATTATTTTTTTTAAAAAAAAAAGTCGTTTATTTATGGATTTTCTAGGATTCTCTTTAACTTCATTAAAAGAAAATGAGAGAGAGAGAGGGTAGGAATCATACCTAAAAACAGGCAACAACAAACCAATATTTTCATGAATCCCGAAGCTGGGGTTCATCGGGAACGACAACCCTCTTTCCGATACTAACATCGTCGCTAATCGACTCGTCGGAGAGAGAGAGCAAAGAAACGGAGGGTCGAGTTTGATTGACCTGAGAATGGTGAACAAAGCCGCAGCGGCGTATCTCTGGGTCGGGTTCAATAACGACAAGGTCTCCATGAGCGAAGATTCAAAATAACAACTTGGGGCTTAATAACGATAAAAAACGATTGGAGTCTCTTTATTCTTCAATTGTGTGGATGAAGGAATCGGCAACGTCGAAAGCGCGATAGTTCAGAAGCCTTGCTACCTTTATTTCCTCTTCCATAACCGCACCGACTTATCAGTGTAACGGCTATTTTTTTCGCGCGCCGTGGAAGTGATTCGACACATGTAAAAATAAAATAAAATTTAGAAAAATAACAAATTAATTAACTTATCCCAGTGAGCCGAATAGAGTATTCCTACACAAGAGCCGCGATATATATATATAAATAAAATTATTTAATATTAAGTCTCACACGTATAGAAGAGTATCGCTAATTAAGTATAGAGTATCACTTCATATTAAGTTGACATTTTAAATTGTCAAATAACAACACTTTAATAAATATGTATACGATATAGCATCCAAGACAATTGATCATGAACTAGCTACATTGCTTGATGATAGTGATGCATCAAGGTTTGGTTGGGATTTCTTTTTTTAGAAAGCTTCTAAGTTACACAAGCATAATTTATAGCTTTGTGGAGTGGGCTCTTTCACTATGATTTTTCTTTGCAGCTTATTGAGCTATTGTGATTTTTTTTTTTAAGAGAGTTGTTTTATTTAATGACTTAAGATCATTGTTAGAAAATATTATAAATTTGTTGTCCAATTTTTCAGAAGTATCTCTAATATTAAAAATTTGTTTGAATAGCAGATATCCAATCTTCCTTTTTAGGGATGTATAGTTTTTTAAGTTGTATGACATTATGATTATTTTCAATGAAGTCTTTTTTTAAAAAATAAATTTAGCTCAAATCATGAGCAAGAACAATATTTGAGACCAAAACCAAAGACAAGATTGATGATGAAGACAATACTTTTGCCCAACAACATATAGCAAGTGACAATTGACTTAAGTTCATTGACTGAATGAAAGGTAGCTAGACGGAGTGATTGCGCCTAATTTTTTTTACACATTTATATCTTTTACTATATATAATCAACGTACAATGCACATTTATTTAGTTTTATTTTTAAAATTTATTAAATTTGTATCATTGTCGTAGTTTCAAATAAATAAACAATTATAATATATAAAAGAATAACATAAATATATTAAATAAAAAACTAAATCAAAACATTACTTATGATCTTTTTAAATATATATATATATATGATATGATAACATTTTTAAATATAAACGATAATTTTTTGAATAAAAATTAAGATTATGTATTATATATTATTATTATTATTATTATTATTATGATAATATTTTATAATATTTAAATTCATATTAATATAAGTATTAAATAGTCTTGTATTAAATACTATTATCATAATAATATATCAATTCATATTAATATAATTAATAAAAAATTAAGATTATATATTATTATCATAATAATATTTTATAACATTTAAATTTATATTAATATAATTATTAAATATCTAATTTTGTATTATATATTATTATAATAATAATGATATTTTATAACATTTGAATTTGAATTTGAATTTGAATTTATATTAATATATATTTTTAATTAGTTTTAACGGTATATTTCGTTAAATACTTAGAATACTCCGTTAAAGTTAACAGAAACAAACCGTTAAAACCAGGAATTTTTGTTATCTACACATTTTTATATACAGAAGAGATATATAATAAATGTGTAATTGTTGTGACTTAAAGATAATTGATGTGTCTTAACAGAATATTTCTTCAAAATTTGTTAGTTTTAACATAATTGTTAATTAATTAAGTTGTAACTCTTCAAAACAATGCAAGTAAAATTATAACTAATTCAAAAATAGTATATAATTCAAATCGATGCAATGAAAAGTATATATATTCCTATAAAATATAATCGCGCTTCACGCAGTTTTTGTGATTAAAAAATTATATTTTAATATTTTATTGGGAAGATTGTGTGGTAAAGAGTATTTTCCACCCTACCCGTACAATATGTTCCTTATATGGACATGTGGATACGTCTTAACCCAATTTTTTTTATGATTGTGTTCATTGTATAACAAATACTTAAAATGCCAAAAATAAAGTTCAAACAGGTTGTTGTACATGTAATTTTATTCATATATTTATTATTATTATACACTTTGCATAATTTTTTTTATAAAAAGTCTAAATTATATATAAATAAATTTATGTTTTGTGCAAGGGTTATTTTGGCCAATTGCCCTTCATTTTTAAAAATTAATTTTTACACCTCGTGTTTTGTCAAAAGTTTAAAAATATAAATAGATATATCGATTATTTGAACACTCTATTTTGGTCGATTACCTGTTTTGAACTTTTACTTTTTAAAATTAATCTTTGGATCATATATGTATTCAAAAGGTTCAAAATTCTTTATAAAAAGTAAATTATATATATAATATGTTTTGTGTAAGAGTTCACACCATTTTGAACCTTCTTTTTTAGCCGATTACCCGATTGGACCATTTATTTATTTTTTTAAATGAACTTTTAGGCCTCGTGTTTTGTCAAAACATTAAGAATAGGGATATATATAGACAGATTATTTGAACCACAAGTATTTTGGTCGATTAATTATTTGGACCCTTTATTTTTAAAATGGTAAAATAAATTATTAAAAATTTATCAAATAAAGAGTTCCTATTGAATTTTCAGAAAAAAAAATATATGACTAAAATAGAGTAAATCAGATATATTTTCTTTTATATAATTGTGTTGTACTTTAATTTTTAAATCATTTAAATATATATTTATATATTCATGCATGTTTCGTTTTAATTATAATATTTTTTAAAAAAAAATATCTCATTTAAAAATACATTTAAATATCTATATTTAAATTAGTTTGTTGTCTGTGTTTTCGCTCGAGGACACGTGGCGATCCGAGTAGGGCATGCGCTTCTTCAGATGAAGCCACGCTCTGAGGGTCAGTCCTCATAGAGTGGATTTCTCAGTTAGAGATCACACCCCTCGAATAAAGATGGGGCACATACGTCTCTCCGAGGCCATGCCTGAGAACTGGTTAGCAGTCCACAGTTTCCTTGCAATCAATTATCTTCCAGCCCAAGGACCTTGTCCTCGGGATCTAGAAGGCCAGTCAGGTGTCAACCGATACAAGTTTGTAGCGTCAGAGGATCACCTGACGACCTTTTAGGCGACCCAGCCACAGTGTTGTCGATTGTACGACTCGACAATTCACACTCTCACTACATCGTCTAACATGGAGATGCGTACAACAGGCCTTGACAGTACCTGGGGCATGTTCCCCATAAAGTAGGTACTTTTTTCCAATGGGCCTCGCGAATCTCGCTTGGGTCGCGGTCTCTATTCAATGCAGCCTAATGCATTGAATAGGTATTAATCCCCCAATAACGAAAAGAATGTACATTAATTACGAATGATTAGTATTAATGATCCCAACCTTTATAAATAGAGTTGGGAGTCTCATTGTAAAGGGTTCGGTTTTTTAGAGAACTAAATACTTGTGGCAGTCAGAATCCCGTGATCCGTAAGGGGAAAGACCGGGCAAGCTGTGCAATCCCACACCGCCTGGGGAAGGTCAAGTGTGATGATTCTAAGACTGTGTAGGTATGGGACTACACAGTTGAAGAAGGCTTAAATGGATTGATGGGTACTACCTATATCAGCAAGATGCATCTTCTTTTCGGTAGCCCATCACTTGAGAACTCCAAAGTTAAGCGTGCTTGACTTGGGGTAATCTAGGGAAGGGTGACCTCCTGGGAAGTTTTCCTAGGAAGCATGTGAGTGAGGACAAAGCACGCTGAAAAGACTCGTGTTGGTTTGTAGGGCCAATCGTCATTCCAGAAAGCAGCCATAGTGACGTGGGGCGTCACAAATGGTATCAGAGCCTTGACCCAGCCGGAAGTGTGGCCGATGGGGATGTCGGGCCCGTAAGGGGGTGATTGTGTCAGTCAGAATCCCGTGATCTGTAAGGGGAAAGACCGGGTAAGCTGTGCAATCCCACACCGCCTGGGGAAGGTCAAGTGTGATGATTCTAAGACTGTGTAGGTATGGGACTACACAGTTGAAGAGGGCTTAAATGGATTGATGGGTACTACCTATATCAACAAGATGCATCTTCTTTTCGGTAGCCCATCACTTGAGAACTCCAAAGTTAAGCGTGCTTGACCTAGGGTAATCTAGGGATGGGTGACCTCTTGGGAAGTTTTCCTAGGAAGCATGTGAGTGAGGACAAAGCACGCTGAAAAGACTTCTTTTCGGTAGCCCATCACTTGAGAACTCCAAAGTTAAGCGTGCTTGACCTAGGATAATCTAGGGATGGGTGACCTCTTGGGAAGTTTTCCTAGGAAGCATGTAAGTGAGGACAAAGCACGCTGAAAAGACTTGTGTTGGTTTGTAGGGCCAGTCGTCATTCCAGAAAGCAGCCATAGTGACATGGGGCGTCATAATACTTGTACTCGGAGCAATATAAATGTTGCCTAAGAAAACTCCATAAAAGCTTGCTCTAACAAGCTTCCAATCCTTCTAAATACCTGAGACTAGTGGACTATGGCTCTTTTATAGCCTGAACCACGTAAAAATCTTGGTGTTCTTGTTGTTTATTTCTTTAATCTCTCGTTTAAGGTTGATAGTGAAAAAGACAGTCAATATTTTGGTGTTTTCATTAAGAGCTTGAAGAAAGCATTCAGAACACTCACAGCCATGGTAACTACTCGAAGAAATGTTACAGATGACGTACTCCCTCCTACTAGAGTTGAAGGAGGAGAACCCAGTCGATAGCCACCTCAGGACATGCCTTAGATGGTGGAGGATTACGACGAAGATGCCGAGTACGACGGCGAAGATGATGGTGTCAACCAAGGATATTATGAGGAAGAATACCCTCAGCCCATGGGCGTGGAGGAAACACCAGAGGTGGTGGTGCTCCATGAGCTGGTGGCCACCCAACAACAAAAGATCGATGCTTAAGAGGGTAACATTGCGCCCTATAGGAGATGGTACTTTCCATGAAGACCGCTCTTGCAGCACAGGGGCTGCGAGTGGACCCTAATGTCAATATACCACCTGGGCACCCAACTAGCGTGCCACCTGTGAACCTTGTTGGAGTGCCACATGTCAATATAGCTAGAGTGCCTCCCAAGCACCCGGCTGCAGAGGCACAAGATCCGCCAGCTAGAATGCCCTCCAAACAATCAGCAAGAGTTGGAACCCCGATGCCACCACAGGATCGCGGCAAAGGGAAAGTCAACAAGAATCCTGCTCCAAGGAAGAAGAAGGCTTCTCAAGATCTCGAGGACCACCAAAGTCCCAAGCAGGCAAGTAAGTATAATGGCCCAGGGGCACGAGGACACCGCCAGGCCGTCAGGGCCTGTGGAGCTTGGGGCATTCCGCCCCGATGTGCCCATACAGATCGCGTGAGGCCTGGAGGTGGTATCCCCTTGGGACTTTGCCAACCCCGTCAGAACAACGGTCTGGGGGCTTGCCCCAGGAACGCCTCACTGAACCGATGATGTGGCATCAATGTCTCGATAAATGATGAAAATGTCGAGTTCGACTGTGAAACCGAGGTGGCTCGTTGCGAGGATAACGGGGTGTTTCGCGGTCGAGCTGACTTGTGAGACAACCTCAATGCCCGAAGATGCAATAAGGCAGGTGGGCACAAGCCCGCCGGGAGAGGTTTATCAGATCTTCGGGACATTCTCAACACCCAGAGAAGATATAACCTAGTTCAGAGCATCAACCGTGATCGTGACCTGGTCCGCGTAGAGTTAGAAAGCCTGAAGTGGATCATGCTCAGAATGGCCAGGCGACAGGGCCACGAATCTGACTCAGAAGAAAAATAAGTGGAGTCATGTGCTCCTTACATTGTTGAGGCACCTCTACCACTAGGTTTCAAGATGCCGACCATACCGCCCTATGATGGTGGCTTGGACCCCACATAACACTTGTCTAAGTTCAACAGATTAATGTCGGTGCATCGCATCTCCGATGACTCTAAGTGTCATGTGTTCCTGATCACCCTGACTGGACCAGCAGATGAATGGTTCAAAAAGCTTTGACCAAGATCCATTCAATCATAGCATCAATTGTCGTCTGCCTTCTGAAGGCAATTCATAGGAATTCAGAAGGTAAGCTTCGAGGTCAATGCCTTGGCTAACATAAAACAAGGGCCCTTCGAAACTCTCAAGGCATACATCAAACGCTTCAAGGAGGAAGCACCGAGAACCAAGAGAGTTGATGGTGGTCAGCAGTTAATGGCCTTACAGGTTGGCATTCGCGCGGGGTCCTCGCTCTAGGATGACCTCCAGCGGAGGGGATGCCGATGAATCGACGACTTCATTCGTCAAGCACAAGAATATATTAGATGGGAGGATACCCAAATTGGGATTTTCGGAGTACCCGCCACCTTCCCTACTTCGACCACACCTAGCCCCTGACTTCAGGAATCCAATATCCCCCTTATGCTCCCGTCCAACCGAGCTTGGGGGGAGTCCAACACAGCCAAAGTGTTCCGCCTTCTGATTTTAGCGCCATGCCACTTCTGGATTCAGTATGGCTCCAGTAGGGTACGAGGCGGCGCCCACTGGATACAGTGTTTTTCAGCCTGCATTCAGTGCTGGAGTTGCTGCTCCATCCCAGCCTCCTGAATCCAGTCGAGCTCTTGGCAATAGTAGACGTGGGGGAAAGGGCAAGGGCCAGAGGTCTAAGGGAAATGGAACCATGCAGGCTGAGCAGGGGGCTAACTCTAGCGAGAAGTATGTCTCACAGTACTTTGAGTATACTGACTTGGTAGACTCCCGAGAAAATATCTTCATGGCCACGACACAACACGTTCAGTACAGGAAGTCGCAGCCCATCCAGAGAGACAGGGAAAAGCAGGACCTTGGTAAATTTTGTCGTTTCCACAACGACATAGGGCACCACACTAAAGAGTGTTGCCAGCTCAAGGATGAGATCAAGAACCTCATCAAGCTAGGACATCTCCACCAATATGTTAAGGGTAGAGTGCGTTCGGCACAACCCCCCTTGGCAGGACCACTCGTGCCACCTGTTGCTCCACAGGTTCCAACAGTAGCTCTTGTGGTCCCACAACACCCAATGGCCCAAGGACCTTCCCCGGTGAACGAGCAAGGAGGAACCATCTCGGGAGGACCCCACTTGGGTGGTACCTCCTAAAGCTCGCAGAACAGGTATGCGCAAGCTTTGAATCATGATGATGAGGTGATGGCTTTGGCTTAGCTGCCTGCCCAAATGTCCTGAATGACTGACCAAGTCATAACATTCTCCAAAGACGATGCTCGGAGAGTGCATTTGCGCACCACGACCCATTGGTAATGGAGAGCCAAATCTCCAACAAAATGGTGGCACGGATTCTGGTAGATAATGGTAGTTCGATGAACATCATGTTTATGTCAGCCTTTGAGAAAATAGGGCTGACCACGACAGACTTGTCCCCATGTGCCTCGACTCTCTACGGATTCTTAGGAGAGGCCCTCATCCTGATGGGACAGATAAAACTACTTGTAATGCTTGGAGAGGTGCCTCGCCAGGCCTTCAAATACTGCACATTTGTGGTGGTAGATTGTTCCTCGGTGGATAACGCCATCTTGGGGCGACCTGCAATTGTGGAATTTTGAGCCGTCACCTCCGTCCGCTAGTTGTGCATGAAGTTTCCCATGGATGCAAGAATTGGTACCGTTCGCGGAGACCAGAAAGAGGCGAGACAGTGTTACAATGTCTCTCTTAAAACTCTCGTAATGGTGGTGGAGGAAGGCCTTAAGAAGCCCAAGACATCAGAATTACTGGCTTTCCAGGAGACCGAGCCCGATGAATTGGATTCGAGGGTTCAAGAGGAGAGGTCTATTGAGCCAATAGAGGAGGTGGAGGAGGTAATTTTTAATAGCTCCACCTCAGATAGAAAAATGAAAGTTAGGGGAAGCTTGAAAACGGAAGTCCAAGAGGCATTGGTGGGCTTCCATTGAGAAAACCAAGATGTGTTCGCATGGTCGCATTCAGACATTACTGGTATCGATCTGAACATCATATTTCACGCCTTGAATGTTGATCTTAACTTTTCTCCCGTCCAACAGAAACAAAGAACGTTTGATCAATCGAAAATAGGCTCTCAAGGCTGAAGTAGACAAGCTCCTCTCCAACTGATTTATTCGAGAAGCCCAGTACCCCAGGTGGCTATCCAATCCTGTTCTCGCGCCAAAGCTAAACGGAACTTGGAAGACATGCATCGATTTCTCAGACCTTAACAAGGCTTGTCTGAAGGACTGCTTTCCGCTCCCCAAGATCAATCAAATTGTCGACGCCACCTCTGGCTACAAGTTGATGTCGTTCATGGATGCATACTTGGGATATAACCAGATATCCATGCATGTCGCAAACCAGGAGCGTACTAGCTTTTGGACCGATAAGAGTGTCTACTGTTACATCTTGATGCCCTTCAGACTGAAGAATGTCGAGGCCACCTACCAGAGGCCGATTTATAAGATGTTGAAGAACCAGTTGGGGTGAAACATGGAGGTTTACGTGGACAACATGCTGGTCAAGTCTAGGATAGCCCCCGAACATGTGGGCGACTTGGCGGGGGTTTTCATAGTGCTCTGCCAGTTCGGAATGAAATTAAACCCCCCAAAAGTGCACATTTGGGTTGCCTCCGGTAAGTTCCTAGGCTTCATTGTCAGTGCTAAGGGAATTGAGGCAAACCCCGAGAAGATCAAGACCCTAACCAATATGTCGCCTCCTTGGAAGCATAAAGACGTGCAAAGTCTGACAGGGAGGATCGCAACTTTGAGTCATTTTGTCTCCAAGGCGACGGACAAGTGCATCCCTTTCTTTAATGTCCTCCGGGAAAGTTAGAGATTTGAATGGTCAGAATAGTGAGAACAGGCATTCCAACAACTCAAGGCGCACATGGAAAATCCTTCGATTCTCTCCAAACCAGTAGGCAGAGAGCTTCTCCTACTCTATATGGTCGTCGGAGAATGGTATCAATGCCACGTTGGTGTAGGAGGAAGGCCGGGTTCAGCACCCTGTCTATTACGTTAGCAAAAGACTCATCGGTGCAAAATCTAGGTACCCGCCGATGGAGAAATTAACTTTTTTCCTAATGATGGCTTCTCGAAAGCTGAGGCCCTACTTCCAGGCGCATTTGATTAAGGTCCTTACTAACCATCTCCTTAGACAAGTCCTTCAAAGACTAGAGTCATCGGGAAGACTCTTGAAGTGGTTGGTGGAGTTGAGTCAGTTCGACATCACCTACCATTCGAGGACTTCCATAAAAGGTCAGGCACTCGTTGATTTCATCACCGAGTGCACGGGGAATCAAGAGAAGACTGATGGTACCCCAGCGGTCGGACCAGCCTGGAAGCTGTTTGTGGACAAATCTTCAAATGAAAATGGGTGTAGGGGTTGGACTTATTTTGGTCTCCCCCGAGGGGCACACAGTGCATATTGCCCTCTGCTTTGGGTTCAACGCCTCTAACAATGAAGTGGAGTACGAAGCCTTAATCCCTGGGCTCCACGTGGCACTAGAGCTCAAAGCCGAGGGCCTCGAGATTTTTATTGATTCCCAACTTGAGGTGAACCAAGTACTTGGATAGTACCAGGCCCGGGGAACAAAAATGGCAACGTATCTGGCCAAGGCTTAACATATGATGCATAACTTCATAATATTCACTATTCAACAGGTGTTGCGAGAGCAGAATTCCAATGTTGATGCCCTGGCTAAGTTGGCCACAACCAAAGACGCTGAGTTGATCAATGTGGTACCCATTGATTACTTGGAGTCTCCGAGTATCTCAGCTCCCGGCGAGGTAGAATCTATATAACCCCAAGATGGGTGGATGGAGCCAATAGTAAAATATCTCGTCTCTGGGGAGCTGCCCCAAGATAAGAAGGCAGCTCAGAAGTTTCCCTATCAAGTACCAAGGTACATAATCATGGACAATAGGCTTTATCGGCAAGGTTACTCTTTGCCTTTGGTTCGGTGTGTGTCCAAGCAAGAAGCCAGTCTGATACTTCGAGAAGTACATGAGGGTTTTTGCGGAGATCACTCTGAGGGGCAGAGCCTTTCCAAAAAGATCTTAAGGCAAGGATACTTTTGGCCCACCATGAATGGAGACGCGATAGAATATGTTAAGAAATGCAACAAGTGTCGGCGCTTCGCCAACATCCCCCGAGCGCCTCCAAATGAGCTTGCACAAATGACCAGCCCATTGTTGGAAAACATTCAGAGCACACAGCGAAAACTTTGCGTGGTGGGCCCATTGTTGTATTATTATGAACAACAACAATAAAAAAATTCATTAATTATATAAACAGTTTATATGACCAAGAAAAACGATCCAGAAACATTAACATACAATATTATTAGTCATGCAACAAATATATAAATATACAATATATTTATATAAAACATATAAATACAAAAAAAAATAAAAAAAAAACATAAACTTTTACCTCTTGAAGTCTATCAAGTGTCCTTGAGTCTTTTCGTAATATTAACGATCTTCCTATCCAAAGCTTTGAGCACTCAAACCACGATCTTCTGAAGTATTCTCTACACCTCAAGATGTGTGTGGCCACATAGAGAACGTGAGTTTGTATTTTAGGAATCACAAGTATTTCTCAACACATGAGAACTTGGATTATAGTCTGAGAATGGCTAGAATAAAGAAGAAGAAGAAGAAGAAGAAAAAGAGTTTTGTGTGACAAAAACTCTAAGAATCATTTTGAATTGTCTCTGTGTTGTTGTGTGTTTTCTTTCTATTTATGTGTATGTATTTTTTTTCTCTCTTCTTCTTCTATATCATATATATAGAGAATTTTATTACCTTATTATTCCTAATAATAATAATAGTAATATAATAAAATATCATAATGATGATATGATTTGATTTATGTAAATATATAACATAACCAATTTGAAAAATCATTTTCAAATTATTTAATTAATTAAATAAATAAAATAAAAACTATATAGATACAATATCTGTATATGTGGTACACGCATGACACAGTCCTTGGACTGTGTCAAGCGTGTACTGCTATTCCCTTTTCAGGGATTTTGTATTTTTCTTTTATTTAATTAAAATCAATCTCACACAAAATAAGGTGTTAATCTTTTTAAGGAAAAGATGACAACCATATTTCAAAATTTAAATTCAAAATTCAAATTGATAATCATCCTCTTTTAAAATTAAATAAATCAAAAACTATTTTTGACTTACCAATTTTATTTTCTCCCACTCAAATAAAATAATTAATTTTAAAAAAATTATTTATTTATATATATGAAATTCAAAAATTTATATATTTAAATTAATAATTAATTCTAAATTAAAAATTTATATATCATATAATTGCATACTTAACCCGAAGAATAAATTCTTCTCAAATTCCCAAATTACAGTTACACCATTGTATCAACTCTTACATTGATATGTGTTGATAGAGCCACCATGGGGACCTGTGGACCTATAATATCAAGCTCCAATAAATATTACATTATTAATCAAAGCTCTTTGATTAAATAATCATATTTATTAATCTCATGATTACTCCACTAAAAACATGAGATTGAACTCTTGATAATTGTAGACATATATTTACTGGGTGTTTTATTAAAGAATAAAGTGTCTATTAATATAATTATTACATTCAACATTAATCCTCTATTAATGGTTCATAATTAAAAGGAATAAAATTATCGTTTTACCCTTTTAGCTATATCTTGTTCCTAGAGTACCATTGACTTTACTAGTGAAGGTTGTGTCACATCAAGTTTGTGACGTGAGCGCTCATAACTTTTTCAGTTCCAAAAGCCAACCCAATAGGGAACCTTATTCAATCTATAAGAAGGTATAGATTCCATATTTGTTAAACTATGTCCCCGGTCATATACATCATTCAGTCCCCAAAACAATTGTTCTTAGCCTGATCATTATGTCAAACCTTAACACAAGAATCAAAGGATCACATGAAATATATAGGAGTTCATAGCAACCTCACGATTAAGATTATCGTGTATATGATCATCGTTTGATGTGTTTGATTAATACTATGAAACGATGCTTAAACAAGTATTAACAAATCACATGTGGTTCAGTTCTACATACTCTCAGCATGCAAAGTACATCCACTAAAGTGTCCTAATACACTAGTAACCCAGATCTAGGTCACATGTATTCATAATACTAGTGGACCGTACTAGCAGTAATTAATCTAAAGATTCCATAACTTTATTTCACTGTGAACTATTTAAGTTTATTATCTTAATCTCGATCCTCCCATACCAATATGAGATTAAGACCACATAGATAAACTTTAGAATTTTATGATATTCACTTAATATTATCATATAATATCGAACATAGTCTATATATATATGATAATTCAATTCAGTTATTTATTTTATTTAAAACATTTGTCAACTACAATTCCCAACACCCATGGCATTTCACTGTCTGGGGTATCGACCTTATCGAGTCCCAACCTACAGGGGAAGGGAGGAATGAAATATGCCATAGTGGTCATCGACTACTTCACGAAGTGGGTTGAGGCTGAGCCACTCGCTACGATCACCTCTAAAAAAAGCCTTGGAACTTGTCATCAAGAACATCATTTGTCGATACGGGCTCCCGAGGAAGATAGTCTCCAACAATGGATTGCAGTTCGAGAGTGAAGTATTCACGGACTTTTGTCAATGGCATGGAGTTATCAAGAGCTTCTCCTTTGTGGCCCATCCGCAGGCCAATGGCCAAGTGGAAAAAGTTAACAAGACACTCAAGTCCACTCTAAAGAAAATGCTGGAACAGGCAAAAGGAGCTTGGCCCGAGGAGTTGCCTAGGGCATTGTGGAGCTATCGCACCATTGCCAAGACCTTCACTGGCCATTCGCCCTTCTTGATGGCCTATGGGTATGAGGCTATGCTCCCAGTTGAAGCAGAAATCTCCATACATCGACGAGATACGTATGACCGACCACAAACCATGCTTTACTGCAAGAATCCCTAGACCTCGTGGAGGAGCAACGCGAAGCTTCTCAGCTTTGGGTAGAATCCTAAGAAGGCAGCCAGGTATTTTAACTTTAAGGTGAAGGATAAAAAGTTTGGGGTCGGAGATCTGGTGTTGCAAAGAGTCTTCTTAGCCGTCCGAGACCCTGATGCATGAGTGTTGAGACTTAACTAGGAAGGTCCATACCAAGTCGAGAGCGTTGTGTGTCCGGGAACATACAAGTTAACCTAACTTAGTAGGGAGTTGATTCCCCACGCCTGGAATGTTGAGCATCTTTGTCGGTATTACCAGTAATATGATAAGTAAAACTTATTTATTTCTGTGGTATCCCTTGTAGCCTTCGAGCACATTTAATGGAAATTGTGTATGTAAAACACGGTAAGAAATTTATTATTTGCTTATATTTTTTGGTTCCCTTTATTCTATTAATGCTATGAAAGAGCACCCGCTCGCTCAGACAAGTGATCGCAGATTATTCTCCGATCACTTGGGAGGCATGGAGTTAGGGCAGAATCACGCCTCATAGGGAACGACCTAGGAAACTAAGCTTGTCAACCAGAGTAAGCCTAGTGTTGCCACCCTAAGTATAGAAAAAACCTAGGAAACTAATTGAATCTAACCTAGGAGACTAAGTAGAATATGCTTAACACCTAGAAATTAGACAATCTTAGTAGCTCGAGAATAGACTTTTGTCATCTCCCGTGAACATCGAGCCTAAGGAGCACTGACCAAGTCTTTGAGCTCAAGATGCGAACGGATGATCGAGTATTACATATTTGGTCCCAAAGCAGACTTGGGACGCCTCCCGAGGACACCGCGCCCGAGGAGTATGCTCAAGTCCAAATGCCTCGAATATTATAGTGTTGGGAAGTCCAAGACATGGGGAGCTTGGATAGTCAACAAGTGAAGCGCCCCTAGTGTCGTAGGATCCCATAGCTGACCTGGAGAAAACCTAGCGTAAAAAGTACGATAACGCAAATTTAGAGATTCAGGTTACCTCTTGAGGACAGTGCACACCCGAGGAGTAATAATGAAATCCTAATCTTCAAGATGTGAACGGATACCCGAGTCATTCGTACTTGGACACCCCATTAACATCACCTCCTAAGGACATCGAGCCCGAAGAGCATGGTTAAAGCCCCTGGCTGACTTCCCGAGTAGTGCATACTCAGGGGGTAGGCAATCAATGTGCAAGAACTCCTGAAACCCTGAGTCCTTGGACTACAGAGGTACAAGGGGATGACAGACAGACTCCACCTCGAGTCGAAGGAGCTTGGGTACGGTGAACTATGTTAGATTAATGCTAAAATTTGTGTTAAAATCACTTCTAGGACTACGAGCCTATAAGAGACTAAACCTAGAACAACCTATAAAATAGTTTGAGTTCTTGTTCTCGTGGCAGTCGTGTTACGTTGAATTTATAGAACCAAATCAAGTGTTTAAAATGGTTTGAGTTCTTGTTCTCGTGATAGTCATGTTACGTCGAATTTATAGAACCAAATCAAATGTTTAAAATGGTTTAAGTTCTTGTTCTCGTGACAATCGTGTTACGTTGAATTTATAGAACCAAATCAATTGCTTAAAATGGTTTGAGTTCTTGTTCTCGTGATAGTCGTATTACATTGAATTTATAGAACCAAATCAAGTGTTTAAAATAGTTTGAGTTCTTGTTCTCATGACAGTCGTGTTACGTTGAATTTGTAGAACCAAATCAAGTGTTTAAAATGGTTCAAGTTCTTCTTCTCGTGACAGTCGTGTTACGTTGAATTCATAGAACCAAAGCAAACGAAACAAGACCTAAGAACCAAAGTAGTAAGAGTAGTGCAAGCTGCGTAGTTTTTTTTTTAAAATAGTTACAACTATGCTCAGTGCTCGTTGGTTGTCTATGCCCCAATAAGCTATGGCAAGCAGGCCTACTCAGTTTAAAAAGAAAAAGTTATAGACACGACAAAGTTACTAGGGGCCTTCGCCTAGTGGCACCTCTACCACCAACTCGATCACTGGGTTAGCCTCGGGGGCGTGACCCACCGCCGAAGCCTCTCTCTCCTGAGCCATGCGGGCAGTGTCTACCTTGAGACGTGCCTTGAACTTAGTCCTCATGTCAAGATCCTATGTGAATGAGAGATCCATGTCTCTATTGCTCTGCCACGCAACAAAGAGCATGTCCTTGGCCATCACGTCAAGGTCTTTGGCCAGTCCTTTATTGGTTTTCTCCAGCTCATCGACACGGGCTCGAGACTCCACTTGGCTCAACTGAAGCTCTTATCGGACTTGGGCCAGTTCCTCCTCCATGGTTCGCGTGCGCCCTGCAACATCTTCCAGTAACTTGGAGGATGTTTCCTCCAAGACAAAATGATTTGACCTCTTAGTGACCAGTTAGTCCTCCACCTCTCGGACACGGGCCTTGGTGTCCTCCACTTCTTTCGGGAGCCACGAATGTTCCTCCAGGGGGACTGCGATCTCCTAGAGTTGAGCAAGCTCCACCTGGACCCGAACCAACTCCTCCCAAGTCTTCTTCAGCTCGAGAGACCGCATCAGCACTAGGTCCCCGAGTCGTTGATTGAAAGCTGCGGTCTATAAAATCAGAATACCAAGTCAGCCAAAAAGATAGAAAATATACACTAAACTTGGACAGAAATTAAGAGACTTACCCTCATGGAAGCATGGTGGCTAGTTTCCACCAGCACAACCTCATTGTCACTTCCGCAACGGGCGAAGCTGCTAGAGGGCATCTCGCATAAGGACGCCGCTAGTCCCTGCATGAGCTCTGTGCTGAGCGATAAATCCCTGTCTCCAATTCTCCCAGCGAGGAGAGGTTCTAGCCCTTCACGACGAGGAGGAGCGATGGGTTCCTTTGGCCAGTCCTCGCGCAAGAATTCGACCAAGAGTTGGTCATTCTCGTTGCCCTCCCCGATACGAGTGTTGTAGTACTCGGTGACCTCCCTATGTAACTCCGACTCATCATCTTCCATCTTCATAGTTCTCTGAGAAGATGACCAACTGGGGGACCTTGGCTTGAGGGGGGTTGGAAGGGATCTCTTTGCCTTTCCTGGAGAATCCCTCATCTCGGGGAGAAAAGATCTCGAGGTCAATGACCTCACCGGCAGCTGTTGCGCTCGGGGCAGGGGCTGTAGGAGCAGTGGCAGAAGGTGCTTGGGTAGTCAACATCGGCGTGTGCATCATTGTTGGAGTTTTCGAGATGTTAATCTCAGAAGGCCCCGACACCCTTTGACGTTTCAAAAGCACCAAATCGGAAAGGCACATATTGTCTGCACAAAGGAAACACCCTGGTTAGTCCTGATAAAAGAAAGGAAAACCACAACAGAATAAACACATGTGTAGAAAAGAAAAATAAAACTCATCGGGAGTCCCACCACGATCAGGCTCCTCATAAATTGAGGACAATATTAGCAAATTTGCGTATGAGTCGACCCATCTCCTGTGTTAAGTTGGTTTCGTACTGACAAAACTAGGAGGTGTGCATGGTCGTCGACTCATCAAGAGGCACAAAACCTTGAGGGTGACTCTTCCTCCTCGGATTGCAGAGGAACACATCGATGAGATCCTGGTAATCTTGGTACTCCTCTGCAGACCAGTGATGCTCTGAGACTTGGTCACATTCGAGAAGGGAGGGAGAAAAGAATGAATGGTTGGGACTAGTTTCCTCCCTTACACGCCTAGGGTAGTAAAGTGTAATCGGAGATTTACCTTGAGGCATGGAAGATGATTCGATTCCCACCTCGAGCTCCGCCTCGAGTTCCTCGTCTTCCTTTGCCTCTACAACTACCTTAATGGTGAGGACACTCTCTGTATGCTCCTTGCGAAGGCGTTGTAAGTACTGATGATGTTCCTTCGCTGCCATATACTCTGTGTGTAGTCTTGCTACATACCGAGATTACTTCGAATCCCGGAATTCGGTTAACACCACCGGATTTATGCTCTGCCTCGCCTGCAGCAGCCCATATCGTTTGAGGTGGGCATCCGTGACGAGGAAGCCGAGCTCTAGCTCCTCGGGGCGAATGGATTCCATCACCCGATGTCTTTCATCGAAAGAATCGATGAAGGGAGTGCGACAAAACAGACCTGATTAAGATGACACAGACAAGGATACTTAACACTATCGTACTAATTTGCACAAGGACAAACTTACCAACTGTAGTGAAGTCCAAAAGTAATGTGGGGTTGGTTCTTGTAGGGAAGGCGTCTGCCCAAAAAAATTGGTCCTTGTAGGCCCGAGCATGATTCTCATTGCCGCATAGGGCTTTGTAGCCTCTCCTTGGGACCGTGTGCTTCATCAGGGTGTAGTATCTATAATGCCCCAAAATCCCTAATGTAGTTTAATGGTTGGATTAGTAGGCTGGGAGGGCCATAATTGTTTCATTATGCCATTAAACTATTATATGCATATTTATGTGAATTATATTATAATATGATGTTAAATGTATGCATGTGGGTCCACATTTCATCACAGGGGTATTTTGGTAATTTGGCCCGTTGAGGGCATAATTGTATATTTGTATGCATATCGGTGAACTATTGTTGAGGCCACATTATAATGTGGATTTGTTTGAGTTGTTCGACATGAGATGATCTTTGAATTCAAACTATCGGTTTGGTCATAACAGGTTTAAGCTCGGGGCTCGGGGTGAGTCTCGGGGTAATTTGGTGATTAGAGCGTTGCCGGGAATTAAAGGGTAATGGGATATGAATTATTGGTATCTGAGGATATCGAGAATAACGGGAATTGGAGGGCGTTAATTATAATTAATGAAATAGGTGGAAAATGGCGGTTTTACCCTTGGGAGTCTTTAGAAACCTTTAAATGACCTAGGGGCATAATAGTATTTTCACCACCCCTAAGATATATATAGAGCATGTAGACTGTAGAAGCTTATCAAAACAGAGCTTTCTCATTCCTTCATCCGATCATCACTCTTCTCTCTTCTTCTTTTCAAGTTTTGAACCTCAATTTGAAGAACCAAGCTAGGAATCAAAGTTTGGAGCTTAGGGCTTTAGTTCATCCATTGAAGAGGACTTAAATCCAGCTTGAGGTAAGAATTCATCCATGAAACATTAGCTATAATCTGTTTTTCTAATGGTTTTCAATTAAGAAATTTGAAGTGTTTAGTTGAGAATCAATGGAAGTTTTTGAGGAAATTTACTTGGGTTTTGATGCTTGTATGGTGGGTAAGTTGTAGTAATAATTGGTGGCTTTGCTTGGTGATGTTGGGGGAGTTTTAATGAGGTTTTAGAATGAGTTCGAAGGGAAAAAAATAGGGGTTTTGGCTGAGTTTCAAGTGGGGTCGCGGCTCTGTTCTAGAGCGTCGCGGCCCAAGCTTGAGGAAGAGGAAGGAAGAAGCTGCAGGGCCGAAGAGCCGCGACATGGAGATGAAGGGCCACGACCCGTGCTGAGGAGTTGAAAGGGGGCTGCTTCTGGTTGAGGGGCGAGCCGCGGCATGGTGAGGGAGGGCCGCAGCCCTTAGTGGCATTTTGGCTAAAAATAGGTTTTTGGCTTGGGGATTCAAGCCTTAGGCCTCGGGATCGATCCAACTACTCGATTTAGTAGGATTCAATGTCTCGGAGGCTAGGTTTTGGTTCGGGAACCTTTGCTATTCATTTTATTGATGGAATCCTATAATTGGTTATGACCAGGTGACCGTCAAGGAACTAAAAGGTTGATCATTCTCAAGGGTTGTTCTTTTACTAATTCTCGCTCGAACCAGAGGTAAGAAAACTGCACCCTATATGTGACATGCGTGGTTATTATAGAGGCATATTGGTTGTTAAATGTGGACATTGATTGCATATTAAATGCTTAGCAAATCTCGCTTACTTGTGTATGGCACTGACTAATTAGAATCGGTACTGGTCGCGTGTTACTGACCTAAGAGTCATAAACGATATAAGCGTCATGAACGCAGAGCCAATAAAATATTAGATCTAATCGACATCGACATTGAATGACTCATATGGAGCATTAATGCTGGACCGACCCTAAGTTCGATGAAAATTATAAGCACTTGTCTAGTCTATGACTAGTTACTCAAAGCCAGGGCCAAAGGCCTAGGTGACTGTCTTGTCACATGGCTAAGGGAACGGAATCCCACGTTGGTGACTTTATGCTCACTCGGTAGGTTTATGCTGGTGACTATTTCATCAGATACCTATCTTGTTTAAGCTAGTGAAATGATCACTTATCTGTAAGGGAACGGAACCCACCTTAGTGACTTTTACAACTGTCACTGCTCTATTTTGGACTAAAAGTCCTGGATGGTTATTATGATCATCGTTTGATATTATATTCTTGCATTATTGAGTTTTCTTGTTGAGCTTTGGCTCATGGGTGCTATGTGGTGCAGGTAAAGGGAAAGAAAAGCTCACCCAGCCTTGAGTGGAGAGCTTAGGTGGTGATGTGTACATATGCGGCCGCTTGACCACCACTGCCAAGGAGTTCTCAAAGGAACTAGGGGGTTTACCCTATTTTTGCCACTTAGATCGGCGGGTTGTAAATTTTATACTGTAATGATCATTTTGCATTGTAAATGACTTGTAAACGTTTTTATGGGCTCATGAACAGTTTTATGTTTTTATAAAATATATCCTTTCCTTTTGATTGGTTTTCCACCTTAACCTATTAATAACACCTAGAAGCACGCTTTTAATCAAAGAATTCGGTTAGCGAGTTAAATCACGGTTCAAAGTTCACCATAACTATCTTGGGGTAACCAGGGCGTTACAGTATCCCCCTTTTCCCCCCTTCTTTGCGCATTGGCGAAAACTGTAGATGTACAGTATTTTGGCTGGGGTAGGTCACTTCTGCCTCTTGTACAAGACTTACAGCCCTGCCAGTACCTGATATCCATTCAGGGACAGTTAGAAAGGAGCTATGCCGACAAACTTGAGAAAGTCGACATAGTACTGATGCAATGGCAGGGCTACACCTGCTTGGAGATGAGAGGCGTTCCAGGGCCCGAGCCCATGAGTGCTCTCATGCGCCCTCTCGTCCTCCCAAGATAGACGCACTAGTAATTCACTATCGTCCATCCCGTAGTTTTCGAGGATCCCATGCAGCGCGCCTTTATGCCGTAGTTTTCTCGGGAGGTCTACTACTTCGAACCCTGTGGCTGGGTAAGGGGAGTCTGAAGGTGTCGGTCCCGTATTGGCCCCTTCCTCTGAGAGACCAGCTCTGAAAGGCCTCGTCGCCACTGGTTTCGAGCTCTCCCGTACTACGAGAGCTTGGCTGCTACTAGCCACTTATTTTCCCTTCTTGGGGCGTTGTTCCACTTTTCGTGCCATTTGAAGGATTTCGTTGTCGAAGGCGTAGAACCCTTGTTGATGAAGCTCCTCGGACATCTAAAACAAACACCAAGCCGTTAGCGCCTTGACCCAAAGAAAGTTAGGCCAAAACGAGAACCCCTAAGACAACTGCTCGGGGAAAGGGGAAGGAAGAGAGACTAATGACATTGGGATGTCCTCGGAGCCAAGCACCTGGCGCCAGAGACACCACCGAAAAAGATGAACACCGTCGGGGATGATGAACATCGTCAGAATCTGGAAATTTTCCAGATTTCAGTCGAAGGCCCAGAATGACGAGAAACGTCCCAAAACACTTCAGAGCGCCTAAATGAGCCATTTAGGCCATTTTCGACTACAAATAAGGCAAAAACAGCCTCTAAAAGGCTCAAAAAACAACTCCTAAACATGCATCCTAAATTCTCAAACACGCACGAAAATAAAAAGTCGTAGTTCAAGGATACTTACTCGAAATGTAGCGTCGAATTGTGTTGAATCGAGTACGAGCTTTGAAGAACTACTTGGCGTTTACCCAGAAGTACAAAGCTTCACGCCAATCGTCCAGAATGACAGGGGAGTTGGAAAGGATGCACGACTGGAAAATGGGTCGAGAGGCTGAAGAGTTGAAAGCACGGGAAATTTGAAATGGGCTACAATAACGTTGAAAAGTTGGTTCTCGACCTTTTATAGGTCCAATGCTTGGGGTGAAGTAAGTTAACCCCGACCGTCGGATTACCTAGGACATAGGTACTCGAGAACGATCCAAGGGTCGAAGATCAGAAAGGTGTGGACCATGATCATTGGCATTGGAAAAGGGAAATCTAGAGTATAAGTTGAAAGGACACCTAGGGTAAGGAAAAGATATTTCGGGCCGCAGACCTGACCCTTCATTAATTGCATGGATTGATGGGCTCAGCAATGGGGGTTCAACACGTGGCAGGAAATCTCGTAGTGGCGTCAACAGAAGTCCAAACATTTCTCTCCGAGGACTATTCGAGTTTTCCTCAGTTTTAAGTCTCCAGTGTCCGAGGACGAGTAGAGACTTGGGGGGCAAATGTTGTCTGTGTTTTTGCTAGAGGACTTGTGGCAATCCGAGTAGGACATGCGCTTCTTCAGATGAAGCCACGCCCTGAGAGTCAGACCTCGTAGGGTGGATTTCTCAGTTAGAGATCACACCCCTCGGATAAAGATAGGGCACAAATGTGTCTCCGAGGCCATGCTTTGAGAACTGGTTGGCAGTCCACGGTTTTCTTGCAATCAATTATTTTCCAGGTTGAGGACCTTGTCTTCGGGATCTAGAAGGCTAGCCAAGTGTCAACCGATGTAGGTTTGCAGTGTCAAAGGATCTTCTGACGACCTTTTAGGTGATCCGTCCACAGTGTTGTCGATTGTACGACTCGACAATTCGCACTCCCACTACGCCGTCTGACATGGAGATGCGTACAACATGCCCTGACAGTACTTGGGGCATGTTCCCCATAAAGTAGGTACTTTTCTGCAGTGGGGCCTGCAAATTTCACTTGGGTCGTGGTCTATATTCAATGCAGCTCAATGCATTGAATTGGTATTAATCCCCCAATAACAGGAATAATGTACATTAATTACAAATGGTTAGTATTAATGGCCCCAGCCTCTATAAATAGGGCTGGGAGTCTCATTGTAAAGGGTTTAATTTTTTAGAGAACTAAATACTTGTACTCAGAGCAATATAAACGCTGCCTGAGAAAACTCCATAGAAGCTTGCCCTAACAAGCTTCCAATCCTCTTAATACCAGAGACTCGCGGACTAAGGCTCTTTTATAGTCTGAACCACATAAAAACATTGGTGTTTTTGTTGTTTATTTATTTAATCTCTCATTTAAGGTTGATAGCGAAAAAGGCAATCAACATAGTTAATTAATTTATTATTATATATAGATAGATGTTTAGAAACTAAGATAAAAGAAAATAGAGTTAATAGTAATTAATTTATTATATATAGATAGATATTTAGAAACTAAAATAAAATAAAAGAGAGTTAATTATTATTATTTTAAAAAATAGACTAAAAATATATTTTTTTTAGACAAAGTTGAATAGAAAAATGAGAAAAACTAAGAAAATAGATAGAGTGATTTAGAGCAATTTTAGAGTGCCTTTATATAAATAAATAAATTTATAATGTGTAAAAAATATTAGAAAAACTAAGTAAACACATCATTTCATTGTGGCTCTCATTTATAAAAATATATTGTATAAATATATAGATTTATAATAATTTTAAAAAAGAATACAGTATGAGTAAAGAAATTATAATTTGTTTTTTTATAATGATATAAAATTATAATTTTTGTATACACTTAGTAATTCTTCTACTCTTCTTTAATGTTATATATGTTTGTGTAATTCATTAGAAATTATATATAAAATATAAATTTGATAAACTAAAAATAATGTAACTATTAGGCAAAATTGAGTTAAATCAATCATCATAGTAAAAAACATATTAATATTTGGACAAATTACAAATCAAAGTCAATGAAGGGTTTATTTATAGCCTAAAAGTATAACCTCACAATGATTTGTAAACCATGTGGGACTATAGAGATTTTTTAAATTATTAATTGATCATTTTTTAAATAAAAAAAATAGAAAAACCACAAATCATGAGAAAATAGATAAATCATATATTATTGATTCTAGGAAGCCACATCACATTCATATAACTCTCATTTATATAAATATATAGATATATAGATACATAAAAAAATTGATAGCATACAAATATATAAAATTATTCAATAGTGAAACTATTCAAAAATAATATCACAAAGAAAAAGGAATTTAAAAAAAAAATATGACTTTTATATCACCAATGTGCAAAAATATGTGAATTATACTTTTTTTTAATTTGTATAGGAAAATTTATTAAAGAAAAAATTAAAGTATGTGAAACATAATTAGTAACTAACTAAAATATGGAAATCCCACTTTTTTTTAATCATAGTTATGTATTTTTTATTTTGAAGGTAAATATATTTTATTTTTTTTCAATTTTTTAATTATTTTTTCACTTATTTTTCTTTCTTTTTTTCCTTACTTATTTTTTCTTCCATTTTTTTATTATTCTTTTTTTTTGTCTACCAATTTTTTCCTTCATCATTTTTTTTCTTTCAATTTTTCCATTCTCATTCTTTTAATTTTTATTCATTTATCTATTTTTATATTCATTTGTATTTTTTTTCAGTTTTATTTCCTTTTATCTTGTTCCTTCTATTTTTTCTTCATTTTTATATTTATTATTTTATCCTTCTATTTTTTTTTCTTTTTTTATACATATGAGCTTTTTTTCTTCTTCCATTTTTTCTTTTTCGTTTTCATTTTTTTCTACCAATTTTTTCATTCATATTTTTTTCTTTCAATTTTTCCATTATTTTTCTTTTTCTTCTTTTCATTTTTATTCATTCATCTGTTTTTATTCCTTCATCATTTCTTTTGTTTTATTTTTTTTTTTCATATTTTTTAGTTTTATTTCCTAAGTTTTTTTCCCTTATTTTTTCTGCATTTTTTGTTTTTATTCTTTTCTCATTCCATGTTTTTTTTTTCACACATATATTTTAACACTACATAATTACTTTATTATTTTTTTTATTTATTATCTTTTATTATTGTAATTTTTTTTATAGTTTTTTCCACTATAGGTAAAAAAATTCAAATCAATTTTTTCAGAATTTTTTTTTGCTGTAACACTTACAGGAGCACCAAAATTTGAAAAGAAAACTAATAAAATATGAAAACGTAAATGAGTTACCAGTTACCCTAATGGGAACATTCAAATTTAGAAAAAAAATTATATGAAGAAGATGGGAGAGAATGGAAAGGGGGTGGATGTGATTTTTTTTTTCTTTCTTCAGATCTGTGGTAACTGGTTACCTTCCCGTTCTTTGTGTGTATATTTATAAGGGTAATTGGTTACTTTTACGTTCTTTGTGTGTATATTTTTGGGGGTAAATGGTTACTTTCACGTTCTGATGTGTGTGTATATATCTGAGTTATTTATGGTAACTGGTTACTTATGTTACTAAAATCATAATTACTTCTTCTTCCTTTTTTAATAAAGTGTTCTTCCTCTTTTTCCTTCAAATTTGATGTTTTTTTTTCATATCTAATATGAGTACCATGTAACCCCTCTTATGACAGAAAATTACTCATTTCAGGATAACTGGTTATCTCTCCCTCCTGGTACATGTTATTTAATATAGCTCTAGAATTTTTTTTACATAACTATCAAAGATCAATCAAGTAACTGGTTCCCTTTCTTAGGATTTGAAAAAATAAATGTATAATCTAAAAAAAAGGAAAAAAAATGTTTAGAATAAATAAAAAAAATCATTTTAAACACAATTCATATTACAAAAATAATTGCAAAACAACCAAAGAAAAATTTAATATAAAAATAAATAAATAAATAAGCTAAAAAAAATAATAATCAAATTACAAACATACCCTTCTAAATTAATAAAACCTGATTAAGAGTAAAACTATAAAATAAACCAACTTTTACGTAAAAAAAATAGGAAAATAAACTCACAAAAATTAAAATTATTAAAAACAACCATAGATTAATTTTTTCTTTTGAAAAAAAATTATATTTTTCTACACTTTGTTAAAAATCTCATCAAAAATGTAATTTCCTCCTTCGAATCTCATCAAAAATGTAATTTCCTCATTCGAAAATTATAGGGTCTGATTGGTAAGTAATTTAGATTTGATTTTATGATTTCAAAAACTCAAAATGTGTGGGACCCACTAAAATATATGATTGGTATGGTGTTTTTGAAAAGTGTATCCTAATCAGAATTTTAATATTGTGTTGTAATTTAGGAAACAATCATTTCACGTTTTCACCGTTTTGTGATATTTTCTCCAAAAACCTCCCAAGCCTCAGACCCACTTCTCGTCAAAAGCTCCGGCCTCAAACCAGCCTCTCTTCGAATGCTCCAGCCTCGCACTCAGATCTTGTCGATTGCTCCGGCATCAGATCTCGTCGTCTATCTAGTCGAAAGGGCCGGCCCAGATCTCGCATAGACCAACCCCCACCGAAAGCTCCTGCAAGCAGACCCACTGTCGAGTTCTCCCAAGCCTCTGACCCACTATCGAATTCTCCCTAGCCGATCGACGACCTCAATAACCCAGACCCATTGCCAAGTTCTGCCTAGATCTGACTGCCTGGATTTGTTTCAAGGTCTGTAATAAAGTTGTTTTGTAATAAAGCTTGGTGTCGATTTCAGTAGGCAAGAGAGAGAGAGTGTTTTGTAATAAAGCTGTTATCTGATTTTGTTTCTCTCTCTACCCAATTTTCTCTCCCTATAAGTAAGCAAATCTTTTCACCGGAAACAGTATGCACTAGTTATATCATACGCTTCTGAAATATTTTTTCAGGAGAAATCAAAGGGATCCAATTCCAATTTCAGCCATGGCTCCCAGCAAGCTCAATTACACTGTAATCACCTCCTCTCTCTCTCTCTCTATATATATATATATATTTATATGTGTGTGTATAAGTTGGTGTTGTTGGAATTTGTGTTTTTATCTTCAATGTTCAGTTTTGATTTCTTAAAATTAAGGGTGTGAGTTCTCTTCTCTAATGGCTGCTCTAGCTTTTGTGAGATTATAATTTGTGAGTAACTTGGTGTGATTAGATAATCTTTTCTGGGTATTTAGGAATGCATTTATTGTGTTTTTTTTGGTTGCAGTGAACAAATTTATGGGTCTTGACCAAATTTGCTAGATGCAGCAAATAAAACTTGTAATTAATATACTGAATTACATTCATAATATTGGGTAATTCTCATAAGATCTTTTTTTTTAAGTAAACCATATCCAACAATTATGAGAAGAAAAAAAAATCTAAAATGAAGAGAAAGTAATAGATACAATATTTTTATAAGGGCAAAACGATTATAGATGGAAAATACATTATATAATAAATAAACAATAATAAAACTTACAATATGAATTGAGATACAACATGTGGAATAGAGGTGTTATATAGTCTCTAAACCTCTCCAAAGACAGGGGAACATAATATATTAGACAGCAAAACAGTGGAACAAAGATGACCATAGTAAATTTTTGTAACTGTTTCTTCTTAATTTGCATAAATGTAGAGAAATTCTTATTCACAAATTCAATCTATATATATGCCGATAATTTGTATATATCTGAATTGTTTTTCAAACATTGAGTTGCAGAGCATACACTTTACTATGGTGGAGGTGATGGTGTTATTTCTTTGTTTATAAAGTTCAATGTTCTAGAATCGGCTGATTCATGATTTTCCCCATGTCAAAATTTATATGGACTGAGGATATTATGATTTCTGTCTTGTCTTAGGAGAACCTAGCTAGTAATATGCTTTTCTGTCTTGTCTTCCAAAGATAGTAGGTTTAGTGTGATACACATATCATTAGTCCAAGCATAAAGTTCAGTTACAAATGTTCATATATACTTGTCATTAGTTCCTTTACTTTCTTCTTTAAACACATTATTCCTGGTAATATTCTTCTGCACTAACTTCTAAAAATTAATAGCCCTTCTATTACATTAGACATTTCATGAAAAATGATTTACAAGAAAACCAAGAAATACAGACAGAGTTAGATGTTCAAAAGATAGTAATAACAAATTTTCTGATTTCTTTCTTTGTGTAATATGGTGTAAACTTATGAATTATTATTTCAATCCTGTTGTGTTCTTATCAACTTTTCTTTTTGGCAGGTTCCGGGGATTCTTTTGGAAAGCAGCTAGAATAGGTGGGTAATAATAAAGTATTTTGTTGCAAAATTTTCTTCACATTGCATGACATAATACATGAACTCAAAATAATCTTTGTTGTCTAAAATGCTTTGAAGAATGTGAGGAGCTTTTGTGAGTAGAAAGATAGTTTAGATTATATGATATAACATCTGGGACTCATTTCCAATTATAAGGCATCCCAAAGCCATAAAGCAAGTCTGCTTGGCTAACAAACTCTGAGCGTAGGCTGTTTAATAAAAGTCTCTATTGGATGTTGATTAGTTTCCTTCAATAGTTTGAAATTTGGTTTCTTGTCAGTTTTCCTAATGAAGTATTAATGGCTGAAATTTTTCCATCACATGAAGAAATTCCTAAAAAATGGGCTTAGCCAGAGTCACCGATTGAATCGTGTGGAAGATTTCTATATTGTGGTAGTGAAAATTTGTTTAAATACTCAAAAGCTACTGAAAAATTGTTTAATGAAAAGTTGTTCTGAGTCCCTGATTAAATACTCATCATCTTTTGTTTGAAGTAGCAGCCGACCACACCACCATCACACCATTACAGTCCATTTGCTCTCAATCTGCAACATCTGAGGTGAGCTCTTTTTCTCACTCTCTCTACTTTCTTTACATCTTGGAATTCTTTGATTTGAATGTTTGATTTTGAAAACTTGAGCTAATAAATTTAAAAGAAGCATTATTTATGAAGACATAGATTGTGATAGTTAAAATTATGATTAGATGGATGCGAAGAATGTAGACATTGACAATCATGCTTCTTGGCCTGAGGCTATTGAATCACATTATATTGGTCTTTTGTATGAAGAGGCTAAAAAAGGATTACAAACAACAGCCTTGGACACAAAAGGATGGCTAAAAATAGAAAATGACATATTTAATTCTTTTGGAAAGAGATATAAAACGCCTCAATTGAAATCCAAATTCAATCGGTTGAGAAAGACACATCGAGAATTTTCTCATCTTTTGGAACAAATTGGTATGGGATGGGATCCTCAAACAAATACTGTTACAGCAAGTGATGAAGTATGGGACACTTATCTAAAGGTAATAGACTTATGCTATAATTGTGTTGTTGATTACTTGATTATTCTAAATTCATGTTATGTAGTAATGTTGTGTGTTTTTGGATTTTTGTAGAAATATCCAAATGCCAAGAGATTTCGAAAAAAAAGATTGCAACATTATGAGATGCTTGGAGAAATATTCAATAATACAACAGCCACTGGTGGTATGAGTTATGCCTCCACTCAACTTCCGCCTTCTTCAGTTTAGGAACGCCAACAAGAGCGTCATTTTGTTGGCACAGGAGCACATGTTGATATTGATCTTGAATTTGATGGTGATAATTATGGAGAGGAAGAAGAAGTTACTGGTGTACGTCGTCGAGCTACTTCTGCTCCACCAGATGCACCAAAACCAAAAGAGAAAAAGAACAAAGGGGCTAATTCTGCCTTCGACCAAGTGATGGGAGAACTTGCAAAAAGTATTTCTGCTAAGACTGAGACATCATTAACACGGAGTGAGACTATGCGTAAGTATTATGAATCGAGAGAAAAAAGAATTAGCGAGGAAACCAGCAATGTCACTAATTCTTACAATGTGGAAGATTGTCAAAGCATTCTTGATGGTATTCCAGATCTGGATAACAAAATATACCTCAAAGCGTTGCATGAGTTTGTAGCAACCCCAGAATGGCGCGGAATATTCATGAGAATGAATGAGGAGCGTCGACGTGCTTATCTTGATTCATTGTTGGAGTGATTTAATATTGTTTATTTATTATGACTTTGTCTGTTATGAACTACCAAACCATGAAGTTTACATTTTCTAAGATAATGTGTAATGAACTTGACTTAGTGTTTATTGTTGTGATTGAACTTTTATTATTGTCATAATTAGGTACCTAAGATGGATGATTCAGATGAGGAGTTTGAAATATTATTTGGTGATACTTCGTCTTCATCAAGCGAGGAATTAATTGGTCAAGTTCTCATGGCTAATCGAATACATGAGATGCAAAAATCTCAACAGATTAGACGACCACTACGCACTTCAAATATGTCTGGACGTCAATATTTACTTGAGCTGCTAAATGGACATCCTGATAGATTGTTTTACACAGTTAGAATGGACGTTAATACTTTTAGATCTTTATGTCTTCGATTAGTTGAAATGGAAGTCATAGAACATGACAGGGTAATTAGTGTTGAAGAAGCTGTTGTCATGTTTCTATGGATAGTAACACACAACCAACGAGTTAGGACTGTGGCCGAAAGATATCAACATTCGGTAGAAACTGTTTGTCGTCAGTTTGGCAGAGTGCTAGATGCATTGTGTTATTTAGGAAATGAAGTAATAAGGCCTCTTCACTTTAATACTGTGCAAGTAGAAATTCAAAATAATTCGAAGTATTTCCCATGGTTTAAGGTAAATTTTATTTATTAATTTTAATAAAAAATTTGTTATAATTCATATCAATTTAATTAAAGTTGGTAATGATATATCTGATTTGTTATGTAGGATTATGTTGGAGCAATTGATGGTACTCATGTAAGTGCAGTTGCACCAGCTCTAAAACAACTTGCATATAGGGGAAGAAAAGTAGATGTAAAACAAAATGTAATGGCTGCATGCTCCTTTAATATGATATTTACTTATGTCTACGCTGGATGGGAAGGAACAGCCAATGACTCTCGAGTGCTTCTTGATGCAATTAGAAAAGACGATAACTTTCCCATGCCACCACCAGGTCTTAAATTACACTTGTCTTGATGCATTATAATTTTCTTTCACATTCCCTTGTTCATAATATGTGATTTTAATATAGGTAAATACTATGTTGTTGATTCTGGCTATCCAAATATGCCTGGGTTTCTAGCACCATATCGTGGTGAACGTTATCACTTGCGTCGCTTTAGAGGAAGAGGGAACCATCCTAGAGGTGCGATGGAGTTATTCAATTATAGGCACACATCATTGCGCAATGTGATTGAACGTTGTTTTGGACTTCTTAAAGGCAGGTTTCCCATTTTGAAGTCAATGCCTCCATACTTGCTTGGAAAGCAACGTCGAATACCAATAGCATGTTGCGCTATCCACAACTGGATCAAAATGCATTCTATTAATGATAGAATGTTTGAACAATATTCAGTTGATGCTACACCTGTTGAAGATATTGAAGGAACTAAAAACCAATCTAATACAACAATAGAAAACCAACAAGAAGGAGATGAAGCAGGAATTTCTGAGGCACCACAGATTAATTTCAGTTAAGCTTATATGACTCAGATGGAAAATGTTAGAGATGACATTGCTGGACAAATGTGGCTTAGTTATAACAATAATATTTAGTTAATTAAAAATATGTAACTTTAATTTAGAAAAAAAAAATCAAAATTAACGACAATGCAATATTGTTATGAATTTAATCAATGCACTATTATTAAATTTTAATTTATCAATATAATTAAATTTTACTTAATTAAATTTGTAGATAAATCAAAATTTAATATTATACAACCTATGTATATAAAATATAAAAATAAAAATAATATTCAGATTCAGCTGAACCAATCACGTTTTCAGTTTATGTTATATTTTCAAATTTAATACCAATCACAGATTCAGTTTTTTAAAACTCAAAAACAGTTTCCTGACATTGAACCAATCACATTTTCAGAAACATGTTTTTAGTCACTAAATTCAGATTTTTATTTCAGAATCTCATTTTTCAAAAATACAGTTTTCTAATCACGAACCAATCAGACCCATAATGTCTCTCTCAATTTTACATTTACCTCTCTCTCCTGTTCCAAATTTAGCTTTAATTCTCGGAGCACGACTTTTCTTTTTCCCTTATTCTATAGACCGTGCATACATTAATGATGTTTCTCAAGGCTAAGGAAATTATCAAGTCAATTGAGAAGAATGAATAATCGATCCATCCCTTATCTCTTTGGTCTTCCAGATTTCTCTTTGTATTTAATTTGTTTGTAGTCCAATATATGTTAGCCTAAATATTTAATCAACAAAACTACTTGTATATATATAAAGAGAGATTTTTCTTTTTCTCTGAAGCAATTATTCATTTTCCCAAAATAAATTGTTTTTATTTGTGTGATCCATGTAGTATAATAACAACTTTTAGTTTAGGATTTAATGTTGATGAATATCCAGATTTTGGTATTCTAATCCGCAAGTGCACACCAATTGTTTGTTAAAAGTCCCATTGAAACTCTTTTATATTTTAAGTTTTGTATATATAATGTCTTTTGTGTTTTGTTTATATGATTTCTTTGGGATAATTCAAAATTTTGTTATTTCCGAAAAACTAAATATAATATCGACTTTCATCCACTACTTCATCTTTGATTATTTATACAAATCAAAGATTTTGTATCTCTCTTTGTGGTTTTTAACGAAGCGTAAAGTTCCCCCCAAATACCGATTTAGAGAATCCCAAGACTCATTTTTGTTTTAAAATTTCTAAATCAAATGCACATTAATCTTCTTAAGTATCTATATCATTTCAATTTTATTCAGTATTTAATCTAAAGATTCTATAACTTGTGTAAAAGGCCAACAACATGAGCTTCATTACGTTGTTCAAGTGTTAATGTGTATATTTCGTATTGTTCCAAAAGAGTGTTTAAAAGGTTGAATTAGAAATTTACAATCAGAAGTAGGATAATATCATATCCTGATACTTTATCAAGTAGAATATGCATATAAGCTTATGCTTTCACTCTAAATTGAACTCTTACTACATTTTTTATGGAAAAAAAATTGAACTCTTACTACTTGCGTTTGATGTGCCGTATTATATCGTTTTGTATTGTATTGTATTATAATAAATTGTGTTTTATAACATATTTTTATATAGTGCTATGTTTATATTGACTTGTATTTACATATAAATATATATAATATTTTAGTAAAAGTCAATACCGAACATATTACTATAAAAAAAATATGCTATAAAACACAATTCATTACAATACAATACAATACGACATAATATGAGATATCAAACGTAGTCACTTAGTTATTGAAACTATCACTACAAGAAAATGTACCTTCAGCAATGACAGTTTTCGTCGCTATAGGTCCAATTATTATGTCTGTAGCCTACTGCGACGACATTTCGTCACTGACAGGTCATCGCTACAGACGGGTCACTGAAAGGACCCTACAACGACGACAATGTAAGGTTGTCGGTGACGCTTCATAAGATTGTGACGACAAGGTTGTTTCTAATGGTAATGTGAATTTGACTTCCGTAGCACATAGCGACAACATTGTTGTGCCTACTTATTAATATTTTGGACTTTCTCTACCTACAACGACGACAATGTCGTTCCTAATTTTTTTTTTAAATTTTGAATATTTTGGAATTTCTATACCTACAGCGATGACAATGTCGTCGCTATGCCATTTTAAAAAAATAATATTAATGAAATTAAAACTAAAATCAAAATAAAATAAAATATATTTTTAAAAATATAAAATTCATTTAAAAATATAAAATTCAGATTTGTTTAAGTCAAATATTCAAAACTAATAATATTCTTAGTTGTTTGTCTTGTGAACTAAATTAAAACTAATTATCCTCTAAATTCATCTCATTATCAAAATCCCCATCCCTTTGGTGTTGTGGCTACTGCTATGGCTGCTACTATTGTAGTTGCTGCTGCTGTTGTGGTGGCTGTTGCTGTTGTGCCATCAATGTTTATAGATGGGCCTTGAAAGTTGGGGATTGCTACATTTGGCATTGAATTAGCCACGAGATGTTGAGAAGAAAAATATTGATATTCTATTCCTGCAAAGATTTATTGACTTCCTGCAACACTATTTGAACAATTGTTTCAGGTATGGTCCTAGGTGGAGGTGGTTACGCCTTCGATTGTGTGTACAAGGTAGAGAAGCTTGGGAAGAAGAGCTAAATATGTACTAACCTCTTAACTTGCGTCCCCAACCACGATTGTGGCCTCGACGATCACCAAGCACTTTTGATATAACTTCTTACTCATCCAACGATGTATTTCAAGCTGATGAAGATGACATATTTTGTGTTTGAATCGCTTTTTCTACAAGCATTTTATCCTATAATTTGAAACAAAAAAGTAATAAGTTGGTAGTAATATATTTAAGAGTTGTTATGAAATTAAAAAAAAAAAAACTACACAGTGACTTACCTAAACTTCTACAGCAACATTGTTCATAAATGCAGCAGACTTATGATGCATGTCATGCTAAGTTTTGAGTAAGGTTGGCAATTCCTTAGTTTCTGGATTCATCTGTATAAATTTAGTAAACATACATTAGTGTAAAATTTAATAATTCAAGATATTTTAAATAAGTTAGTTAATAATTCAACATTGTTCACAAATTCACCATTTCTAAAAATGCTTGAAGACCATTCCAAAACTCGTTAGAGGCCTATATGTAATCCAAGTCTTATCGATCGTCATAGCTCCTTCATAAGTTAAACCAAAATAGGTAAGTTATTTTGGATTTAATTAAAACATCTACACAGAGTGCCCTACCCATGCAAACTTCCCTATCTCTATTGCAAAGTAAAAAGTCACAAAAAATATTAAAGTGTATAATTGTGACTTCAAATATTATCAATATGTGATAATAATAAAATTTAAGTCTTATGAAATATCATCAATTGGTTTTTTTGGATAACATATTTAAATTATATAAATATTTAATTGAAACTAATTTTACATTGTCAATTAGTATTTAAAATTTCCTAAATATAATTTAACGAAGACAATGTTTTCATTGCGCAACAACGAAGACAATGTTTTCGCTATAACACCAGATATTTTAGTGGCCTCCCACGAGCTGCAAGAAATATTGGCGCCAAAAAATGGCATGAAGTGTTTTTTATAGGGGCGATTTTGTCATTGCCATACGTATTAAATAATTAAAAAAATAAAATAAAAACATAAATATTCAGTTCGTGTTTTTAGTGTGTGTACTACGAGGACAACATTGTCGTCGCTAAAAGTGTCATCGCTGAAAGACGAGTTTCTTATAGTGTATAACGAAGTAAGTAGTGGTGGAAATTCGACTTAGTTTAATGATATATTTGAATATTGCTTATTTTGTTCTTTGTATAGAAATGAAATTACACCTATATAAGTATGTGCATTTGTTTTGAACTTTGCCTTAACATGATAAAGGTTGAAACTCGCATATTAGAACTAGCAGCTCTTTTGAATATTATCATATTTTGTAAAATAAATAAACAAAAAATAAGATATTATATGCATTGCACGTAGATTATATATTAAAAAAAAATGAATCCCTTGATATAATAATTCTCGCTCCGTTCGTCCTTAAATTATAAGATTGGAGCTGGATGTCATGTGACAGAGGCAACAAATGGTTCTGCTATCGAAAAGCCACAAGTTCGCATCTTTTGGGTGAGCAATTTGATATAGAGAGTAGTCTTTTACTATCTTCTCTAATTTCATTACATTGTCATCATGGTTATTCCTAGTTTTGTGGCATATAATCCACTCAAATTTTTGGAATCTTTTAATGTTAGTTTTTTTTACACTTCTTTCTATATTTAGAAAGTTTGCTCACTTTGTTATAATGAAAATATGAGTTGTGTTGACGCCGCTTTTCGTCAACCGTGAAAGAAGAGCACGCAAACAACAAACAGTGATGGCCAATATATATATGATAATACAAAACGCAAATTTTTACGTGGTTCAGCAGTTAAATCTGCCTAGTCCTGGAGTCTTTGTTATTAAACTCAAGATTATCTCTAAAAATTCTTCAAGTATGAATTCTTCAGAGTTTTCTCTCAAGATTCAGTGATTCGGTCCTTTACAATGGTGCATGACCTTTCTATTTATAGAGAAGATTGCAGAATACTACCCCACATATTTTGGGTAGTTACTCTTTTTGTGCAAATAAATCAGATGGCCTTAAATGCCTGTAATCCGATATAAAAGGAAACGTCCCCTGAAGACCAGGGGGCGCATAACTAATCAAATAATATCCCATGATTTTAGGGGATTTACAGTAATAAATGTAGACCACGTCTCTTATAGACAACACTTTAAGATATTCAAGGTTATTATCATATATCACCAAGGCCTTATTTTCCCAGGTCTCACATCAACTTTCGAGCTAATAACATCTCCCGAGGTCACATGGTTTTCGAGATCGTACGCGCGTCAGGCTCGGAACCCATGATCCGAGGTCATCCCTGAGGACAAATGCATCTCGGGAGCTACCCTTCGAGATCGTGTGGATTTCGAGGCTACCATATTCGAAGTCGTCTCAGCTTTGCAGGCTCGATGTTTGGTCTTGGAACATACTTCAGACTTTACGAGTTCGTTCGCTGCGAATCCAGCTTTCGAGGTCACATTTATCATGGCTCGAAATCTGGGTATAACAAGTTGCTTTAAGACATTCTCATAGAGTAGATAAGTTCGTAATGTTTAGAGAGAGTTGTAACTTCTGTAAAGAAATTAGAAGAGAGAAAAGTGTTTGTGTGAGCAAAAAAATATGGGCTAGCTTTAAGAAAGTGGTTCTTGAAAGTGTTTGTGTAGAATTTTTAAGCATTGTGCTATAATGTTCATAATGTCACAACAAGAAAAAAAGGCTTTTACTTCGGTTTTTAAGCTGGATTTACTTCAGTTTTCGCTAAAATTCGCAACCGCAGTAGTTTGGAGCGAAGTAAAAAGTAGTTAAAAACCGAAGTAAAAAATATGCTTTCTACTTCGGTTTTTACATAATAACCGAAGTAGAAAGTGGGCTACGCCTCCTTGCTGGACACTTTCTACTTTGGTTTTTAGGTAAAAACCGAAGTAGAAAGCCTCCATTTTTTAAATAATTATTTATGATTATTTTTAAATGACCCAATTATATATATATATATTTGGCCTAATTTTTTTTAAATGGTCTAATTATATGAATTTATAGTTATATATATTTTTACAATTGGAATTGGTTATGAATTTTTTTTGAATGAAAATATGGTAACTTTCATTAATTAGAAATGTCATACATAAGCATATAAAATACAAGTACTTAAGTAAGATAGCTAGCCTTAACATTAATACATTTACATAAAACTAAACTTAGAACTAAACGAATTCATAAACAAAATAGGCTTACTGATAAATGTATGTCATCAATCAACCTAACCATTTGTGTTGGATTGGCAAGATGTCTGCAATCTCACAATATTGCTTCTTCCCATCAAACTGTAAAATTAATAAATATAAATTAATTAATAACAACATTAATTATTTTATAGATTATCGATACCAAAATAAGTTATAAAAAATGAACTTACTTTTTCTTTTAAGGTTTCTATTGCATTTGATGCCCGTATAAGATCTCTAATGTACTTCAACACATAAAAACCACATTCATGACTTTGTGGTTGTCTTAGACATGAAACATTGAATATCTTTGTAGGATTGCTGAGTAATTCATTGGAAGAAGCCTTATAATATGCACTATTTAAAAAGAAAAATAACAAAAGTTATTAAAATGTAGTAACATGTAATAGTTGTTGCGTATTAAGAAATATTTTTAAAAATTTAAAACTTACCTCATTATCATTGAATCAATTTCTTCAGGACGTTTGTGTGCTTTCAGTGGATCCAAGAACACGATTTTTCCATTTGGCATAGCAATCACCAACATCCAATGTTCCCTAAAATAATAAGCATGTTAAATAAAATAATTAAATTTTGAATATATGAATAATCAAATGAGAAAAGTTTATAGTATTTCTTACCGTATGTTCCAAGGTATAAAGTATAGTTGACCAACTCTATTCATGGTTATCAACCAATTTGCCAAGTCAATGGTTGATCGTTCTACATCGTTAGCATTATTAATGCTAAGACGCTCAATGCCAAAAAACTTGTAAAAGACACGCTGATTTGGAAATAGGGACTCCCAAATGCATTTGCAAAAATTTCTTAAGTGTTAAATATTTTTGAAAAATTTCGGCAGAGTTTCCCTGTTTAACGCCCAAAATGTGACTTCCACTTAGCGGTGGTTGTAGTATAGATCGGGCGGTCGATTCCACAAGGAGGCAAAGAAATAAAGTTAATCAATAAATAAAGTTTAGAGATAAATAATATGAAGAAAATAGAACAAGTGATATTTTTTTTTGTTTTTGAAATTTAAAGATTAGAAATGAAAATAGAATAAAGTGTGATGTAACAATAGGTAACAAATAGGAAGGATTAAGAGTCACCAATATGCATACTTATTTATTTGGATATTTGATTCACAAAAATTACACAAATGGATAGTTCACATCCCAACTATTCATTTGGAAGATCTAACATTAAAGCACAAATATGTTTCACAAAAATGCATTCAAGTGATTAATATTATTTACCATGAAATGATGAGATAAATCTTATGAGAAATCTAAAAATGACATTATACCATTGACAATAATGCAATAAGAGATTGGACATAAAACCTAACACAAATATTACTTTTACTATTTATAAAATACATAGAAAGAGCATGACTAATTCTATATAGATTTTAACAAAAGTACATATATATGAGTGAGATGAAGAAAATGATAAAGATATTATCTATATTATTTTCACTAATTTGATAATACATAGAAAGTGCATGACAAAATCTATATACTATTAGTAAACATAAATATAGATAATAAGATGAAGAAGTAGAGATGAAAGAAAATAAATCACTAAAATATATAAACTTTAAGCACATGGTGAATCAAAAATACCAAACAAAGTCATAGTGCATATAGGATCATCCTAACCTTCCTAAGAAGGTTAGCCTATTATGCTAGACATTCTCATGAAATTTTAGAGAGAAAATATGAGAAATGAGACTAAAATTTGGTAGAGTTTTGCTACCTAAAAATTACATACAAAATATGAAATGAGAGTCCCTATTTATAAGGGAGAAAAGGACTAAAAAGAAATTAAATAACAATTTGGGGTTTACAAAATAAATCTGAAATATTAATAATAAAATATTATTTTGAAAAATCAAATCTTATTATTAATATTAACCTCGCTATTTTGGTGTATGGTCAAAATGCCATTTTCCAAAAGCACAAAAAAAGATGAGCTTTAAAGCTCAAAATGGTAATTTTGCAAGGCCCAATACCCACAAAATATGGGTTGAAAGTGGCTGGTGGCAGCTGGTCCATTGACCCATTTTCAATCAATGGGAAGAAGACACGTGGATAGTAGGCTGGAAAAGGGTGAGCTCGGGTTGGACTTTCGGAATGGGCTTCAGCTGCATTGGATGGAGTTGCAAAAGAAGGCAAGGCCTTCGTTGGGCCTCAGCTTTCTTGGGTTGCTGGGATGAATGGCTGATGGTCACATTGTACATAATATGCATGTATGTGCATGGTGGGTCAATGCAGGTGGAAAGGAGGCTGAAGGAGGAGCTGGGATGCGTGGCAGGCGGTGGCGGTGACACGTGGCAGCTGGGCAAAGAGAAGGCAGATTTTTGCTGGGCTTGGGCCTTCGGATTGGGCTGGCTTTGTCTCAAGAAAAATGTCATTTTTCTCTTCTCTTTTTCAGATTTAATTGTTTTTTTTATCTTCATTTCAAATTGTCAAAATACAACTTTAATTCCTACAAAATAATAATAAATTAAATCATAATCAAATATTTTCATTTATAAAATAAATCATATTAATTCTATGAAAATACTAATTAAAACTTAATTTATTTTGACTATTAAAATCAATAAATGTGTATTTTTCACCACTAATCATTCCCCTATAAATAAGACTACCCAAACCTGTAAACATTCAATTTACTATGAAAATTTGCAACAGATCACAGAGCATTACTCATAACCATTCTAAATTTCATATCATTCCAAAGAATTAGTTGAAGTGATACCTTAGTCTGAATATCATTGCTGAGCCTCCAATCATATGCAAAGTAGCAATTTGTTCTACATCATCTGAAGTTATAAAGATTGACTCACGATTCATGAATGATGGATCCACTGGAATTGAGACTACCGTGTTTATTCCCTTAACTCTGCAAAATTCTCTCACCATAAACTGAAGGCTAACATGGATGCGATTCATGATGTGATCGGCAAATGGTTGGCCTTCTATCAGAGTGTTTTCTGGATTGACGTGAGATCCAGCTAATGACAGATGTGGGCTAGTCAGAGAATTACGGTTCGTCTTATCTTTGGATGAGCTTGTTGACATAGGAGGTTTCTTTTTCAGAGGACCCTACACAACATCAAGTAAAAATAATATTAAAATAATGGACCAACAAATATTTTAATGGGTAACAAATTAAAGAATTCTTTTATACCCGATCAGTCATAGTTAATTCCTTTGGCCAAGGAATGAATACGTCATAGGTATCTCAAGTATAGCGTATCTCCCCAACAGAACATGGGATTTCAGCATCCTCTTGTAACATTTTGGTGACTCGCACCCTCGCATATTCGTCTGTCAGTTGAACACCGTGAATAGTCAGTGGACCCACCCCATCAATGATAACACCCTCTGCCAACACATTATGAATATTATCTGGACAAAGTAACACATCAGTTGTAAATTGTGGAGGCACGTCATCCTGCATGTATGGTGTGTGATATTCTTCGTCATTTTGCTTGTCATCGTTGTCGTGTTCATCCATATCATCTATCCCACCTGCATGTTTAGCTCTTTCCTCCTCTAAAGCTTTAAGTTTTGCTCTAAGCCTCGCAATTTCTGCATCTTTCTTACTAACAACATTAGCCATTTCTTTTGCTATTTTTGGTTTTCTTCCAAAGACGGACGAAATCTTCGCAAATGACCTACAATAATCAACCCAATTATTTAAAAACTAAAATATTGTAGAATGAAGTTAAATGCAACAAATAAAAAATAATATCATACCCAAGTGCTCTAACACGGCCTAGGTGCTCAAGTGTCCCTAAAGCTTGCGTTAATATGTCATTCCGACCCTTTGCAATGATTTTTCCACTACTAACTTTTTCTTTCAGCTCATTCTGTCAAACAAACCAGTGATCTCTTATATTAGTAACTTATAAGGACTTTATCATTCCTACATTACTTTAAAATACTTTCTTGAAACCACTTACAATTCTTGCTTCAATTTGTTTGTCCAAATCTGTGACAAGAACCTTCTTCTTTTCTCGTGCTCTTATCCAAACTTGGTACCGTTCTACATCTGCCACACCTAGTTCATTTTTCCACAACATACAACAATTAATTAAAGTTGGTGAGTGAAATATTCTTCATAACAGGTTGAAAATTGTAAAATAGTGATGTGAATTACTTACCAAGTCCTCTACGAGATGTACGATGCCTCGAAGTATATTTGAGAGCTCTTCACGTTGTGCATCCCGCAAAGCCAACATAAAATAAAACGGTAAGTTTTTAAGCAATTATTAATACTTCAAAACTAATAAACCATATACGTAATAGATATACGTAATAGTACCATAAACTCAGGAGATAAACGGTGGCTAACAAAGGTCCTTCAATCTTCTAGGTCAAGTTCTGGATATTTCTTAGGAAGGAATTGGAGTTCATCTATCAGACCCTCTTTTGACAAAGGGTAGATGTAGTCACTAGTGATGTTGGTCTTAAAATCTCTCATCATTCTTCCCACACATTTAATTAATTATGGTTTCCAATTTTCTGGAATGTTAAAGCCACCCTGAAATAGAAAGAAAATGATTAATGAAATGCAAAGTAATTCATGAAAATGATCAATATATTAAAATAATTAAAATATTTTCTTACATATACATCCTCCCATATTCTATTCTTCAAGTCTTGTGGGACTTGTCTCCAATCCTTATAATTGAGAGAGATTGTTCTCTTAGTTTTAATTCCAAGGTACGATTGCATCTCGTCATATGCTTTCCCTATAGGTTGACCCTTATCATTAAACGTAATATTTCTCTTTATTCCCTTAGCTTTTTGATTATTCATATTGTTCTTCTTTGTTGGGCATCGCCTATTTGGTGTGTTCTCCTCTTCAGAATTTGTCATCTGCACATAAACAAGAATTAACGTTACAATTATGACATAAATAAATACATATTTAACATAAAAATGAATACATTACTCACTGGACACATTTTCTTTTCCTTTTTCTTTTCTTGGTTGATTCACAATCTACCCATATTCCGTCTCTAATATCATTTCTAATGTATTCCCCATCATCATCATCTTCATTGAAATCATGGATTTGTTGAACTTTCTCATGTATTGGTTGTCCAACAATAAAATTATCATGAAACAAATCATCATTTTCTTCGTCATTTTCATCTTCTATAAACTGCCTCTCTGGGGTTCGTAAAACAACTGACCATTTATTATCAGCAGGATCAGTTATGTAAAACACTTGTTTTGCTTGGGTAGCCATGATGAAAGGATCATTCTTGTGACCTTTCTTACTTAAATCAACCAACGTGAATCCAAGTTCATCAATTCTAACCCCAACATTGTTGTCCACCCAAGAACACTTGAGAAGGGGAATTTGAAATAAGGAATAATCAAGCCCCCATATTTCTTCAACAACCCCATAATATGTCATAGTACCAGCTACTGGATTATTGTCTTTTGCACTAGCGAAATGCATTGCTTTTGCAACAATACTTACTCCACTATTTTGAACCATTCGAGCATCATCTCTTGACTTTGTGTGAAATCTTTTTCCTCCAACAATGTACGCATGGTGCTTTATTACATGAACACTTGCTCCAAATGATATGCGTTTTAACTCTGTCGACACTCCATGGTTTTCTTCTCCCAACCTTGCTAGAATAGTATTTTTCAACCATCGACTAAATGTTTTATGATGCTTATCTATAATCCATTTCTATTTATTTTTAACCTTGTTTGGAATCATTGATTGTAATAACTCCATGTGCTCACTGCAAATACAAAGTACAACATTAAAATTTCAATTATCCATAAAAATGAGCATAATGTTTATTAAATTTATAACTTACGTTATATATGGTTGAACCTCAGGATTGTTTTCCAACACAACTAAATGAGCTTGATCTAATTCTGCACGAGATAGGTTACTACTGTTCCTTTCCCTCGTAATCTTCTATCAACTCCATCCGAGTTATTTCGTGGTTTGCTAATTTCGATTGTGTCGACTCCAACCATGTACTCTGAACAAAATTCCACAGCTTCTTCTGCTAAATAACACTCAACCATACAAGCTTCAGGGCGATGGTGATTACGTACATATCCTTTCAATACCTTCATATTCCTTTCAAATGGATATATCAATCTCACCCAAACTGGCCCACACAACTTCGCTTCTCTTACTAAATGGACCATCCAATGTATCATGATGTCAAAAAAAGATGGCAGAATATATTTTTCAAGCTTGCATAAAGTTTCAACTATTTCATCATCCAATGCATTCAGCTTCTTCATTTCCAATTATTTTCTGTATAGTTGATTAAAGAAGATGCACACACTTGTCACACTATTTCAAACTCTTTTTGGTAAAACTGACCGAATGGCAATTGGAAGTAATTGTTGCGTTAATATATGACAATCATGTGATTTCATTCCAATTAACTTCAAATCTTGCATAGACACCAAGTTTCGAACATTCGATGAATAACCATCAAGCACTTTCATCTCTGCCAATGATTGACATATGACTTGCTTCTCTTCTTTAGACAATGTAAAACAAGCAGGAGGCAAATATGTGCGTTTACCTTTTTCTTCAGGTGCCAAGCGGTGTCTTATACCCATCTCAACAAGATCTAAACGACTAGACAAACCATCTTTGGTTTTACCTGGGATATCAAGTAATGTACCGATTATACTTTCACACACATTTTTTTCTATGTGCATGACATCCAAGCAATGCCTAATGAGTAAATCTTTCCAGTAAGGAAGTTGAAAGAAAATTGATTTTCTTTGAAAACATCCATTGACTTTTTTGTTTTTATTCTTCTACCCATACCTAAAGTCAACTTTTTCTACTTCCTTGCTCACCTGACAATGGCAAAGGAGCAAGGTCTCATTCCATAGTACCGTCAAATGCTTTTTCTTTATTTCTGTCAAGATGACTTAAATGCAAATATCGTCTATGACCCATATAACACATTTTGTGTCCATTTGACAAGCGACAGGCCCTTGTGTTGGTGCAACAAATTGGACAATCTTGGTAACCTTTTGTGCTCAACCCTGATAGGTTACCATATGTTGGAAAATCATTAACAGTCCATAACAACACCGCTTTCAAATTAAATACTTCTTTTTTAAAATCATCATATGTTTCAACACCATTTTCTTACAACTCTTTCAAATCATCAATTAATGGTGCCAAATAAACATCGATATCGTGTCCTAGGTGTTTTGGGCCTGAAATCATTAATGAAAGCATCATAAACTTCCTTTCATGACCAACCAAGGAGGAAGATTGTACATAACCAGGAAGACAGGCCATGAACTATGCCTACTACTAAGAGATCTATGCGAGTTTACTCCATCAGCAGCTAAATCGAGACAAAGATGTCTTGGTTCATTTTTGAATTCTGGATTGATATAATCTACCTTCTTCCAGGCCTGTGAATCTGCAGGATGCCAGAGTTTACCATCTTTCACTCGTCCAGTCTCGTGCCATATTAAGTTCTTAGAGTGTTCTGCGCTTCGATATAATCGCTTCAGCCGCGAAATCAAAGGTAAGTACCATAACACTTTCTGAGGAATAAGTTTCCTAATCTCCTTACTTTTGTTAGGTTTGTACCGTGATAAACCACATTCTGGGCAAGTGTCCATGTCTGCATACTCCTTACGATATAAAATACAATCATTCGGATATGCATGAATCTTCTCATACTTCAACCTTATCAAACTTAATGTTTTCTTTACTTCATATGTAGACTCCGGAAAACAATTTTCTAGTGGCAAAATCTCCTTGAAAGCAGCTAAAAATTGACTAAAACACTTATCAAAAACTCCATTTTCTGCTTTTATGTTATAAAATTTAACCATTGTTGGCAATCTTAGTTTATTGCAACCACTGAACAATTGTCTATCTTCATCTCTAACCATACTATCAAATTTTTCTGGATTATGAAAAAACTCTTCTTGTGCTTCATCAAGCAATTCTATAGGATGATCATCAAAATCATTACTCTCAAAATCATCTACTTCTCGCCTACCTAATGGATATGGGTCGTCATTTAATAATTCTCCATGCCAATACCATTTACTATAACTTATATCAAATCTCCAACAAAATACACGATCCTTTATCATGGTAATATTCCCCTTTACTCCATTACCACAATCGATACAAGGACAACGAATTTTTTGTGGATCACTACAATTCTTTAGGCAAAACTCTAAAAATTTGTTGAATCCATCTTGAAATTGTGATGTTTCTCTCCTCTCAAGCATCCATGATTTATCCATACTAATAACAATATTAAATTCCTAATAAGTTAGAAAAAAATTTATATTAGGTTCTAGTCTTATAAAACTTTTTAAAAAATCGACAGAGTTTCCTCTGTTTCTATAGCATACCGTAATTTCATAATTACCTATACAACCAATACAAACAAACACAATAATCAAGCATAGATGAATCCATCATTATTAGGTTCTAGTCTTATAAAATTTTTAAAAAATTCGGCAGAGTATCGTCTGTTTCTATAGCATACCGTAATTTCATAATTTCCTATAAAAATAACACAAACAAATACAATAATCAAGCATAAATGAATCCATCATTATTAGTTTATAGTCTTATAAAATTTTTAAAAAATTCGGCAGAGTATCCTCTGTTTCTATAGCATACCACAATTTCATAATTTCCTATAAAAACAACACAAGCAAACACAATAATCAAGCATAAATGAATCCATCCTTATATCACCACAGCACGCAAATTTCGCAGAGCCTGCTTCACTAATTTTCAAACATAACTTTCACTAAATCCAATATGCATGATTTAATTAGCCTTATCTTTATACATAAATCTTGTAGTAATATAAATAAAAAAAAATAACTAACCTTCAATATTACTCTTCAATTCACCCGAAATGAACAACAAAGTTCACCACTCAATCGACGACCATACTAAAATATTACTTACATAATTAATTATCAAACCAATAAATAAATAAAAAAAATCAAACTAGTTATAGAAATTAATGAACAACACTTTGATCATCTTCAAGGTATTTATTTTTTCAAATATTTAAAAAGAAAATTCATCTCTTGTCACAATTTCTAAAATTTACTAATATACATATATATTTATAATAAACCAAATTTTTATCACAATATTTAAAATTACAAAATAAATAAATAATTAGAAAAGTTAACAAAATATTAATAATTTTAATTATAAACTTCGGAATAATATAAAAATAAAATAAAAGAAACATAGAAAAATAAAAAATTATCATAAAAACAATGTTTTAGTAATCCATACCTGTTTTGAAGTTCAAAAACACATTGCAATGACAAAAATCCGGTTAAAATTTGGCAAGAAACACCAAGAAACCATGAGAAATAATACCCACGGCCAAATGTATTTTTTTTTTCTCTAAAAAACAAAAAAAAGATTTTGGGGCTATATTTAGGTTTATAATGAAGGAAAGTGGTAAGAAATAATGAAAAAAAAAAGGGTTTGAAAAGCGAAAATGGTGTTGGCTCATGGTTGTTAATGGAGGTTTTGGGGTTTTTTCTACAGAGGAGAGAGAGAGGGTATATGACTGTTCAGGTGGGGGAAGAGGGTTATATAACCCTTCTACTTTGATTTTTAGGTAAAAACCAAAGTAGAAGGGTTAATTTGTGGCTGGGTTGTGCACCTTCTACTTTGGTTTTTAGGTAAAAACCGAAGTAGAAGGTGCACAAGGGACGCGTTTGGCTTGACCCTTTTTTTCACATCTTTATTCTCTCTAAACAGAAGTCACGGGCCTGTGCAACCAAACATGACCCTCTTTCAATTGAATTTTTAACTTCGCTTTTTTAAAAAAGCGAAGTAGTATGTAATTTTTTTGAAGCACCAAATTCAAAAGTGAAGTAAAAGAGTTTAAAAAGACTTTTACTTTAGTTTTTTTGTATGCTTAGTATAAAAACCGAAGTAAAAGCCTATATTTCTAGTAGTGTGTTGATTGTATTATTGGTGCTTTTGATACTGAAACATCCTCAAAGAGAAAAATTGGACGTTGGTCTTATTAATGGATGAACTATTATATATAGAAAGTGTTAAATTTTATTTTTTTTCTAAAATTCTACTTTAGAATCGACTCTTTTTTCAAAAGGGAAGTTTCTTTGAGTAGCAAAAAATGCAATGTTATAATTAAGCTATGAAAATCTACCACTCGGTATACAATTGAACTTGATGAACCATTGTCTTAGAAAGGAAGTTGTAGTGTTTTCTCTTCACTAGACTTTGTGAATATATTTTGTTTGGTCATGCCCACTGAGTTGGAGTAAACATAGTTTATTGGGATCTTATGTATAATATGATATAAAACATTGTACACAAATCACACATTATAATCGGACACTGGGGAAACATTATGTAGTAGGGCTCTGTATAATACAAATATTACACAAACCTGTCAAGCTATACTATACTATTTGTCAAACTAGAAAGAGAGAATAAAATCGAACTCGAGAAAAGGAGTTCAGTATAGTATATGATAAGAGAGTAAACTGTTTTAAGACTTCTCTTCTGAGACAATTTTACTTTTATCAATTTGAAACGAATTTTCCATGGAAGAGCACTGCAAGTTTCTTTGACAACATAGCTATGAGGAATTGGAGCAGCATTACCTCCACCAAATTATGGAGTGGGTGTGGGATTCCATATGCCATATGTTGGGTCACTACAAAAATGGAAGCTTTGGTCGGCGCAAATTTGTGCTGGCAAAAGTACCCATATTGCGCCGACAAAGGTCAAAAACATTTTGCTGGCGCAATTTAGTGCCGACAAAGGTTGCTGGTGATATTTCATCGACAAAGTATGTTGTATCAATGGTTTAAACGCGACAAAAGTCAACTCGCTAGCAAAAGTGCGTTGGATTTTGCATCGACGACCCTTTTTCACCGCCGGTTGGACCACTTTCACCAGCGAACAGTGTCGCTGGTGAAAGTTGAATTTGTGGGAGTTTTGCCGGCGCTCTTCCCCCCAATTTTTTTTAGAAATTATATAATTTATTTTTCCATATTTATTAATTAATATAATTATAATTTTTTATATTTATTTATTAATTGATAATTAATTGAAATTAAAATCAAAATAACTAATACTTAATTAGCATTAAGAATTCAAAAGTTTACATATTAATTGTTCAGTACAGACACTTAAACAAAATAATTAATAAGTTCAGTATAGATACTTAAACACAATAATTAAGAAGTTCAGTAGAAACAAATAACATACAACAAGCAAGAAGTTCAGTACAGAAAATTAAACATATAATTATCAAGTTCAACACAAATACGAAATATGCCAGAACCTAGCGTCGAGTGGTACAATCATCATCGTCATCATCAAAATCATCCTGAGTAGGAGGTGGCAGAGGTGGCGGAGCTGGTGCCTAAAAGAACTGTGGAGGATACTGGGGAAGTGGGGGCACTAGTTGTCCAGGGTTCTGCTGTGACCACAAATTAGCCATTTGAGCCATCCAGGCTTGTTCTATCTGAAAATAACTCTGAAATTTCCCCTGATCTTGCCTTCGTTGTTCCTCTTGTTGCCTCTGTTGTTCCTCAAGTTGCATGTGAAGTTGAGTAATTTCTTCTGGGTTATATTGTGTCTGACTGGAACTCGAACCAGAAGAGATACTAGTCGCTCGTTTTCCACCAATAGCCTTCAGTCTTAGTTGTTAGCTATATCCTCTCATGTGACGAGATCACTGACCTAGTACCTCTGTCATAATGTGTAGGTCTTGATGAGTAGAGGTTGGTGAATCATCATAAGAAGAAGCAGGACTCAGTAGTCGACACTGGCTGTGAATTACGAATCTGACACATCTCCTCCTAGTAGTCAAAATAAAATTTGAAATCAAGTTAGAAATATACATAAATAATATATTAACTTACTGAAAATGAATTTTAACTTACATATTTATTCTTCGTCAACTCATTTCTCCAATTTTCACCTTTGTGATGGAATTTTTCGAAGGTGTCAATGATACTTGGAAGCGCTCGAGTCTCCAAATTAGCCTTGTTAATAAATAGTGTAATTAGAAAAATGATAATAGATTTAATTATTTAAAATAAATGATATTATAATAATTTACCTGATCACGAAGGTGAGCTACAATAGACTTTGATCCCCATCCTCCTTCTTTTGGCATTTTGCTCTGATTTGCAGCATTTTGATTAGAAAGTTTCTTCAAAACAATATTATACAATTTATTGAGGATTTGATTTTAATAGATAATTTAGTGTAATTTAAATATTTTGTTCAGCCTTATTTGTACCTGATGCTTTTCGGTCGTCCAGTATGCAATCAGAAATCCCCAATCCTCCTGGGTAACTCCTGTCGCCGAACTCTTACTTTCTATCTCAGCACCCATATTGTAACGCCCTACTACCTTAGAGCCGTTACTAAGTGAGTTTAAAATGTGCATTTAACTCAAAAGTGTAGCTAAACTGTATTAAAACCACATAATTTGATAAAGTAAACATTAACTAAAAATTATAAGTGTTTTACATTAGGGATCCTGAAAATACTGTCTATAAATATTTACAACTCAAGATATATTTTAAGTCGACTAAACGACAAAATAGGATTCAGTACAAAGCATCTCCCAAAATTACCCCTGGATGTGGCAGCCAGGCAGACCAGACATGTATGCGTTGCCTCACGCTCTCCGTACTCATGGCTGGTCGATCTTCCCCTTGCCCTTACCTGCACCATAGAGCACCCATGAGCCGAAGCCCAACAAGAAAACTCCACACAAATAGATAACATATGCATATCAATCAATCAGCACATAGCAAATCTGTCAACAGGCTAAACATATACGGTTGTGCCGTCCCAGGCGCTTTACCAGGCCTTGGGTTCGCGGTTCACACCGTAAGGATATCCCAGGTATCCTTTAGGGTCTTACCCTGGCAACTCGCACTCCGCGTGCTAAACGCTGCTCTCGGCCCCTCGCCGCTCTCGGCCTTCGCTATTTCCAGCCCTTGCCGTTCTCGGCCTTCACCATTCCTAGCTCTTGTCGATTATTCACATATATGCATGCATAGCATAATTTAACAAAAACTTAAACATGTATAAACGCAATCAAAGGGCTACGCTCTGCACATAATCATATAGGGTCATGCCCTGCAACACAACTATGGGGCCTCACCCTGCTCTATGGGTACAACATTTTTCTTACCTGTGTACGGAGCTTCTTGGGCACCGAAATCTCGAGCACGGTCCTCTAACCCGAGCCTCGCAGAAAACCTAGTCACAACACATACATAGCACTCCCATTACTAACCAATTTATAATCATCTCCCGAAACCAATCCCGTGCTCTCGGGAACTCCCGTTTCCCCCCATAAGGTAGTGGAAGCATCCCCCGAGCCCCCTGAGCCAATACCTCAAAATCACATTTTTCCCCTGCCCAGAATTTGGACTAGCGCCGCGGCACCCCCCTATAGGGGCCGCGGAGCCCAGAATGTTGCCCTTCCTCAGATGCATCCTAGCGCCACGGCATGGAAGAACAAGGCCGCGACGCCCATACGCGAACCTAGAAATCTGGGTTTTCCCCAACATTTTCCCGAGCCAAAACTCTTCCAAATCAACCTCAAGACACACCTAAGTCCCAAATTAAATCAAAAACCCCAAATAGACCATAAGGCAACCCAAAAACATCAGTAACAAGCCTATACACACATTCAAACCCATGATTCTCAAATTGATTAAAAACTTCACAAAACTTAAACCAGAACTTACAAAACTTAAACCACCCTTCAGAAATCTTAAACCACACAACCAATTAACTTCAAAGATGCACGAAATTCTTACCTTAAACTGAAATTTGACCTTGAGCCACTTCCAAACCCAATTCAAAGCTTGACTCCCTTGATTTCCAATCTGAATCTCACAATCACTAAGCCACAAACTCAACTTTCAGCACACAACCCAAATTCTCAAAACATGCAAGGAAACCTAAAAATCAGATATGAAACCTTACCTCTGAATTAACCTTGGCTTATGCTTGATTCTAATTGCTTCAATTCAGCCTTGAATTCCTTCCTTAGCCTCAAAGATTTTAAGCTCTCTTCCACCTTTCTCTACTAGTTTCTTGGTTCCTTTAGACTTCCAACATAAAACATTCAGTTTATGCCTAAGTGAAATAACGTATATGACTTTCCTCAGCCAAGATTATCCTCTCCTAAGGCCAAATGACAAACAGGAGTGCTCCACTCCGAAAGAGAAGGAACGGAAAGAGCAGGCGGCATCTCTCGTCGTCTTCACGAAATTTTTCATCTGAATGACCTAAAAAAGAGAGCCGAACTATCTTTGTTTCGGGATCGGCATCGGTCGGGCCACCGGTGATCCTTATTATAGATTCCGTAAGTAACTCAGTGAGTGCTTTCTAAGAAGGGCTTGGATTGGAAAAAGAAAATGAAATACGAACAACCGCGCTGGTCGTAATAGATCGACTTTCCCAATTACCCTCCTTTCCAACTTAGTTTCTAGCTAACCCTCAAGGGCATTCTAGACTTTCCTTAATCTCTTGCAAGAATACCACTTTCCACTTAAAACAACTATCCTCAAGAGTTACCTATAGTTACCCAGGTTACCAAAGTGCGACTAACCATTCCTCAATAACTCCCACACTCAAGTTATAATATACCCAAAATACCCCTAGGCTCCTCCTGAGCTGGGTATTTGACCCCGTTGTGACTTTTAGCAGAACAGCTCCCTAGGACCGTCTCGGAACGTGCATCACAGTTATATCACCACCCACACGTGGTATCAATCACAACATATACAAATATTACATTTATGCCCTCAACGGGCTAGAATTTACAAATATGCCCCTAACAACCAAATGGGGCCCACATGCATATTTAATTCACCTAAACATCCATTTCTAATCACACATTCATTAAATTCACATTTTAATACAATATAACAATTATTGCCCTCTAGGCACGCTAATCAAGGCCCTAAGCCTTATTAGCAAATTTGGGTCGCTACACATATCCTCAACTTTTTTCTTCCATACTGTTGACCCAGATTTTGGCCAACTGACACGGAGTCAGAATACGCTTGACGTGGATGAATATATTGAAATGAGTGTGATGGCGAAAATAATAAGAACACAAGATTTTATAGTGGTTCGGCCCCAGGAGCTGGTAATAACCTACGTCCACTTGAATTGTTATTGAAATGAGATTTAAAGGGGTGATCAAAGAACTAGGGTTCAATGAGTTTCACTTTCCTCTGAAGAAGAAAATACAATTATTCTCGTGTAATCTCTCTAATCTCAATGGATCTTTTTTTGCTCAAAAGAAAAAGGTCTCTTTCTTTTTCTTCCTTGAGCCATCTTCTTCTATTTATAAGCTCAAGGAAGATTTACATTGATTCGTTACAGATATTCTTTCCTAAATAATCGGATACTCAAGAAATCATGGGAGATAATTCCGGATTCCATCATAACTGCCTAAGATTTCCACCGCGTATAACGTGCGTACGACCAGGCTGGTCGTATGAAGAAACCGATCGCATGACACTGGACGTCTTCCTGGTCGATAGTCGAGCACAGCTTCCGCCAGGTGTCAGCCACGTGTAATTAATGCCTGCCATGTCATTCACTTCTGATTTTTGGGATAACATTTGCCCCCCAAGTTTTTTTAGTGCGACCAGCAATAAAGAAACTTAAGGGAACAACCGTTCACATTCCCATGATGTATGTGAGAACCCCCGTGCGTTTTCGAAAACCATGACATAATTATGTCTAATCAAGCCTTTTCAGTTTCCAAAAAGACACTTTTGACGGCTTATACACTTCCCCACGTTTCAAAAGTAGGAAGTGATGATTACTGCCTTTTGGCCATACCTCCGATCCCTATAAGTAAGCTTTTCTTCCCCTTTAAGAAATTTTTACTCACCATCTTTGCCAATATTTTCAAGAGCTTGCACCAAAATTCAGAGCTTCGAAAACCAGTCTAACGTCTAGCCGAAGGTCTTCCGGTTCGAGTTTCTCATCTTCTTCCGAATCTTCATCTTTGCCCAGGTAAGAACTTCATTCTTTAAGCTTTCTATTACGCCATGCATGCCTTTGTTATGCTCTGCGACTTCTGTGTTCTTGAGTAGGGTTTTAAGGGTTTTTTTTTTTTTTGGTATAAACCGCCTATTGCAAGGTAAAAGTGCGTTTTAATGCTTTGTATAGGTTAGGACTATAGTTTGATAGTTAGGATCTCTGGTTTAGGACGTTGGGTTGACGAAAGATTCAACCTTTAAGCCAGGTGAAAAAACCGAAATTTTTTCCCGCCCCTCAGGAGTCGAAGAAGTTCTCTTTTCAGAAAACAGTTTACTTTCCTTTTTGTTTTTATCCGTCTTTCAAACTACCCATGTTGAAGTTAGCGTAGGATTAGGATGCTGCTGGTTATTTAGGCACGAGCAACGTTATCCCAATCTTCCACACTACTTCGCGGATTGTGTCTTATCTCCTCCATTGTATGTTTGCAGTTCATATGCAAGACCCTTGGGGGGGAGAAAAACCTATTGAAGACGAAATCTTGGCCCAACTACTCGAAGGCGAAGAGAATCCATCCACGCTGATTCCAGAAATCCCTTTTTCACGTTCTAACCCGAATCCTCCACCAGTTCCTAATCAGAAAATGACCAGAACAAAAACCAAAGCTAGAAAAAGACGTAACCTTAACTCTCCAAGTCAGCCTCCTGCTGATGCCCCCTTGACCAGTGGTCGAGGCGAATTCCCTCCTGAAACCGAAGTTTAGAGGCATGCCCGTCTTCGCCATGCCGACCAGCCGGCTGTCGAGTGGCACGTCGTTTCCCTAAGTTCGGTGACACTACGCATGATCACCAACTATTTAAACAAATATAATCTGACGGGGGTGACCCTGGTCAGACCTTCCACCGACCAATGAGCCAACCTGCCAGGAGGGGCTTACAGCGCCTGGTCGAGGTACCATATCGAGGCAGGTGCCACCTTGCCTCTTCATTCATTTTTTCAAGGGGTGGCGAACTACTTTGGGGTGGCCCCCTTTCAAATTACCTCGAATGGGTATAGGATGCTGGCCGCGCTCTATATCCTCTACAAGCTCAAGAAATGGCCAGCTCCTTCTCCTCATGAGGTCAATTTTCTGTTTGACCTCAAGTCCAACCCCAACCAAGATGGTACGGGGTTTTTCCACTTCTGCCACCAGGAGACCGAACGAACCTTTCTGTTTGACACCACTCACATCTCCAACGTGGGGAAGTACCATCAAGAGTACTTCCTGACGCTCGACATTGCCGCGGAAAATCTGGCCTTCACTCGAGGAGGTAAAGAAAATAATAATCCTTGAACCAGTAGTTTCTGCACTCTGATTCTTTCTTGTCATAATACTTCGCTGTTCCATTGTGTCCCAGGCCCATGGTTACACCCGACCCCCACTCCAGGAATGGAGTCGAGGGCAGCACTCTTAGCCAGTATGTCAAATGCTACTAAGAATGTAAAGAACTTAATTAATGAGGCTAACCTTAGGTTGGCTGGCCTTTGGGGCTTCCAACCTGCGACTAACGAACCCGCGGCGGGTGGTGTCCATGCTGATGTGGAACCTGAGCAGGGACCCGAGCAGCAACCTCAGACACCCCCTCCTCGGAGGAGGCCAACTGGGGTTACAATCAGGGAACTTGCTGTTCCCCACCGAGTAGTGGAATCTTCGGTCCCCAAGGGAAAGGGGAAACAAAAGGCTGCTGAGCCTACCGAACTATCTGACGACTCGTCAGATGTAAACGGTACATCATTCTCATTTTTAAATAATTTGCCAATCCCTTCTCATCTGTTTGATGGGGATGGCAACTTTAGGAACGCCGCTTCTTTAAATTCAGATTTCTTCCAGGAACTAGGTAGTTCAGTAGATAATGTTACGACCAGTAGTCGTAGCTCGGGTACTTTACTTCTGTAATCCTTCTACTTTAATCTCTGTTTTCCCGCGACCCTTTAGTCTCATTGTTTGAATTGTTTCTCTTTATGCAGGTATGGACTCAGGGGATTTCGTTGACCATTACCAAGCTGCCGCTGACTCTTCTGTCCTGAAGAAGGACAGTAAAAGGGCTCGAGGGCTCGAGGGGAAAGTAGCAAGACCCCTTCGAAGAAGGCCCAGAAAGAAGATGCTCCTGCCACAGCCCCTTCCAAGGAGGACTTACCACCTCCGCCCACCTTTGAACAGACGACCCCCACGCCCGTCAATCCTCAGCCTTCCTCAAAGGCCGCAAACAAAGAGACTTTGGACCACCTGTCCGAAGGCTCCCTGTCCAGCCAAATAGTTGGCATGGCCAGGGAGAGAATATATCAGCTCTCGAAGCATAGACGTAGCCAGACTGCCATCAACGACACTGCCACAATGGACATTGACCAAGTCATCAACAGGGGGCTGAATGAGATAACCAGCGTAAGTCGTCTTTTGCTGCGTTGTCGTTTATGTTAGACTTCTTTTCCTAACTATCTCATTCTTTTTTCAGGGGTTGCTGTCTTTGACTGCTAGCTGGTGTCATGTTGGGGCGTTGGTCTCTCGAGAAAAGAACTATGACTCCAGGCTGGCCCAGGCCAAGCAAGCACTTGAGGCTGATAACACTAAGCTGCTCGAGGATAACAATAAGCTGCTTGTGGAGAACAAGGAGCTGTCCAAGTTGAACGAGCAACTGTGCGAGGACCAAGCCACTCTCACCCAGGAGCTTCAGGAGTCCCAAGAGGCATTGAGGACGGCCAACGAGGAGAGTAAGACATGGAGGGAGAGTGCTGTACTCATCACCCAAGAATGTAAGCAGGCCTAACTTGACCTGACTGGCAGTAGGGAGGAGACAAAGAGGCTTGAGGGATGGGTGCAGGAGCTTGAGGGGCGCGTTCAGGAGCTTGAAGGGCGCATTCAGGAGCTCGAGGAGGACGGGGCCAGAAATCTGAAGAAGTACAAGGAAGCCACCTTCCTCAGTTTCTACGATTTCTGGAAGCACAACCGGGGGGCCAAAATTAACTATCTTTCCGAGCGGTTGCAAAGGACGCTGATGGCGCAGTGCACTACTCGGTTGGAGGCTGAGGAGAGAGCTAAGGCCAAGACCCCTGCTGCTGATGCTAAGGCTGATCCTCCGGCTGATAAGAGTGCTCCCAATCCAGAAGACCCTCCTTCTCCCCAGTAATTCTCTTTTTATCTTCCAGTTTTTATGGCCCACGGGCCTACTTGTAAAGATAATTTATTTTTGATTGCTGCGAGGGCAGCTTTTTACTTATACTTGAACTATTACATCCGAGCAGTACTGCTCGCGGTTTAAAGGGTTTTTCCTTTTAATCACACATTTACATCCGAGCACTAATGTTCACGGTGTAAACGATTGCCTTGCTGATATTATAATGTTTCTTTTATTATAATACCTGTTCCCATGACCGAACTTAGCATAGTACTTTGGTTTGATTTTACAAAACATAAATTTTGAAAAATGCTCTAAGTACCGTAGCATGGTTTCACTTATTTTGTTCATGCGTGTTATATACCTCATGGTATGCTTTGCTATCGATGTACCTTAAATGCCCCCCAAGTGATCGAGGAGCTTTAGGTCCTTGGTCACTTGCCTTGACCATGACCTGTTCGAACATTACTGCTCGTATTAAAATTCATCACTTGTAATACAACAAAACAACACACGCAATGAACAAATACTTGTAAAAATAAATTTACAAAGGTTGGCAAGAATGAGTGGCTGCGCACAGTCCCTTATAATCTCGTGTTAAAATGGACTAAACGTGTTTGTACGAGGGATCTTAAAAAAGATCTTACAGTTATAAGCGATTAGCCATACAACATGGCTAACCCTTTTTCGAAACTTGTAAAAAGTAAGAATTAATACAAGCCAGTCCTTTAAGAAGGGTTGTTCATTGGTAGTTCTTGCGCAGGTGTTCTCCATTCTAGTAGCGTGGAATGAGATCTCCATTGAAGCATGCAAGTTTATAGGTGCCCGAGTGAAGGACTTCTTCAATCTGGTACGGTCCTTCCCAGTTTGGTCCGAGTACTCCAGTAGTGGGGTCGCAGGTATTCAAGAAAACTCGTCGTAGCACTAGATCTCCGACGTTGAATTTTCTTTCTTTTACTTTTGAATTAAAGTACCGGGCGACTTTTTGCTGGTACGCAGCTACTCGGAGTTGGGCTTTTTCTCGTCTTTCTTCTATTGAGTCTAGGGACTCCATCATCAATTGGCTGTTCTAATCCTGGTCGTATGTAATCCGTCGATACGAGGGCGAATCTAACTCGACTGGCAACATGGCTTCATATCCGTATGTTAAGGAAAACGGAGTATGACCTGTCGCTGTTCGGTGAGAAGTTCTATACGACCATAGGACTTCAGGCAGCTGTTATGGCCACGCTCCTTTAGCGGCTTCAAGTCTTTTCTTCAGGGTGTCCTTGAGCGTTTTATTCACGGCTTCTACTTGCCCGTTCGCTTGCGGATGCGCAACTGAAGAAAAGCTTTTAATAATTCCGTGTCTTTCGCAGAAGTCTGTGAATAAGTCACTGTCAAACTGGGTTCCGTCGTCTGAGACAATCTTACGAGGCAAAACATATCGACAAATAATGTTCTTGATGACAAAGTCAAGAGCTTTCTTGGTCGTTATGGTAGCGAGTGGTTTAGCTTCGGCCCACTTGTTGAAGTAATTGACTACTACAATCGCGTATTTCACCCCACCTTTTCCTGTTGGCAGCGATCCAATCAAATCTATCCCCCATACTGCAAAAGGCCACAGACTATGCATCTGCTTTAACTCGTTCGGAGCTGCGCGTGGAATTTTGGAAAATCTTTGACACTTATCGCACTTCCGCACGTACTCCGCAGAGTCTTCGTTCATTATTGGCCAGAAATAGCCCTGCCTTAGGATTTTCTTTGCCAAACTTTGCCCCCCAACATGATCTCCATAAAAGCCTTCATGTACCTCCTTCATCAGTTCCTTAGCTTTCTCCGGTGTAATACATCTGAGCAGCGACATGGAATATCCCCTCCGGTATAAAACGCCATCGACCAGTATATATCTCGTAGCCTGCCTTTGAAGAGTTCTGGCTTTGTTCCTATCTGTCGGTAGTGTACCGCTGGTCAGATACTCCAAGTATGGTGCCATCCATGTGTCTTCCATCCGGATTTTCATGCTAGTCACATCTGCTCGTATGCTCGGCTCTCTCAATCTTTCTACTAGCACAATATTCAAAGTGTCAGTATCTTTCGCGCTTGCGAGTTTGGCCAAGGCATCTGCATTCGAATTCTGGTCTCGAGGTATCTGCTCGAGGGTATACTTCTGAAACTGTGCCAATAGATCTCTAGTTTTGTTCAGGTAGGCTCCCATCTTGAGGCCCCGTGCTTGATATTCCCCTAGAATTTGATTCACCACCAATTGTGAGTCACTGTAAATATCGAGCACCTTTATATTCATATCTTTTGCCAATCGTAATCCAGCGAAGAGGGCCTCGATTCCTCTTGAATTAACAATAAACCCCAAAAACTTCCCTGATCCAACTTCGAAGGAACATTTGGAAGGATTTAGTTTCATCTGGTACTTGTTCAATCCGTCGAAACACTCTTGTAAATCCTTCACATGTCCTTCTGTCTTTTTAGACTTTACCAGCATGTCATCCACGTACAACTCCATGTTCATTCCAATCAATTCTTTAAACATGTGGTTGACTAGCCGCTGGTAAGTCGCACCTGCATTTTTCAGTCCGAAGGGCATTACTTTATAACAGTAAAAGCCCGTATCGGTCCGAAAGCTGGTGTGATCCTCGTCAGGGGGATGCATGCTGATCTGATTGTAGCCTGAGTATGCATCCGTGAAAGAGAGGATCTCATGTCCTGCAGTAGCTTCGACCAACTGGTCGATTCTTGGGAGTGGGAAGCAATCCTTCGGGCAGGCTTTATCGAGATCTGTAAAATCCACGCAGGTTCGCCATTTTCCGTTAGGCTTGGGAACCAGCACTGGATTAGAGACCCACGACGGATAGAACGCTACCCGGATGAATCCATTCTCCTTTAGTCTTTCGACTTCCTCCTTTAAGGCTTTCGATCTATCCTTATCGAGCAACCTTCTCTTTTGTTGCACAGGTGGAAAACTTTTGTCTATGTTCAGGACATGGCTGATAACTGCAGGATCTATCCCAACCATGTCTTTGTGCGACCAGGTGAAGACTTCCTGGTTTTGTCGCAAAAATTCCACCAGTGCATGCTTTGTGATAGCCTCCAAATTTTTCCCGACCTTTACTACTCTGGTCGGGTCTTTTTCGTTGAGTTGGACCTCCTCCAGGTCCTCAACGGGTCCAACAGTATCCTCAAAATCCCCAAAGCGAGGATCTAAATCTCTATCCTCACTTTGGGCAACACCCTATTTGGTGACTCCTTCACCGGATTGGGCTTGTGTATCACCTGCCATTTGCAACCTATCAGGGGGGGGGGTGCCTTTTGACATTCCTTTCTTTTCCTTCGTGACCGAAGCATTATAGCACTCCCTGGCTTCCCTCTAGTTTCCTAACACGCGTCCTACCCCTGCGTCTGTCAGGAATTTCATGGCTAAGTGCCATATGGAGGTGACGGCCCGTAGGTCAACTAGTATGGGTCTTCCAATGACTGCATTGTACGCCGAGGGACAATCGACCACTATAAAAGTAGCGAGTAATGTCCTGGTAGCAGGCACTGTACCTGCTGTCACTGGAAGTCTGATTGACCCTGCGGGGGCGAGTCCCTCGCCAGAGAAGCCGTATATTGTTTGGTTGCAAGGCTCCAAGTCCTTGACGGACAACTTCATGCGTTCCAGAGAAGACCTGCACAGGATGTTCACTGAACTTCCTGTGTCGACCAGCACTCTCTTCACCATCATATTGGCCATTTGGATGTCCACGACCAGCGGATCAGAGTGTGGGAACCAGACATGTTGGGCATCGCTATCAGAGAAGGTTATCTCGCCCTCTTCTGATCGAGCCTTTTTCGGCGCGTGGTCCTCCACAGCCATCATCTCGATGTCCTGGTCATAGCGCAGGGTCCAAGCGTATCGTTCCCTGGCCTTGCCACTGTTTCCCGCGAGGTGCGGGCCTCCGCAGATGGTTAATAAGGTGCCGGCTACGGGATCAGGCTGCAAAGGTGGCGAGCGTTGGCGTGTGGACACTTGCTCGTTGCCACCTGGAGCTTCTCGTTGGGAATTTCCCGAGGCCCGTACATATCTTCTCAAGTGTCCTTGTCTGATAAGGAACTCGATCTCATCCTTCAACCGGTTGCATTCGTTGGTATCATGTTCGTAGTCATTATGGTAACGACAGAACTTGGTGGTGTCTCTACTCGAAATGTCCTTTCGAATGGGGGCAGGCTTCTTGTAAGGCACACTGGAACTCGTGGCCTGATATACCTCTCCCCGAGACTCAATAAGGGTAGTATAGTTAGTGAACCGAGGTTTATAACGATTACCCTTGGTCCTTTTGTTTTCAGAGGTGGAAGGCTCGTTGTGTGGCCGTTTTCCACCATTCTTGCCATTGCCATTGCCGTTCCCGTTGCCTTTGCCGTTGCCGTTGGGCTTAGGCCCATTGGCGGCTTTGGCGGGCTCAGCAGTCCCCTTATCCTTGCCTGGGGGCTTTCCTTCATTGGCGATGGTGTCTTTGAGCTTGATGTAACGATTAGCTCGATCTAAGAATTCCTGGGTCGTCCTAACCCCATGCTTTCTGAGGCTTTCCCAGAGAGGGGTACGGCGCTTAACTCCTATCGTTATAGCCATCATTTTTCCTTCGTCACCCACCGTTTTTGCTCCGGCTGCTGCTCGCATAAAACGCTGAACGTAGGCTTTCAGCGATTCTCCATTTTGCTGGCATATCTCGACCAACTAATTTGCCTCGGTAGGGTGCACGCGACCCGCATAGAACTGTCCGTAAAAATCTTTCACGAACATTTCCCAGGAAATTATACTTGCAGGAGGGAATTTAAAAAACCACTCCTGTGCAGCGTCAGAAAGTGTTGCAGGGAAGATCCTGCACCGAGCGTCTTCGGACACTTTCTGAATATCCATTTGTATCTCAAACTTGTTAACGTGAGATACCGGGTCACCATACCCGTCAAAGTTCGGAAGCGTAGGCATCTTAAACTTGCTAGGAGTTTCTGCCATAGCTATCCTTTGGACGAAAGGAGTGCCTTTTCTCCTATCGTGGTCGATGTAAGATGTTCTTCCCCCGACCAGCTACTGCACTGCCTGGTTGAGGGCATCTATCTAGGCCTGCACGACGCTAGGAATCACCGAGGCCTCAGCTGTTGCTGGGGGGATGTATTCACCGTGCCGCTCGCGGCGATCGTTGAGTACATCTCTCAAGTCCTCATCTCCCCTCCGCTGCTCGCTAGCTCCGAGTCGGTTGAAGACGTTATTTTGTCTGTGCTGCCCCCCAGCGTCCCTTCTGTCGGGTTGGTCATCACGAGGTAGCTGGCTTCTGCCTCCACCTCTTTCTTCATTTCTCCGACCGACATTCCCTCTGCCTGAGTCGGCCTCGTTATAACCATGGCCATCCCTGAACCCTGATTGGCTATGGTGGGACCGACTGTTCCATCGATTGCCTTCCTGGGCTAGAACCTCTCGAGCATTAGAGGGTGGTCTGCGTTGGTCGTTAGGTCCCCGTGCATTTTCATGCCGTGGGGGGCCTCGGACCGCAGAACCTAACTCTGATTTCCTCCTATTGCCAGGAGGATGCTGCCCTCTGCTCGGAAGATTGGGCTCATCCCCCCTATGGCGTCTAGGACTGCGAGGCTGCTGCCCGGTCCTATTTTGCCTCTATTGCGAGGGATTGCCGCGACCAGCTTGGGATGGAGGCTGTGCTTCAGGGTCTCCTAGTGGGACATCTTCCTGAGGTGCCTGTGGCTGCTCGGGCCTTTGTGGGCTCGAGGTTTAGATAGGTGGGCTAGGATTGGGACCCCTCTGGGGTGGCCCATCGATGGGTTGATCAGGCTGCGAGGCAGGTGCAGCCTGATTCCTAGCCAATTGCAAGGCTGCCTCGAGGGCTGCCATGGCCTCTCTCTGGCGGCGGTCCATCTCTGCCTGCCTCTCACTCAGCTCCAGGCGCTGCTGCTCAATTTCCTGTTGCTGCCGCGCCATGATTTTGGCAGCAGTTTCCTGGCTGGCCCTCAAATTGGCCAGCTCCTCATGCAATGCCCCTAGGGTACTCTTCAGTGCCGCGTCGTCCATTTCTTCCTCATCAAATTCCAAATGTGGCTCATCTTCAACACGTTTGGAGGAAGAGGAGGAGGTGGGTTAGATGGTGCAGCGCCGGCCGCCTGTCCAGTTTTCCTGGTAGTTTTCACCATTGACCTTTCAATGATAATCTATCAAGCTCTCAATGAAAGCACTAGAATGTTGACCCAGATTTTGGCCAACTAACACGAAGTCAGAATACGCTTGACGTGGATGAATATGTTGAAATGAGTGTGATGGCGAAAATAATAAGAACACAAGATTTTATAGTGGTTCGGCCCCAGGAGCTGGTAATAACCTACGTCCACTTGAATTGTTATTGAAATGAGATTCAAAGGGGTGATCAAAGAACTAGGGTTCAATGAGTTTCACTGTCCTCTGAAGAAGAAAATACAATTATTCTCGTGTAATCTCTCTAATCTCAATGGATCTTTTTTTGCTCAAAAGAAAAAGGTCTCTTTCTTTTTCTTCCCTGAGCCATCTTCTTCTATTTATAAGCTCAAGGAAGAATTACATTGATTCGTTACATATATTCTTTCCTAAATAATCGGATACTCAAGAAATCATGGGAGATAATTCCGGATTCCATCATAATTGCCTAAGATTTCCTCCGCGTATAATGTGCGTACGACCAGGCTGGTCGTATGAAGAAACCGATCGCATGACACTGGATGTCTTCCTGGTCGATAGTCGAGCACAGCTTCCGCCAGGTGTCAGCCACGTGTAATTAATGCCTGCCATGCCATTCACTTATTATTTTTGGGATAACACATACCTTCTTCAAATCGACCCTATAATCTCAAAGACCCTTCATCATGGTACGAGCAAGCTCATCCATGACTTTAACATTATCTTTTGGATAAATAAATTTGGTCTAAAAACATTAAACATTGAAAACATATCATAATTGTTAAGAATATAACATAATTAATTGTGTGAAATTTGCAATGAATATAATAGATTTATTACGTCCAATCTGTCCAACACTACCTGGATGTCTGTTGTAGACACTTGTTTCCATTCAAGACACTAAAGTGACACAGTAGTTCGAACGATGAATTTGCAGAAGTTTATGAACATCTTCCCATGTTTATGGATAGGGGTCCCAGTGTCTTCGCTGAACTCAGGAGTCAAATGAGTAACCTTCAACTTACTTAGTTCCTCCTCCATTACCCGGCTAGTGTAAGCACCTCTCACACCCTTTTTCTTGTTACTGGTGTTACTTGCACCCCTTGAAGAACTAGGAGCAGACATACTACAAACACAATATATTTATTAAAATATGAAAATATGACATTGAATTGGCAAGGAAATATGCATTGAATTAACAATGAAATATGCATTGAATTAACAAGGAAAATCAATAATTCATTTCAAAGTATGAGTTCAAAATTACAAGTCATCATCATCGATTTCATCATTAATCAATACATAATTGTCATCATTATCAGTTTCTACATCCACTAATTCTTCACTAGAATCCTCATATTCCCCTAACGTTTCATCTTCAAAGTCATCATCATCAACCAAAAAGTCATCTAAAATTTCTCTTTCACTCATGGGAATTACATCATCAATATCATGAACTTTGGTTGGAGCGACATCCTCACGTATGTAGTCAAAATTTATTAAGTGTGAAAGTTGTACAACTAATTGAATTCTTGATGCGTTGTTTTCTTGGAGTATTGGAATAGTGTCCTCCACTTCATCTGGGAAATCGCAAACATTGCGCGGGATGTAAGTGTTTACGGGCCTCCAATCATCGCCATTTTTCAAATCATTGATGTAATAGATCAACTTTGCTTAGGATGCAAGTATAAACGGTTCATTTTGATACCATTCACGATTGACACGAACGCTAGTAAAAACAGGATCACTTTCAATCCTACCGCCGTTGGCATTTGTGTCAAACCACTTACACTTGAACAGTAAGACACTATATTCTTTCAAATAACTCAATTCAATCACTTCTTCAAGGACACCATAAAAATTGATGCCATCTTCACCAAGTACCATAACATCGATATTCTGCGTTTTACGATTTATATCTATGCTCTCAATGAGAAATTTGACACTGTTGACGATGCATCCGACATAGGAAAACACAACAACATTTTCTGGGTTCGCAATGGCATACAACTGATCAGACACTTGATAGTAACTAATTTTTCGAAGTTGATTAATCTACAAAGTGAAAATTGAGGGGTTAGGGAAGTTGATTTATTTGTAAACATGTACAAATAAAAAATAAAAAATTCAATTCTAACTACAATCTCCTCTTTGACAAATAAAAAATAAATTTTAGAAAAAAAAATCTAACAATATTATTAACTTATTCAATCAATATATCAACATAATCTATCAGTATATCACATTTAACAAAATAAAACAAACTATATTGATTTTTAATAAAAAAATTAAAAACTATAATAATATTTAACAAATATTATAAAAAAAATGTAATACCTAAGAGTATGGGCGGGGATTGACAGCAACAAGGTCAGAATGGTTAGGAAAAAAACCCCAAAAATGTGGTCCCAAACAATTTTCTGCTTAAAAAAACTTGTAAAGAGATTTATAAACAAATAGAGACAAATAAAGAGAGATTTAGAGGGATAAAAACTCAAAAAATAGCATTTCGGACCAGTGGAGAGAGAAGGAGAAAAGAGAAGAGGGGAGGAAGAAAGGGGCTCGGGTTGGGATTTATTCTGAGAGACATTTTTCGGTGCGTTTCGCTGCACCGACAAAAACTAAAAAGGCGCTGACAAAAGTCCCCGCTTAAAAAATAAGTGGAAACGCAGCGTTTCGTGTGCAACACACTTTTGCTGACGCAATAAATTTTGCTGGCAAAAACCTTTCCCACCAAAATTTTGGCTCCAATTTCAGCACGCGGGAAATTTCCCCCCCAAAATTTTGTCGGCGCAAATTTGCGTCAACAAAAGGTTGGATTTCCCACCAAAAATTTGGCGCGTCCTGGTGGGAAAATTTTCCAATCTTTGCCGGCACCTTCTGGGTAACCCGCCGAGCGCAAAAAAGCGTCAGCATACCATAGACACTTTTGCCGATGCGTTAGTGTATACAGCGCCGACAAAGGTAGTTTTACCAGCACGTAAACACTAACACGCCGACAAAAGCTCTTCTTTTTGTAGTGGGTTTTATGCTCTTATAAAACCATGTCGGACATGTAAGACGAATTTATATTGTCAGTAAAAGAAGTGGAAATCATTTAGTTAGACAATTATGTTGTTTGCTTGTTTTATTACATGATTATTGGAATAATACAAACATTTATAAAATCCTGAACATATAAATAGTTACAATCATATTGACTACGTCACAGTAGATTATGATTATAATTATATATTCAAAAGAACGAGCCCTAAGATTAAGTCAGTGCATTGGATTTTCACTGATTTGGTAATCTACGATATGATCTACTTACACATTCAGAGTGTGATGTCTTATTCAAGGCATTGACCAAGTAGATAAGATCGAATGTATATGGGTACATTGGACTAGGACCGATATTGATTATTGATAGATAAATAAGTATCGTTGTTATCGAATCTAAGCAATGTCACAACGTTGACCATAGGTCAAGTTGATCTTAATTTTGAGTGATAATATTTTTCTAATTATATTATTTAATTCTTTTGACTTGTTTGTTACCAGCTTACCCTACGGTCTAGCCCATACTTACATTTTGGAGATTTAGTAGTGTAATTGAGTGGGAGTATTATATTCATAGATATGAAATCTATAGCTTCTGTGTGAGAGGTGAAATGATGACTTCCTTAATAGTTCAGTCTAAAAGGGTAAATGATTAAGCGATAATATATGCGATTAAGTTCACGAATTTATCACTTACAAGGGACTTAGTGGGAGTTAGAGATAAAATACAATTAAGGGGTAAAATGGTAATTTGCACCCAGCTCATTAGTAAGTCATCAATAGATGATTGACTGATTGTAACGGTTATAACAATTGATAACATATTTGTGGCTTGGTAAAATACATTTTGTGAACTAAAGAGTCCAATTCCGAGTGTATAGTGGAGTCATGAGGAATTAATAAGTTGTGAGATAATTTATTGTAATAAATAAACTCATGGGAACTTATTGTAACTTGAGTTCATGGATCCATGGTCCCCATGTCATCTCTAGTAAAATTAGATCTAATAGTTTCAAATAATTGATTTAATTATCAATTAGTAATATCGAGTTGGGTGAGTCAACATAAATAAATAATAGCGAATTATTTATTGATATTAGGTGATAATTAGAAATAAGAGAAAGTTTGAGGATATAATTAGAAATTCTCAAAAAAGAGTTTTATAGACATTTGGGCAATTTTATTGATATTAATAAGGTAATATCAATATTAGTAAAATAAATTAAATAAAGGTTCAAAATATAAATAGTTATTTTGAACAAGTATTTAATTAATTGTTGTTTATTTAATTAAATAATTAAATAAAAAGGGTAACTACTCTATTTTGGTTGCCCTAAAATTTGTCTATAAATATAACCTTAAGTGAAGTGATTTGAAAATAGAGTCATTCAGGTAAACAAAACTCTGACAAATTACTCACTAGGCTGCCTCTATTTTTCTCTCTTTCTCTCTATTTCTATCTTCTCATGTGTTGAGACTTAGCTCACCCTTTGTTAGATCTAAAATAGAGAAATGTTTGGAAGACTGTGGTGCTTATTGGAGCTATTTGAATTCCTTGCAATACCTAGCATTCTACCAGGACAAAAGGTTAAGGAATTCAAAGGAATGAGTCATTGTTCCACTGCGTGTTTGTAATTACTCTAATCTCTATTGTGCTATTTACGAATCTCTGTATGAAAATCACATCTATGCATGTATTTATGTTTTTTATTGTATGTTATTTTGTGCAATGAAGCACATGCATATAAATTATATAAATGAGATCCTACACCATAGTCTTCAATAAATTATGAATGGAAGTGGTAGTGCTCTCCACCACTTTGAAGCGACTTCTCAACTGGCTGAAGGGGAGGAGACAACAGAAATGGAGTGTGTGTCACCAGAGATGGTGAAGGCATTGGAGTTGCTTCTCTTGTTGGTACCATTGTCATTAATATAGTTATGTTGACGACGTTTTTCGTCAACTAAAATTAAATAAGAGCGATTAAGCACTTATAAACAATAAATGAAGAAAGAAAGAGCTGAGATTTTTTACGTGGTTCAGTAGTTAAATCTACCTACGTCCACGAGTCAATTTTACTATAAGTAATTCGCGTTTAAAGCTTTAAGAGCAATTTCACAGAGCTTTGAGTACAAATTTGTGTGTAGGAAATAAATGACTAAATCCAGGCTATTTATAGACCCAATTTACAGAATATTCTTCCCTTAATTTTAGGGAAGTTACAAGTGTTTAACCCAATTTTGGACTTGATGACATGGTGTTGCGTAAAATAAAGCTAAGTGCAAGTGTACACTGTCAACAACAAGTAATATAGTAACAAGTGCCAGATATTGTATCCACAAGGACTGTTTTCTTAAGTTTTAATTGTGAAACTAAGTTCTAACAAAATGATTTAAAAGCACTAAGATTGATTAAAAAGATTGTGGTCTAAGAACCAAGTAATTAAATACCAATTAAATGAAGAAAAATAAAAGAACAACTCGGGAAAATTGATTTAAGGAGCGACAAATGGTATGATGGCAACTAGAATAATTATCCCCCTAATATGCAACTCTGACAGTGATGCTGGACTGATGCTGCAGCAACTGGTGGTTTAGTAGTCTAGAATTTTAATTAATTTTCATAGGCTTTCGTCAAAGAACTATGATTCTAATCTTTTAATTAAATCACATATGTCTATGCTAATTCAATTTCAAAGATTTAATTCTAGCATCAATTCCATAAGACTATGAATGGTAATAATATATGTCTATATCACTACAATATTGAAATCAAAGAGTTCAAGCATGCATCATTCAAATTGTGCGTCAATTAATTTCAACCTTTTGAGAATTAAAAATTAACCCAATTACCTACTAAAGGTGATCAATCAATAACAAGCATTAACCATGATAAATATTTGAATGAATAAACCTCATACTGCATTAGCATTAATAATAAAGTGTCAAGACAATCACATGTTAGGGTTCCAATTATCCTAGATATTTAAAGTTTATCTCATACTCATAATCTCAAAAACATTCAAATAATAACAATCCATAATCTGAATTTTAGAGAATAAATTAAAAGAAAATAGAAATAAAGGTGAGAAGTTCAAGCCAAATTGATGTCTCAAGTGGCTTTGTCTTATTGCTTTTCTTTCTTTTTCTCATTCCTCTCTCTTTTTTTTCCTTCACCTTAATGGCTGCCAAAAATGGGTATCTTCAATGCACCAGGCGGTTGGGTCTGTTGTTCCTTCTCTGCCAGTCGTGTATATCACCCAATAGAAGAAGACTCCTCTTCCATTTAGGTCAGCCCCCTCCATAAGTCACATGGGCCTCCCAATTACTTTTCCTTTCTTTTAATTTCTTTTGTCCTCTTTACCACAAATGGACCAAGGTACAACTAAAGCCCAAATATTCTTTTATCAATTAATTTCAGCTCAATTAAGTTAATAATAAAAAAATAAGTTAGAGACCAAAAATAAAAGCTTTACACGTGGACCCTCAAAATAGAGTAGCTGTCAGAATGCGATGCTGCAGCAATGCCACAGCATTCCTCAAATTCTGATTCCACTTCACACTTCAATTCTTTCTCAAAATGCTCCAAACTCGAAGACCACCTATCAAGATAATAAACCAACATTTTTTTAGAGATTTTCCCAGCATTACTATACTATTTAATATTATCTTACTTTAATTAATATTTAATAAAAAAACACAATAAAACTACTACAAAACATCACAAATCACTCTACCTTGATAAACATATAAGTTTAAAAGCATAAAAATAACTCTAATTCCTAGAGTTATCACACCCCCAAACTTATCTCATTGCTCGTCCCGGGTGATGACTCTACTACCTAACAACACACAACACACAAAAAACACAAAAGACGCAACAAAACAAAAGAAAACAAAACAAGATGCTCGAAATCAATTTGAAAATGGTCATAAATAAGTGGGGATAATGCTCTCAAATCAAAGAATCAATTGATAACTCAAGTGTATATGCAAGCCAAATTTCTCAAGTATTAAGATGCTAACCCAGCCAAGTTTTCAATGTACTCCCAAATTAGTGCATAATTAGTTCTTCCCAATCAATCCATCTTCCCTAGATTGAACTAAGCAACAATCCTAAGGTTTAATCTATGCTTTCATATGTTGAATTCAATAACCCCTCTCCACTAATGTAGTTGGCAAAGTGATTTAGATCAATAGGTATTTACATGGTTGTAATGTAGGCTAGGCTAAAGGTATGGAGTAAGATGGAATTTGTAGGCAAAAACCTTAAAACCTAGCTTGCCTTGGATCTAATGAATTCATATCCTCTACCCATTACAAGTGAACTCAATCCCCTCAACTCACTCAATAGTCCTCAATTCCCTCTTTCTATGAATACTACACTTATATGCTCAAATATGGTTACAAGCAACTACAAACAACTTATCTATTGACACTGCTAAATATAAACACATATTTCTTTTCTTTTCTTTTTTGAATTTTCTAATTTTTTTTTCATATTTTTCTGATTTTTTTCTCTATATATATATATTTTCTTCTCTTTTTTTTTTTTGTTTTTTTAATAATATTAAAACAAGAAAACTAAAAAGTAATATACTTAAAATAGAAAAATTGAAGATATTAAGACCTAAACACAATTAACAAATTTGAGTATATAAGTGTATTAATTAACGAATTATGAGCACCCCAAGAACCAAGATATTATTTCTTCACTCCCCCCCCCCCCACAAAAAAAACTTATCTCACATAATATCCAAGACAAACTAAGCTTAAGGTTTGGCGAGAAATAAAAATTGGATATTCAAAATGGGATTAGCTATCAAGTTAAGGTTATATGAAAAAAAAAAAAGGCCAATAAGCTCAAAGTTGGGTCACTAGGGATAGTAATTACACGGTAGGCATGAAGAGCTTAAACGATCCAAGAAAATTGCCTAAATCCTCTCTAAATTACTAAGCCTCCTAGGATTTCGCCTCAAGGGAATTATCAAGCCAATTCTAAAAACGTAAACCTTCATGAATACTTAGTTTAATCTAGGGTGAGAGATTCATGGTCAAACTATGCACACTCAATTGGGACACAATCTCACTATGGTTGAATTAGCACCAAAAACTTTAAGTACTAAAGGCTCACTAATACACAAGAGTTAACCAATATTGCAATTTTGTTTTTCTGAAATTTTATCATCGAGCCACCCCACACTTAAACAAAACCATTACAAAAATTGATTCCAATACAACATAGACTCTAGATTCGACATAAAACAACCCTAAGCAACATATAAAACTTAAGACAAGAAGTTGCAAGAAAGTAAGACGACACAATAGCAAATAAAAACAACACCCCCCAAACTTCAGAGAGAGCAATGTCCTCATTGCTACACAACACACAATAATAACCACAAGAATTAAGAAAGAAACTAGAAATAAAGCATCATCAAATCAAAAGAATATAAAATAAACAAGACAAAAGGCAAAGAAAAACTCCCTCTACATCACTGGTGGCTACTGAACGGTTGAAACCCCCGCTCTCGCGGATAACTCTCTGATTGTGCTCCAATTTTTTTTCCGCCCAGTTTCAATGCTGCGGCATTAATAAAGAGCCTAACAGCATAGCCACAACATCACTCCCAGACTTTCCAGAATTCAAATTATCAGGAAACCAGCCATAAATACACCCACGGCTGGACTTGAAACCTGCCCAAAATTGCTTTAATTGACCCATAACATTAACTCATTCAATTCCATAACATAGACAATGAAGGAGGGAGGTGAAAAATACGAACAAAAACAAAATATTATATATACTATATATATAATAAATTTGCTGCTCTCCAATTATATCTTTAACGTCAAGCACAACAGCTCAACACATGACTTTTCAAAGATTAAGTGAGGTGGTCGAGGTCTTGTGTTGCTTAACCTTGTTACCCCCAAACTTATATTCTTTCCCATTCACCTTAAACTTTCTTCCTGAATTCTCATCATGCAAATCCAAGGCACCTCAAGGATAGACTTTGATTACAGAGAATGAATCGGAGAAGCTTGATTTTAGATGTTTGGAGTTTCCTTTCATCTGATGATTAGAGAAACACACCCGTTGCCCCACTTTGAACCTTTGGGAATGAGCTTTCCTACCACACTTCTTTTTCTTTTTCTTCTTGCTATGTGGCTCTTGCAAATGAGACGGTGCCTTCTTTATACTTGCCCCTAGCTCATTGTTGCTCTCAAATTCTTCAGGAGGGAGCCTCATCCTCACTTTCTTGTTATACCTTGTGGGTACCTCTTCCTCCATAGTAGATTCCATGACATGAATGACCAAACACTCCCCCAACTCATCTGGAGAACGTATAGGATTGAATACCTTGAACGTTACTTGCTCATTTTGAGCTCGCATTGTGAGCTCCCCTTTTTCCATGTCGATCAAAGTTATTGTTAGGAAAATATAAATTTGCTTCAATGGAAATAGTAAGAAATTATAACTCTATGCAATATATTACAAATAATAATGATTGATTAAAAGGAGTTACAACTCTATAACTGAAAATTACAAATAAACAAAGGAAATGAAGAAGATGATGAAGAAGAAGAGAATAGTAAAATACAACTCTAAGCAGAAGGTTACAAATAAAGTAAAGTGTTTGAAACAAAAGAAAAGAAAAGATTACAACTCTTGAACAAGAAATACAAGTAATAGGAACAAGAGAATAAGAAGAAAACAATACAATAGAAAGAAGAACAGAATTACAAGAAACTCTCACTTACACAACCTAAGTGAAGAGGGTTGGGGATCACCAACTTGAACAAGGTTTAAAACCTTTGTCCAAAAGCTTATTTCCCCTAACTCAAGCACTAAGGGATCTCTCTCAGATATTGGAAAAGCTTTATGGAATTATCAAGCCTCAAGGTGTTTCTAGCCAAGTGCTCTAATGGATAGAAAAATTGTTGTCTTACAAGTGAGCTATAGGCTCCTATTTATAGAGTTTAGAGACACCCTTTGAATTTCAAATTCCATCAACCCCCATGGTTGTTAACAATGTTTAATTGGATTAATATGGAATTAAAAAGGAGATTTGGGAGTTATTTAGGTTTTTTGAGCCGTTCAACAAAGATTGAAAAAACTGAAAAATTGGTCAGTTTTTGGCCTGTGGCCGCGGCCAGAGACATTAGTGGTCGCGGCCACTAGTCTCTGTCCCACAGGCCACAACCACCAACATTCAATGGCCGTGGCCACCGACCAATTTCAGCACTTAAAAATGTGCTGTTTTTCCAAACGGTTCCAAACCCTCCCAAATGATTTTGTAACTCCCAAAACACATTATTGGGGTTAAAATCATATCTCTAACAGCCATATCACATATGGCTTTATGAAATTCATCTCAATATTGTGTAAAAACAATTTTACACAATAAAGGGTAATATTTGGAAGTTACAAATTTGTAACACCAAATATGTTACATCATTTGGATATATCTCATATATCTAAATGTTGTAACTCTCTATTATATGTTACAATATGTGACACACTTTGTCACATTTATTTAATCTAAAACATTATATTATAATTTAATATTACATTATATTATAAAATAATATAACAGTTATACCTGTAGCAAGAAATGACCTCCCCAAAATAATAGGCACCTCTATATCCACCTCATAGTCTAGAACAATAAAGTCAGTGGGGAAAATGAATTTGTCAACTCTTACCAACACTTCTTCAATTTTTCCATCAGGGTGAGCGAGGGATCTATTTGCTAGTTGAAGAGTAACTGTTCTAGGTCTAACCTCTCCAATCCCTAACCACTTGAACACAGATATTGGCATCAAGTTTATGCTAGCACCCAAATCACACAAAGCCATTCCACAATAAGAATCTCCAATAGTACATGGAATGGTGAAAATTCCTAGATCTTTCATTTTAGGAGGCTACTTGTTCTGCAAGAATGAGCTACACTCCTTGGTTAGAGCTACAGTTTCAAACTCCCCCAACCTTCTCTTCTTTGTAAGAATATCTTTCAAAAATTTTGCATAGTTGGGCATTTGTTCAAGGGCTTCCATAAGTGGGATGTTAATACACAACTGCTTTAAAACATCTATAAATTTCTTGAATTGAGCATCTTGCTTTTGCTTCTCAAACCGTTGGGGAAATGGAGGTGGCAGCTTTGAAATTTAGTTGTCTGGGCGACTATGCTGCGACATTCGTGCAACATTCTGGGCAGAGGCAGATTTTTGTAGACTAGGAATTTCAACATCTTTTTGAATTTCCTTATTTATTTGGATTGAAGAGGGCTCACCCTCGTGCCCAGAGTTTGTCTTGTTATTCTTCAACTCCTTACCACTTCTCAAATTGATTGCTTTGCACTCCTCTTTACCTTCTCATCTTGGATTTATGGTGTCACTTGGCAATGAACCTTGGGGTCGACTTCGCATCTCATTAGCAAGTTGTCCAACTTGAATCTCCAAGATTCTCATAGATGTTGCTTGACTTTGGATCATTGCATCTGTTTTTTCCATATAATCCTTTAACATATTCTCCAATGGACTAGGTGGGGATGCTTGTGACATAGGGATTTGTTGTTGAGAAAAACTAGGTGGATAAGTAGGCCTAGGAGGCATAGATGAAGTGTTAAGACAAACCCCTTGATTGCTCCATGAGAAATTAGGGTGTTGCAACCATGTTTGATTGTAAGAATTTCAATTAAGACCACTTCTATTATAATTTCCCATGTAACACACTGATACAGGATTAGAGAGACAATTGTCAAAGGTGTGACCATCTCCACAATACACACAAGAAACTTCTACAAGCTGCCCCCTTTGTTGACCCAATTGTGGACTCATACCCATGCTCATATTCTTAAGAATATTCGACATAGAAGAAACTTGGTCCACCAATGAAGTCAGTGCATCAACTTCATGAACACCGGCCACTTTCCTCCCCGTAGGTGCTCTAGTAGTTGGCCATTGATAGTTATTGTTGGAGATCCTCTCTAGAATTTCATAAGCTTCATTGTATGACTTGGACAAAAGTGCCCCATTTGCCGAAGTGTCAACCACCATTCTTGTATGAGCATTTAGACCATTATAGAAGGTCTCCATTTGGATGCAATGAAGGATGCCATGATGAGGGCATTTTCTTAGTAACTCTTTGAACCGCTCCCATGCTTCATATAAAGACTTTAAACTTAATGAAATTGTTTACAAAACAAAGTGCGGAAAATACATAGAAACATAATAAAAAGACTGAAAATAACTTCGTCCTCGAATCGTTCACGCAGTCCATCGAATCCATTCTTCCTTAATACACAACCCCAAGCCACCAAGAATCCTTCCTCCGCCATAACTATTTTCCTGCATACATAAAACAAAGGAATAAACCTAATGCCCAACAAGGAAAATCTACTAATAACATAAAACATACACATAAACTATATCATAAACATATACTATAAACATATGTCATATACTACTACAATGGCCATTATACTACTTAGGGCTTGTAAACTAAACAAGCCATATGCCCAATAGATTGGTGGGGCTTTCTAGCCAAGCAAGTCATATGCCCATAATTTACTGGGACTTGTTAGCTATACAAGTCATATGCCCAAGGTCTATAAACATACTACACATAATGTAACATAAGATAACATAACATAAGATAATCATAACATAAGATAGCATAACATATCATATAAGCATATTAAAATCTATCCTATTTTCCTTTCCAAAATCGGGATATGAGAACAAGGACGAGATTTGGAACACTCCTAAAACCAATAATAAGAAGGTGAGTAATTCTAAAAGAAAGAGATGATAAATAAATGAACTAAACCATCAAGAAGAAGCTTACCGAAACGAAACCTTAAGTTCAAGGAACTTAAATACCAAACCAAGAATGGAAACAACGAGTTAGGATTTGAGTAAAGAAAACTAAAGGAAACTAATGAAATATACAGAAATGAACTTAAGATTAGGAATACCTATGGATGTACTAGAACCGAACTACACCTCGATATAGAAAAACACACTATTATCTTACTTCCCAAGTGTTGAATAAGCTTAAAAATGATAAAGCTTATACCCCAACCCAAGTGTTTATCACTCTATAGTAATCCTAGCAGCTTGAAGGCTCTGAACACAGCTTGAAGAATGAGAGAAATGGCTGGGTACTAGATCCTATTTAAAGAGTTCAGAGAGTGAACTACCTCCTTTTAGCTTGAATAAAAATAATGAGTATTAATTGAAAAATATTTTAATATTCGTTCAATAGAGGCTTAAGACTTAGTCAAAACGTTAAGAGACTTTTCAAGAGGTTAAGTGTTGAATTGAGCTCGGTTTAAAAAACATTTTAAAATATAACCCTAGAGTCGATATATTGCCCATTATAGGCGATATATCGCCTAGGTTTATATCCCGAGGGTTTGTCGATGCATTTGTGCGAAGTTCACGTGTTTTTCGTATTCCCTGTGTGGCGATATATCGGCTCCTAGGCTGCGATATATCGGCATACGTGAATATAGTAAACACGTGATTGCACATTATCAGCTTAATTTGAAATGATAAAACAGGTTTGACTGAGTAATAAGAGATTCCAACAGGTTCTGGAAGGGTCTAGAGCTTCTAGAAACCTCTATTTCTGAATTATCCACTTAAAAATACTTAAATCCTCAAATAAACAAGGTTGTCATAAATGTCACGCTCTTAATGGTCTTGGAAGATTCTAGAACTTTCTTGAACTTTCTTTCTATTTAAACTATAGTTAAATCCTTAAATAAACCTACACACGGCAAGTGTCATGTTCTTATTAATCTTATCTAAACCTTATAGTATAATAAATGACATCTTTATAACCAGCTATATTAATCAAACCTTATGTTATAATTAATATTCTTAAACTATAGGTTAAACTTATAAAATCTATAAGTGTTGCTACAAGTGTGTCCCGACTTGAACCAAAATCCACACTACTACTACTACTACTACTACTACCACTACTACTACTACTACTACTATTACTACTACTACCACTACGACTACCACTACCACTATCACTACTAACTACTATCTAACTAGCTAAGTAAAGTTCTGGGACTCTACAATTCTCCCCTACTACAAAGAATTTCATCCCCGAAATTTACTTACCAAACAATTCCAGGTACCGGGCTTGCATGTCCTCCTCCAACTCCCACGTTGCCTCCCGTTCAGAACTATTACTCCATGGGACTTTGACTATCGGAATACTTTTGGACCGTAACTGCTTCATCCCTCTATCTAGGATGCTAACTGGTCGTTCCTGGTAACTCAAGTCTTTTTGGAGTATTATCGTATCGTACTTGAGAACATGAGATGAGTCTGACACATACTTACGCATCATTGAGATGTGGAACACATTGTGGCTATCTGCTAAAGTTGGCGGTAGGGCTAATCTATATGCAACTACTCCCACCTTGTCCAATATTTCAAAAGGACCTATAAACTGGGGACTAAGCTTGCCTTTCTTCCCAAACCGCTTCACACCTTTCATAGGAGATATCTTTAGGAAGACTTGATCTCCGATTTTGAATTCCACATCCTGCCACTTGGCATCCGCATAACTTTTCTGACGGCTTTGAGCAGCGAGCATGCGCTTTCTAATCAGCGCTACCGCTTCCTCAGCTTTTCTAACAGCTTCGGGACCAAGAAGCTGCCTTTCTCCAACCTCCTCCCAATGTAATGGCGATCGACACCTTCTTCCATAAAGTAGCTCATAAGGTGCCATCCCGATCGTTGACTGGTAGCTATTGTTGTAGGAGAATTCTATCAGTGGCAAATACTTATTCCATGATCCTTCGAAATCAAGTACACAAGCGTGCAACATATCTTCTAAAATCTATATGGTACGCTCGGACTGACCGTCTGTCTGAGGATGAAATGTTGTACTAAGACTTAACTTAGTACCCATGGCTCACTGCAAACTCCCCCAAAATCTCGATGTAAACACCGATCCTCTAGTGGACACTATTGTCTTAGGGATTCCATGCAACCGTACTATCTCTTGGACATAAATGTCTGCATATTGATCCGCTATGTATGAAGTCTTAACAGGTAGGAAATGAGCTGACTTGGTTAGTCTATCTATTACTACCCAAGCTGAATCATGCTGCTTACTTGTTCGTGGCAAACCCGTCACGAAATCCATTGCTATGTCATCCCATTTCCATTATGGAATGCTAAGTGGTTGCAATAAGCCTGCAGGTCACTGATGTTCTGCTTTCACTTGTTGGCATACTAAACATTTAAACACAAATTCTGCTATATCCTTCTTCATTCCTGGCCACCAATATATTGCCTTGATGTCATGAGTCATCTTGGTTGACCCTGGGTGAATTGAGTATGGGGTACTGTGTGCTTCTTCTAAGATCTTCATCTTAATCCTTTGATCATTTAGCACGCAAACCCGATCCTTATATCTTAATAACCCTTGACCTGATATTGAGAAATCTGTGGCCTTACCTTCTTAAACTGCATCCATATGTGCTACTAATGTGTCATCATGCTCTTGCCCAATCCATATTTCTTCTAACATACTTGACTAGATAGAAAAGTTAGCCAGCTTACCGATGACTACTTCTATTCCGGCACTGATCAGCTCCTGTTGCAGCGGCTTTTATATTCCGGCTAATGTTGCTATATTTCCATAACTCTTCCTACTTAGCACATCAGCAACTACGTTTGCCTTTCCCAGGTGGTATAGGATTTCATAGTCATAGTCCTTCACTAATTCTAACCACCTACATTGCCTCATGTTAAGCTCCTTCTGAGTGAAGAAGTACTTTAAACTTTTGTGGACCGTATAAATCTCACACCGTTCTCTATAAAGATAATGGCGCCATATTTTCAATGCAAAGACCACCGCTGCCAACTCCATATCGTGAGTTGGATAGCGTTGCTCGTACTCCTTCAGCTGCCTTGAGGCGTAGGCTATCACCTTGTCATTCTGCATCAGCACACAACCCAATCCTTGTTTCGACGCATCACAGTAGACTATAAACTTGTCGTTGGGTGTCAGTACACAGAGTACTGGTGCTGAGCACAGCTTATCTTAAGCAACTGGAAGCTCTCTTCACATTTATCAGTCCAGTTGAATCTTTGCTATTTCCAGGTCAGGTTGGTGAGCGAAGTAGCTATCTTAGAAAAGCCCTCTACAAACCTTCGATAATAACCTGCTAATCCGAGAAAGCTCCTTACCTTTGATGCGTTCTTTGGTCTTGGCCAATCCTTCACAGCCTCTACCTTCGATGGGTCTACTGCAACTCCGTCCTTGGATATAATGTGCTCGAGGAATGCTACTTGCGAAAGCCAAAACTTGCACTTCTAGAACTTGGCATAAAGTTTATGCTCCCTTAGTCATAACAAGACCAACCTTAAATGTTCCTCGTGCTCGACTTCGTCCTTTGAGTATACTAAGATGTCGCCGATGAACACTACGATGAATTTATCCAAGTAGTCCTTAAAGACCCTATTCATTAAATCCATAAATGCAGCTGGAGCGTTGGTAAGACCGAAAGACATAACTAAAAACTCGTAATGCCCATAACGAGTTCTAAAAGTTGTCTTAGGGATATCTTCTTTCCGTACCTTGAGCTGATGATACCCAGACAGTAAATCAATCTTTGAGAACACGGTCGCTCCTCAGAGTTGATCAAATAAGTCATCAATCCGGGGTAGCGGGTACTTATTCTTAATCATCACCTTATTCAGCTCGCGGTAATCTATGCACATTCGCATGCTTTCGTCCTTCTTCTTCACAAATAGAACCGGTGCTCCCCATGGCCAATGGCTCGATCTAATGAAACCCAAGTCTAGGAGTTCTTGTAGCTGTGTCTTTAACTCCTTGAGTTCGGTAGGTGCCATTCGGTATGGTCCCTTGAGATAGGCTCGGTGCCCGGTACTAATTCGATTGTGAAGTCAATTTCTCGAGTTGGCGGCAACCCTGGTAAGCCGTCGGGAAATACTTCTGGGAATTATTTTACAATGTGAACGTCTCCAACCTTTAGTGGTGTTTCCTTTATCACATCTGTGACGCTGGCTAAGAATGCTTGACATCCTTTTTCTATCATCCTTTGAGCTTTGAGAGATGATATTAGCAGTGTGCGTAGTCCTGAAACTTATCCCATGAAGCACAGTCTCTGGCCGTCAAGAGTCTCGAACGTCACTTTCTTGTGTTTGTAGTCGATGGTTGCGCCATGCCTTGCTAGCCAGTCCATGCCTAGTATCACTTCGAAGTCTTTGATCTCCAGTTATATCAGATCTCCTTCTAATTCTACGTCCTCAATCTTGATCGGTACGCCTCATACTATCCGTGATGATAGAACTACTTTGCCCGAAGGCAACTCTGTTACAAACCTAGTTCTAAATCTTTCACAAGGTTTGTCTAGTTTTTCTATCATTCCTAACGAGATATACGAATGAGTGGCTCCCGAATCAAATAATACAGAACATACATTATTGAGGATAAAAACCTGACATGTGACCACTTTATTGCTAGCATCAGCTTTTCCTTGGGTTAAGGCAAAAACCCTGGCAGGAACCATCTTGTCTTCCTTTTTCCCTTCTGGCTTGAGGTGGGGACATTCTCTCTTCCGGTGTCCTTCCTGACCACAATTGAAGCATCCCTTGGTGTTGGCATGACATTCACCATGATGTTTCTTTTGGAACTTAACACATTGTTGGTATTCTACATAACCCGACCTATTAATTCCATTATTTTTCCGTGCCCTTTTAACTCTATCAGACTGCTTATTGTCAGGATGCCTCCTTTTCTGACCGTTATTGTTGTTGTAATGATTTCTGTTGTTGTGGTGTGTTGTTCCGACCGTTCTGAGGTTGACTTGACTGTTTAGGCTTAGGCTTACTGGCCTCCTCTTTACTAGCATTAGCTTGAAGCCTTTCTACTTCTATTGTCGCTTCTAGAACATCGGCATAGGTAGTATTTCTTGGATTTGCTAGCTTAACCCCTAGCTCAATCTTCGGTCGAAGTCCTTTACAAACTAGGTCACCCTCAGAAAGTGAGTGGAACCATTTCCGGTGCAAACTTGGCCAATCGGTCGAACTTCCGAGCATATTCTGCCACTGATAAACTCTCTTGCTTTAGACCAGCGAACTCCTCGACTCTTGAAGAGATGACTGCCGAATTGTAGTACTTTTTGTGGAACACCTCCACAAATCTGTTCCAAGTCATTGTGGCGACATCGTGAGTCTGCTGAACTAAGTCCCACCATATTCTAGCATCTTTCTTGAGGAGAGACGAAACGCAGGATATGCGGTCCGCATTGCCGAGATTCATGTGCATCAGGATTGGCTCCACATTTTTGAGCCATTCTTCCACCTCGAAGGGGTCTGTTGTCCCTTCAAAGTTTGAAGCGTGTTGCTTACGAAACTGCTCATAAATTGGCTCCATGTGTTGAGCTGGGTATGGCGCATAGTTCGCCATTGGCCATCCCCCATATGGACCAACTTGTTGGGTTGCTTGAGCCATTTGCTATGGCTGTGGTTGCGGCGGAGGCAGAGGCTGAGTCTGAGGTTGAGCCTGTTGTCGTTATTGCTGCAGTAATTCCTCAACTTGCTATCGTAGTCTGGCAATTTCTGCAGTGTTGTCAACCGGCGGCGGCGGCGCATTGCGGTTGGCAGTAGCACATACTCCCCTTCTACGAACTGGAGGGGCTTCATTGCTCTCAGGAGCAGCGTTGGAGGCATTGGCATTTGTGCGAGCATACCTTCTAAGCGACATCTTTAGCGGAGTTCTAACAGTTGTGAAAAAACATGTTAGAACTTACCCTAATAGGTTCTAAGACAAAAACTTAATCTAAGCAAACATAACTCAGACCTATTAATTATGATTTCTATGAAAAATTATGTAAGCCTTATTTATTATTAGAGTGGGTTTCTATACTTAGAAAATAAGCCATCTTTATTATTTTCTAAGTCTGTTTCTAATCTTCCTATATGACTTAATTCTTAGGCTCGAAACTCATCATTATTCCAAAGTTAACCATATTGAGGGAGGGCTGTGATCAGTAAAATCGTTCCCACTACTATGGCCCCCTAACTCTCAATATGGAACCCGATCCATTGACTTGTATCCACCCTCACTGAACTTAGTCATTATTTATTAAATTTATTATTAATTATGATTGCAAAAGAAAAATCAAACTCATACATGTCATCAAAATAACATTAATATTTATTTGGAAAAACAGTTTTCACTAAGTACAATCATAAAAACAAAATAATAATTAAAATAAAGAAACTAATCTAATATAAAAATCGGGATCTTCTACATCCGATCCTTCATCTAACATATCATCATCTATCTCCTCATAGTCATCATTATCTTGAGCCTCAAAATTCCCTCGAGGAAGATTCGTAAAAATTCTATGTTTTTGCTCATTTGTAAATTGGAACTCCATCTTAGAGGTGAACCTAAGTATGAGAAAATAATATCTCATATCTACCAGTAATTCATCTTCATCATCTATCGTCTCCCATATGTCTTCTAAGGCTGCAATTACGGTAGGATAATCTTTAAAAAGTCTAATCACTAAAACATATTGCTCCGTAGATCTCATCATGATTTGCTTAGTTTCTTGGAGGTGACCTATCTCCCTGTGGAATAAAAGTAGTCTCTGAGTGATTCTTTTTAGCACTCCTACGGTGTTTCTTGGTTCTCTAATACTTTTCAAGGCCTTAATGGCTCGGATATCCTCATAATTTAATGCTCCATTCATTCTTAACTGAAAACATAAGACTAAAATGTTAGCTAAACACATAAACATAATAACTACCACATAAAAACTTACATTGGCGGTTAGATTCGGAGCTCGAGCGTGTGTATCAAGGAGAACTTCATGCGGATGAACCGTTGCTCTGATACCAACTATAATGACCCAACTAATTCTAAGACTTTGGACCATTAAAACTATTGTACATAGACACTATTTCCGGGAAAACATACATAAGAAACCTTCACAACTTTATTAAAAACTCTAAAACAAATGTTGAAATACATAATTAAATGGTATGGGATCTCATTGTTTAAAAATAAAACATAACTTTAAACTTAATGAAATTGTTTACAAAACAAAGTGCGAAAAATACATAGAAACATAATAAAAAGACTAAAAATAACTTCGTCCTCGAATCGTTCACGCAGTCCATCGAATCCATTATTCCTCAATACACAACCCCAAGCTGCCAAGAATCCTTCCACCGCCACAACTATTTTCTTGCATACATAAAACAAAGGAATGAGCCTAATGCCCAGCAAGGAAAATCTACTAATAACATAAAACATACACATAAACTATATCATAAACATATACTATAAACATATGTCATATACTACTACAATGGCCATTATACCACTTGGGGCTTGTAAACTAAACAAGCCATATGCCCAATAGATTGGTGGGGCTTGCTAGCCAAGCAAGTCACCCATAATTTACTGGGGCTTGTTAGCTATACAAGTCATATGCCCAAGGTCTATAAACATACTACACATAATGTAACATAAGATAATCATAACATAAGATATCATAACATATCATATAAGCATATAAAAATCTATCCTATTTTCCTTACCAAAACCGGGATATGAGAACAAGAACGGGATTTGGAACACTCCTAAAACCAATAATAAGAAGGTGAGTATTTCTAAAAGAAAGAGATGATAAAGAAATGAACTAAACCATCAAGAAAAAGCTTACCGAAATGAAACCTTAAGTTCAAGGAACTTAAATACCTAATCAAGAATGGAAACAATGAGTTAGGATTTGAGTAAAGAAAACTAAAGGAAACAAATGAAATATACAGAAATGAACATAAGATTAGGAATACCTTTGGATGTACTAGAACCGAACTACACCTCGATATAGAAAAACACACTATTATCTTACTTCCCAAGTGTTGAATAAGCTTAAAAATGATAAAGCTTATACCCCAACCCAAGTGTTTATCACTCTATAGTAATCCTAGCAGCTTGAAGGCTCTGAACACAGCTTGAAGAATGAGAGAAATGGCTAGGTACTAGGTCCTATTTATAGAGTTCAAGGAGTGAACTACCTCCTTTTAGCTTGAATAAAAATAATGAGTATTAATTGAAAAATATTTGAATATTCAGTCAACAGAGGCTTAAGACTCGGTCAAAACGTTTAGAGACTTGTCAAGAGGTTAAGTGTTGAATTGAGCTCGGTTTAAAAAACATTTTAAAATATAACCCTAGAGCCAATATATCGCCCATTGTAGATGATATATCACCTGGGCTTATATCCCGAGGGTTCGTCGATTCGTTTGTGCACGTTCACATGTTTTTCGTATTCCCCGTGTGGCGATATATCGGCTCCTAGGCTGCGATATATCGGCATACGTGAATATATTAAACACGTAATTGCACATTATCAGCTTAATTTGAAATGATAAAATAGGTTTGACTGAGTAATACGAGATTCCAGCAGGTTCTGGAAGGGTCTAGAGCTTCTAGAAACCTCTATTTCTGAATTATCCACTTAAAAATACTTAAATCCTCAAATAAACAAGGTTGTGACAAATGTCATGCTCTTAATGGTCTTGGAAGATTCTAGAGCTTTCTTGAACTTTCTTTCTATTTAAACTATAGTTAAATCCTTAAATAAACCTGCACACGACAAGTGTCATGTTCTTATTAATCTTATCTAAACCTTATAGTATAATAAATGACATCTTTATAATCAGCTATATTAATCAAACCTTATGTTGTAATTAATATTCTTAAACTATAGGTTAAACTTATAAAATCTATAAGTGTTGCTACGAGTGTTCAACTAAGTCCCGGCTTGAACCAAAATCCACAGTACTATCTAACTAGCTAAGTAAAGTTCTGGGACTCTACACTGCATTTTGCCCTTTATTGGCAGCTACTCCCCCTTGAACTACTCTCTCTTTAGCAGCTCCTGCTTGATTTGCTGCCCTTTGAGCTGCTCCTTGTTGAGCTCCCTGCTCAGCATTCGTCACTACTACTTCCCTTTTTTATTTTTGTATCCTTCGCCATCTTCTAAATGTACGCTCTATTTATGGATCAATGGGAATTAGCTCAGGGTCTTTATTCGCGTTCATACACTGTGTAAACCTGAAATTGCACGAGAATTACCCAAGTTAGCACAATTTTTATTTTAACCAAATTGCAATATACTAAATTTCACAATAAATGACTTTAAACAGTCCATGACAACGGCACCAAAAGCTTGTTGCAAAAAATAAAGCTAAGTGCAAGTGTACACTATCAACAACAAGTAATATAGTAACAAGTACCAGATATCATATCCACAAGGACTGTTTTCTTAAGTTTTAATTGTGAACTAAGTTCTAACAAAAGGATTTAAAAGCACTAAGATTAATTAAAAAGATTGTGGTCTAAGAATCAAGTAATTAAATACCAATCAAATGCAGAAAAATAAAAGAACAACTCAGGAAAATTGATTTAAGGAGTGACAAACGGTATGATGGCAACTAAAATAATTATCCTCCTAATATGCAACTCTGACAGTGATGCTGGATTGATGATGCAACAACTTGTGGTTTAGTAGTTCAGAATTTTGATTAATTTTCATAGGCTTTCATCAAAGAACTATGATTCTAATCTTTTAATTAAATCACATATGTCTATGCTAATTCAATTTCAAATATTTAATTCTAGCATCAATACCATAAGACTGTGCATGGTAATAATATATGTCTATAACACTAAAATATTGAAATCAAAGAGTTCAAGCATGCATCATTCAAATTGTGTGTCAATTAATTTTAACCTTTTGAGAATTAAAAATTAACCCAATTACCTACTAAAGGTGATCAATCAATAGCAAGCATTAATCATGATAAATATTTGAATGAATAAACCTCATATTGCATTAGCATTAATAATAAAGTGTCAAGACAATCACATATTAGGGTTCCAATTATCATAGATATTTAGAGTTTAGCTCATACTCATAATCTCAAAAACACCCAAATAATAACAATCCATAATCTGAATTTTAGAGAATAAATTAAAAGAAAATAGAAATAAAGGTGAGAGGTTCAAGCCAAATTGATGTCTTAAGTGATTTTGTCTTCTTGCTTTTCCTTCTTTTTCTCCTTCCTCTTTTTTTTTTTCCCTTCACCTTAATGGCTGCCAAAAATGGTTATCTTCAATGCACCAGGCGACTGGGTCTTTTGTTCCTTCTCTGCCAGTCATGTATATCACCAAATAGAAGAAGACTCCTCCTCCATTTAGGTCAGCCCCCCTCCTTAAGTCACGTGGGCCTCCCAATTACTTTTCCTTTCTTTTAATTTCTTTTGTCCTCTTTACCACAAATGGACCAAGGTACAACTAAAGCCCAAATATTCTTTTATCAATTAATTTCAACTTAATTAAGTTAATAATAAAAAAAAAACTTAGAGACCAAAAATAGAAGCTTCACACGTGGACCCTCAAAATAGAGTAGCTGTCAGGATGCGATGCTGCAGCAATGGCACAACATTCCTCAAATTCTGATTCCACTTCACACTTCAATTCTTTCTCAAATTTCTCCAAACTCAAAGACCACCTATCAAGATAATAAACCAACATATTTTAGAGATTTTTCCAGCATTACTATACTATTTAATATTATCATACTTGAATTAATATTTAATAAAAAAACACAATAAATCTACTACAAAACATCACAAATCACTCTACCTTGATAAAAATATAAGTTTAAAAGCATAAAAATAATTCTAATTCCTAGAGTTATCACATGGCATCTAAGAAAGAGACACATGACATTACACCACATTAAATTCAGAAAGCTGGTTGAAAGGAGTAGCAGCTCGAGAGGACTACATCAGAATATAAAGCTTATTCAGCAAAGTTCAAGTAGCATGCTCGATAATGAAGCAGGCTAGTACCATTCCATGAAGCTGATCGAAGTGCAAGACCTGCTCGATGAGCAGAACACTTTTACCCAAAGATCCGGATTTCACGAGATACCAACGAATATCTCAAGATATTTATGTAACTAATATTTAAATTGTATTATACTCGTGTTATTTGAATTTGTAACTGAATCTACTGATCCCACACCTACACGTGTAAGGCCTAGATTCATTTGTAAGGCACATAGCCCACTGAGACTCTCTATAAATAGGAAGTTCATTCAATCATTAATCCTAAGTGAAAATTACAGGAGAAAGGGCTAGAGATTTCTTTTATACGCACTTTACATACAAAGCCCTTCTAATTGTATTCTTTTCTCAGCTTAAGAAACTTAGTTGAACCTTGTTTCTTCTTGATCTTAAGATTGAGACTTCATTAATAAATACAAGTGCAAGTGGACGTACGTTATTACCAATTCTTGGGGCTGAACCACTATAAAATTCTTTGTGTCGTTTACTTGATTTCAGTTCGTTTAGTTCTTATTCCGTCGTATAAATTGACTCAATGTCGTTGACCAAAATGTTGGTCAAAATTTTGGTGCTTTCATTGAGAGTTGAACTCAAGATCCCACCTTACCAAATCCATTTGAAACAATGGCTATCACTACTAGAAGTCAAAGCCAAGAACTACAAGGAAACCCTGTTACTGGATAGATTAATCGCCCCTCGAGCAGTCAGATCCCTTATTTGCGCCCCACTCATCAAATTCCTCCTCATAGATCCTGCCTCCACCAGCAACATTTGGGCATGATGAACCACATGTGGACTTAGGAGAAAATTTGCACCCCGGCCTTGAACAACTGAAAGGGGTCGTGGGACAGATGCAGGAAAAATTCGTAACCATGATGAGAGTCAGGCAGCAGCTCAAGAGGCTATATCAGAGCCCTCAATAAACGAAGAAAATATTTTCAAGCCTAGTTAGAACAATATAAACGAGCCCTTGAGGCCCGACAAGAGGAAGCTGACCGACGCAATAATGAAGTAGCAAGGTTGCTAGAAGATGTCTTGCTATAGACTTAAGCTGCAAGACCTCGACCAGTAAATCCTCAACCTGAGAATACTGGCCAAGCAAATCCAGAAGTTCAAAGGCCTGAAATATAACGTCAACTCTATCAGGATGAGCATGTTCTACCTAATGGTGACCAAGGTCAAGGCTTTAGTAGCAAGTGTCTGGAGAAGGAAGGCCTGCTGATGAGCCACCAAGGCATGCAACCTCAAAGGGAGGACCACAAAATCCAGGACCTGGTTAGTAGTTCCGACAACCAAGGAATGAACGACCAGCTAGTCAAAATCGAATCCAACCCCCTCGACGTGCTAGATGCAATCATGGTCATCCTCCAAGAAGAAATAGACGAAGGAATGACCAAGAAGCTAGTAACAACTATCAAACATTCTACCAGGATGGATATTGTAACGTCCTCCTAATCAAGGACTGTTACACTATGTATTTTAAATAGTACCAGACTGTCTAAATGAATCATTTGGCCAAAATCGTGTAACTAAACATGATTAATGGTTTAGGGTTAAAATATTTTGGTCAAAAGGTATAATCGTTTCACTAAAACGTTTACTTCCATGCATGTGATCCCAAAATAGCATTTAAAAAAGGTTAATTACAATTGAAAAGTTACAACCAGCCGACCTAAGCGGCAAAATAGGGTTTGACCCTAGTTATTCTGAGAAACATCGGTCGTGGTGGTCGAGCAGCCGCATATGTACACATCATCATTGAAGCTCTCCAAACTCATGGATGGTCTAGCTTCCTTTTCCCCTTACCTGCACCACATAGCACCTGTGAGCCAAAGCTCAGCAAGAAAACTTAAGCATGCTCATAAGCAGTTAATAACACATTACCAAATCATATTAAGCATGTCTAGCATTAATAACCCTACTCATGCATGCGTACCATTCATGTAAATGACTACAATGTCATATGGGGCCAACGATCCTAATTAAATGATTAATGAATCATACCGGGACCCTTTGCCCAAAATACATGATTAATGAATCATACTAGGGCCCATTGCCCAAAATACATAATTAATGAATCATACTGGGGCCCATTGCCAAAAATACATGATTAATGAATCATACTGGGCTCAGCACCCTAGGATATGGGACTAATGAGTCATCTCGGGGCCCTTTGCCCTATCCTCTGTATAACCAGCCTTAGAGCTGGCCCAGCGTACTTGGCGCTGAGTTTTCTACGACCATTGGGTCGGACAAGCGCCCGATGTACTCCTGATTAGGCGTAACCATATTGACCAGCGCTCAGTGCGCTAATGCCGTTCTTGACTTATAAGTGAAGTCTGGGGCTAAACCCTAGGATATAGGACTAATAAGTCACCCGGGCCCATTGCCCTATCCTTTGTATAACCAGCCTTGGAGCTGGCCCAACATACCTGGGACTGAGTTTTCCATGACCATTGGGTCGAACAAGCGTATGATGCGCTCCTGATTAGGTATAACCATATCGACCAGCATTCAGCATGCTATTGTCGCCCTTGACTTATAAGTCAATGTTTTTTTACTAGCGCTATTGCTGTCCTTGACTCATAAGTCAAGCATTTATCAATCAGATAATACAGACATGCATTCATTAAATAACAAATATCCAGATATAGAGCATTTATCATGCTTAATCAATCAAGCATAGGCATATTCATAATCATGCACATTCTCAGGTGCCCAAGCCCTATTCATATCCCTGTTTAACAATCTGAGCCAAGCCATAATCACATGTATCATATATTGGGTGTAGTTTTCTTACCTTTTGTCCAATTACAGGTTAAGAATGAATAACCCTCGAGCATGATCCTAGTTCCAAACCCCTAGCGATAACCTAGTCACAACCAAGTATAGAATCCCATCAATAATGAACGAATAAAGGCTTCTAGACTAAGTCCAAGACTCCGAGACGTCGAATTCTACTAAACCGGGTAGTAGGATCAATCCCGAGCCCGTAGGTTTAAGTTCTCCCACTCAAAACCTCCCCAAGGCATAAAAATCGCTTAAGCGTCGTAGCCCCAAACATTTGACCCATGGCCCGCCCAAGTCAAAGAGCCCAGCCTCTCCTTTCACTGAACACGGGTCGCACCGCAGCCCAGTAGGCACCGCAACGTGACCCCGCATCAGAAAACTGCCCAGACATCTGGGTTCACGAGGGTCGCGAGTCCCCAAGAGTAGGGCCACGACGCGACCCCGCGAACTCATATTTCTCTGATCCAAATCCTCCCAAAACTCACCCAAAATCCGCACTAAACCCACCATTCAATCTCACAACATCCCTAGAGTGTCCTAGGCAACAAAACCTGCCATTCAAATGGATCAAAAACTCGCCGAACCATAAAAATCCAAATCAAAACTCAAGAAACTTAAGGAACAGAAACTCAGAGATTCAAGGCTTAAATTACGTCTGAATAAGTTGTTTTCCAGCTAAATCCTCTAGTTATTAAGCTTCTAATCTTCCCAAGAATCGTTATGATTCTAACCTTGCTTGAATCCGAGCCCTAAAACTTGAGTTTCCTTTGAAAATTCTAACAAGCTGGAATGAGAGAAGGAGAGAGTCTTCTGAGTTATATGGTTATGAGAGGTTACTTCGAGTTCAACTAACCTTAAGAAAATCCCAAGGCTTGGGGTACCAAAAACGTCCCCGAGGGTAAAATGGTTAAAATCTCCTAAATTTCCTCCTGATCTCACTAACACCAAATATTTCCTCAAATATTTATTCTCATTACCCAATATCTCGGTAATGTACTAAATACCCAAAATACCCCTTGACTTACCCCGAGTCAAGTATTGGTCCCGTTGTGAATTTCCCACTAGCTTGCTCCCTAGGATCGCCTTGTGTCGAGTAACCCAAATATATCCACATAGTGATGTGGTCCCTCACATATATCACAGATATGCACATATACTCCAAATATACCCGTAATGGGCCAAATTACGAAAATTTCCCTTTTGATAAGAAACAGGCCCACATGCATATTTAATGCACCTAAACATGCATACCAAGTCATATTATAATATAAATCACATAATCATATAATGATACACATATATATCACATAAACACATAATTTTCCATCCTGGCCCCCTAATCAAGGCCCTAAGCCATATTAGGTAATTTGGGACGTTACAACTATCCCCTCACAGGAATTTCGTCCTCGAAATTTTACCTGAACATCTCGGGATATTGATCCCGCATATCTATCTCTAACTCTTAGGCCGCTTCCTCGACCTTGCTGTTCCTCTATAATACCTTAACCAATGGTATAATTTTGTTCCTCAGGACCTTATCCTTCCTGTCCAATATCTGGACTGGTTGTTCCTCATAGGAGAGATCTGCCTGAAGCTCCAGATCCTAGTAATTCAATACATGAGTCATGTCTAACACATAGTTCTGAAGTGTCAAAATATGAAATACATTATGTACAATCAATAGTGTCGGTGGTAAGGCCAATCTATAGGCCACTTGACCGACCCACTCCAAGATCTTAAACGACCCTACACATCTAGGGCTCAACTTGCCTTTTTTACCAAATTTCTTTACCCATTTCCATAGTGAAATTCTAAGGAAGACATAGTCTCCCACTTGGAACTTCACGTTCTTGCGTTTCAGATTAGCATAACTTTTCTATCCACTCTGAGAAGGGAGCATCCGAGCTCTATTCTTTTCAATGGCCCCAGTGATCCTCTGAACTACCTCAGGACCCAAATATTTCCTCTCACCCATCTCATCCCAGTGAATGGGCGATCTACACTTCCTACCATACAACATCTCATAAGGTGCCACTCCAATATTCAACTGGTAGCTATCATTATAGGAAAAATTCTATTAGAGGAAAATATTCGTTCCAGGGCCCTTCAAAGTCTAATACACATGCTCTGAGACTGTCCTCCAATATCTAGATAATCCTTTCTAATTTACCATCAATCTGAGGATGATAAGCTATACTAAACTTCAGCTGTGTACTCATCACCTACTATAAATTTCCCCAAAACTTGGAAGTAAAGACAGGGTCCCTATCCGATAGGATAGACCTTGAAATCCCATGAAGGCATACTATCTTTCTCACATCAAGATCTGGATATTGGTCAACTGTATTGTTCGTCCTCACTAGTACAAAGTGAGCTGACTTCGTATACCAGTCCATAATGACCCAGACTGAATCATGCTGGCCCACTATCCTGGGCAACCCCACCACGAAATCCATCGTGATGTCCTCTTACTTCCACTCTGGAATACCCAAAGGCTGTAGTATCCATACTGATTTTTGACGCTCCACCTTGACCTGCTAACAGGTCAGACACTTTGCCACATACTCATTCACGTCCCTCTTCATCCCAGGCCACCAATATAAAGCTTTCAAATCCTGCTACATCTTCATGGTGCCTAGATGTAGAGAATAAGGGGTAGTATGAGATTCATCTAGAATCTCCCGTCTAATTCTAGTGTCCATCAGAACACAAATTCGATCCTTATACATCAATAAACCCATACCTGACACAGTATAGACCCTAGCTACTCCAGCTAGGACATCCCCTCTACTCTTTCCCAACTGTGGGTCACTCAACTATTTTTCTTTGATCCTTTCTAAAAGAGTAAACTAAAGCGTAATGTTGGCTAAATGGCCCACCAGTAACTCTATTCCAGCTCTGCTCATATCCTCTGCTAACTCTCTGGATATCTGTCTCGCATTGTACCACTGCTCCAAGTTCTAGATCATGTGTGGGGTACTTCTACTCATATCCTTCAACTGACATGATGCATAGGCAATCACCTTTTCTGTCTGCATAAGAACACAATCAAAACTTTGTCTTGATGCGTCACGATAAACCATAAACTTGTTCTGATTTGAAGGAAGACTTAGAACTAGAGCTGTACTCAATTACCGATTCTGTTCTTAAAATATATTATCACACCTATCTAACCATGTAAACTTCTGATTTTTACGTGTCAGTTCTGTCAATGAGGTAGCAATCCTTGAGAACCCTTCCACACAACGCATGTAATACCCTGCCAATCCAAAGAAACTCCTGATCTCAGAGGCGTTCCTTGGCCTTGGCCAATCTCTGACTGAGTGTATACCAAAATATCGTCGATATAGACGATCACAAACTGATTTATATAATCTTTGAACACTCTATTCATCAAATCCATAAGTGTTGTTGGGGCATTAGTCAATCCAAATGACATAATTAAGAACTCATAATGCCCATATCTGATACAAAAAGCAGTCTTCGGTATATCCTCCTCCCTGATCGTCAGGTGGTGATAACCATATCAAAGATCTATCTTGGAGAATATCGTCTTACCTTGTAACTGAACCTTTAGTTCCTTCATCTCTACTGAAGCTGGTCAATACGGTGCCCTAGACATTGGTTTTATCCCTGACACCAACTTAATCACAACTCTTTCTCCCTGTGCAGAGGTAACCCTGGCAGATCCTCTGGAAATGCATCTAGAAACTCACAGACTAATCTAGTCTGTCCTGGTCCCACTGGCACGACCTGAGTGGTATTCATCACACTAGCTAAGAATCCTATGCATCCCCCTTGCAATAGGTCTCTAGCTCTAAGTACATATATCATAGGTATACGGGGTCCATGCACAGTGCCAACAAATACATAGGGTTTCTCACCCTCAGGCTCAAGGGTTACCATATTTTCTTGCAATCTATCGTTGCCCCATACTTGGCTAACCAATCCATATCCAAGATTTTATCAAAGTCGGTCATAACCAACTCTATCAAGTCAACTGATGAATCTTTTCCCACAATAATCTAGCCCATCTCTTAAAAGTTACATGTAGGGTTCCAGATTCTCATTACAGCATAACCACGTCATCCACATACTAATTCTATGCCTCTACTTGATGCAACAAAACAAAGAGAAACATGGCACCAGAACCAATCAACACAATATAAGAATCAGAACTAGGAAGTTGACCTGTCATTACTGAGGGACCAGCCTCAGTCTCTGACTGCGTCAGAGTGAACACTCGAGCTAGAGTCAAGCTGTTTGCCCCCTTTGGTTCATTCTTCCTCAGCTCTGGGAAATCCCTCTTAAAGTTCCCAACCATTCTACATAAGAATAGTGCCTCTGCTCGAAATTCTTTCAGATGGTGCCTCCTACACCGAGCACATTCCAGGTAGAGTTTCTAATCCTCGTCGTTGCCCTGATGGCATATCTGAGCATTCGGAACCCATTTTCTAGTCCAGAGGTACTGAATATGTTGATAACTTTTCTTTTCTGATCACTACGGCATCTACTCCTGCCTGATCCAATAAATGGAGGTATCACTGCTTGAGCTTCGCGCTCTCCCTCCAAATCTCAGTTCCTGTGCCCTCAACAACAAGAGACATCCCTACCGCCTGAGCATAGGTAGATATCTCATGTACCGGGGCAATTCTAACGCCCTGGGCTATCCTGGAATTCAATCCCTGGATAAATCACTCCTTCTGAGCCACATCCATGGGTACAATATCAAAATCAAACTTGGCCAACCCATCGAATTGGTTAACATACTTGTTACTGTCGTGTTTCCCTAAACCAGGTTCAGAAATTCATTTGTCTTCGCAGTCTTAACTACGTCATAGTAATATCTCTCACTAAACAACTGCCTAAATTCCTCCCAACTCATCATAGCTATATCTCGCATTTGGGATACCACTTCCCACCAATTCTGGGCACCCTTCCATAACACATACGTAGCACATATCACCCTATCGTGACTTATCACCCCCATAAAGTCCAGGATGGAACTGATCATGCCCATCCATTGTCCAAAACTGAATGGATCTAGGCCTCCCTCAAAAAATGGAGGGTGATATTCCTGAAATCTCTCATATAGTAATTCTCACCTACTCTCAACCCTAGGCTGAGTCAAAATTGGTGCCACTCCTAGCATAACAAAGGAAGAGGTTTTCCCTGACAGAACCTGCTGTTTTAAACACCTGATCTTTTCCTCTTGCCTCTGCAATCTTGCTTGCATATCTGTAAACACCTGCTGCCAATTCTAAGAGGCAGGCGGAGGGCTCTAGCCCTTGCTATAATTTATAGCCTCAACATAAACACAGTCGGGTCCCATTAACTGTCTTGGATACATAACCTCTGAATTCGTCTGCAGTCAATGTCTTGACCGATTAGGCATGATGAGCACATTCAAAAGCCTTCCCACGGGAAAACCAAACAACACCACATTCACATACCACTATGGTGCTAAAATATATGCCCATAAAATTCATGCATCAATCAATAAGCCCTGCTCTTACCAAAAAAATATCATGCTCTTGACTCTAGCATGCATATAACGTATTCATATATCAACTGAGCAGGCAAATACATAATCATATCAACAATCAAGGGCCAGGCCCTATCAGAATATCCCATGCTTCCTAATAAGGCGTGCATGTAAGACATTTATATCCTATTTAAGCAGTTAAACATATAAATAGTTACCTAACTCTTCAGTGGCGAGTGTACATACCCATCTTGTCTTCAGGAACCCTTAACCTTGGCATGCTCTGATACCAAGTTGTAACATCCTCCTAATCAACGACTGTTACACTAAGTATTTTAAATAGTGTTAGACTCACTAAAGGAGTCATCTGGCCATAATCGTGTAATTAATGGTTTAAGGTTAAATTTTTTTGGTCAAAAGGTATAATCATTTCACTAAAATGTTTACTTCCATACATGGGATCCCAAACTAACATTTAAAATGGTTAATTACAATTGAAAAGTTACAACCAGCCGACCTAAGCGGCAAAATAGGGTTTGACCCTAGTTCCTCTGAGAAACCCCAGCCGTGGTGGTCGAGCAGCCGCATATGTACACATCGTCACCAAAGCTCTACAACTCATGGATGGTTCAGCTTCCTTTTCCCCTTACCTGCACCACATAGCACCCGTGAGCCAAGGCATACTCATGCCTAGTAGCCAAGCATATATATCACCTGTGAGCCAAGCATGCTCATGAGCATTTAATAACAGGTTATCGAATCATAATAAGCATGCCTAGTAGTAATAACTCTACGCATGCATGCATACCATTCATGTAAATTTCTACAACGTCATATGGGGCCAGCTGGCCTAATTAAATGATTAATGAATCATACCGAGGCCAATTGTCCAAAATACATGATTAATGAATCATACTGGGGCCCATTGCCAAAAATACATGATTAATGAATCATAGTGGGCTCATCGCTCTAGGATATGGGACTAATGAGTCATCTCAGGGCCATTTGCCCTATCCTCTATATAACAGCCTTGGAGCTGGCCCAACGTACCTGGCGCTGAGTTTCCACGACCATTGGGCCGAACAAGCCTATGATGTGCTCCTAATTAGGCGTAACCATATCAACCAACGTTCAACACACTAATGTCGTTCTTGACTTATAAGTCAATTTTGGGGCCCAACCTTAGGATATGGGACTAATTAGTCACCCCTCGGGCTGAGTTTTCCATGACCATTGGGTCGGAAAAGCGTATGATGCACTCCTGATTAGGCCTAACAATATCGACCAGCACTCAGTGTGCTATTGCCGCCCCTAACTTATAAGTCAATGCTTTTTTACCAGCGCTCAGCGTTATTGTCGTCCTTGACTCATAAGTCAAGCCTTTCTCAATTATAATACAGACAGACATTCATTATATAACAAATATCTAGATACAAAGCATTCAACATGCTTAATCAATCAATCACAAGCATAATAATAATCATGCACATTCTTAGGAGCCCGAGCCTTATTCATATCCTTGTTTAAAAATCTGGGCCAAACCATAATCACATGTATCACATACTCGGTGCAGTTTTCTTACCTTTGGTCCAAGAACAGGTTAAGAATGAACAACCCTCTAGCATGATCCTGGTTCCGAGCCCCTAGCGATAACCTAGTCACAAACAAGTATAGAATCCCATCAATAATGAACTAATAAAGCCTTTTAGACAGAGTCCTAGCCTCCAGGATGTCGAATTCTACTAAACCGGGTAGTAGAATCGATCCTGAGCCCTTAGGTCTGAGTTCTCGCACTCAAAACCTCCCCAAGGCCCAAAAATCCCTTAAGCGCCACGGCCCCAAACATTTGAGTCGCGACCCGCCCAAGTCAGAGAGCCCAGCCTCTCATTTCACTTAACACGGGCCGCGCCACAACCCAGCAGGCGCCGTGACGCGGCCCCGCATTAGGAAATTGCCCAGACTTCTGGGTTCACGAGGGTTGCGACTCCCCAAGAGTAGGGCCACGACGCGACCCTGCAAACCCATATTTCTCTGATCCAAATCCTCCCAAAACTCACCCCACATCTGCACTTAACCCACCATTCAATCTCACAACATCCCTAGAGTGTCCCAAGCAACAAAACCCGCCATTCAAATGGATCAAAAACTCGCCGAACCATAAAAATCCAAATCAAAACTCAAGAAACTTAAGGAACAGAAACTCAGAGATTCAAGGCTTAAATTACATCTAATTAAGTTGTTTTCCAACTAAATCCTTCGGCTATTAAGCTTCTAATCTTCCCAAGAATCGTTATGATTCTAACCTTGCTTGAATCTGAGCCCTAAAACTTGAGTTTCCTTTGAAAATGCTAACGAGCTGGAATGAGAGAACGAGAGAGTTTTCTGAGTTATATGGTTATGTAGAGGTTACTTCGAGTTCAACTAACCTTAAGAAAATCCCAAGGCTTAGGGTACCAAAAATGTCCCCGAAGGTAAAATGGTCAAAATCTCCAGAATTCCCTCCTGATCTCATCAACTCCAAATATATCCTCAAATATTTATTCCCATTACCCAATATCCCAGTAATTTACTAAATACCAAAAATACCCATTGACTGACCCCGAGTCAAGTATTGGTCTCGTTGTGACTTTCCCACTAGCTTGCTCCCTAGGATCGTCTTGTGTCGAGTAACCCAAATATATCCACATAATTATTTGGTCCCACACATATATCACATATATGCACATATACTCCAAATATACCCATAACAAGCCAATTTACGAAAATTGCCCTTCTGTGAGAAACCGGCCCACATGCATATTTAATACACCTAAACATGCATATCAAGTCATATTATAATATAACTCACATAATCATATAATGATACACATATATATAACATGAACACATAACTTTCCATAATTTTCCATCCTGGCCCCCTAATCAAGGCCCTAAGCCTTATTAAGTAATTTGGGACGTTACAGATATGATGAAGATGAAGAGGATAGTCGGTACTACCAACCCCACGAAAATCAATATTATGACGATCGTCATAATGATGGGTATCCAATAGGACAATTTGTTCCGCCAAGGTAACTCGGGCCTCCAAACATCCCTGCTAGGGAAAATGTACAACATGAAGGACCGTTTGTCCCACCAAGGTAGCAAGAGCTAGCAAATTATCCAGGAAGACCACCTCCTAGTGCTCCTCGAGCAGATATCCAAAATTTTGGGGGGCAGCCTAGAAGAGGTAGTGTCTTTAAAAAACTTGGAAACAAAGGACGCGACTTGCGAGATGTCCTTGACCAGCTTCGGGAAGGCAATGGATCTAATGTTGTGAGATGTTCTACTCACAATTCTTTGCTGCTCGTATTCTACAAGCCGAGCTCAATGACCTCGTTGACATTAACCAAGGACCCATCGAGCCCCTCAAGGATTATGTGTTGCGTTTTATGAAAGAGGTTGCTAGATCCAAAATAGTTAATGATGATGGAAAGCTGATGGCCATCATGGCTGGGATTCAAGTAAAAGGTCCCCTATGGACTGATCTTAGAAGAAAGATCGTCCACTCAACTAGAGAATTTCTAAATTGAGCAGAGAAGTTCATTAAGCTTGAAGAGTATATTCGAAGAGAAGACATACCAACCAAGCAGGCACCGGTACTGCTTCAACCAAAAATACGGGTACATCTAACCGAACCAGACAACCAATGGTAACGGTAGTAAGAAAAACTATAATGGTGGTAAACGAAATAACAATTCTAGTAGTGGCAATAACAATGACAATAAACGGGCAAACACCAATGATAAACCACGAGAATACATTCCTCATTTTACCACCTACTCTACACTTTTAGGGTCACAAGTAGAAGTCTTCCAAGCTACACATGCTGAAGTGCCCTATAGGAAACTAAATCCTATCAAGAAGGATATAAGCAAGAGAGACACCAACAAGTTTTATTGCTTCCATAATGATTATGGACATGACACTAATGAGTGTAACCAACTTAAAAATGAAATCGAGTTCCTCATTCGTCAAAATCATCAAGCCGTGAGAAGATATGTTCAACGACTTACTGAACAAAATCCAGCTGCTACATAAACTCCTAATGCACCAGCCTAATCAAAGTTGGTTAGATATACATAAATAAATCAAGTGCCAAATTGCACCATTTATTATGAGTTAATGCAAGGCTGGTTGTAAGGAACGATTTGCCCATTTTTCTATGATCAACCATTGTTATTGTATTTATGGTCATAAGGCACGTTTTTGACCATTTTGTAAACGACCAGTAATTTATCAATTTCATGAATATTTTGGTAGTAATGCACGTTCTACCCATTGAATAACCACTAGTAATTTTCTTAAAAATGCTGGTCGTAAGGCGTATTTTTGCCCACCTTCACGCGACTAGCTACTTTTCTCTTGTCCTGTGTATACTGATTGTAAGGCACGATTTGCCCATTTTCCAACAACCAGTTACTTTTTCTATGATCTAGATTTTGTAAAGTTGGTTGGCATGCACAACTTTCCCATTTATAATAACCAATGTTTTATTTTTATTTTATAAGACTAAGATTACTAATCGTAAGGCACGTTTTCCCTCTTGGTAAATGATTAGTTATCTGTATTTCTTGTATTTTGTGTTTTATGGTCATAAGGCACGATTTTGCCTACATCAAAATTACCAGATATTTATCATATTTACTAAATTGGTTGAAAGACATGATTGTCCATTTTATATCAACCAGCTATTTTTATGATTACTAATTGATCAAAAGACACGATTTCCCCATTTTAAAATGATTAGTTATTTATAAGGCCAAAACAAATTTTTGGTTGCTTGTATAGACACAATTTTGTCCAAATTTATTACGAGTTATCTAAAAGGGAGTGTGCTAGTACATTTGCCAATTATTGTGATTATCACAAGTATTGCTTAACACGAATGGTTCCACTGTCTTTGTTTATTTTTTACGTGATATGTTCTGAACAACTGGGTTAAGTTCGAACAGACTTTAGTTATTTGGCAAGTTACCAAGGACTTACCTCTTCGATCACTTGGGGGGCACATAGGGTATACACTGCCATAACATAAGCAAAAGAGTAAAAAGCACAACTGAGTATTACTTAGAAATTTTTTCAAAATTTATAAAGTGTTGGTGCTTCGTTTGTTTGTTCAAACACTAAAGAGGAAAAAATGGCTAGTATGACATGAAAATGTTATACTTAAGAAAACATATATAGCAATTAATTGTTATATCTAGTCAAATTAACGAGTAGCATATTGTATGTAATGCAAGAAAAATATTACACTAATACCCAAGATTAAATGCTGCTCTGTCAGTTATTGTCTTTACATTACGGACCTTATGGTCCAGTTGTCTAGAATATACAAAAACAATAAAGGAACTTTCACCTCACTGGTTGACTGGATCATCCTTGATCTGATCCTGGCCATGGTCGCTGACAAGATTCAGGGAAATCTTTGGACCAGGGTTCTCTGGGGACGCAGCAATAAGCTCATCCTCCTATCACGAGGAGTGCATTCGAAATAAAATTTATCCCAAAGGTTGGCAAACAGATAGTCAAGGTTTACCTCCTTGTTGTTTTTCCAAAACATGAAAAAATAATTGAAGACTTAGAGGAAGTTCCACTCGACTAGAACGAACCAACTAAGACAGTAAAAAGCGGAAAAAAAAACTTAGCGGTGGAAGTCAAGTCTGAACTTGTAAGTTTTTGAGAAAGAACCAAGACGTGTTCACCTGGTCGCACAAGAACAAGGTGGGCATCAACCCTACTGTGATCAGTCATGCCTTGAACATTGACAAAGAAAAATTTAAGCCAGTGCAGTAGAAAAGGAGGCTTATGAATGAAGAAAGGTCAAAAGCCTTAAAAGAAGAAGTTGTGAGCCTAAAGGAGAACAAGTTCATAAGAGAAACCTTTTACCCTAAGTGGGCTTCAAACCTTGTTCTAGTGACAAAGCCCAATGGAAAATGGAGGACATGCGTTGACTTCACAGATCTGAACAAAGCATGCTCTAAAGACTGCTTTCCTCTACCAAGAATCAACCAGTTAGTTGACGCTATTGCAAGGCACAAATTTTTACATTTATGGATGCCTACTCAGGGTACAATCAAATCAGCATGCACACTCCCGATGAGGAACATACCAGCTTTAGAACCGACAAATGCTTGTACTGTTACAAAGTAATGCCTTTTAGACTCAAAAATGTTGGCGCAACGTATCAGCGATTGGTAAATATGATGTTCAAGAATCAGATAGGCCACAAAATGGAAGTCTACATTGATGATACGCTGGTAAAGTAAAAAAAAAGGCTGGGGGGGGGGGGGGCGGGGGGGAAGTAGTAGATATAGAAGAATGCTTCACTGTTCTTAAGCATTATGATATGAAGATTAACCCTTTAAAGTGTTTGTTTGGGGTAAGCTTATGCAAATTCCTTGGCTTTATTATCAATGCAAGGGGCCTTGAAGCTAATCCAGAGAAAATCAAGGCTTTAATTGACATGAGATCACTGAACAAGATAAAACAAGTACAAAGCCTTACTGGATGAATTGCAACTCTTAGTAGATTCATCTCAAAGTCAACAGATAAATGTGTTCCATTCTTCAACCTGATGTTAAGAGGACATAACAAGTTCGAATGAATAGAAGAATGAGAGAAGGCTTCCCAAGCACCTAAAGAGCACGTAGCGCAGCCACCAGTCTTGTCTAAGCTCATTGATGGGGAAATTCTTTATTTGAATCTAGCAGTTACTGAACATGTTGTTAGTCCAGCTCTTATAAGAAGAGTAGAAAAAGTCCAACATCCAGCATACTACTTCAGAAAAAAGCACCAAAAAAAGATGAAGAAATATGTCCAAAGTGGAAGCTATTTGTAGATGGATCCTCAAATGAACACAAATCGGAGCTGGAATAATTTTAATCACTCCTGAAAGGCATTGCATTCACTGTTCCCTAAGGTTTGGACTCGAGCCTTAAACAACGAAGCAGAATATGAAGCCCTATTAGCAAGATTACGACTTCCTAGAGACGTTAAAGCCTTGTCGATAGAGATCTACAGTGACTCACAAGTGGTCATGAACCAGATACTAGGTGAATACTAAACTCGAGGCATAAAAATTGCCTTTTATCTCAGCAAAGCGAAAGATCTTTTGGAATAGTTCAAGAAATTTACTATACAACAAGTACAATATGATCCAAATTCGAACACTAATGCCTTAGCTAAGCTAGCAAGTACCAAAGATGCATGGAATTCAATCCTTGGATAAACTTTTCCTTCCGAGATACATCTGTGGGTACCATGTCAAAAACAAACTCCACCAGCCCATCAAATCTGTTAACATACTCGGTTACTGTTGCATTGCCCTGAACCAAGTTCATAAACTCGTTCATCTTAGCAATCTGGGCCGCATCACAGTAATACCTTTCATTGAACAGCTGCCTAAATTCTTTCCAATATCTTGTGTCTGGGATATTACTTCCCACCATGTCCGAGCATCATCACGCAGTACATAAGTAGCACAGATCACCCTATCGTGACCCAGCAGCCCCATACTATCAAGAATGGAACTGATCATGCCCATCCATTGCTCCGCTCTGAATGGATCTAGGCCTCCCTCAAAGACTAGAGGACAATACTCCTGGAATCTTCCACAGAGAAATTCCCATATGTTCTCAACCCTAGGTTGAGCCAAAACTGGTGCCATTCTTGGCATAACAAAGGAAGAGGTATTTCCCGACAGATTTTGTTTTTGCTTCAAACACCTGATCTCTTCCTCTTGCCTCTGTAATCTTAATTGCATATCAGTAAGCACCTGCTGAAAAGTATGAGGGGCAGGTGAAGAACTCAAACCCTGGCTGTAACTCCCAGCCCCGGTATAACCACCATCAGGTCTCATTATCTTCCTTGGATACATACCTGCTGATCAAATCTGCAGTCAATAAGTTGACCCATTAAACATGTTGAGCATATCAAGAGCTTTCCCCACGGGAACAATCTTACCACACCATAATCACAAACCACTGTAGTGCTAAATACATGCCCATGGCATTAATACATCAATCATAATCTCTACTCTTCCCACATTCACACCATGCCTCCAAATCCAGCATGCAAATATCACAATTATATATGTTCATGGAGCAGGTAATCATATGATCACATTCATATATATATATATTCACGAAGCATATAATCATATAGTCAAGAGCTAGGCTCTATCAGAATCTCATGCTCCCTAATACAATGTGCAGGTAAAGCATTTACATTCTATTTAAGCAGTTAAGCACATAACTACATAAATAGTTACCATTCCTTGAGTGAAGCTATCTTCAGTGACGAGTGTACATGCCCATCTTGTCTTCAAGAACCATAAACCTTGGCTCGCTCTGATACCAAGTTGTAATGCCCTAAACTCCAGGGACCGTTACGGTGTGCCTTTTTAAACAGTGCTAAACTCACTAATCGAGTCATTTGGCCATAATCGTGTGACTAAGTATGATTAGTGATTTAGGGATTAAAAATCTTGGTTAAGATATAACATTTCATTAGAACGTTTACTGTATACATTGGGATCCCAAAAATATAATTTAAAGGTCTATTACAAGAAAATATTTACAACTAGCCGATCTAAGCGACAAAACAGGGTTTAACCCTAGTTCCTCTTTCAACCCTCGGCTGTGGCGGTCGAGCAGCCGCATATGTACACGTCGTCACCTAAGCTTTCCAACTCAAGGATGGTCCAGCTTTCTTTTTCCTTTACCTGCACCACATAGCTCCGGTGAGCCGAAGCCCAGCAAGAAAACTCAATATGCTCATGAACAGTAATAACATGTCACCGAATCATAATGTGCATGCCTAGAAATAATAGCTTTCACCATGCATTCAAATAAGTTCAAATAAATGATTATGGGGTCCTGCATCTGAATAGATGACTAATGAGTCAATCTCTGGGGACCTGCTTTTTGAATAAATGACCAGTAAGTCAATCTCGGAGTGGGTGACTAATGAGTCACACCCTGCATAGGTGAGTAATGAGTCACACTCTGTATAGATGACTAATGACTCATACCCTATATAGGTGACTAATGAGTCACACTCTGTATAGAAGACTAATGAGTCTATCTCTGTCTAGGTGACTAATGAGTCACACTCTGTATAAAAGACTAATGAGTCTCACTCTGTATAGGTGGCTAATGAGTCACACTCTGTATAGATGACTAATAAGTCAATCTCTGTGTGGATGACTAATGAGTCATACCCTGTATAGGTGACTAATGAGTCACACTCTGTATAGAAGACTAATGAGTCTAACTCTGTCTAGGTGACTAATAAGTCATACTCTGGAGGTCCCATACCCTCCTAGCCATGTGACATGTAGGTCACCTTAGCCTTTCTGGATCTGGCTCTAAATAACTAGCCCTTAGACTAGACAAGCGCTTTTTAATTTTCATCGAACTTGAGGTCGGTCCGGCATTAATGCTCATTTGAGTCATTCAATGCAGATGTCGATTAGATCTAATCTTTGTTGGCTTGCGTTAACACGCTAAGACCATTCTTGACGTATGAGTCAATACCATTGACCAGTGCCCAGTACCACTGCCGAACCTGACTAATGAGTCATAGCTTCACAGTTGATACTGACACCATTGCCAATTCTGAATAATGAGTCAGTGCCATGCACAAGTAAGCAATGCTACCAGACATATATCATATGTCAAATATCCAAACGTAGAGCATTCAACACGCTTACTTAATAGACATTCATGGCATGCTCTAAGCACATGTTTCTCGTGCATCATATGCATCACATTTAATCACCCAACATGCCTCAATAATAATCATACATAAGTGAGCAAGATTGCTAAGCATTTGATATGCTATCAATGTTCACATTTAAACATCCAACATGCATCAAGAATAACCATGCATGCCACATATGGGGTGCAGTTTTCTTACCTTTGGTTCAAGCAAGAAATATCAATTGAACGACCCTTGAGAACGATCGATTCTTTTAATTCCTTAGTGGTCACCTAGTCATAACCAAATACAATATCCAATTAATGAAATTCACAATAATAGGGTCTTGATCTAAACCTCACTCCCGGGACCTCGAAATGTATCCACACGGTGAGTAGATTCGATCCCGGGCCTTAAGGATTGAAACCCCGAGTTAAAAACCCTTAAAAACACAAAAAACGGGATTCTGGTGAAACATGGTAGCGCCCCAGAGCTACCCACTAGTGCCCCAACGCTCTTCACAGAACCAAACCCACCCCCAAGCATCCCTGAGTAGCGCTGTAGCGCCCCCTTGTGGGCGCTATAGCGCTACACCCAGCCTGAAATGCCCCTGAACCTTTCTCCTTCGACTCCTTCATTCCTAACTTGATTCCAAGGCTTCCAAAAATAAAATTAAGTCCCAAATGAACCCAAAAACCATCCCCACATGCCCTAGGCATCACAACCCCATGAACCCTAGCCAAAAACATCCCTTGAAACTCAACTTTCCAACTCACAAACCAGCTGGAACTCAAATGGAAAAATAGAGCAAGAACTAATGTTTTTATGGCTAGAAACTCACCTTAATCTCAGCAACACACCCTCTTCAATGGTGGAACACAACCCTAGCTCATCAAGACTTGATTCCTTGGCTTGGTTCCTCAATAAGAGCTCAAAAACTCAGAGAGAAAAAGAAGGAAAAAGAGGTACGGGAGAAGAGTAACCTTTGCTCTGTTTTTGGTTCACTTCCACAGCCTTCTAATGGCTAATTATAAACTTAGGGTGAAAAGACCTAAATTCCCTCAAGTCTAAAATAAACCTTAATGGCCACCAAGGGCACAATCGTCCTTTCACACCTATTTTGTTAATCATAATTAACACCCTCCAATTCCCGTTATTCTCCAAAATTCTCAAACACCAATAATCCATATCCCATTACCCTTTAACCCTCGACAATGCTCTAATCATTAAAATCACCCCGAGACTCACTCCGAGCCCCGAACTTAATCCCGTTATGACTAAACTGCTACTTTGCACTCAAGATCGTCTCATGTCGAATGGCTCGAACAAATCCACATTGTAATGTGGCCTTATCAATTAATCACAAACATGCACCAAAATACACAATTATGCCCTCAATGGGCCAAATTACCAAAATGCCCTTATAATAAAATGTGGACTCATATGCATGCATTTATCATCATATAATAATATAATTCACATAAACATGCATATAATCATTTAATAACATAATAAATCAATTATGGCTCTCTCGGCCTCCTAATCAAGGTCCTAAACCTTATTAGGAAATTTGGGGCATTACAATAAATTTCTTATTGAGGGAAAGAGTATATATAATCAGTTACAGTCGGTGCAAGGTGAGTGAATCTTGATTAATTACATTTTTTATGTTGTAACATGATAACAATTATAACTAATTAGTTAACTAATTCAGAACTAATTGCTAACAAACAATAGTGTCTAACAGCCCCTCTCAAGCTATAGTTGGAGTAATCCAAGGTTAGCTTGTTACAAAGAAACTCAAAACGTGGTGAGAAGATTGGTTTGATGAAGATGTCAGTAGGTTGTTCCTCAGAAGATAGGTATCGTACCTCAAGTTGTTTGTTAGCAAGCAGATGCCCAATGTAATGAACATCAACTTCTTATGGTTTATTTTTGGCATGAAAGACAGGATTGAGAGCTAAGGCTTGTGCCCCTTGATTATCACACCAAAGTACTGGCAGCTGAGAGGAAAGATTGATACCTATTTCAGTGAGAAGTGAATGAAGCCACACTAATTATGTTGTAGCTGAAGTTAGAGCTCTGTACTCAGATTCAGTTGTGGAACGGGCAACAACTTGTTTTGAGCCCCAACTGATAAGATTTGCCTCAAGAAATAGGCAATAACCACTGGTGGACTTCTGATCATCCAAGTTAGAAGCCAAATTTGCATCCGAATATGCTGCTAAGGTGAGAAGAGGAGCCGACTGAAAGTGTAATCCAGGATGAATTGTGCCTCTTATATACCGAAGTATGTGTTGGCAAGCATTTCGGTGGTTCAATGTAGGTGCTTTGAGAAATTGGCTCAGTTTATTAACTGATGTGAAAGTTCTAGTCTCGTGAGTGTAAGGTACTATAAAGCACCAATTATACTCCTATACACTTTAGGTTTGTCAAATAAAGAACTATCACCATGAGACAACTTGTTGGCAAGAATCATTGGAGTAAGGGCTGGTTTGGAGTCATAGAAGCTTGTCTTGATAAGTAATTAAGTTGCATACTTGGACTGAGTGAGATATAACCCAGTTGTTGTCCTAGTTGCCTCAAAGCCCAAAAACTAATTGACAGAGCCGAGAGACTTCAAGACAAACTTGGTGTGCAATTGTTGAATGAGATGAGCCATAGATTCTGAATTTGCACGAGTAATCATAATGTCATCCACATAAACAAGGATGAACAAGGGGGATCCTTGTGTTGTTTTGTAGAAAAAGGAGTTGTCTGAGGTAGAGTACTTGAATCCCCAACTTTGCAAAGTGTTTTTGAGCTGATCAAACCATGCTCTAGGTGCTTGTTTAAGACCATAAAGTGCCTTGTGGAGAAGACAAACATGATTTGGATGTTGAGGATCAGCAAAACCAGGTGGTTGTTTCATGTAGACCCTTTCTTGTAAAACTCCATTTAAGAATGCATTATTAACATCTATTTGCTGAATATCCCATCTATATGTAACAACAAGTGAGAAGATGTTGGTATTAAATGATCAAATCAAAGGTATACAACGGAATATATGGTCCCATTTTAATAAATATTAATACCAGCTAGGATCATATACATATATAAATATTAAATCACATACAAATAGATCAGGGATTACCTCTTGTAGCCTGTCAAGTGTCCTTGAGTCTTTTTGTATAAATCAACGATCTTCCATCCAGTGTTCTGAGATCTCACACCTTGATCTTCCAAACCAACCCTCAAACACACAAGGACGTGTGTGGGCATGTAGGATTCAAAAGGTTGATTTATGTGACTCCCTAGATGTACTCAACACATGAGATCTAAAGAGTTTTGATAGATAAAAGGTTTAGAATAGTTTTCACGTTTTGAGAAAACTAACGCTTTAGAGAGAGAGAGTCTGATTATCCATCATCCTTCTGAATATCACATATATTAGATTTATATAGATATTTAATCTAAATAAATCTTTATTTAATTAAAATATAATTCTAATTAAAACTGGCTAGATATTTTTATTTAATTATCTATTTAAATCATATTTAAAAAGAATAATTAAATAACTGATTAAACAAATTTATTTGAAATTCAAAATTCAAATACCAGGGATAAAATCCCTGATGCTAGGCGCCACACACTATACTATACAGTGTGTGTCGCCCAGCCTTATTAGGGTTGCCCTAATTTTCTCATTTGTCTATTTAATCAACTTTTAAGACAAGATATTTATTCCAACATAAATATCAGTTAATTGAAAATTAACTTTATCTTAAAATATCAGTTTTTAATTAAATAGATAAATATCATATTATAAATAAGATATTTATTATTTTCTCTCTTTATATTAATTCAAACAAGATTAATTTTAATTTTAACCTATAGTTTTTCAAAATAAAAACTATATAGTTAAATAATTAATTAATTCATAATTAATCAATTACCCATAATTATCAAGTAATTATTTCCTTGCCTTGGAAAATTAATTCATTTGC